>NC_058081.1:631695853-632441622 GCF_014858855.1 Bufo gargarizans
GCTGTTCTTAATCATAGCTCTTTTGGAGTGGTAGCTCTCAAATCTACTAACAAATATCCGTAAGGAGCACTTGTGGTATCCTCAAAAGCGCCTAAAAAGAAATGTGATTTCCCCGGGTACATCTGTCTGGCTAGTGTAACAATCTGTAATTTATCACAGGGGCTATTAAAAAGTACCATATACTTGGTGTTTAAATTTATAGTTCTACTTTTCTTTCCCTGACAGAATATATTCTGTACTAGGTAAATTATGCTTAGATTTCTGTTATGTACATACTTGCTAAATTCTTTTTCTGTTTTCGCAATGGCGCTCGCCATGAGATCATCAACAACCATCAAATTTACCTTGTCAGGCGGAAAGAGGTCATCATATACAAATGTATGCAGGAGTCCTTCAATAAACCTGATGTTGGGAAAATGTTTACACAGTTCATCATGTAGTTTTTGCCAGCATGTATAAAACCAAACAATATTATCGGGTTTGTGCGATAAAAGAGCATCAGCATTGTATAACTATTGCTTCACAAAATAGATTTTTCCAGAATTTGAGGGCCCTGCTAAAATAGTTAAAGTTAAAGTATCTGAAAAAGATCAATGTCATTGTGTGATAACGTGATTAGAGACCAAAAGGTAATGTTGTAAAATCATCTAATAAATGTCTCTTTGTATATACGCACTTTTGTGTTTTAAGCAAAGCTCTTGTTGTGATATCCGAAAACTTCTTATTCCGCACAATACCGGGCTTCTCTACAGTTAAGTATTTCTGGGTCTTAGAGGATGAATTGCGAGGGTAATCCAAAATGAAATCTTTTAAGCTGTCAAAATGAATAGCCTGTGTGTTAGCAACATTCAGAGTTATACCCTTAACTTTTAACACAGTTTCACCAGTATTGAGTTTATAGCCATAGGTTTTGGGTCTTGCAGATACAAACTCAGTGATGTATGTATCCTTTGGTATCTTACTGGTTAATTCTCCCAGATAATCACCTAAAGGTGGATTCCACTCACCCTCACATTGTATAAAAATGAGTCTGTCGTGATAAAGGCATCTTTCTTGTAGTCTTTCCAGAACCAAATACAGCTCTAGTCTGGCGTACACTGTTGTAAAACACGCTATAAAGATGTTTGCGTTTTTGTTGATGGTGTGATGACCCTTTACATACTTCCAATTCACATATGCTGTTTCGTCATCAATAAAATTCTACTCTGAAAGCTCATAGTATGGTAGAAAGGCATATTGAAAAAGTTATTCTGGGTCACTTGATATGCTGGTGCATGGCAAATTTGATCGCTGTGCAAACTGACCCCAAAAGGAATTTAGGAAAAGTTTTTTGAAATGTATCTTTTAGCAGGGTCCACAGAAATACTGCCAGCCTGTAATTGTACACCTTCCTTTGCAAGAAAGGAGTCAATGTATGGGGCAAACAAATCCTCTGTGGTGTTAGGAAAATGCCAGACCTCAAAGATATGTGCGATCCTGTACCCCTTTACCATGGTTACCTTTTGCTCTATACTACACCATGTACCTGTCAGAGATCTCCCCTCATCGCTGTGCATGCAAGGGTCAGTCTGTGAATTTACAGTACATGTATAACACAGAGGAAATATATATTTTTTGCTAATTTTCATAGGAAGAACAAGGAAAAACAGATCTCTTGGTGGATAGACTGTGGCTTTGACAATACCAAAGTAATGTTTTATGTAACCAAAAACATCATAAAGGATTTCAGGGTGACCGACAGGATATGTTTTTGTTTTGTTAAAGAAGGGGTAGAGCCATGTGAAATCATAATAATTTATGGTTTCACCTATATCCTGTTTGTGATAGAGCTTAACAGCATTGGTTCTGCCCCCATACAATGCATCACGTGGATCTAAAGGTTCTGGGAAGTGCATTTTTGTAAGATAGGCTTGAAGGTTAGAATCTTTTTTTTTAACCATGTTCCCATAAAACCCGAACCATGTAACCACAACTCTGTAAGTAGCACTTTTTACATAAAAAAGTCTAATATAATTGGCTATAGGTTGTGTTAGTGACTTTATTTCTGTCTGCTTCATTATAGCATACGGCACAGCCATGGTAAAAGCAACCCTGACATTCAAATGCTGCTGTCCATTAGTGTTGAGCGCGAATATTCGAATTGCAAATTTTTTTCTCGAATATCGCAACTTTGAGATTTCGCGAATATTTAGAATATTGTGCTATATGTTAGCGAAATCGAATATTCTTTTTTTTTTTTATTGTTATATTTTTTTCTTTCCCACTTCCCTAAAGTTGTTCTTACCTGTCCTTTGGATTCCTGGCTTCCTGGATGCTCCAGTCAGTGCCCGTTTCCGCTTCTGCCTACTTCCGTGCTCATAGAGCGTCCCCATCACCATGGGAACGTCTCCATATACTAGAATGTACTGTCGGATTTGAGAATTACGTTGAAATCGCAATTCGATTAATTCAAGTTATAATAATCAAATTGCGATTTCAACTTAACACTGCTATATTCCATATTCGTTAATTCTAGCCTAAAATGGAATATAGCAGTGCTAGGTTGAAATCGCAATCCGATTAATTCAAGTTATAATAATCAAATTGCGATTTCAACTTTTTGCGTATATTCTTAATATTGCTCTAACTTCGTCTTTTAGAATATTCGTAATATTCTAAAAGACGAAGTTAGAGCAATATTACGAATATTCTAAGAGACGAAGTTAGAGCAATATTACGAATATTCTAAAAGACGAAGTTAGAGCAATATTAAGAATATTCTAAAAGACGAAGTTAGAGCAATATTTTTTTTTTATTTAAATCTTTTTATTTCCATTTCGTACAATAAATACTTCCGTAACACAACATTATCCCAACAATACATATGAAAAAGTTATTAACGAATGGTGGTTACAATTCATCTTTCATTTCCATTCTTTTTCTTTCTTTCACCCCATCCCAACCACCTCCCGACACCTACCCTCCCATTACCCCCCGCGTGGAGAGAGAAAAAAAAATAAAAAAAAAATAACAAGCTAAAGTACCCAATTTTTCCAGACCTGGTCGAGGTTTAAAAACTTTTTAGTATAATTCTGCATCCCACGTTCTTCTTTAATTAACTTGTCTATTGTTTTCCTCCACTGTTCCACCGTCGGTGGATCTGCCTTTATCCATTTCCTAAGTATCAGGATTCTAGCCTGAAATAATACTTTATTTAAGACCAATCGTATATTTTTGTTTAACTTCAAGTGTTCAGTTGCCCCTAAAATACAAATTACTGGGTCATTTGGTACTCGGACCTTCAGTATCAAAAACACAGTTTCCATAATTTCTGTCCAGTATCTATGAAGCCTGGGACACCTCCAGAAACAGTGTATCAAATCAGCTCTCTCTTCCTGACATTTTAAACATTTATCTGTTGGTCTCACCCCCATTCTTTTTAACATCCATGGAGACCGATGCAGTCTGTGTATTATAAAAAATTGTGAGATCTTATGCGAACCCCTATCCGAAATTGTCGCGTAATTTCTAAGAGCATCGCTCCATTTTTCCTCCGTGAAGGAAACCAAATCTTTCTGCCATTTCTTCACGGCAAGCATTGTAGTTGTTTTTCTTTTTGCCTCCATCAAGATCTTATATCTCCTTGCAGTTATTCCACCTCCTTCCCCAGCTGCAACAAACTTATCTAATATCTCTGATGTTTCCCTTCGGTATCTATCCCCCTGTACCGCTATCCGCAATGCATTCCTAAGCTGGAAATATTTATACAGGTCCCTATGGGGGATCCCAAATTCCGACACCATTATATTAAAGTCCTTCAGCTTATCTCCCGCAAAAATCTGTTCTAGGTATTTCACTCCTTTTTTTTTCCCAATCTATATAATCCCTTATTGTTTCCAATTCCTTTAAATTAAGATTCTTCCATATCGGTGTATATTTCAAAAACCCTTTAATCTCCAATAATTTCTTAATTTCCCCCCATACATATTCTAACAGGTTAAATATCCTATTACTAGTATTTTGTTTCCCAAAAAAACCTGACTCCAACACCTCTAAGTGATTGAATTTTTCTTTCCATCCCCATCTATTTATTTCTTGTCTACCCACCTGACTATCTAAACTATCCTTTATATTCCCGTATTGTGTTATTAAGTAGTAGAAAAATAGATTAGGGAGCGCTAATCCTCCTTCTTTCACTGGGAGCTGAAGGACTTCCTTCTTTATCCGAGGGATCGCACCCTTCCACATAAAATCCCCCATTAATCTATCAAATAGTTTAAAAATATTTTGTGATATTCTTACTGGGGCATTTTGCAATACATAAAGTATCTTTGGGAGGAAGACCATTTTTATTAAATTTACCCTACCCTGCATTGACAGTGGTAATCTTTTCCATATGTGTATTTTAGTTCTTAGTTCTTTTATTAAAGGGAGAATATTTAATTTTTCATATTCTTCTATGTTCCCGGAGATTTGTATACCGAGATATTTAAAATTTTCGTGCCTTTTTAAAACATGCACCCGTGTGTCTCTCTGTAGTTGCCCCTCTCCTAATAATAACATGTGTGATTTACCCCAATTAATATTTAAACCGGAGTAGAACCCAAACTTATCTATTATCTCTACTATTTTATTAAACTGTTCCCCAGTGTTTTGCAAAAAAAGTAAAATATCATCTGCATACATCAACAATTTTTCTTCTCCACCCACATATGTAAAACTTTTAATCTCCCTGTCATTTCTTATTATATTTGAGCAATATTAAGAATATTCGTAAAATACACATATAGATTGTAATTTAGCTAATATACTGCTATGGTAATTTTTTTTATAGTGTACATATTTTACAAAACTTAAGTTCAGAAGAGGCAAAAAAAATTAGAGAAAAAAAAGGGTTATAGCACTATATTAGCTAAATTACAATCTATATGTGTATTTTACGAAATTTCATAGTATTGCTCTAACTTCGTCTTTTAGAATATTCATAATATTCTAAAAGACGAAGTTAGATCAATATTACGAAATTTCGCAATATTAACCCAGCCATAGTCAATTAGTCATAGGAACGTTGCCTTATACTATGAAAATAAAAATCGCAATATGCGATTAATTAAATCGCATATTATTTGTGATAATTGGAATAATTCCGAATATTCGATTTCGACGAATATAACACGAATATTCAATCGAATATTCGCGAAATTTCGTGAAATCGAATATGGCACCTCCTGCTCATCGCTACTGTCCATTAACAAATGCATAACCATCTAAAAAATATCTCTCAACTTGTTTCTCACCTCCTTTTAATGCGTGCTGTATCTCAATTTTCTCTGTGTGAGAAACATACATGAGCCACTGTATGGCTGGAGATGAATAACGTATTTTTACCTTCTCGTAATTATCTGGTGGCACAATGGCTATTGTGTTTTTGGGGAGAAATTTAAATCTATACAGAGCCAACATATACAGTCTCAACACCTCAACATCTTGCTTACAAATAGATTTTAGCTCAGCCTTAAAATCAAAAGTGTTGTTTTTCTGTGTATCATACCACAACATGAAATACTTTTTCTCACTAGGCATCATATAGTCCACACCATAATACTCAATAGCTGGTAAGGGGCCCACATAGTTTTGATTACTTTCTGTATTAAAAAAGTGTGGAAAATAACCTTTTGAATCTGAAAAACCCATTGCTTCTGGCATTTTACTCAGTTTCATGGGAATCAAACTTAGAGAATGTATGAACCGCATCTTCAAATCCGGTAGAGACACACACAACAGACGACCTCCTTGAGCAATCAATTTTACCCGCAGTTTTTCATGAATCAATTCCTTAACAACAAAATAAGAGTCATATCTACCGGCATTGTGTGCTATAAAAGTGTAACCTGAAAATGTACCATTAGTAAAAAATCTGACAAAGTCACTAGCACATCTTTTGCCCTGAAATTCCCAAAACAGCTAACCATGCAGTGTTGTGGCATAACTGTAATTCACAATGTGCGTACCTGTCTCCTGCATACTCTCAAAGTCATAGAAAATATACAGACTGGACTCCGAGTCTGGATTATAAGGCTGCATGTAACAGAGATGGGCATCAAATCTATCAATACGCGTATGACACACATTGCATCGCAAACCATCACATTTATGCTCCTTTTCACTATTATTACTGACAAAGCGAAAACAGCTGTCGCAAAATGTTTTAAGGCTACACAATCCAAGATCCTCTTGGGCTAACGTAATATGATGCTCTAAGCAATCTTCTGAGTGAAAAAACACGTGACAATAAGGACACCGTGGTTGTGTCTCCAAACTTCCACTACAATCCTGTTTCTGACAAGCTTTACAATAATATTGACAGGCATGATTGTATTTGTGGTGGAACACAGAACTGCAGCGTTCACAAAAGTAACACTCCCCAATAAAACCTTTCATGCTTTTCATACTGTAGTAGTGGTTATCATGATACAGAATGTATATAATTTGATCACTAAGAGTATTACCAGTATGGAAATAACGCCAATCACCATGGCTGTAGTACAAAACTCGGATACTGACATTTAAGTACTGTTTAAAAACTGAAATATCGCTAAAACTCCCCAGCTGATTATCAGGGATGCCCAAATCATCATGCAGCTGTTTAGCATGCAACAACACTAAACCGTCATCAATATCACCATTACGCATCAACGCATATAAACTAGCTGCTAGACACAAATTTTAGTTATAGATACAGCCACCGCCTTTTTTGCTTGATTATCTGACTATAAGCTATAGCCCTTAACTGTTTCTTAACACCCCCTCTCCTGTTTCTGACAATCGAGACAACTTATTTTAGACAATCCCCAGCTAAACATTCTGCATTACTTTGTAGTTTACTGGTTATGGCATTTAACCTCTTCTGGACACAGGGGTACAGGTACGCCCTTATGTCCTGGTACTTAAGGACACAGGGTGTACCTGTACACCCTGTGTATTTTCGATCACCGCCGTGCGGCGGGTGGTGATCGAAACCCGGTGCCTGCTCAAATCATTGAGCAAACGCCTGGGGCAAATGCATTGGGGGGTCCTGTGACCCCCCGTGTAGGCGATCACAGCAAACTGCAGGTCAATTCAGACCTGCGGTTTGCTGCGTTTCTGGGTTATTCGGGTCTCTGAGGACCTGATAACCCGGAACAGGATGGTGATCAGTGGTGTGTTTTTACCCCACCAATCACCATCCTTAGATCCTCTCAGGATCACCTCTCAGAATCGCCTCTAATTGGTAGGTGGGCGGGCCGGCGGGAGATTCAAATCATAGCATAGCATCACCTCATCTGTGCCCCAGCACCCATCCTTGCCCCCAGGACTCGATCTGTGCCCCAGCACCCCCCATCTGATCAGCAGGTAATTAGGGAAAGTATAGGGAAAGGTTGGGCTTGGCAGGGATAATAAAGGGAAAGTTAGTGTGAAAAAAAAGTTTTATTTCATCACCCTAAGTAGGGTGTCTGGGGTCCACAGCACAGCTGTGTGACAATAGACCCCCCAGGGGTGCTGCCGCTTGCCCCCCTCCCTCCCCCACAACTTTTTTGGGGTGCAGGCATTTATAAAAAAAAATTGTGTGCGTACGCTGACTGTGGCTGGCACTCTTAGTGTCCGGCCACTGTTAGCGCATCGCACACCCCACCGCTGATCAACTTCAGACGGTTGATCAGCGGTTTTGAATTTTTTTAAACATTTTTTGAAACATTTTTCCCCTTTTTATAGTTTAGTCATTTTTTTTTCTGTCAGTTTTAGGGATAAGTATGTGAACACCCGTGCCCTCACACACACGCACACTGAATAAAGATTTACACACACACAGACACACACTCCCCTATGGCCCGCCGGATGTTCTCGGCCAAGGAGGCATACGCCCAGCTTGCCTCTGAGTCTGAGAATCCTAGTGAGGACAAGGAAGACCCCATTTTCCTGTTGTCATCCGCGTCCTCCTCATCATCTAGCGATGATGATGAGCCCCCAAGGCGGCGGAGACGCCGCCAGGCGGAGCAAGGGGACCGCCATGCTTGGGACCCTGTGGCCCACCTTAGTACGAGCCGCTCTGGGGCTCGTACTAGTTTTCCAGCCCACCAGTTAAATCCACCGGAGCCCCCTGCCTGTGAACTTGTCTGGTGTACCCCAGAGCGATTTGAGCCCGTGATTCCTGAGTTTGCAGGTCAATCAGGAATCCAGATTTCCACAGTGGGCTTCACTGAATATGACTTTTTTTGGGTTTTTTTCAGTGACCAACTGGTAAATCTAATGGTGGAGCAGACGAACCTGTACGCCCAACAGTTTGTTGCTCAACACCCGGGCTCCTTTTTGGCTAGGCCCGGTGGCTGGACCCCGGTCAGTGCAGCCGAGATGAGGACATTTTGGGGCCTTGTGCTGCACATGGCCCTAGTCAAGAAACCTAGTGTCAGGCATTACTGGAGTGGAGACGTCCTCTACCAGACCCCACTTTACAGTACGGCCATGACACGTACCCTGTTTGAGACTATCCGGAAATGCCTGCATTATTCAGATAATGCAGCATGTCCCCCCCCAAGGTGATCCTGCCTATGACCGTCTGTATAAGATACGGCCAGTCATCGATCACTTTGGGGCCAAATTTGTACAGGCCTATGTACCTGGAAGGGAGGTCGCAGTTGATGAGTCTCTCATTGCTTTCAAGGGGAGACTCATTTTCCGCCAGTATGTTCCCTCAAAGCGGGCGAGGTATGGCGTGGAGCTGTACAAACTTTGTGAGAGTACCTCAGGGTACACTTACACGTTTCGTGTGTACGAGGGGCGAGATTCCCGTAGTCAACCCCCAGAATGTCCCCCCACTCTGGGTGTTAGTGGGAAACTTGTGTGGGACCTTGTGCATCCACTGCTAGATAAAGGTTATGACCTGTATGTGGATAACTTTTATACTAGTATCCCCTTGTTCCAGTCCCTCGCCGCCAGATCCACGTCCGCTTGTGGGACCGTGCGGAAAAATCAACGCAGCCTCCCTGCCCACCCCCTCCAGGTACCTGTCCCCAGGGGTGAGACCCGTTCCCTTACCAGTGAAAACCTGTTGCTGGTCAGATATAAGGACAAGAGGGATGTCCTTGTACTGTCCACAATTCATGGTAACAGCATAACCCCTGTACTTGTGCGAGATACCGTGGCAATGATCCTTAAACCCGATTGTATTGTCGACTACAATCGGTATATGGGAGGAGTTGATCTCTCTGATCAAGTCCTGAAGCCATATAATGCCATGCGCAAAACCCGGGCATGGTACAAAAAAGTTGCGGTCTACTTGGTGCAGGTTGTCTTGTACAACTCTTTTGTGCTGTCTTGGAGCGCTGGCAACACAGGGACATTCCTTCAGTTCTATGAGGCAGCCCTCAAGGCCCTGATCTTTTCGGACCGGGAAAGAGCAGGATGGAGTATCTCGGGAACTGGAGGCACTCGGATCGTCCCTGGCCAACACTTTCCATACTGGAATGAAGGGACGAACCCCCCAAAAAAGTGCAGAGTGTGTGGCAGGAGGGGGATACGGAAGGACACCACTACTCAGTGCGACACGTGCCCCGATCATCCGGGTCTCTGCATTGACGGTTGCTTCAGGGAGTACCACACTTCCATGGAGTACTAAATTCATATCCCAATTTAGCCACTGACAATCGGATAAAATAACAGGTTCTCAGACTTGAGACACCCAAAAAAATTGTAAAAACTAAAATAATTTTTAAAAAGTATACAAATCAGGTATCGCTGCGTCGGTAGAAATTTCCTCTATAAAAATACCCCATGATCTAACCCCCCAGATTAACATGGTCCCAAAAAAAAAAAAAACTTTTTTTCTCACCTTACATAACAAAATATTTTATAGCAAGCAATCAAAAAGTCATATAGCCACCAAAATAGCGCCAATTAAACCGTCCTCTCATCCCACAAAAAATGAGCCCCTACATAAGATAATCGGCTTAAAAAAAAAATGACTTTAGAGATACAAAAATATTTTTTGGGGTATCAAAAAGGATAATATAGTCTAAAACCTAAATAATTGTAAACAAGTAGACTTATTAGGTATTGCCGCGTCCGTAAGAATCTCCTGTATAAAAATACCCCATGACCAAACCCCCCAGATTAACACAGTCCAAAAAATTATTATAATAATACAGTGCCAAAACAGCAATTTTTGGCACCTTTCCATTTCAATCCGTTTTCTCCGGTAACAAAGCAAGGGTTAACAGCCAAACAAAACTTAATATTTATTACCCTGATACTGCAGTTTACAGAATCGCCACATTTGTGGTCGTAAACTGCTGTATCACTTAGGGTACTTTCACACTAGCGTTTTTCTTTTCCGTCGCTGAGTTCCGTCCTAGGGGCTCAAATCCGGAAAAGAACTGATCACTTTTATCCTAATGCATTGTGAATGGAGAGTCCGTCCCTCAGGATGCATCAGGATGTCTTCTGTTCAGTCTTTTTGACTGATCAGGCTTTTCAGAAAAACGTAGCATGCAGTATTTTTACCTCCGGCCAAAAATCCTGAACACTTTGACTGAACGCCGGATCTGGCCTTTTTCCCGTTGACTTGCATTAACGCCGGATCCGGCGCCGTGTGTTCAGTCAAAACGGACCGGCTTTTGCATGTTAGACCCGAAAAATAGGAAAAAAAAGTTAAAGTCCATAAATGGCGGATCTGTTTTTTCCTATGCATTTTTCCATTGTGATCGAAAGCCTGATCAGGATTCAAATGTAATCAGTTTTCACACGTTTTTCCGGATCCGGCGAGCAGTTCCGGTGTCGGAATTGAACGCCGGATTCAAACAACGCTAGTGTGAAAGTAGCCTAAAAGGCAGGGCGCAAAAGGAAAGGACTGACATGGTTTCTGGAAGGCCGATTTTGATGTCCCTTTTGAAGCCCCCCGATGCACCCCTAGAGTAGAAACTCCCTAAAAGTGACCCCATCTAAGAACCTACACCCCTCAAGGTATTCAAAACTGTTTTAAAAACTATATTAACCCTTTAGGTGTTCCTTAACAGTTAATGGCAAATGGAGATGAAATTTCAGAATTTCAAGTTTTGGTAACCTTACCTCACAAAAATTTAATATAGAGCAACCAAAAATCATATGTACCCTAAAAATAGTCCCAACAAAACCGCCACCTTATCCCGTAGTTTCCAAAATGGGGTCACTTTTAGGGAGTTTCTACTCCAGGGGTGCATCAGGGGGGTTGAAACAGGACACGGTGTAAATAAACAATTGCCTGCTCCGTTGGGATAGCGCCCATCCCTATGCCCTACGGAAGGGCATTCCCAAGGGTCAGTATCTTAGACTCCGGCGTAACTGCTGCACCATGAAAAAATTTAAAAGTGAAGCAAGGGATCTAAGATTCAGGGAAAGAGGATACCCTGATGGAGTACTGCGAGTAGCCTATGAGGCAGCATGCTCGGAGAACAGAGATATGCTCCTTATACTAAAGAAACAGAGGATGGGGTCAACCATGTCCCCTAACACTGCCCGCATTATAGGTACCTTTGATGATGCCCATCATGAGGTCAGACAGGTGCTATCTAAGCACTGGGATATACTCAAAACAGACACAGACTTGGAAGACATAATAAGACCCTATCCCCTGATAACATACAGGAAGGGAGGAAGCCTAAGGGACAGACTGGTCAATAGCCACTATCAGCCCACTCTGAAGGCTGGAGACTGGCTGTCGAGGAGGCCTACTGGTACATTCAAGTGTGGTAGATGTACGGCTTGTAGCCAGGTATTAAAAACCAAGACCTTTACGGGCTCCTCGACAGCCAGTTTTTTAAAGATACATCAGTGGCATGTCATATCAATCAGTGCCATGGTGGAGACACCAATTGCCTCAAATTTATAGGCATCCAATATGTCCCAAACCCAAGGAGGGGTGGAGACTGGGATAAAATGATCCCCAGGGCGGAAGCAAGATGGATTTATAGACTGAAATCTGTAACACCAAATGGTCTAAATGAATATCTCTCATATAAGCCATTCCTGTAAAAATAAGAACTATATATACAGGAGATAGGTCCATATATGTGTATAACTAACAAATCCAATATCCCACCTCTCCCTCTAAAAACCTGCCTACCTAAACAGTAGCCCATCGTCTCTGCATGTGAAAAGAGTGCACTGCAGTCTGCATTGTAGAGTATATATTCCCATATAAAAGTATGAATAAGCAAGAATGTATGATTCAATGGAATATCTATTTACTGTGTATACATGGCGTCAGTACAGTTTATGGTCCCTATGTCCTGACCAGCACCTACCTTAAATCTAATACTGACCCTATGGACATCGACATCATAGTACCAAGATTTAGGCATCTGGAACATGATATATATATAATTAACCCCTTTTTCTCTATCCCTGAGAAATCGCTCTACAGCATTCAGGATAGATAGGGTTAACGTAATTTGGATCTCTTGGTAGCCAGTGTTAACCTCACCTTCTGCCGTCAAACCAAAGCCGAGCCCAAAATGACACGTAGTGAACATAAACAGAGTCTTGCTGTACGGAGGACCTGCCGGGGACGCGGTGCAAAGGTCCCCATGGCAACTAATCACGCCCACGTACCACGTCGCTTCCGGTTAGCAACGGAGTACAGCGAGACCCGACCCTGCAAGGAGGCACCTCGTTACAATGTGTCTCCGCTTGGATTTGACAGGTAATCGCGGGGGGGAAGTAACCAATGCGCAGTGCACACACGGGCCTATTGGTCAACTAAAATGTGGGTCGAGCGGCGCGCATTTAAAAGAGACGCAAGAGCATTATTAGATTCCCACTGCCGCGTGATGAAAACAGGTGCACAGCCACTGCCTCTGGTGCCCTGACATATCCCTGAAGAGCCAAGTTACTACCTGGCGAAACGCATCGGAGGATGGTACAGAAAAGATCTACTAGGGAGGTAAGAGCATCGGAATTTAAAGTATAGGCCTGAGGTTCCTGAGGCTGGGGGTCATCCTTCTAAGGACGAGTGCCCCGATTACAGCCATTGAGGTATCTACACTCATTAGACTAGGCCAAGTAGGGTGAGCACTTAGGGAGAGTTACTAGCCTTATTAGCAGGCTCCTCCCCAACACCCCCCCCCCCATACTATAGGAACTTAACTGGGCCTATTTTGCTTATTTAGACCCTATTCTCCCTCCCTATATAGCGCAGGATTTTATTATACTCTATTGTCTCATCTATTTTAGAAGATATTATTAAAAGTTAAATCTTAACTCAAATATAAGAAGGCATACTCAGTACAGTATATTTACAATTTGAGACCACTGAGATAATTCACTAGTAGGTCCACTAACCCTAGACAGCTACTAAAAATGTATGATATATACCGCAAAAAAGCTGCGATTTATCATTATCCTCGAGCTGGATATTTCTACTTTTCCTGATTTATCGCAACGCATCCAGGTGCATCATCTGTGCTCTGTTGGTGGAGGGGAAGGTGAGAGCTGCTGTGTGCTTTAATGTGATCTTCCATTTACCTGACTGGCGTGCACTCCCTTTCTTGGTGTCCTATTTACACCTGCTGTTTTTCTGTCGACTTCAACGTTATTGCCTGGCAAGATGGCATATGTATCGATGCGCCCGATCGAGGAGATGGGGGATAGGGTACAGAAGATGAATGCCATTTTCAATATGCCGGAACAGACGATACAGGACGATTTAAATGTCAAAATACATATGTCCACCTTGGAAAAAATTGCTTTTAAAGGAGTTGCCTACATGGTGGGATGCTACGTACCTCTCTCCAGAAATATTTGGATAAACAAATGATACCCAGAGGGTTAGGAAATAAAAATAAACCCACCACCATTTACTCTGATCCTTTTATTACTCAATGGCAAAATATTCTCTCCGAATGTTCATCGAAATTGATGGAATTAATCATTCAGCAAGAACAAGCTGTTCTGTAGAACCTAAGAAAAGAAATTAAATCTACACAGGATCGTTTGTTACCCTATGTTGATACTCCAGATTTTGTGGAGCTAGATAATAAGCTCAAAGATGGCTTGAACAAACTAGAAGATGACCTAATAAAGTTCAAACAAACCAAATACAACAGAGACATAATGGACTACAGTTCTAACACAGTGTACTCTTGGGCAGAAGCCCGTACAGGAACTGCAAGATTAATATTAAGAAAATCCCATTCCAGAAGGAGGACCAACTCCAGAGTTTTATTCAGCTCAACTGAACTTGATTTGACGCTTCTGCACCTGAGAGCAAAGATGCGATAGCGGGTTCCAGTGTGAACATGGAAGTTCCCCATAAGAAAGCAGCAAAAAATGGAGGGCCAGCAGGCGGCACAGGAGGAGCCCGCCGATATCCATCCCGCAACAAGGAGCAGAGGACATTCAGGTTATAAATCTGTCGGCATCAATTATTACTGAAGATCAGGTTGGTGTATTACGCAAGGGGTTGTCATTTCCCCCACACACCACTTTGATCTGTATTCTACTATTCTCGATGTCAACAGATTTGCCCGCAAGCTCACACTCAAGAGACATTTTCATGATTCTGTGTCTGATTTAACTGCTAAAGTTGATAACAATGTTTCCTGTACTTTTTTCTAATCCTGTTTTGTCAGAATCCAGCATGAGTTTTCAGGAACTGGTTCATGTTAATTTTCTGCAGGATTCTCGGACTAGGCAAGATAACCATAATAATACTAAAATATCTTCATTTAAAGTCTCTAATAGAGATTTTTATCCGGTACAATCTAGATCTCTTGCCTTAGACTGATACCAAGAGCTAGTGGAAAGGGATCTTTGTTCACTGCATGATTCCACTAGAGATGTGGAACACGGTACACAACATCGCAGGTATTGGAATCTATCATGCAATGAACAAAAGGCTCTCCAGAGCTTAAAATATATGAAAAACATAGTTATTAAGGAGGCTGACAAGTGAGGGGCGGTTGTCATTTTGGATATTGATGTATACAAATCTCAGGTATTGACTATGCTATGTGATTCCGGTACTTATAGACTTTTACATGGCAACTCTCTCCTCCCTTTTCAGTCAAAAATGGTCAACATTCTTACTTTGGGGTTAGAAAAAGGTTTCCTCTCCCAAAAAGAATATGATTACATTTATGTACGACATCCAGTTGTGTCGATTTTCCATGTGTTCCCGAAAGTACACAAGGGGATTTTTCCTCCCCCCTTATGACCTATTGTGGTAGGAATCGGTTCTTTCTCTGAGAGACTTTCGGAGTGGATCAATTCGTTATTGCAGCCTCTCATTCCGCATATACCAGGTTTTCTCAGGGACACTGGGTCTGTGCTGCAGGCATTTTCAGATTTCAAGTGGGGGTCGGCTATGCCTGGATCACAGCAGATGTCACTACTTTATATATCAGTATTCCACATGATTTAGCTTTGGTATAACTTTGCTGGTTCCTTAACAGGTATAGTGACTATTCGGATGAACTTCAAGAATACATGGTTATAGTGGTGGAGTTCCTCCTCCAGCACAATTTTTTCATGTTCAATTCTGTTTTTTTATTTGCAGATTGCGGGGGTGTCGATGGGGGCAAAATTATCTCCCTCCATAGCCAATATTTTTGTGGCGTGGTGGGAGGGACGTTTTCTCCTCATCGACACCCACCCTTATGGTGGTCTGGTGCAGTGGTATGGTCGCTACATCGATGAACTACTGTTAGTGTGGTCGGTTGATGTGCCGACCATACCACTGTTCCTTGACTACATTAATTCATGTGCGGAGTCTATCTCTATCACATATATGTTCACATATATGTTTTTTACATTTGTGCTTGGAGGGTGACTGCACCACTTCCTGGGTCACTACTACTACATACAGAAAAGAATTGGCTGGCAATACGATTTTGCATGCCTCTTCGTGCCATCCACCACATACAATATGTAATATCCCAAAGGTTGAATAATAGTGATGAGCGGGAGGTGCCATATTCGATTTCGCGATATTTCGCGAATATTCGAATGAATATTCGTGTTATATTCGTCGAAATCGAATATTCGTAATTATTCCAATTATCGCGAATAATATACGATTTTTTTTTCCGCGTATTGCGATTATTTATCTTGATAGTATAAGGCAACGTTCCTATGCTAATTGACTATGGCTAGGCTAATATGTGTATTTTACGAAAGTTCGTGGTTTGCTCTAACTTCGTCTCTTAGAATATTACGAATATTCTAAAAGACGAAGTTAGAGCAATATTACGAAATTTCGTAAAATACACATATAGATTGTAATTTAGCTAATATAGTGCTATAATCCCTTTTTTTTCCTCTAATTTTTTTTTGCCTCTTCTGAACTTAAGTTTTGTAAAATATGTACACTATTAAAAAATATTACTATAGCAGTATATTAGCTTAAATACAATCTATGTGTATTTTACGAAATTTCGTAATATTGCTCTAACTTCGTCTTTTAGAATATTCGTAATATTCTAAAAGACGAAGTTAGAGCAATATTAAGAACATTTGCAAAAGCCGAAATTGCGATGCGAGTAATATAATACGAAATAATCGCATGAAGATTTCAACTTAGCACTGCTATATTCCATATTCTAGCCTAATATGGAATATAGCTGTGCTAAGTTAGCACTGCTATATTCCATACTAGGCTAGAATATGGAATATAGCAGTGCTAAGTTGAAATCTTCATGCGATTATTTCGTATTATATTACTCGCATCGCAATTTCGGCTTTTGCAAATGTTCTTAATATTGCTCTAACTTCGTCTTTTAGAATATTACGAATATTCTAAAAGACGAAGTTAGAGCAATATTACGAAATTTCTAAAAGACGAAGTTAGAGCAATATTACGAAATTTCGTAAAATACACATAGATTGTATTTAAGCTAATATACTGCTATAGTAATATTTTTTAATAGTGTACATATTTTACAAAACTTAAGTTCAGAAGAGGCAAAAAAAATTAGAGGAAAAAAAAGGGATTATAGCACTATATAAGCTAAATTACAATCTATATGTGTATTTTACGAAATTTCGTAATATTGCTCTAACTTCGTCTTTTAGAATATTCGTAATATTCTAAAAGACGAAGTTAGAGCAATATTAAGAACATTTGCAAAAGTCGAAATTGCGATGCGAGTAATATAACACGAAATAATCGCATGAAGATTTCAACTTAGCACTGCTATATTCCATATTCTAGCCTAGTATGGAATATAGCAGTGCTAACTTAGCACAGCTATATTCCATATTAGGCTAGAATATGGAATATAGCAGTGCTAAATTGAAATCTTCATGCGATTATTTCGTGTTATATTACTCGCATCGCAATTTGCGAAATTTCGTAAAATACACATATAGATTAGATTGTAATTTAGCTAATATGGAATATAGCAGTAAGTTGAAAACGCCACTGACTGGAGCAGCCAGGAAGCCAGGAATCCAAAGGACAGGTAAGAACAACTTTAGAGAAGTGGGAAAGAAAAAAATATAATAATAAAAAAAAAAACGAATATTCGAATTCGCGAATATATAGAACGATATTCTAAATATTCGCGAAATCTCGAAATTGCGATATTCAAGAAAAAAATTCGCAATTCGAATATTCGCGCTCAACACTATGAATTAATACGAATTAATTGTTCTGACACATATTTGTTCGCACAAGAAGCAAAGAACATTACAGAGAGATTGATTGGCAGGGCTTATTCACATAGACGTATTGCATCTTTTGTTACTGAATTTCAGCTATTAATAGGGACTCTCTGGTTTTTCCTAAAACAGGATTACAGCCCCAGGTGGGTGCTTAATCTAAACATAGGTGCAGTTTCACCCCTTTTGTGACACAATATAGTTTGGAATACGATCGCATATGTAAGATTATCAAGAAATATCTTCTATTGCTGTCGTCTAACAACCAATGGATGGACATTGTTATGGAAGGGGTGAAATGTGTGGTCAGAAGGGCTCCAAATTTGGGAAATCTTTTGAGCCCCAGTCTGTTTTCGGAACAGAGAATGCAGAGATCAATCTTGCTTAAAAAGCAAAGGAAGCTATAAATGTGGCCATGCTAAGTGCATCTGCTGTGAACATACTAGAACAACAAGGAATTTTAAATCTACCGCTAATAATAAGGAATATGCATACAGCCATATTTGAACTATAACACGAAATTTGCGGTATATTTGATAAGTTGCGAATTTAGTAAATTACAATATGTGGGTTCCACCACAAACGAAATCAAAACCAGAATACGAAAACATATTTCTGACGCGTCCCACATTTTAAAAATCGCAATGTGTCTGCTGTCAAAACACATTTTGCGGTTTTGCATGGCGGTGATACTTCCAATCTAGTGGCACAAGGGATTGAAAGTGTCTGTCTTCCAAATAGAGGGGGTGATCATAGGAGAAAACGTTTAAATCGGGAGGCTTATTGGATTTTCCAGCTTGGTTCGAGACAAACTCTAGGTCTTAACAAAAGACATGATTTAATTCTACATTATTAGGGGATTTATTATTTGCCCAGGTATATCTTTATATATCTCTTTGCATGAGCATATACATACATTTTTCTCTGCCATTGTTTTTAATATATGTGCATTGATTGCACACCTGTTTAGGTTGTTCATCAATGTATGCAATTTTGTTTTATCCTATGTATATTATATTCAAGCTGGTTAGATGTGTTTGATTGCGCCATGTGTGCTGTTTTCCATGATCATGTGACCGATTGATAGCATGGTCAGCTGTGTGAACAGCCCATAAGCTGCGGTTTTCTCAGAAGTTCGATGTGTCATGTGGAAGGACCGCTATTTGTTTATGGTCTGAAACGTGTTACTGAACTTGTCCTGTATGTTGACTATTTTATACCGCAATAAAGCTACGATTTTTCATCTTCCTTGAGCTGGATATTTCTACTTTTCCTGATTCCACCAGCTAAGGTCGCCCAGGGGGCGAGAGAGGAGGGGATCATGGGGCGGAGTAGGGTCAATCAAAGGTCAATAAAAGGGATGTGGCACCTGTCAAAATGAGTTTTACGAATAATATATAAGTTACACTACTTATAACTACTAATATACTGCCTCCTATGTACAGTACAAGTATGTAACTACTATGATACTTCCATAAAGTACCTGTGACGAAAGCACCTTCGTCACTGGGAGTTGGAGAGGCCTGCTTGCCAGCCTCTTGCCCTGTGAATATGGCCCCTGGTACACTATTTGGGCATATTAGATTTCAAAGGCACTGTTTCTGCCCCTTTGACTTTTTACTGGAACTATTTAGGCCATGGGACCATGTGCACGGTGGGGGAAAAATAAGAATTCCAGGAAATTACTGAACCAATCTGGGTGATTTTTGGATAGGTTGTTCACCCAGATCAAGGCTATCAGGGGATGTGACTTTTATTGGGATATGTGTTTTTTTCGGGTGTTTTCTGTGTTTGGGAAAAAATGTGTGTTTTCTGCCTGTGGGCGATTAAGTCTATTGTGTTTGTTAAATATATCACAGGCAATACCCACTGTGTTTGTTCATTGTGTCGCAGACAATGCCATTGTGTTGTTGATTGTATCACATAAATATATCACAGGCAATACCCATGGCATTATGTTAATTGCGTTGCAGACAATACCTATTGTGTTATTGAATGCCATTGTGTTTGTTGAATGTACAGTCGTGGCTAAAAGTTTTGAGAATGACACAAATATTAGTTTTCACAAAGTTTGCTGCTAAACTGCTTTTAGATCTTTGTTTCAGTTGTTTCTGTGATGTAGTGAAATATAATTACACGCACTTCATATGTTTCAAAGGCTTTTATCGACAATTACATGACATTTATGCAAAGAGTCAGTATTTGCAGTGTTGGCCCTTCTTTTTCAGGACCTCTGCAAATCGACTGGGCATGCTCTCAATCAACTTTTGGGCCAATTCCTGACTGATAGCAACCCATTCTTTCATAATCACTTCTTGGAGTTTGTCAGAATTAGTGCTTTTTTGTTTGTCCACCCGCCTCTTGAGGATTGACCACAAGTTCTCAATGGGATTAAGATCTGGGGAGTTTCCAGGCCATGGACCCAAAATGTCAAGGTTTTGGTCCCCGAGCCACTTAGTTATCACTTTTGCCTTATGGCACGGTGCTCCATCGTGCTGGAAAATGCATTGTTCTTCACCAAACTGTTGTTGGATTGTTGGAAGAAGTTGCTGTTGGAGGGTGTTTTGGTACCATTCTTTATTCATGGCTGTGTTTTTGGTCAAAATTGTGAGTGAGCCCACTCCCTTGAATGAGAAGCAACCCCACACATGAATGGTCTCAGGACGCTTTACTGTTGGCATGACACAGGACTGATGGTAGCGCTCACCTTTTCTTCTCCGGACAAGCCTTTTTCCTGATGCCCCAAACAATCGGAAAGAGGCTTCATCGGAGAATATGACTTTGCCCCAGTCCTCAGCAGTCCATTCACCATATTTTCTGCAGAAGATTAATCTGTCCCTGATGTATTTTTTTTTGAGAGAAGTGGCTTCTTTGCTGCCCTTCTTGACACCAGGCCATCTTCCAAAAGTCTTCGCCTCACTGTGCGTGCAGATGCGCTCACACCTGCCTGCTGCCATTCCTGAGCAAGCTGCACTGGTGGCACTCCGATCTTGCAGCTGAATCCTCTTTAGGAGACGATCCTGGCACTTGCTGGACTTTCTTGGATGCCCTGAAGCCTTCTTAACAAGAATTGAACCTCTTTCCTTGAAGTTCTTGATGATCCTATAAATTGTTGATTGAGGTGCAAGCTTAGTAGCCACAATATCCTTGCCTGTGAAGCCATTTTTATGCAATGCAATGATGGCTGCACGCGTTTCTTTGCAGGTCACCATGGTTAACAATGGAAGAACAATGATTTCAAGCATTACCCTCCTTTTAACAGGTCAAGTCTGCCATTTTAACCCAATCAGCCTGACATAATGATCTCCAGCCTTGTGCTCGTCAACATCCTCACCTGAGTTAATAAGACGATTACTGAAATGATCTCAGCAGGTCCTTTAATGACAGCAATGAAATGCAGTGGAAAGTTTTTGGGGGGATTAAGTTAATTTTCATGGCAAAGAAGGACTATGCAATTCATCTGATCACTCTTCATAACATTCTAGAGTATATGCAAATTGCTATTATAAAAACTTAAGCAGCAACTTTTCCAATTTCCAATATTTATGTAATTCTCAAAACTTTTGGCCACGACTGTATAGTTTCTGTGTTTAAACTGTAAAACTGTAAATGATTGGCTGCTCTGTTTATGTCCTCAGTTCCCAACAAGGTCCACGTGGGTGGTAACCTTGTTGGAAAATGTGTATAAAAGGCAATGCTTGTGTGGTCATTAGAGTTCCTGTTTTAGTTACTGTTTTACCTTCAACATAGAGCCTTGTCTCATTTGTGTAGGGATTGCTATATGCTGTATACTCCCCTGGCTATAACCCCTAGCTATTGTAGGAGCTGTTCCTGCTCCTTATTCCTGCTTCACTCTCTGAATGAAGAGAGGTTCACCAACTGGAGTCTGGAGCCTTTTCGTAGGTCCAGGGTGGGTGGGAGACGGCGAGACCCCAACCAAGCTGCGGCGGTTCGTGGGGTCTGCAGTGCTTACGGTGTCTAGTGGAGTGCTTGGAGCCCTCGGGAAGCACTAGGAGCATCCATCAACGGAGGTACCTAGTCGGGGTGCCAGGCGTTCAGTTACAGTACCCACATACATGTAATTCCACTAAAGAAACTGTAGGTGGAAAGCAGTTTACCACGTGCCTTGAATCCTCTGAGCACTGGTTGGTGGGATTAAATGACACAATAGAGACGTTTACTGTAGCATAACAATATTCGAGGTAAAAATCCAAAGGCTCCTATTTCACTAGGAGTATAACCTCCCCAGGAACCTCCCCCAAGTTATTGGTGGGCCTTGGCATAGCACCCCTCCCCCAGTAACATATATTACTTAAACCCAGATTCTTCAAGCTACACCTCCATCTGTCACATAGGAAAACACCAGATTATATATAAATGGCAGTGTAGGTAGGGATCCAGCGGCACATTGCACACAGCCCTAATGTTATGGTTCCTAGGTGAGGTTCCTATTAAAGGAATTTTCATAATGTAGACGCATTACACAAAATGCTAAGTGCCAAAATGAATGATCTCAGCTCATTACATAAGCGATAGGCAAACTTTCTGTCATAAGCTCTTGTACAGTTAATTCCAATCACACAAGACACAATGAAGGCGTCTTGTTGAGACAAGTGACACCATGTTAAAGTAATGACTTGGAAGAAACAATTGTTTTTATTTGTGCACTGTGTGTTTAATTAGCTCGTCTCTATTAACAGTTCTGTGTACATGTCTCTCCTGCTCATTGCAATCCTAATATCTTCCTATTGCGTTTATGTCAGGAGGAAAATTGGATTCCAGTAATGACAGAATTAATTCACCCTCAGCTCTCTGTTCAGATTTCTTATTTGGAAAGTGAATTCAGTTTTACTTATAATAAAGCCTCAGAACTAGTTTCCGGCTCAGTACCCAACTCTGATGCTTAGGGATCAGACCCACATGGGGGAAAAAGTTCTATTAGTTTCGTCCCAATGAGGGGTTGCAATACAATGTTACTCCTGTAAATTCATTGTGCTGTGTTGCATTTGTTTAATGAATTCAGCTGATCGAGAAATGTTCTTGTCCTTGGTTTATGGTACACTTTAGTAGGAAGCAAGGGCAGATTGGCTGTAAACCCTACAGGGAAACTTCCTGGTGGGCTCATGCCGAGGAGGTCGCCTGAGGCCTCCTCGCGGCCTCCTGCCATAGTAAGTAATGATCTGATGCTCCATTTTGACTCCTGAATTCAACTGTATTGACATTCTGAGGCAACTGGAGTAGGAGGACAGAACGTAGCAGCTGACCATAGCCTCTACTAAGGGGCAATTTTTGGCGAGGGATTTTGTGTTGCCGAGGCAGTATTTTGTGATGTACTGTGGTATTTGTCTCTGTTGGGGTGGTATAACGTGCCACAATATTGTATTGGTGACCCCATCTATCTGTGTTGGCCTTATCTTCCATCAATTTGGACCAGACTAAAAAATGGGTCCAGTTTAAGTTTGTTTCCAGGGCCACTTTTATTTCCTAGTCCATGCCTGGTGTGAAGGTTTTTGGATGTGATCAGGAGGGGTTTAAAAACTGGAGATGGGTGCAAGAAGGTATGTTTGTAGATGAAATTCCTCTTAGTCAGAATGTATAGCTTAAAGGTGTTGTTCACCTTTACCTATGGGGCATTTCTTCCAGATCTCCCCATATTGCTGGACCTGTGGAGGGAAGCATACTTACCTGCTACCCAGTGAGGGATTAAAAACCCCTGGCTCATTTGGTCTCCTGCCGTCAATGCCGCACTCCAGACTATGGTCACATGGTTGCTGCAGTCACTGGGTCATGTGACAGATGGAGGACACATCACCGCTGCAGCCAGTCATTGGCTTCAGCAACCAGGTGACCCTTGTTAATACAGATATTCACATGCAGAGACCAGCAGTGGTTGCAATTAACTGAAGGAGCTGGAACCCAACAGCAGGCAATTATGCTTCCCTAAGCAGGACATGTATGGGGTAGTCTGCCAGAAAGGCTTCCGAAACAGATGGGAAAACCTAATCTCCTACAACTGATTTTGATCTTTTAGTGTCCTATATTAAACATTACTTTGCATTACATTGATACCAGTACAGTGTACAGTACATTATTAGTCATAACAACACATGCACTATATGGCGCTATGATTTTTAGAAATTTTTGCCACTGTTATTTACATAGCATTTAACACTATCATTTCTTATTGCTGAGAACATGATATTTACCATTGTATGTCCCTGATGCTTGAGCTTAGCATCGCAATATTATTATGACACGCAAATTCGTGAAGCGTTACATATTTTTTTGGTTATCCAAGCCCTGGGAAGCGCTTCCAAACTCCCCTGCACCATCAGGCTGCCTCCATCCATTGACAACACCGGGAATTAAAGCACGCACTAAACTGCCGCACGTGGCAAGAACGCCAGACACAGTCAGCAGCCCTCTGACCAGAGGAAAAGACAGCAACATTCGCATCGACAGACCGATCCACAGACAGCAGCCCTTCGCGGTCATCGCATCCATCTGCAACAGCGCTGCCGGCCCCATCTATCCATAACCGCACTAAGCATCCACAGCACACAGAGGATCCTGCGCGCAGACACCCACATAGAAGAACCGACGATCCTCTAGAAAGGTAACAGAAAACAAATTTTAGGTGGGACGCCACCAGGCACTGGTTCGCTGAAAATAACTTTCGCATTGCTGTGTATGCACATACATCAGATCTGGAATGCTGCTGATATATTCTTTTAAACCTGTCATAATTTGGATATTTGTACTAACTTTTTACTTATTTTAATCAACTGAATCCATCTCAGACTATTCACTATATTTGTGTAATATTTAAAGTTCTACATACCATGATTCTGGATTTATAGCCCAATACAGGTTGTTTTATCTTCATATTTTCACATTATTTTTCTTTTTCTTTATTCATTTATCCATTCATCTATTTTGCACCACCCACTCCTCTCCCTGTACATTGGGAGTGACCTATATTGATAACGTTTTTATTACTACCCAAATAAATATAGTTTTTATCATATACACACTATCCCTTGTCCTTTGTTGATATCTGCTGGTGACCTCATATAGAGTGCCTGTCTTCCTATGTTCCTATTATTAAGACACTGTTTGGTAATTGCTATTTCCATATCGTGTACCTCATTTAGAAAACCTAGAGCAAACCACAAGTGTAGTGTTGCATATGAGTGACTGCTATTCAGATTAAAGATTTAAAGCATACTTCTTGCTTCAGGTGACTTACTGGAATAATCTGCCATGTGAGTCTACTAGTGATGATCGAGCACCAAAGTGCTCGGGTGCTCTGGCCGAACACATCTACCGAGCACCCGAGTATAATGGAAGTCAATGGGAGAACCCGAGCATTAAACCAGGCACCCCCTGCTCTGAAGAGGGGAGGGTGCCTGGTTCATAGGAAAAGGTCAGAAATTGATGGAAACACCACTGAAATGGTTCGGGAACAACATGGGGAGGATGTCTCGATGCATCTTGGGTTCCCAGGTCGCTACTGGGAACCATGTTGCCTGAGTAGTACGCCACTTTTACAGACTGACAATAATATGCATAAAACCGGAAAAAAATATATAATTTTAGAGGAAAAGTTGTTAAGAAACATTCTTTCCTGTATATTTACTTGTATATAAAGAGCACATGCTCCCAAAAATTACAAGGAGAGGTACTCCGATACAACCTGTATATCACATAATGGAGGAAAATTATGATTGATGGTCTGCTGGTGACCCTCAAAAACATTTGGAGCAAGGGCATCCTGATCTGACCATCTAAAACAGCAGGGGCGAGTGCCTGCTGCCGCATTGGTGACTCTAGATAACCTCTGGGCGATTGCACGTCCCCGTGACGTCGACGATTCATTCGAATGCCTGCCCTATCAACTTTTGATGTTTTTTTCTGCACCTACCATGAGGATCACGGGTAACGGGCAATCAGGGTTCGATGCCAGAGAGGGAGCCTGAAATAGGGGTACCACATCCAAGGGAGGTCAATGGCTGAAATCTGATTGGCTGCTGTTGCCTTGCCTCTTTTATTTCCTAATTGTGAACCACCCAGAGAGGGTGGGTCAAGTTATTAAAGCACAAGCATCCAAGGAAGGCAGCAGGCACGCGGCAATTACCCACTCCTGACTCGGGGAGGTAGTGACGATAAATAACAATACAGAACTCCTGTCATAGCGGGTTCTAGGAGGTGGGCACGTACGGAGCGCGCGCATTATCAGCGCTTCCAGCGTCGCCTGTGCTCCTGATAATACTATGAGCGCCCCCCGCGCGTCTATGCGCATTCATGCGAATGTTTTTAGGGCAGAGCGCCGAGCTAATCACTCAGCGTTCGGCTGTGTAGTCTGTGTGGAGTCATGTGACGTTGGCCACGTCACATGACCCCTCTGGCTCCCTATTTAAACAGGCAGTCTGCTGGCCACAGATTGCCTGTTATTTAGGTTCCACCTGCGATTTTGTCTTTCCTGGCGCACTTACCTCCTGCTGAATTCCTGAGAATCCTCTGCCTGCTCCTTGTGTAATTTGCTGCTCTCCTTGTATTCTGACCCCGGCTACCTCCTGACGATCCTCTGCTGACTCCTTTGGTACTTCACGACTCTCCTGGCATTTATGACCCCGGCTTCTCCTGATTATTCTCTGCTTGCTCCATTTGTACTTCGTAGCTCTCCTGGTATAGACTCGGTCCGTTCTGTTGTTTGTCTGGTCTGTCCTTCCTGCACTTATTCCAAGCTAGGGATTGCCGTCCAGTTGTCCCCTGTCATTAGGACTTGCGAGGCAAGTAGGCAGGGCCAGGGGTGAGGGTGGAGCGCAGTGGTCACTTCCCTCCCCCCTGTGTGTGTGTACACGACCGTTACAACGCCTAAGCGGTCCTGGTATTGAAATGAGTACACTTTTCATTAATGAGGATCTATTGGCGGGCACGTCTGGTGCCAGCAGCCAACTTGCTCCCGGCCTCCACAATGTTCACCCAGTGTGCCATTATGATGAGGATTGTGTTGACCAGACTCTTGGCTACTAAGACTGGACTTGTAGGTGAGGGCCTGCTGCCACTTTGTTAACTCTAGATAACTTCTAGGTGATCGCATGGCCCCGTGATGGCGATGATTCATTTGGATGTCTGCCCTATAAACTTTGGAGCAATTTTTCAACAAGGACCTTCTGGTATAGAACCGTTTTGCTTGTCCTCTCCACCAGAGGAATGAGAGATGATAAGTTCTCTTTGTAGCGCAGGTCCAGAAGGATTAACAACCAGTAATCCATGTTATCTAAAATGCTTATAAAGCACTGGTCGTGAGAAAGGCAGCCTAACATGAAGTCAACCATGTGTGCAAGAGTACCAACAGGCAAGACTTGTTGTCATCAGAAGGTGAGCTGACCCTGTAAAAGATTGGAAGTGAGGACCTACAGGTGAGCTGACCCTGTAAAACATTATATGCGAGGGCCTGCAGTTGAGCTGACCCTGTAAAACATTATATGCAAGGGCCTACAGGTGAGCTGACCAAGTAAAACATTATATGCGAGGGCCTGCATTTGAGCTGACCCTGTAAAAAATTATATGCGACGAATAAGCATGTTGATATGATGGAAGAGGAGGGGGAGGATGAGAAAAGGAAGATTTAACCATATACCCTTTTTTTGTGGTGGAAAGGGTGCATGGGAATACAATGTATTCAGTACATTAAACAACACAATAAAAGTGTCTTTGTTCATCCGCTTTCCTCTGGTGGAATCGAGAAGTCTGGGGCAATCCAGGCCTTGTTCATTTTTATAAGAGTCAACCTGACAGCATTTTCAGTTGACAGTCGTATATGCTTATCAATGCCACCAGCAAAACTAAATACCTGCTCAGACAAAACGCTGGCGGCAGGGCAGGCCAGCACCTCCAAGGCGCAGAGCGCCAGTTCGTGCCATGTGTCCAGCTTGGACATGCAGTAGTTGTAAGGCACTGAAGGATCACTGAGGACGCTGACACGGTCTGCTACGTTCTCTTTCACCATCTTCCAAAACTTTTCCCTCCTTGTGACACTAGGCTGCGCATCAGGGTAAGGATGCTGGCGGGGTGTCATGAAACTGTCCCAGGCCTTAGAGAGTGTTTCACTGTCTCTGTTGGAACTGCTGTGTGTTCCCCTTATCTCCCCTCTTCGGTTGTCCAAGGAAATACGGACTCTGCTGGCAGTGTTGTTAGATGGAAATTTTTGGAGCAATTTTTCAACGAGGACCTTCTGGTATTGCGCCATTTTGCTCCTCCTCTCCACCTGAGGAATGAGAGATGAGAAGTTCTCTTTGTAGCAAGGGGGGGGGGAGGCCGAGAAGGGTGAACCCAGTAATCCGTGTTGTCTAAAATGCGTATAACGCGCTGGTCGCGGGAAAGGAAGCCTAACATAAAGTCAGCCATGTCTGCCAGAGTACCAACAGACAAGACTTCGCTGTCCTCATCAGGAGGATGACTTTCCATCTCCTCATCCTCTTCCTCCTCTTCTGCCCACCCACGCTGAACATAAGGAATTAAACTTCCATGGGTACTACCCTCTGTAGTTGAGGGAATCGTCTCCTGATCCTCTTCATCGTCCAATTCGCGCTGAGAAGACGGACGGAGGGTGGTCTAGCTATCACCCTGTGTAATGTCTTCTTCCCCCATTTCTACCTCTTTCACATGCAAAGCGTCGCCCTTAATTGTGAGAAGCGAGCGTTTGAGTACACACATAAGTGGGATGGCAATTTCAAGTGCTACTGCATCGTTGCCAGGCCAGCTGAAGCTGTCGATGACTTGTGGAAATGTGCATACACGCGGCGCACCTTCACTAGTAGCTCAGGCAAATTTGGGTAGGTTTTGATAAACCGCTGAACCACTAAGTTTAAGACGTGGGCTAGGCATGGGATGTGTGGGAGCTTGCCGAGCTCCAAAGCCCCCACCAAGTTACGGCCGTTATCACACACAACCATGCCTGGTTGTAGGTTGAGTGGCAAGAGCCACAGCTCAGTCTGGTCTCTTATCCCCTGCAACAGCTGTATGGCGGTGTGCTGTTTGTCCCCTAAGCATATCAGCTTCAGTGTGGCCTGTTGCCGCTTCCCCAATGCAGTGCTACATTGCTTCCAGCTACCGGCTGATGACTGACTGGTGCTGCATACAGATAATTCGGAGGTGGAAGTGGAGGAGGAGGCGGAGGAGAAGTGGGGGTTGGAGCCACTAACGTAGGTGCTGGCGGAAACCCTGATGGAATTAGGGCCCTCAATCCTCGGCATCGGTAGCACCTGTGCCATCCCAGGGTACGACTTGCTCCCAGCCTCCACAATGTTCACCCAGTGTGCCATCAGGGAAATGTGGAGTCCCTGGCCAATAGTGATGAGCGGGAGGTGCCATATTCGATTTCGCGATATTTCGCGAATATTCGAATGAATATTCGTGTTATATTCGGCGAAATCGAATATTCGTAATTATTCCAATTATCGCGAATAATATGCGATTTATTTTTTGCGTATTGCGATTATTTATTTTGATAGTATAAGGCAACGTTCCTATGCTAATTGACTATGGCTAGGCTAATATGTGTATTTTACGAAATTTCGTGATATTGCTCTAACTTCGTCTCTTAGAATATTACGAATATTCTAAAAGACGAAGTTAGAGCAATATTACGAAATTTCGTAAAATACACATAGATTGTATTTAAGCTAATATACTGCTATAGTAATATTTTTTAATAGTGTACATATTTTACAAAACTTAAGTTCAGAAGAGGCAAAAAAAATTAGAGGAAAAAAAAAGGATTATAGCACTACATTAGCTAAATTACAATCTATATGTGTATTTTACGAAATTTCGTAATATTGCTCTAACTTCGTCTTTTAGAATATTACGAATATTCTAAAAGACGAAGTTAGAGCAATATTAAGAACATTTGCAAAAGTCGAAATTGCGATGCGAGTAATATAACACAAAATAATCGCATGAAGATTTCAACTTAGCACTGCTATATTCCATATTCTAGCCTAATATGGAGTATAGCAGTGCTAACTTAGCACAGCTATATTCCATATTAGGCTAGAATATGGAATATAGCAGTGCTAAGTTGAAATCTTCATGCAATTATTTCGTGTTATATTACTCGCATAGCAATTTCGACTTTTGCAAAATTTCGTAAAATACACATATAGATTAGATTGTAATTTAGCTAATATGGAATATAGCAGTAAGTTGAAAACGCCACTGACTGGAGCAGCCAGGAAGCCAGGAATCCAAGGGACAGGTAAGAACAACTTTAGGGAAGTGGGAAATAAAAAAAATATGATAATTTAAAAAAAAAAAAAAAAAAGAATATTCGATTTCGCGATATTCAAAATATTCGCGAAATCTCGAAATTGCGATATTCGGGAAAAAAATTTGCAATTCGAATATTCGCGCTCAACACTACTGGCCAAATGCACTTGTCCATGTCTCCGTGGTTAAGTGGACCTTCCCAGTAACTGCCTTGGTCAGGGCACGCATGACGTTTCGGGACACATGTTGGTGTAAGGTGGGCACGGCACACCTCAAAAAATAGTGGTGGCTGGGGGCAGAGTACCGCATGACGGCTGCCGACTTCAGGCTGCAGAAGGCCTAAGTGTCTGCAAGCCTAAATGGCAACATTTCCATGGCCAGTCATTTTGAAAGGTGCGCATTTAGTGCTATGGCCTGTGGGTGGGTGGCTGGGTATTTGCGCTTGCATTCAAATGTCTGGGGTAATGACATTTGGACGCTGTGTTCGGACAGGGAGGTGGATATGGTCGCTGATGGTGTTTGCAAAGGTCCAGGTGCAGGGCAGGAGGCATCCTCACCTGCGACTTCGACAGGCGATTGGCCAGCACATTCCATAGTGGAAGAGGAGACAGTGGTGTGACTCACAGACACAGATTGTGGTCCCAGGCGTTCGTCCCACTTATTACAGTGCTTGGATGCCATGTGGCGGATCATGCTGGTGGTGGTGAGGTTGCTAGTGTTCACGCCCCGGCTTATTTTGGTGTGGCAGAGGTTGCAAACCTCTATTCTTTTGTCGTCCGCACTTTCCTCAAAAAAGCTCCATACTGCGGAACACCTACCCCTTGGCAAGGGAGATTTATGCAAGGGGGTGATCTGTGGAACATTTGTAGGCCTGTTTGGTGTGGCCTGCCTTCTCCTTTTTGCCACCCCACTGCCTCTTCCAGCCTGTTGTGGTTCTGCAGATCCTTCCACCTCTGTACTGCTGTCTTCGCTCGGCTTTCCCCCTTCCCAGGTTGAGTCAGTGACCTCATCATCCACCACCTCCTCTTCCACTTCCTCACTCTGATCATCCTCTTGATTTGTTGACCTAACCACAACCTCAGTGATTGACAACTGTGTCTCATCCTCTTTATCAACCTTTTGAAACAGTAATTGCAGTTGACTCATTGTTAACTGTGTCTCATCATCATCCACCTCATTAAACACTAATTGCTACCATCATGTTCTTGTGATTGTGGATGCTCATGAGGTTGGAAATCAGGTCAAAAGATCTCATGTCTCTCTACAGGAGTGCTTGGCTCGAGGTCCAAATCAAGTAATGGCGATGAAAAATGCTCCTCGGAATTTCCGAGTGTAGGATCGCTTGTTTAGCCAGACTCACCATGGTGGGATCAGGGAGAGGATTCTGTTGACCAGACTCTTGGCTACTGAGACTGGACTTGGTGGAAGACAGGGTGGTGCTTAACCGACTGGAAGCATTATCTGCTGCATTCCAACCGACCACCTGATCGCACTGGTCTGACTTCAAGAGTTTTGTCCTGCAACGCCCTGCAAACTGGGACATGAAGCTAGGTATCATGGATGACTGTTTTTCTTGTGCTCTGGCAGCAGGCACAGTTTCAACGTGCCGAGGGCCACAGCCTCCGCGTGAACCATCAGCATCATAGCCACTTCCCCGTCCCTTACTGCTCGCCTTACGCATATTAAATGTTTTATGCACGCTTGACACACAAGATGTGGCATGGATGTCACAGTTCACAGCAAGCACAGTATATGGAAAATGTACGTAAAAGTATGGAAAAAGGAAAATTCATTTCACTTATATTTTTCCTATCTCTGGCCCTGACACACAGAAGGTATTGGACAGATCTCTCTAGTGACTGCAGACACCCTCTATATAAAAAGTATTAAAAATGATGGAAAAAATACAATAATTTTCTGCTACATTTCTCCAATCTCTGGCCCTGACACACACAAGGTATTGGACAGATGTCTCTAGCCACTGCAGACACTCTCTAAAGAAAAATTATTGAAAATTATGGAAAAAAATATGCTACCTACTGAACTGAATACTATCTACTGAACTGCTTGCGATCAGACTCCCTACCTACACTCTCTGTCCCTTCTGAAGCACAGCTCTCCCTGACTACAAATGAGCCGAACTTGGTCATCGGGTGCTATATAGCACCCGATGACGTGTTCCGGCCAGCCAATCACTGTAATGCCAGTAGCCAACATGGGCAGTACTTACCTGTATGTTTATTGGCTGCATAGCAGCCGCAAAATGTGCGGGAAGGAGACTCGAGCATGGCGCTCGAGCACATGCGCTACTCGGCCGAGTACCGCCATGTGCCGAGCATAGCGATGCTCGAGCCGAACAGCAATTCGACCAAGCATGCTCGCTCAACACTAGTGTCTACAAAAGTTGCACTATTTCAGACCACTATTTGACTTACTGTATATCTTGCAAATATTGGCAGTTTTCCCCTCTGCAGGCTCCATCTCATTCAGATTTCCCTGAGTTAGTGGGTGAAGACTAGCTGCTATGATATCTCTCATATACAGCCCATAGAGAAGAGAAGATCCTGTTCCCCTACCTCTATATAGAATACCCTCAGAAGCAGCAGCAAGGAGGACATTACATTTTGATTTTGAGCAGTGTACGTCTGAATCCAGCAAGACAGTATAACACCTACAAACAGTGAAGCTGAAACTCCATCTTATCTCTGCCTCTTGCAAATCTTGCAAAAAATAATTCTACCAATGAATTTCAGAGTAAATTATCTGTACAAGCCAGGGAAAGAGGTGGTGAGGTGGCTAAGGGTGGTGGTTGTGGTGTTGGTAGTAGAAGAAGTAGCTGGTAAGGGTAGGGTCACACTTGCCACAAATAATCTGGTAGCATATTGCAGCAGAGGAACAGACTACCAGAGTTTAAGGTATCCGGCATAGCAGCGGTATTTGTCTGGCTGCCAGAAAGCAGCTGGATCCCTGTCGGAACCCATTATAGTTAATGGGGATTCGACAGGGTGCATTAGTATCCGGAGTTGTCGGATACAGTAAACTCTGGTAGTCAGTTCCCCTGCCGGAACAGAGTACTGGAGTGGTTGACGCAGATGTGAACCTACCCTGAGTAAAGAAGATGCATTTTTCTCTAAGATATATTGCTGAGTTTCTTTTCATTTGCTTGTGTCTATGAAGGTTCTCATTTATCCAGGTCATGGTATATCTGTAAAGAATAAATCAAGGCAACTGGATGTACTGTAGATTTCTTGAAAACGTTTCACTCGTTCTTCCAACGAGCTTTCTCAATTCATTTGCTTGTACTATTGGTTTATGCAAAGTTTGTTCATTATCTCTATGGACAAATGAGATGTTGGCCAACTTGTTCTATCTCCTTGCTTTTTCTGCAGAGCCCTTTGGGTATGAAGGAATTCAAAATAGCAACATGTATGTAGGAGACAATCTAAATATTATTCCAATGTGAGTGATTAACATAAAAAAGAAAAAAAAAGAAAAAAGAAAGAAAGTGATTGGTTGTCCTTAAAGGGTTTTTTCAACTGACTATGGCTAAAAATTGCAGTGACATTCACTGGTTCCTAGGCTCATCTGGGATGTGCCAACCTTAGTGACGTCCCCAACATGGCCCTAGACAAGTCTTCACAGCAAATCATAAATAGAGCAATGTAAACAAAGGATGGACTACTGGTGGAGGATAAAGGAGCCATTATCAGTGGCGCTTTGGGGAAGAAGTAGAATTTTTCTTAGTTTTTTTTAAATCATCCAGTATCCAACTCTGTAATATTTTTGGTGTATTTTTTATCTGTAGTTATTGTAGCAGAGGTATTTCTTTTCCCCCCAGCATATAATTCTTTTTATATCTCTAAGCAGAACAGACATTTGGAAAATAAGTTCTTTAACAATAATTTTGATATCCAGTGTTCTGTCTGGGGAATGTTTAATTGATCTCAGAAACTTGGCAAGCTGAAGTAGGTCACTTCTAATTGAGTCATAAATGAGATGGAAAGTTTTGGATGAAATTTTTCAAAATGAAATGTGGTCACTCAGACACTTTGAGAAGAGAGAATTATAACTCTGCATTGACCAGAAGATACAAAATATGCCAAAAAGCGCTGTTATTTGTTTTATGAATGGCAGGAGTTTTAAGGTTTGGAAAGATGATCAGATATGTCTTGTAGGAATTACGGAGTGTCCTTTCCTATCTTTTCAGTCTGAGAAACCAAAGACATTTTTTTAGTTGCAGTATATGCAGTATGTATGACTTCTTATGAGTCACCTTCAGAATGGGTTGCTCACCAAGGGTACATTCATATCTGTGTTATGAAATCTTGCAGAGAACAGCCTGACAGATGTCACCGTATCTATCACCGATAGATACTGCCGTTCACCACTGGATCCCCATTGATTAGAATGGGAACTGGCTGTGATCCAGCTGCTTTCCTGCATAAATGCCGAGTTTCGGGGGGAGAAATACCACTGCATGCAACATTTTTTGTCTGGCCAATAGCCGTCAGTTAGGCTGGAACAGACTACCTGAACAAGGTGTAACAAGGCACTGCAGTGTGACTTCTTGTCCAGTAAATGGTGCTAGAGCACAAGGGAAGCGATATGTCCAGAGAAACAGGAAGTCTGGGATGTGGAAACAGACAGTGCCGGTGTAGCGTTATACTACCCTACCTCGTGAGATTTCCCTACCTCCTGACTTCCTGTCGCACTGGTAATGACGTGAGAGGCGTTCCTGAGTTTTGACTATCTGCACATGCGCAAACCGACAGTTTTACACCGGGACACTGCGCATGTGCAGGAGAGCCTCAGTAGGGAAATATTACGGCCCAGTGTGCAAGCGCAGCTAACTCCGGCCGGCGCATGCGCAGTGTCCCGGTGTGAAGCTGAAGTCCGCTGAGATTTTCCATAAACTGTCGGTTTGCGCATGCGCAGATCGTCAAAACTCAGCAACGCCTCCTCACGCCATTAGCAGTGCGACGGGAATTCAGGAGGTAGGGAAAGCTCACGAAGTAGGGTAATGTAACGCTACACCGGGAGGAAGGAGGAGAAGAGTGAGGGCAGTAGGAGGCTTGAGAAAGATAGGAGTGTGTTGTGGTGTGGTGCTTCTCAGAGAGAGTAAGGCCTGTGAGTATTCCCGAGTAAGGATTACAAGGGAATCGCTGAGTGTCCCAGTGCAAAGGATTGTGATAGTGTTACAGCCAGCAGGTGAGGTCTTAGAACAGGCATGGATGAAGAGGGAATCACCCAGCCTACAGGCACACCACTAAAGAGAAACCATCACTGCCTGGTAGTCCTTATGCAGCATCACTGACTAAAAAAGCTATTCTTTATATTTGTTATTACTTTTATATGTTTATATGTTTGTTTGCTTGTTTGATCTAAATGGAAAACTACAGTACAGTTCAGTTAAAGCCAGTGAAGTCATGTTTGTCACCAGTGTGCAGTATTACAAGGCTGCCAGGTTGTCTAATGCTAGAGTAACCTTTGTTCTGTATGTGCTGTCCCCAGAAAATTAGCAAATTATGGTGGATCCTACTGGTACCCTGATCAACTCCTATGCTGCAAGGGGACAAGAACTAATAATATCCACTTCAAAGTGATAGACACTTATTGTAATATTGGAGGGTACATGCTACAAACCGGATTCCAAAAAAGTTGGGACACTATACAAATCGTGAATAAAAACTGAATGCAATGATGTGGAGCTGCCAACTTCTAATATTTTATTCAGAATAGAACATAAATCACGGAACAAAAGTTTAAACTGAGAAAATGTACCATTTTAAGGGAAAAATATGCTGAATCGGAATTTCATGGTGTCAACAAATCCCCAAAAAGTTGGGACAAGGCCATTTTCACCACTTTGTGGCATCTCCCCTTCTTCTTACAACACTCAACAGACGTCTGGGGACCGAGGAGACCAGTTTCTCAAGTTTAGAAATAGGAATGCTCTCTCATTCTTGTCTAATACAGGCCTCTAACTGTTCAATCGTCTTGGGCCTTCTTTGTTGCACCTTCCTCTTTATGATGCGCCAAATGTTCTCTATAGGTGAAAGATCTGGACTGCAGACTGGCCATTTCAGTACCCGGATCCTTCTCCTACGCAGCCATGATGTTGTGATTGATGCAGAATGTGGTCTGGCATTATCATGTTGAAAAATGCAGGGTCTGCCCTGAAAGAGATGACGTCTGGATGGGAACATATGTTGTCCTTGAACCTGAATATATTTTTCTGCATTGATGGTGCCTTTCCAGACATGCAAGCTGCCCATGCCACACGCACTCATGCAACCCCATACCATCAGAGATGCAGGCTTCTGAACTGAGCGTTGATAACAACTTGGGTTGTCCTTGTCCTCTTTGGTCCGGATGACATGGCGTCCCAGATTTCCAAAAAGAACTTCGAATCATGACTCGTCTGACAACAGAACAGTCTTCCATTTTGCCACACTCCATTTTAAATGATCCCTGGCCCAGTGAAAACGCCTGAGCTTGTGGATCTTGCTTAGAAATGGCTTCTTCTTTGCACTGTAGAGTTTCAGCTGGCAACGGCGGATGGCACGGTGGATTGTGTTCACTGACAATGGTTTCTGGAAGTATTCCTGAGCCCATTCTGTGATTTCCTTTACAGTAGCATTCCTGTTTGTGGTGCAGTGTCGTTTAAGGGCCCGGAGATCACGGGCATCCAGTATGGTTTTACGGCCTTGACCCTTACGCACAGAGATTGTTCCAGATTCTCTGAATCTTCGGATGATGTTATGCACAGTTGATGATGATAGATGCAAAGTCTTTGCAATTTTTCGCTGGGTAACACCTTTCTGATATTGCTCCACTATCTTTCTGCGCAACATTGTGGGAATTGGTGATCCTCTACCCATCTTGGCTTCTGAGAGACACTGCCACTCTGAGAAGCTCTTTTTATACCCAATCATGTTGCCAATTGACCTAATTAGTGTTAATTGGTCTTCCAGCTCTTCGTTATGCTCAAATTTACTTTTTCCAGCCTCTTATTGCTACTTGTCCCAACTTTTGGGGGATTTGTTGACACCGTGAAAATTTGAATCAACGTATTTTTCCTTTAAAATGATACATTTACTCGGATTAAACGTTTGATCTGTCATCTACGTTCTATTACAAATAAAATATTGACATTTGCCATCTTCACATCATTGCATTCAGTTTTTATTTACAATTTGTTTAGTGTCCCAACTTTTTGGGAATCCGGTTTGTATATATATATGGATATGACAAATGCTGAATTACCAAATATCCTGTATTACTGACCATAATAAATGAGAATGTTCCAATTAATTTTGTAGTCCTATTTCAGACGAGATCCAGACTTTCTAAACTATCAAATGCTAGAGAAATTCTATTTTATTGTTTTTCCCATTGTACAGATTCATATGCACAGTTTAAAGAGCACTAATAATACTGTGCATTCTTCTCAATGCAAACATGATCACACACACCTCTGCTAAGATAGACTTTTTACATTATCTGAAATCAATGCTCAATTTTGCCAGAGTAAATTGTATTAAGGTTTATTACTAAGACATCAGTTTATATTTGACCATCCGCAACTGAGGGACTATTCATGTAAACTTTGAAAAGAGACAGAAAGCTTTTATTTGTGGCCCCGGCATTCCAATTATATGGATTTGCTTTGTTGCTTGTAAATCAGGAATAATGCCCCTTTTTAATCCTGCAGTCTTCTTCTCCCTGCTCCACCATTCAGCCTGCATACACAGATCGTACTGCTGGCCTGTGTAAGAGGAGCCTGCAGTCTGGAATCTGCCTGTGCTCCTCCCACACAGTGCTGCATAGCGATCTGTGTCTGCAGTGGAGAGCTGGATCTGAGCATCAGGAACGGGACAAGGTGAGAAGTTACTGTTTTTCATTTTATTAACACAGAGGGGGCACAGAGGGCTTGACTACTATGAAGGGGGCACAATGGGCATTACTACTGTGAAAGGGGGCACGATGGGCATTACTTATGTGAAGATGACAGTGGACATTACTAATATGAAGGGGGCACAATGGGTGTTACTACTGTGAAGAGGCACAAAGGGTCTTACTATTTTAAAGGAAGCACAGAGGGCATTACTACTATGAAGTGGGCACAGAGGGCATTACTACTGTGAAGGGGGCACAGAGTTCATTACTACTGTGAAGGGAGCACAGAGGGCATAACTCTTGTGATGGGGAATAACTGTTATAGGGCACATAGTGGGAATTACTACTATGAAGGAGGCACAATGGGCATTACTACTGTGAAGGGGACACAAAGGGCATTACTACTTTAAAGGGGGCACCGAGGGCATTACTACTGTGAAGTGCCATAACTGTTATTGGGGCACAGTGAGGGCATAACTACTTTGAAGGGGCACAGATTGGGCATAACTACTGTGAAAGGGGCACAGAAAGTGCATAACTACTGTGAGGGAGGGAACAATGTGGGCATAAATACTGTGAGGGTTGTACAATGAGGGCATAAATACTGTCAGGGGGCGCAGCGTGGACATAACTACCGTGAGGGGGCACAATATGGGAGTAATTACCGTGAGGGGACACAACGTGGAAATTATTAGGGGTTGCATATCTGGACATAACTACTGTGAAGGTTGTACAATGAGGGCAATACTACTGTGAGGGTGCTCAATATTTTTAAGTTTTGGCGGGAGGGGGGTGTGTGCCAGAGAAAGCACCCACCCCGGGTGCCAAACACCTTAGGCACGCCACTGGCACTTTGTATTTTCAAATTACACTGTCCTCATTGGAACCCTTTTAATCTATAAATTGCACACCTCCTCAATGGGACCCTAGGCAGGTGCCCACTCTCCTTGTCCAAGTCCTAATTGGCTTCCTATGAACTTGGCCCTATGATGTAATGCTTAATAGACAAGACCACAGTGGGCTCTTCAGCTATTATTGGTCTAAAATAAAATAAAATAAATTTTTTTACTCTAACGTTTTTTATTTATTGATTACCGTATTTTTCGCCCCATAAGATGCATTTTCCCCAAAAACCGCTTCCTGGTTCTCGGCTGTTGGCTGTGAAGGCTGCGTACAGTGTGAGGACGTGCTGTGTCCTCACGCTGTGTGCGCCAGTTCACAGCACAGCAGACGGAGGAGGAGGAAGAATGAGCACTGGCGGGGAGGAGCGGCGGCATCCGGAGCAGGAAAGGTAAGTGTTTATTTTATTTTATATAACATGAGGGGCTGGGGGAAATATGGAGATGCTGGAGGCTGATATAGGGGCAATATGGACATGCTGGAGGCTGATATGGGGCAATATGGTCATGCTGGAGGCTGATATGGGGGCAATATGGACATTCTGGAGGCTGATATGGGGCAATATGGACATGCTGGGGGCAATATGGACATGCTGGAGGCTGATATGGGGACAATATAGAGATTCTAGGGCAATATGGAGATGCTGGAGGCTGATATGGGGCAATATGAAGATGCTGGGGGCTGATCTGGGGCAATATGGCGATGCTGAGGCAATATGGGGCTGCTGGGGGCTGATGTGGGGCAATATGGGTCTGATATGAGGCAATGGGGCTGCTGGGGGCTAATATGAGAGGCAATGGGGCTGATATGAGGCAATGGGGACTGCTGGGGGCTGATATGAGACTGCTGGGGACGGTCGAGATGCACGAGGCTCTTATCTGAGGTCTGATTGGGGACTTGTTGGGTTCTGATTAACATTGGGGGTCTGATTAGTGGTCTGACTAGTGTTCTAATGAAAAATATTTTTTTCTTATTGTCCCCCTCTAAAAACTAGGTGCGTCCTATGGGCCGCTGCGTGTTATAGGGCGAAAAATACGGTAGTTCATTTTTTTCAGATTTTTTTTGTTTTTGCCCTTTTTAGTCTTTCCTGAATACCTGTTTATGATTTATCATTGACAAAATATGAATACATTGTTCTTGAAATCCATGGAGAGGGTCATTTCTGTAATCTGATAGAAGCCATTGTCAAGTGTCAATCAATCAGTCTTTTTAGAAGAAGAAAAATGAGTACATTAAATATATGCTGGTAATATTGATTTGTCATTGCGGGTACAGATTTGTATTCTAATTATAGAAAATATTGTAGTCTGTAAAGTAACGTAAGATGGACACATATTTCTGGGAGTCCTGCACATTTTAGAGAAATATAATACTTTTATATTATGCAGTAATTGTCATTGAAATTTCAGAGGTTTGCAAAAAAATACAATAATCACCTGAAACGATCTCTATGGATAAAACTTCATTTGTAATTGACTGTTCAGAACTATACTATAAGCGCTCAATATTAACTCCGTCCCTGTCCCTTCCTGTCCCCCCCTCCCGCCCCCCATCCTTTTTTTTCGGACGCCATTTGGTCAGTGCGCTTTTTTTATATTTTTTTCATTATGTTTTTTTGGGTTAAAAAAGAATAAAGTGTAGTTAGGGGTTTATATAAATATATATAGAGCTCTATATTTCTATATATATAGATATAAGTTAAGATTTTTAGCAAGTGTTCACTTTTTAACCACTGTAGTGAGTTTTTTTACTACAGTTTTTGCATGCACGCATGATCTGTGTGCGTTAGTGCGTGCTGCAGAGCACTGATAACTAGTGTGCTCATTTACATCAGCACATTTTAGTTTTTTCAATTTTTTTAAGTGAAAAAAGACCTGCAAATTTTTGAAGTGCTGCCTTTTTCCTACCTATTGTTGTGGGATTGACTTGTCCCAGCAGGCCGTCCACCCATTATCATCTTGAGGCTGTACTGCCCTGTCTTTCATTGATTGATTATATATATATATATATATATATATAAATAATTTCAGTTAGTGTTAGTTTAGTGTCAGTTTAGCATTTCGCACGAACGCACCATCTGCGTGCGTACATTTTAAAACCACTGAGCAATGATCAGTAGTGTCTGTTACTGATCGACTAATCGCGTCTGCTCATTTTTCACCACTTTTTTTGTGCAGAAGATACTTCTTTTTTGTGCGCAATAAACTTTTTTTTTTTGCTAATTTATTTTCTCCTTTTATCCTTCTCCCTTTTTTCTACTAAATGTAATTTTTTAATTTATTACAAGCCCCTTCACGTGTGAAAGCACCTCATACACACCCCACTCTAAATAAAGTTTTACATATTTCACATGTTACACCCCAATAAAATAAAAATGGCCCGTCCATCCCAACGAGTTGACTCAGCTGAAGAGGCATAAGCCATGCTTGCCTCTGATACTGGGTGGGCCAGTGAGAGAGAAGAGGATGCCACTTTCCTCTACTCCTCTACCCCCTCATCATCATCATCCGGTGATAAGGGACCTTCTAGAAGGTGCCCCAGGGTAGCAGTGGAGATGACCCCATATGGACCCCACCCCCTGAGGATTATCAGCCCCCAATTCCTGAGTTTGTGGCCAGCTCTGGAATTCAGATAGATTGTTCGGGCTTCACAGAATTTTTTTCTCTGAAGATTTAATAAATTTGATGGTAATCCAAACAAATTTATATGCCCAGCAATTTATTTCCCAGAACCCCACAACACTATACGCTAGACCCCAAGGTTGGACCCCAGTAAATGCAGCAGAGATGACCTTTTGGGGGCTCTTGCTGCATATGGGCTTAGTAAAAAACCCAAAGATTAATCAGTATTGGAGTGCGGATGTCTTGTACCACACTCCAATTTACAGTAATGCCATGGCCCGTAATCAATTCCAAGCAATTCTGAAATGTTTGCATTACAACGATAATGCACAGTGCCCACTCCAGAATGACCCTGCATTTGATTATCTGTTCAAAATTAGGCCCATCCTTGACCACTTCAACGTAAAGTTCTCAGAAGTGTACACCCCAGAACAAAATGTTTGCGTAGACGAATCCCTATTACTTTTCAAAGGGTGGGATAAGGAAAGACACCATTCACCATTGCGAAACCTGCCCTGAAAAACCTGGCCTGTGCATCAAGGATTGTTTCAGAATCTATCACTCATCCATAGAATAATTTCATCCTTAATGTACCCTGTAATTTTACCACCTTATCATTGATTGTGTCCACAGAGCTCGCATATCCACTTTTCACCAACCACTACATAATAATTTCTGCAATACACCTGTTTGGTCAAAGGTGCCCTTTCCACCACTTAAAATGTTCATACAGGGGTGCTCTTTCCAAAATGGGGTCACTTCTTGGGGTTTTTAATTTCTGGGGACCTCAGGAATTTTTTTACATGCGACATGGCACCTAAAATCCATGTCTATTTATTCAGGCCTGCCAAATCCATATTTTGCAGTTTGCCTCTACAGCCCTGCTGTGCGCCCATACAGCAGGCTACAAGCACATATGGGGTGTTTCCTGAATGAGGAGAAAATGGGGAACACATAGAGGGGTGCATTTTCTCCTTTAACCCCTTGTGAAAGTGAAAAATTGGGTCTGCTAGTAATTTTTCATTTTCACAAATGTGTGCTTTGAAATCCTCATCTTCCTGTGATTGTGGATGCACAAGAGTTTGGGAATCAGGGCACAAGATATGTCCATCTTTAAGCGTGCTTGGCGAGAGGGCTAAATCCAGGAATGGCACTGAAAAGAGCTCCTCGGAATATCCGAGTGTGGGATCACTTGTTTGCCCAGACTCTCCATGGTGGGAGGAAGGAGGATCAGGGTGAGGATTGGGTTGAGAAGGCTCTTGGCTACTGAGACTGGACTTGGTGGAAGACAGGGTGGTGCTTAAGCGACTGGAAGGATTATCTGCTGCAATCAAACTGACCACCAGGTCGCACTGGTCTGACTTCAAGTGGTGTCCTGTGCCACCCTCCAAACTGGGACATGAAGCTAGGTATTGTGGATGATTGTTTTTCTTGTGCTCTGGCAGCAGGCACAGTTTCACCGCGCCCAGGGCCATGGCCTCTGCATGCACCATCAGCATCACAGTCACTGCCCTGTCCCTTACTGCTTGCCTTCTTCATATTAAATGTTATATATGATTGAAAGTCTGTCACATGTACAGTAGCATAGGATTTGTAAGTGTATGCGCAAACAAATTTAAAAAGGTACGGTACTAGTAGAAAAAGCAAAAGATAAGGCGGCACTGCCGGATGTCACTAACAAGTGCACTGTGTCCTCAACTACCTGTCCCTTTAAACACACAAGGTGGTGCACAGGAACAAAACCAGGTGTAATAACCATGCGGAGAGAAGTAGAAAAGGCAGCACTCGATGCTTTATTCATTCATAAATAAAATCTTTGGGGAGGAGCATACGGTGCTATTCGACACAGAAGAAGTTGGCGGAGGCCGTTTTGCGCTAACTTGCGCTCTGTCTGGCCACAGCGAAGTGCAAGTTAGCGGGAAACGGCCGTCGCCGCCAACCTTTTCTGTGTCGAATAGCACCGTATGCTCCTGTCCGAAGATTTTATTTATGAATGACTAAAGTATCATTTTATCAACACCGGTGAGTGCCGCCTTTTCTACTTTTCTCCGCAAATTCAAAAAGGTATTTGGGATGTGGAAACGTCACACAGGAGGTATCCTGCAGATAATGTCAATGCTGTCACCAGCTGCTAATGAAAAATTGCAGGGAATGTCACAGGTATTTGGGATGAAGAAACATTATACAGGAGAGGTATCACCGGTGATGTCACTGTACGCAGCGTCTACGCAAAAAAGTACACTGTATGTCACAGATAATTTTTAGAAGCGCACACGTTACACTGCAGATATGGCGCTGGTAATGTCACTGTCCGCAGCAGACACCGTCTACAGAAAAAGTACACTGTACGTCACAGATACATTTTAGAAGCGCACATGATACACTGCAGATGTGGCGCTGGTAATGTAACTGTCCGCAGCGGACACCGTCTATTGAAAAGGTACACTGTATGTCACAGATATTTTTGGGATGTGCACACTTTACACAGGAGATGTAGCGCAGCTAATATCACTGTCCGCAGCGGACACCGTCTATGGAAAAAGTACACTGGATGTCAGATTTTTTGGGATGGGCACACTTTACACAGGAGATGGGGCACAGCTAATGTCACTGTCCCCAGCGGACACCAGCCTTGGGCTCCCGTCCCTACTCATACTGTCCAGTCCATGTTTGCAACATACAACCACCCACCACCACCGAAAAAGAAGCTGAACGAACAAAAATCACACAAAAGCCCATGTATGTGTATGCCCAATGCATGCCACACACCTTTCAATCCATATATCGCATACAACTTTGTGTACCTACACACTTGATATATTTTTGTGTACCTACATACATATTTTTTAATATTTTTTTATATTTATATATATTTTAGATGTATTTTAATATATATTTTTATAATATTTTTTTACATTTTTTTTACATATTTTCTATATACTCTTCTGTGAACCTATACTCACATATCTCCACATAATCCCAACGTATATAAACGCAATCCACACCAAATATATCTTATCTTATTTTATTTATTTTATTTTATTGTCTCTAAAAGACACCACTCATCCTTCCATCATATTCGCTCTACCCCTGAAACCTTATAAATTCTTATATGACTTTTTATATAGACCTTCATATGAAATTTTCTTCAATTTATTACATCTCCCCCTTTCCCATTCAAGTTTGTGCACTATGCAAAGCGTTAACAACTACTCATTGCCTTGATTGAGAACAGATTGGACAGATTGAAGGACACAACCTTTAATTAAAGGAGGAGGATAAAAAGGGCGCCAATTACACTAGCGGGTCACCACTGAGGAAGGAGTCAGCGAGGACTCCGAAACGCGTCTGGTTACAGAGGATATCAACCACCAATAGGACGCGCTTCTCTATCAATCTACTAGCTGGCATACCCCCCCACTACAGATTCGCACAACCAGCGGTTTTGGATCACGTGGTACGCCGACCGCCTTGAATCACGTGGGATGCTGAACACATACCACTTTGGACGCCAACACCACATGGGGCGTAGAGTCCATTGCGCACTCCGCTCGCAGACCTGGAAAGGGGAATCCACCCGAACAGCGCACAGGAAAGGATCGGCGGCACCCAGAAGAAGACGTCGCAAAGGTAATAGCAGGCTGAGTATTGCCTCCGTGTGGGACGCCACCGGAGACCTCCAAAATCTACCTGCCTGCCACATAGCTTTTAAACAGGTTTTTACAATTTCATGTGACCTTCAACAAACATTTGTCACCTGACTTACACTAATATTTGTGCACTACAAACAGCGTTTACATTGCACGCCACAACCAACCATTTTTACCATAGTACCAACATCAACAACTATGTTGTGCACCACAAGTAGCTATTTCTCATAAGGTCAACATCATTATCTTTGTGGAAAGGGACCCACTGCTCCAGCACACTATACAGTGGATTATTCCTGGCCATACAGGCACAGATCACATTGACCGTCAACTAACTAAGGCAAGGCTGATGTACTGAGACTTTCCTTTTTCCTCCAGAATAATGTACAATTTTGTTCCGAAGTACTGTACTACCATAAGACTATTTCAATCCGGATAATTGCACTATCCTCTGTACTACTGTATCATCCTTTGTACTTTTTACCTTTTAACACATTTTTTAAGGGCAATACATTTTATTTTATACACTTACTCTTTCCGCTCCTACTCTTTGCCTTTCACTGGATTCCAGATATGAGTGTGCCAGTCTGTCCACCAAAACTATCTTCACATTTTCCACTATGTTTATTTAAATCCTGAAGTTTTCACACTGGTCTCTAGGTATAATAATATGTCATGATTTCCTATTCCATACAGGTAACTTTTCAATAGCCGTTATCATTAGCACCACAGGCCAAATTACAATCATAGGTAACAGCCCTATATAGATAACACAGAATACACCATTTACAATAGGTGATATCACAGCCTGTCCACTCCCTCCTGACCTCTGCACGGGTCACAGAACATGCCTAGAAAACTCTCCCATATAAGTCAATGAGGTCCCCTCTTGTCCATTGTGTCTATAGCCCATATAGCTGTTCTCAAAAGACAGGAAGTCTTAACATATTTTAGGCATATTGGCCAAAATGTAGGTTTTTAGTTATGTTTGAAATAGTGACATGAATTTTTTCCCCCAAATTTTCTGTTAAAACATCCCCTTTAAGTCTACAAATTTTGCAACCTCAGCACTAGCATGAACATAGTTTTTTATTAAAAGTGAATTAAATGTAAGGCCGGTCATCACATTAGACAGTGCCACCAGATTACCACCTCAAGAACAAAAGAATTGGGAAGTTGACATTGATAATCTGCCATCTTGGGTGGCCCGCATTCAAATACGATTAGTTTGCCCAACATTTCTCTAATGTGTATAGCCCTCTTAAGACATAATCTGTAGAAGCTGAAATCAAGATGAGAAGATAAGGAATGCCAAGTATTTGTAAAGTTACTTAGCATTATATGCAGATTTATTGTAGATTAAAAGATGATGTTCGGAAGTGGAGCTGCGATATAGGCATAAATTACCATGTTATCGAACGTCTTCTGTTGTGTGGGAGTCATATCATTTTTAATGTTTCTATGGGGTGCAGTTGGAATGTTGTGGCCATATTGCATTTCAGATAGAACGCTTTATTTGTATATCTTACGAGGCTTCTTCAGAATTTAATTTGATTCCTTCTTTGCCAGCTGTCTATTTGTTCTGTCATGGTATAGACACAGTTCATTCACTGACTCTGAGGCAAACTGAGGCATGTCCCCAAAGAGCCCCATTACTCATTATTAAGCACGTTTGATGATGCAATTAAATACGAATGTTACGAACATTTGACTATAATGCGCAATCTTAAGATCGTAACAGATGTTATAATTAGGTTTAGGCCAGTGGTGCAAATCTAAGACCTCATTATCATATTTAAGGACCAGCTGTTAACCACCCTGCTTATCCTGACTCTAAACAAAGTCAAATCCCTAAAACAAATTCTATTACTATTACTTGAAAGTAACTTTCATCAGCATAACCGTACTGTGGATGTGTCATTGTGACTTGAATGGCCTGGACCAGGCTTGGTTTAGGTTGTACAGGAGGATGAGAGGAAGTGAAGGCTTCATGTAGGCACCACCATAGATCTTGTTTTTTATGTGCAAGATCAGGTTCACACATGGAGGTTTCATGAAATAAAGAAGAGCAATTTCAATCCAAATATGCTAATAAATCGGCATAAATCTATGATATCTTGTGGTTGAAGTGGACATAGTTGGCAAAGTCCAAATGTGTCATTGAGATATCTTTTTAGACAGTAGTCATGTATACATCTGTGTGACATTTCGAAGTGCTCCCTCTTCTTCAAGCACAGATGGAGGTTGTCATAGTCAGGACTTTTATACATGTATATGCCAAATCTATATCCACACATGGTATAATTCAAAAGAGAAAAGAATACCGAGATAATAGCCGCACATCTAAAAAAGTATCAAATTTATTAAGGACAACAGACACGACAAGAAATAATTAAAAACATTGTATACAATGAAGCTGGGCCATGTGCGCTAATCATATACACATGCCCACCTGACTCACCACAACACCGTAAGCATTCCCCCACACATACAAATAGATAGAGAAGTAAAATACATGTAATCCATCAACAATGAAATTATTGGAGAACTATAATACTTATCATTAAAGGTGACATAGTGGGGGTATGCGTGGTGGTCAGGAATCAAGCCCAACGCGTATCGCCAGGCTCTGCTGGCTTCCTCAGGGGTGCCTGTTCCTGAATACCACAATGGGTCCTTATATATGCACATAATAATCACTAATAAACATCAAAATCACCTGTGTTTAGGCGGCAGAGTGGGACGTGGGGGCGGCAACCCTCCATGTAGGTGGTCGTGGGAGGAGAAAGGGGGGGGAGGCGAAGAGGAAAGGGGGCAACCCAGCGTGATCTAATGTGCGCTGTGGAAAAGCACTAACCATAATTCACTAATAACGGCCTGTGTAGCGGCCGGAAATGATGCGCACCCATGTGCGCCGCCGAGCCGGTGCGTCCTGCGTTCCAAACCACGGAAACAACAGGGCGCGCATGCTCACAAGGCACACACTGCGTGCCAAATACCGGAAGTGCTCCCGGACTGTCGGAACAACATATGCACATGCATGGAAGAGGCCCCGCGGGCAAGACGACACAGGGACAAAATAAAACAAAGGAAAGGAAGGGAAAAATGTTAAGTTAACAAACCTAACCTGAAATGAATAGAAAAATGTATCCACTGCATGTAAATGCAGCAGTGGACTGTGACAGTATTATCAACCATAACTATTAAATAATAAAACACCATCTAGTCACATGCTCAGTCCAAAGCTGCATAAACAGCTAAATGTGCAATAATCAAAAAAATATATTCAAAAAAATATATAAATAAAATCTTTTTATATTTTTCACAATCTATATCCCTTTACTATGTGAAAAAACATATATAAACTCTATTGCATAGATCATTCGTGCTTAAACCTCCTTTGTGTTTTTATACTTTTAATTTCCATATAATTTTATTATTATTTTTTTTAAATTTATTTATATTTAATATTTATTTTATTTTTTTCCCTCTCTTTTTATATTTTTTATATTTTATATTATTTTTCATATATATTTTATGTTTTATTATTTATTATCCTTGATCCTCTATCAAATATTTAGGATTATTGTTACATTATCACTTATTTTATTTTAAGTTTTTATTATTATTAATTATTTAAATTCTTAAGATTTTAATTATATTTTTATAAAAAGATTTTTTATTTGTAATTGATTAGTATTTTTTATATATTTTATTTTTTATATTTTTATAATTATTCTATTATTTTATACATTATTCATTATTTTTTATATTGTATACTATTTATATATTATTAAAAAAAATTTAAAAAAAGGGGGGGAGAAGGAGGAAGGATGAAGGGAACCCCGTATGTCAAAAATTAGAGTTATTACAGATGTTGTACAGAACAATGCAATTCAAAACACCATTTTGTATACATGATAGAAGCAACCAGTCCTTCAACGTGCATCATCTTGTAGGAACCTCGGATAACGATCCAGAGACTTCTTTATGGTCCATTCTGGGCTGTTCCAGGTAGGAAGAGGAGAGACATTATAAATTCCGGCGCCGCCGGAGTGAAGACACAGTGATCTTGTGAAAAGTGCACAAAACATGTACAAATCTAGGAAAAAGAAGAAAAAATATATTATAGTATGTGAATAAAATATTATCCGGAATAGAAACCTGTGAATAAAAGTTCCTCGTTAAGACCCCAAGGGGACAGACATTCCAAATTAAAAATCCATCGAGATTCAGCTTTAAGTAGACATTGTGTCATGTGTGTACCCCTAATATTGTGTTGAATCCTTTCTAAACCCACCACCTCCAAACCATTGTACTTACCAGTGTGATAATCCAAAAAATGAGTGGCCACAGAAGTGAGGGGTTTCTCCTTTTCAGACCTATCCCGGGCAGCCAAAGTAATGTTAGACATGTGCTGCTGGATTCGTTTCCGTAGTTCCTGTGAGGTCTGCCCCATGTATATCTTCTTACATGGGCAGATGATGCCATATACAATATTCCTTGTGATGTAATGCTTGAGGCGTACACATTGTTCATCCTTTGTAAACATGTCCTTACCCAGCATAAAAGGGCAAACATTGCATTGACCACACGGATGTGTGCCCTTCAATCTGACCCCCCTCCCCAAACCCCGTGTGGGGCGCTGAAAGTGACTTCGTACAAGTTGGTCTTTAAGGGAAGGTGCCTTGCGTGCAATCATTTTTGGTTTTTCATCTATATAGGGTACCAGCCTTTGGTCAGACATAAGCAGGAACCAATGATTTTCCAGGACCTTATAAAGTGCTGTCCACTGATTGTTGTAACGAGTAATAAGATGTATCTTGCCATCCCTAATTTTGGATTTTAGGGTGAACAATTTAGTTCGGTCGGAACTCTTGGCATCCTCATATGCACGGACTATAATTTTCTTAGGGTAGCCCCTGTCCTTAAACCGTGAAGACAGGTCTTCTGAGGCTGTCCTGAAGTCGGTCAAGTGCGTACAGTTACGTCGTAGTCTGAGGAATTGACCCTTCGGAAATTCCATTTCTCATATGCGCCGGATGGAAACTCCCATAATGCAGCAAACCGTTAGTGGCCGTGCTTTTTCGAAACAGGGAGGTAGTGATCCGTTCTTTCTCCTTACATATTTTCAAGTCCAGAAAATCCACTGAGATCTCCGAGATGGTATATGTTAAATGAATATTCAAATTATTCTCATTTAGTGTGTCAATGAATTTGATGCATGTCTCTCTTGAGCCCTCCAAAAATGTATCAATTTATATATTTTTTTGAATATATTTTTTTGATTATTGCACATTTAGCTGTTTATGCAGCTTTGGACTGAGCATGTGACTAGATGGTGTTTTATTATTTAATAGTTATGGTTGATAATACTGTTAATTTTTCTATTCATTTCAGGTTAGGTTTGTTAACTTAACATTTTTCCCTTCCTTTCCTTTGTTTTATTTTGTCCCTGTGTTGCCTTGCCCGCGGGGCCTCTTCCATGCATGTGCATATGTTGTTCCGACAGTCCGGGAGCACTTCCGGTATTTGGCACGCAGTGTGTGCCTTGTGAGCATGCGCGCCCTGTTGTTTCCGTGGTTTGGAACGCAGGACACAGGCTGTTATTAGTGAATTATGGTTAGTGCTTTTCCACAGCGCACATTAGATTACGCTGGGTTGCCCCCTTTCCTCTTCGCCTCCCCCCCTTTCTCCTCCCACGACCACCTACATGGAGGGTTGCCGCCCCCACGTCCCACTCTGCCGCCTAAACACAGGTGATTTTGATGTTTATTAGTGATTATTATGTGCATATATAAGGACCCATTGTGGTATTCAGGAACAGGCACCCCTGAGGAAGCCAGCAGAGCCTGGCGATACGCGTTGGGCTTGATTCCTGACCACCACGCATACCCCCACTATGTCACCTTTAATGATAAGTATTATAGTTCTCCAATAATTTCATTGTTGATGGATTACATGTATTTTACTTCTCTATCTATTTGTATGTGTGGGGGAATGCTTACGGTGTTGTGGTGAGTCAGGTGGGCATGTGTATATGATTAGCGCACATGGCCCAGCTTCATTGTATACAATGTTTTTAATTATTTCTTGTCGTGTCTGTTGTCCTTAATAAATTTGATACTTTTTTAGATGTGCGGCTATTATCTCGGTATTCTTTTCTCTTTTGAATTATACAGTGGGTTTCATACCGTGTGCCGGCACCTTAATTTTGATGTGCCCCCGTTCTTTGAATTACGTATATCCACACATGGAGAACCCATGGAATTGGCACTTGAAGGTAACATGATTTCTCATGTACAATATGTCCCACTGTCCCTTATTTTTATCAAGTATTTTCATGGATCGCTTAATTAACTATCTATATCAATATCTTCATTCATTCTGGCCTGATATATCATTGTATTTGATCATTTTAAACCACACATGGTCTTTAGTAACACACTGTATCCAACAGAAATCAAAGGGTGGCATGTCATCAGAATCTCTTGGTAGTGTAGCTTCAGGCTTCCAACCTGTATGGCTGGGGCTACATGGTGGCCCATAATACACATCACAGAAATCCCACTAATACAATGCTATATCTCAATTAGTAAAAGTGAAAGGTTCTTAAATGTTTTGTGATTGTCAGGTCGCACCAATTGGTGGTGTGGGGAACCGTACTCACTTGACCAGTGTACAGAGGCACGGACACCAAAACATTCAACAAAAGTCCTCTTTATTTAGGCTTTTTCATCAAAAGTACAGCCAGTACCTCCGGATCGCCGCCGGGTCAAACTGTTGTAGCACGCTCTGACAGTGTAACTTCACACTGTCTGCCTTTCCTTCAGACTGAGACACACCTAAGATCCAGCAGCAGGATTAAATAGTATCCCTGGACATGTGCATGCCTCAAGTCTCGGACTGGAACCTGGGGAACAGGCACCCACCCAACACATTGCCTGTTCCCAGTAAAAGCCTGCCCTGAACTAGCTGAACCAGCTACACTATCTATTTTCTGTGTCCACCAGCTAACTTAGTGGACACCTAGACTAGGGCTTTTACTCCACCAAGGCCGGGCACCTTGGTGGCACATTCCTGGTAAGCAAGCCGCTTTAGAATGCTTCCTGCAACATTCTGGGTGACACATATCTCCCCTCATAGATGACTCCTGTCACCGCCTCACAGTGGGTAGATATGCAACCCAAAATATTTGTCATTGCTATGATCTATGGCCATGTGGCATGTTCCACGGACCAAATTCTCTTTGTAGCCCCAGCCTAACTTTACGATTAAGGACATTAAGGATGTTTTTCATATCAAAAGGCAAAATTTAAATCATTTCTGGTAGATCAAACCATTTTTTGGTTCAACTGAGGGCAAATGGAGACATATATATATATATATATATATATATATATATATATATATATATATATGTATAAGCAATAAATCCCTCATCTTCCTTCCACTGGTTCCTAAGATAAATACAGTATGTGTATAAGAAAAGAGAACTTTCTTGTGAAGCTTTTCTCCATATTCATTTTAAGTACATATTTGATGTTGGGCAAATTAGTTATGATCTTAGCTATTTCTTTTCTCCTTCAGGTTCTCCTCTTGTGTGACTTTCAGTTATAATTGGCTCTTTGTGTCCTAACCTGCTAGAGCTCTGGCGAGACTTGATGCTATAAAAAATCTTTTGGACAGTCTTCAGCATGATTCCCTAAGGAAACTGCCTCCCTATTCTTTATATGCGGACATAATAAGATGAGGATGGAAGAAAATTCCATACACATAAAGCAATTAGGGTAATCTTTCTACAATATTAGTATTAAGGGAAGTACAATATTATTAAGGGAAGTATTATTTTATTAATAGACCCTTATTAGAGGAGGAATGGAATTATATATTATGAATATCTGGTATGTGACCCTAACCGAGTTATTATACGGACAAAAGATAATTTGGAGGCAAGGTGATTGTGGGGGGTCTTGTTTTTGAGAGCATCCGTGCTCATCTCTCATCAATAGGAGAATCATTATATAAATGGAATGGATGTCCATTCATTTAATGGATCCTCAATGGTCTTTTAGAGAAGAGAGCCAAAGGACACAATGTGATGTCAAAGCCAAACAACCTAATTATAAGACTGAAGGCAGGTACTCAACATCTGGTTCACCATAGATACTCTAAACCATTGATTAAAATCCACATTTATTCTAATACGTAAGTTGTATAAAATCTCAAATGCAATTATTCAAAAATGCACATAAAATGAAAATAAATAATGTAAAACTTCCAGAAAATTGCTAGAAAAACAAATACAAAGTTATAAAAATTGCAGGTAATGTAAAAATTAAGTAATATCTTGTTAGAAATTTCTTGCTATAGACACATTTGATTCCAAAGGTTGATGTTGCAGTTTTCAAGGTTAATGTTTCAGCCTGCGTAGTGGGATAACTTGGGTTTTGTTCACATTCAAGTAAATATGAAACAAGTAGGTATACAAGTCTTTGTGCCTTTCAGTGTATTAGTTTTGGATGATTCATCCACATGTATATCATCCTAATTTATGTATATATATAATATTGGTTTAGCTGGTTAATCCACAGAGATAAGTGAATGGTTAATAGTTAAAGAGTTATTAGTACATCCACACAGGTAAGTATATGATTGGCATTTTTACATGATGAATAAATACTTAATCCAAGAAGTCTGATGTTGCACTTAGTGATTCATACTGTTCATCATGGAGAACTTATTATTCACTGCTATGTTAACATTAGATTGTAAGTCTGTTAATATATTACTCACTGTTGGGTGGTCTAATGTTGGCAGATGCTGGTGGTGTCCCACTCGGCAAACAGCTTCACTCACCCTGCTTGTCAGCACCTGCAGTCTCCGATACTCCGTCTATGTAGGTGGTGTGCCGCAGCTTTGCAGACAGCTTAACTCACTCACTTAAGTGGCCCTGTCATTGTAATGAGTACTAAAAAAATTACAGGAAATGTCACAGGTATTTAGGATGAAGAAACGTTATACAGAAGAGGTACCACAGATAATGACACTGTTTGCAGCGTCTACGGCAAAGGTACACTGTATCTCACAGATAACGAGGGCATGCAGGTGAGCTGACCCTCTACAAGATTTCCGCTGAGGACTGGCAGGTGAGCTGACCCTCGAAAAGATTTCCACTGAGGGCCTGCTGGTGAGCTGACCCTCGAAAAGATTTCCGCTGAGGACCTGCTGGTGAGATGACCTTCCAAAAGATTTTATTTTTTATATCTGAACACTTTACACGGCAGATGTGGCGTGGATAATTTAACTGTCCGCAGCGGACACAATCTACGGAAAAAGTATGATTTATGGCCTGCTGGTGACCCTCAAAAACATTAGGGGTGAGGGTCTACTGCTAAGCTGACCATCTAAAATATTTTCGCTGAGGGCCTGCGGGTGAGCTGACCCTGCAAAAAATTGAATGAGAGGGCCTGCGGTTGAGCTGACCCTGTAAAAAACTATATGAGAGGGCCTGCGGGTGAGCTGACTCTGGGAAAAATTATATGATAGGGCCTGCGGGTGAGCTGACCCTGTAAAAGATTAAATAAGAGGGCCTGCGTGTGAGCTGACCCTGTAAAAAAATTATATGAGAGGGCCTGCGGGTGAGCTGATCCTGTAAAAAATTATATGAGAGGGCCTGCATGTGAGCCAACCCTGTAAAAAATTATATTCAAGGGCATACATACGAGGGCATTATATGCGACTAATAAACATGTTGATATGATGGAAGAGGAGGAGGAGAAAAGGAAGATTCAACCATATACCCTTTTTTGTGGCGGAAGGGGTGCATGGGAATACAGAATATTCAGTAAATTATAAACAACACATTTAAAGTGCCTTTATGTTAATCTACTTTCCTCTGGTGGAATTGAGAAGAGTCACCCTGTCAGCATTTTCAGTTGACAGGCAGATACGCTTATCTGTTATAATGCCACCAGCAGCACTAAATACCCGCTCAGACAAAATGCTGGCGGCAGGGCAGGCCAGCACCTTCAAGGCATAGAACGCCAGTTCGTGCCACATGTCCAGCTTGGACACCCAGTAGTTGTAAGGCACTGAGGGATCACTGAGGACGCTGACACGGTCTGCTACCTACTTCTTCACCATCTTCCAAAACTTTTCCCTCCTTGTTACACTAGACCGCGTATCAGGGTGAGGGTGCTTGCGGGGTGTCATGAAACTGTCCCAGGCCTTGGAGAGTGTTTCCCTGCCTCTGTTGGAACTGATGTGTGCTCCCCTTGTCTCCCCTCCTCGGTTGCCCAAGGAAGTACGGACTCTGCCGCCAGCGTTGTCAGATGAAAATTTTTTTTTGCAATTTTTCAACAAGGACCTTCTGGTACTGCACAGTTTTGCTTGTCCTCTCCACCTAAGGAATGAGAGATGACAAGATCTCTTTGTAGCGGGGGTCAAGAAGGGTGAACAACCAATAATTCGTGTTGTCTAAAATGCATATAACGAGCAGGTCGCGGGAAAGGCAGCCTAAAATTAAGTCAGCCATGTGTGCCAGAGTACCAACAGACAAGACTTTGCTGTTATCATCAGGAGGATGACTGTCCATCTCCTCATCCTCTTCCTTCTCTTCTGCCCACCCACGCTGAACAGATGAAATTAAACTTCCATGGGTACTACCCTCTGTAGCGGAGGCAACCGTCTCCTGCTCCTCCTCCTCCTCTTCATCGTCCAATTCGCGCTGAGGAGATGGATGGAGGGTGGTCTGGCTATCACCCTGTGTAATGTCTTCTTTCCCCATTTTCACCTCTTCCACCTGCAAAGCGCTGGCCTTAATTGTGAGCAGCGAGCGTTTGAGTAGACACAGAAGTGGGATGGTTACACTGATAATAGAGTTATCACCGCTCACCATCTGTAAGTTTCTTAAACGTTTCTTAAAATGTCACAGAGGTCAGACATCCATGCCCACTCCTCGCTTCTGATTAGCAGAAGCTGACTGGAAAGGCGACGACCATGTAGCAGCTGGTATTCCACTACTGCCCTCTGCTACTCACAAAGCCTGGCCAACATGTAGAACGTGGAGTTCCAGTGCATGCTCACATCGCACAACAGCTGGTGAGCTGGCAAATTCAAGCGCTCCTGCAGCATTGACAGACCGGATGAAGCTGTCGATGACTTACGGAAATGCGCACACACGGCGCACCTTCACCAGTAGCTCAGGCAAATTGGGGTATTTTTTTAGAAACCACTGAACCGCTAAGTTTATGACGTGGGATAGGCATGGGATTTGTGTGAGCTTACCGAGCTCCAAAGCCACCACCAAGTTACGGCCATTATCACACAACCATGCTTGGTTGTAGGTTGAGTGGCAACAGCTCAGTCTGGTCTCTTATCCCCTGCAACAGCTCTGCGGAGGTGTGCTGTTTGTTCCCTAAGCATATCAGCTTCAGCACGGCCTGTTGACGCTTCCCCACTGCAGTGCTACACTGCTTCCAGCTACCGGCTGATGGCTGACTGGTGCTGCACGCGGATAATTCAGAGATGTAAGTGGAGGAGGAGGCGGAGGAGGAGAAATGGGGGTTGGAGCCACTAACGTAGGTGCTGGCAGAAACCCTGATGGAATTAGGGCCCGCAATTCTCGGCGTCGATAGCACCTGTGCCATCCCAGGGTACGACTAGCTCCCAGCCTCCACAACATTTCCAGGGTCAGTAATTTGGAAAGCTGCGCATTTAGTGCTATGGCCTGTGGGTGGGTGGCTAGGTATTTGTGCTTGCGTTCAAATGCCTGATGTAAGGACATTTGGATGCTACGCTGGGACAGGGAAGTGGATGTGGTCACTGATGGTGCTTGCGAAGGTCCAGGGCGGGAGGCATCCTCGCCTGCGACTTCGACAGGTGATTGACGAGCACGTACCATAGGGAAAAAGAAGGCAGTGGTGTGACCCACAGACACAGATTGTGGACCCAGGTGTTTGTCCCACTTATTACGGTGCTTGGATGCCATGTGGCGGATCATGCTGGTGGTGGTGAGGTTGCTAGTGTTCACGCCAATGCTCATTTTGGTGTAGCACAGGTTGCAAACTTCTATACTTTTGTCGTCCGCACTTTCCTCAAAAAAGCGCCATACTGCGAAACACCTACCCCTTGTCAAGGGAGATTTACGCAAAAGGGTGCTCCGTGGAACAGTTGTGGGCCTGTTTGGTGTGGCCATCCTTCTCCCTTTTGCCAACCCACTGCCTCTTCCAGCCAGTTGCGGTACTGCAGATTGCTCCCCCTCTGTACTGCTGTCCTCGCTTGGCTTTCCACCTTCCCAGGTTGGGTCAGTGACCTCATCGTCCACTAAGTCCTCTTCCACTTCCTCCATCTGATCATCCTTCTGATTTGTTGACCCAACCACAACCTCAGTGATTGACAACTCTGTATCATCCTCTTCATCAACTTCTTGAGACAGTAATTGCGGTTGACTCAATGGCAACCGTGTCTCATCATCATCCACCTCATTACACACTAATTGCCGTTCCCCACCGTCATCTTCTTGTGACTGTGGATGCTGTAGAGGTTGGGAATCAGGGCACAAGATCTCATGTCCCTCTTCAAGCGTGCTTGGCGAGAGGGCCAAATCCAGTAATGGCGATGAAAAGAGCTCCTCGGAATATCCGAGTGTGGGATCACTTGTTTTGCAAGACTCTCCAAGGTGGGAGGAAGGAGGATCAGGATGAGGATTCTGTTGACCAGACTCTTGGATACCGAGACTGGACTTGGTTGAAGACAGGGTGGTGCTGGAAGCATTATCTTCTGCAGTCCAACCGACCACCTGGTCACACTGGTCTGACTTAAAGAATTTTGTCTTGTAACGCCCTGCAAACTGGGACATGTGGCAAGGATGTCACAGTTCACAGCAAGCACAGTGTATGGAAAAAGTACATAAAAGTATGGAAAAAAGGAAATTAGATTTCACTTATATTTGTTCTATCTCTGGCCCTGACACACACAAGGTATTGCACAGATGTCAGAAGTCACTACAGACACCCTTCTATAGGAAAATTACATAAAAGTATGGAAAACACATACTAGTTTTCACTTATATTTTTTCTATCTCTGGCCCTGACACACAGAAGGTATTGCACAGATGTCAGAATTCACTGCAGACACCCTTCTATAGAAAAAGTCTGTAAAAGGATGGAAAAGATATACTAGTTTTCACTTATATTTTTTCTATCTCTGGCCCTGACACACACAAGGTATTGCATAGATGCCAGAAGTCACTGCAGACACCCTTCTATAGGAAAAGTACATAAAAGAATGGAAAAAATATACTAGATTTCACTTATATTTTTTCTATCTCTGGCCCTAACACACAGAAGGTATTGCACAGATGTCACAAGTCACTCCAGACACCGTCTATAGAAAAAGTATGGAAAAGTATGGAAAAAAAAAATGTGATGGTTATTTTATATTGCTGCCACCTTACACAATTGTCCTTGAAAGGACTTTTGGGTCTTTGAAACGTTTTTCAACTAAATCGTTTCCGATCACACTCCCTACACCAGTGATGGCGAAATTTTTAGAGGCCGAGTGCCCAAACTGCAACCCAAAACCCACTTATTTATAGCAAAGTGCCAGCATGGCAATTTACCCTGAATACTACAGTCCAGTATAGTATATCCTCTATGTACTTTATCATTTAGCTATAACAGCCTGCCTACATTCAGTGCGCTGCCTGTGCTGTTCATAGTGCGTCCTGCGCTGATGAATGGCAGGAAAAGTCTAAGGCATATTGGTAGACCATAGAGTTTTTCCAGAGTGCGGGTGCCCACAGAGAGGACTCTGAGTGCCGCCTCCGGCACCCGTGCCATAGGTTCGCCATCACTGCCCTACACTATCTGTCCCTTGCTAAGCACAGCTCTCCCTGACTAATAATGAGCCAAACACGCGCCATCGAGTGCTATATAGCACCCAATCACGTGTTCCGGCCAGCCAATCACTGTAATGCCAGTAACCAACAAGGCTACTGCATTACAGTGATGGCAGTACTTACCTGCACGTTTATTGGCTGCATAGCAGCCAAGAAACGTTCAGGGAGGAGACCCGAACATGGCGCTCGAGAACATATGCTCGAGCATAGCGATGCTCGAGCCGAACAGCAGTTCGGCCAAGTATGCTCGCTCAACACTAGTAGCCAACCCTATTTTTGTATTTTTAAAAATATTTTTTATAAATTTGGGAAGACCCCAAAACTTTGGGAAATATAAAAAAGAAAACAAAGAGAAAGTATGCTGGAGCATAACAATGGCTGGGTGCAGCCGGAATACTTGTCTATTCTGCACAAAGTATGGACAAGTCCTGTGGGATCCATGCCTGGTTCATTTTAATGAACGTGAGCATGTTCACATTGGCTGTGGACAGACGGCTGCGCTTGTCTGTGATCACCCCCCCTACCATGCTAAACACACATTCGGACAATACAATGGCCGCAGGGTGTAAAGTGAAAACTCAGGCCATGTGCCCAATTTGGAGACCCAGAAGTTGAATGGGGCAGACCCATCAGTCAGTACATGTAGGTATGTGCACATGTACGGTTCCACCATGTTACTGAAATGCTGCCTCCTGGTAAGACGTTTCTTATAAGCTGGTTGTTGTGGCGTGCTGACAAACCTTTTCCACATTACGACCATGCTAACCCTCCCTTCTGGGGTGCTGGTGGTGCCCCAGCTGCATTGGCGACTTCTTCTTCCTTCTCTGCCTTTGCCTTGTGCTTCCACTGAGCCACCAGTGTCAGGTGGGAATGCCATTAGAAGTGTGTCTACCAGCGTGCACTTGTACTCACGCATCTTCCGATTATGCTCCAGTGATGGAATTAAGGAGGGCACATTGTCCTTGTAGCGGGGATTCAGCAGGGTGGCCACACAGAAATCAGCACTGGTTAGAATGTGGGCAACTTGGCGGTCGTTGCGCAGGCATTGCTGCATTTAGTCGCTCATGTGTGCCAGGCTTCCCAGAGGCAACGACAAGCTGTCCTCTGTGGGAGGTGTATTGTCTGTGTCCTCTGTATCCACCCAGCCACGCTCCAGTGATAACCATAAGGTGCTTTGGGTGCCACCCTGCTGTGAACATGCTTCCTCATCATCCTCTTCCTCTTCATCCTTCATAACTGTGCCGTGGCTGGACAGTAGTGTACCTGGCTTCTGTTGGTGCAGGAACCCACCCTCCTAGCCACTTGTGAATGACTGGCCTGATAACCGTGGAGGTCCACTCAGTGGTGAAGTGGTGCTGTTCCGCAGAGTGACTCACCCGGGCGTGCTGCAGCTAAAACTCCACTATCATCTGCTGCTGCTCGCACAGTCTCTCCAGCATGTGCAAGGTGGAGTTCCACCTTGTGGGCACGTCGCATATAAGGCGGTGAGCGAGAAGGCCGAAGTTATGCTGCAGCGCAGACAGGCAAGCAGCAGCATGGTGAGAATGCCAAAAGGGCGCACAGACAGACGGAACATTTTGCAGCAGCTCTGAGATATCGGGGTAATTTTTCAGGAACCTCTGCACCACCAAATTCAGCACATGCGCCAGGCAAGGGATGTGCGTCAAACCGGCTAGGCTACGAGCTACGAGATTTTGCCCATTATCGCACACCACCAGGCTTGAGGCTCAATGGCACCAATCACTCATCGGTCTGTTGTTCCATGCCCGTCCACAGCTCCTGCACGGTGTGGTGTTTTTCCCCCAAACAGATGAGTTTCAAAACTGCCTGCTGTTGTTTCCCCCTGGCTGTGCTGAAGTTGGTGGTGAAGGTGTTACGCTGACCAGATGAGGAGGTGGTAGAGGAGGAATCGGAGGAGGCAACTGGAGGCAAAGAAAAACGTTCTGCAATCCTCGGTGGTGGAAGAACATGCGCCAAACTGCTATCTGCCTCAGGCCCAGCTCACTTTCAATAAATTTGAGTGTAGTGATAGTAGAAGTAATAGAGGAATTTTGCAGCAGAAATTATGTCCAGACCTTTAGATGAAGTTCAAACTTTTCTTTACTGAAGATAACTTGTATCCAAGCAGTATACAGCTTTGGTCTTTGGTCACAGCAGGTTTTGGCAATGGTTGGCAGGAATAAATCTTCTGCACTTTGAATCTGGAGCTTGCAGGATAAGATGTCTGCTTAGTAGCTCTGTAACTGTGGCAGGAATTTATCTTCTGCACTTCTCTTAATCTTCTGCTTTAAGGGGACAGACTAGCTGAGGAGGATATGGCTTCTCCTAGGTCTCTGGACTTTACTCACAGATAGGCTCTCAGGGAATGCGTTCGTCCTGGAACTCTGGAGGATGTCTGCTTTCTTGTCATCTTGCTGAGGCTGCAGGGCTCAGACTGGGAATATGATCAATGTCTCAGCCGAGACAAGAGCCTGGCTTTCTTCCCTATACATGGGGACTCCTGAACTCTATCACACAGCCTTCCCCGACAGGGGTGTCTGGCACACTGACCTAATTTCCTTCTCCTCCCATACTGAAACTAATACCTTACCAACGCATTGCTGCCACCTGCTGGTGAACATGGAAAATTACAGGAAAAATTGGATTTAACATAGTTTTACATGCACATTTGTGAAGACATAATATAGATTACATCTGATGACAATGTGAAAGCTCTTAGAAAACAGTAGCAGGGTAGAGGCATGTAGTAACACAACTCTGGGGTGTTACATTTGGAGCTGGATTTTGTGTGCTCAGTCCCTGGGTGCGGTGGGAAGTAGCAGGCGTACTGGCTAGTGGACGGCCACTCTGCTTTTGCACACTGCTCTCTCTTTTGCTGTGCAGCTGGTGCTTTGTGACCCCTACCTCTTGCTCCGAACTGCACACATCACTCGCATAACCTTGATTACATGTGGGGTCTAGGACCTCATTATCCTCCACATCATCTTCCACCCACTCTTCACCCCTGCCCTCCTTGCCGGTCTGCACACTGCAGAAAGCCGCAGCAGTTGACACCTGTGTTTCGACATCATCAGAGATGTGCTACGGTGGTCCTCCCATATCCAAATCTTGAAATATATGTGGTTGGGCATCAGTCTCTGGAGCAGGGCTATGTGGACAGCCCTCGGAAACTCTGGCATTCCTAACCTGGGATGTGTGTTATAACACCTTTGAAGGGCCCTGGGATAGTACCCTGCACATGCTGCAATTGGTGTCATGACAAATACAGAATATTATCTCCCCATAAATGGCCACTGCATTAAAGTGGTGTCACGCACATGATTCAACTTTGTGCCGATAATACAGGCTACAGTAATCTCTAAACCCCCAGAAAAAGATATTTTCATTGCATATACTTACTGCTGAAGAGTGTGGTTCTGCATCAGTTGCAGCACTGTGACAGAGCAGGGGTTAATCGGCCATCTTAGATGTGGACATCAGCTCTGAAGAATGAATACATCCACCCAGCAGAGGGGAGGGAACCAAACAGCCCACCTCCACAGAGAAATCATCAGCAGCGGGAACTACAGCGTGCCAGTCTGCAGGGGTAGAACGCGTGAGGTTCACGTGGGCCGGAATGTACATGCAGTTCATCGTACTCACAGTTTAGCAGACGCCTCCCTGGGCCAGCAATGCAGTGAATGGCAGAACAGCACTGGATTCTCCGATGCACACCGGCCAGGTGGTGATTGAGGTGAACTTGATGGAGAATGGGTGCTGAGTGCTTGTGCGGCTGGGCCCCTGACTTAGGTATTGTCATGATGCCAGCACCTTGATGGTGCAAAATGTTGAGAGTGGTAGTGGTATGAAGTTAGAAGAATGAGGCAGGTTTAAATCCAACTGTAAACTTTACTATAACCAGGTTCTTGATAACAGTTTACATCCAGTAATAAAACAGTCTCTGGTATACATGCAAGTTGGATGTGATGAATCCCATTAACAGGCTGTGCTGGTAGTAATGTGTCAGGCTAGAATAGTTAGGTACTACTCACTGATATTCCGCTCTTTGCCTTGCTTCAGTCTCAATAGAGGTAGTTCCAGTCTTGATCTTCTACCAAGTGATACAACAGAACCCTTATCTGACCTTAGAATAACGGTGAGGCTGCCAGAAGCTAATAAGTCCTTCACCTAGATACAAAGGTGCCTAGAGCCTATAATAATGTTCAGGCCCCCCAGAGCGTTTTGCTTGGGGGACACATTGGGGCAATGACACCATAAATTTTTCTATTTTGTGTATGGTTTTGCTCTCTCCCTTCCCCCCTTTTTATTGCTTTTCCCGCTCTTTTATTTAAGGTTTACCTCAAGTGGTTAAGTTTCTGTCAAAATCAGCTGTATTTATCCGGTCTCACCTGAGCCTTGGAGGACAAGCAGGGATCTTCTCTGATTGGTGCAGCTGGTTGCTGAGGGAGATTTACAGACAGCTGATTGGTGTGGATGCCAGCGGTGGGAAAGTATGGTCCTTTAAAAAGAGGGTTTCGGCAGCGCTTCTGGGCGAATTTTATCAAAACCGGATCTGCAGGATGGAGGATTTGCTGCGTCGGCTGATAGAGAAGGCTGAAAGCTCCGGAGGAGAAGACTGGTTACGAGCCAGCCTGGAGATGTCGCCGCGTCATGTATCGCCACCTTCCCCGCTGACTTCCCCACCTCACTCACCGCCACTGCCTGCCGCCGGTCAGAGCCGAGAGGGGGGGTTAATTATGCCCCCATGCAAAAGAGCTCGCAAAGCTAGGGCTGCTAATACCCCTCCCCCGGCTTCCGGCTAAAGGCAGAGCAGACGTAGTGTGTCTTCAGCTCCTTCTTCTTACCAGCAGAGGCAGCGGTCCTCCAGGAGCATAGAGAGTCAAGTACAGAGTGGCCGGCAGAAAGTTGTGCACAGCAGCAGAAGGAGGCCACAACTGAAGAATCAGGAAGCGGCCTGCCCATCACTGCTAGCATGGAGTGGATCAAGCCTGCTGGATGTAACAGATTCAGTGGGGCTGCCTATTGAGGATCTCCCACGCTCTGTGGTTGAGCTACCTCCGGGCCCCCATGGAAGCACAAGTCAGCCTCTGTCTTCAACTTCTTGACAGGTCCAGGAGGAGGAGAATACTGGTAAGAATGTCAGTGTTGTCCCTGTGTCTGAGTCTGCTATGTTAGCTGAATTTTTTAAGCTAGTGGTAGATTGGGTTGGCAGACAAGGGGTTAATGCAGTGGGCAAGGAAACTTTTAATGCTGCTGCAGATGTATGGAGTGCAAGCTCCAAATCTCTTAATGCTGACAGGGTACCCATATTTTTCTCCCTATAAGACGCACCAGCCCATAAGACGCACCTAGGTTTTTGAGGAGGAAAATAAGAAAAAATATATTTTGAACCAAAAGGTGTGCTTTTGGTGGGTTTTGAGCTAATGGTGGTCTGTGGATGGCACTGTTATTGGGGCATCTGTGGATGGCACTGTAATGGGGGCATCTGTGGATGGCACTGTTATGGGGGCATCTGTGGATGGCACTGTTATGGGGGCATCTGTGGATGGAACTGTTATGGGGGCATCTGTGGATGCCACTGTTATGGAGGCATCTGTGGATGGCACTGTTATGGAGGCATCTGTGGATGCCACTGTTTTGGGGGCATATGTGGATGGAACTGTTATGGGGGCATCTGTGGATGGAACTGTTATGGGGGATCATTATGGGGGCCTCTGTGGATTGCACTGTTATGGGGGCATCTGTGGATGGAACTGTTATGGGGGCATCTGTGGATGCTACTCTTATGGAGGCATCTGTGGATGGCACTGTTATGGAGGCATCTGTGGATGCCACTGTTTTGGGGGCATATGTGGATGGAACTGGTATGGGGGCATCTGTGGATGGAACTGTTATGGGGGATCATTATGGGGGCCTCTGTGGATTGCACTGTTATGGGGGCATCTGTGAATGGCACTTTTATGGGGGCATCTGTGGATGGCACTGTTATGGGGGCATCTGTGGATGGCATGACACTGCTATGGGATGATCTGTGGATGACACATATATATAGCATCTTATATAATGTGTAATCCACAGATCCCCCATAACAGTGCCCCTGTGTAGTGAATGGGGGCCGGCATTTGGTTTTATAATGGCAGCAGGGCCCGGTTCAGTCACTGTATTCTACAAACCGGATTCCAAAAAAGTTGGGACACTATACAAATCGTGAATAAAAACTGAATGCAATGATGTGGAGGTGCCAACTTCTAATATTTTATTCAGAATAGAACCTAAATCGGAACAAAAGTTTAAACTGAGAAAATGTACCATTTTAAGGGAAAAATATGTTGAATCAGAATTTCATGGTGTCAACAAATCCCCAAAAAGTTGGGACAAGGCCATTTTCACCACTTTGTGGCATCTCCTCTTCTTCTTACAACACTCAACAGACGTCTGGGGACCGAGGAGACCAGTTTCTCAAGTTTAGAAATAGGAATGCTCTCCCATTCTTGTCTAATACAGGCCTTTAACTGTTCAATCATCTTGGGCCTTCTTTGTTGCACATTCCTCTTTATGATGCGCTAAATGTTCTCTATAGGTGAAAGATCTGGACTGCAGACTGGCCATTTCAGTACCCGAATCCTTCTCCTACGCAGCCATGATGTTGTGATTGATGCAGAATGTGGTCTGGCATTATCTTGTTGAAAAATGCAGGGTCTTCCCTGAAAGAGTGGGTCTAGATGGAAGCATATGTTGTTCTAGAACCTGAATATATTTTTCTGCATTGACGGTGCCTTTCCAGACATGCAAGCTGCCCATGCCACACGCACTCATGCAACCCCATACCATCAGAGATGCAGGCTTCTGAACTGAGCGTTGATAACAACTTGGGTTGTTCATGTCCTCTTTGGTCCGGATAACATGGCGTCCCAGATTTCCAAAAAGAACTTCGAATCGTGACTCGTCTGACCACAGAACAGTCTTCCATTTTGCCACACTCCATTTTAAATGATCCTTGGCCCAGTGAAAACGCCTGAGTTTGTGGATCTTGCTTAGAAATGGCTTCTTCTTTGCACTGTAGAGTTTCAGCTGGCAACGGCGGATGGCACGGTGGATTGTGTTCACTGACAATGGTTTCTGGAAGAATTCCTGAGCCCATTCTGTGATTTCCTTTACAGTAGCATTCCTGTTGTTGGTACAGTGTCGTTTAAGGGCCCGGAGATCACGGGCATCCAGTATGGTTTTACGGCCTTGACCCTTACGCACAGAGATTGTTCCAGATTCTCTGAATCTTCGGATGATGTTATGCACAGTTGATGATGATAGATGCAAAGTCTTTGCAATTTTTCGCTGGGTAACACCTTTCTGATATTGCTCCACTATCTTTCTGCGCAACATTGTAGGAATTGGTGATCCTCTACCCATCTTGGCTTCTGAGAGACACTGCCACTCTGAGAAGCTCTTTTTATACCCAATCATGTTGCCAATTGACCTAATTAGTGTTAATAGGTCTTCCAGCTCTTCGTTATGCTCAAATTTACTTTTTCCAGCCTCTTATTGCTACTTGTCCCAACTTTTTGGGGATTTGTTGACACCGTTAAAATTTGAATCAACGTATTTTTCCTTTAAAATGATACATTTACTCGGATTAAACGTTTGATCTGTCATCTACGTTCTATTACAAATAAAATATTGACATTTTCCATCTCCACATCATTGCATTCAGTTTTTATTCACAATTTGTTTAGTGTCCCAACTTTTTGGGAATCCGGTTTGTACTACACCGGGCACCGCTCACTGTAGTATAATCATATATAACTTGTAGGTATTGTTTAACTATTCAAATCATCTGAAATCCAGCATATGTACTACTTACTACTAACTTCGTAGCAGCCAGGAGGCTGGACGGGTGCTGGCAGCGTGACTCACTACATCACGCACCTGCGCCGCCTGCTTCATTCAGAAAAATTGGGTGGAGCAGGCGCGTGACGTAGTGAGTTACGCTGCTGCCCACCCTGCCTCCTGACTACTACGAAGTTAGTAGTAAGTACTACAAGCGCTGGATTTCAGATTATTTGAATAGTTTAACAATACCTACAGGTTAGATATGATTATACTACTGTGAGCGGGGCCCGGTGTAGTAGAATACAGTGACTGCACCGGGCCCCTCTGACATTACAGAACCAGATGCCGGCCCCCAGCCTTTCCTCCCTCTCAGCAGATACACCTGATGGCTACAGCATTCGCCCCATAAGACGCACTTCTATTTTCCCCCCACTTTTGGTGGGGGAAAGTGCGTCTTATAGGGCGAAAAATACGGTATCTTTATTTTCTGATTTAAAAAAAAGGTTAATGCAGAGGGCAGTGTAACGGTTAAGGTAGCTGCAGATGTTTTATGCCCAAGCTCCAAATATCTTAAAGGGGTTGGGGTTCCCATTTTGGAAAAAGGAGCTGGTGTTAAGTAGATTTGTTTTAAAGAGGCTTTGGCATGTGAGGTCTCATCTAGGCATCAGCATTAAGGAGAGGATTTGGCGTATGGAGTATTTGGACATTTGTCGCTTTTGCCATCAGCCAAAGAGCATGCGGCTAAGGCTGATAAGAAGGAGGACAAGGGTGACGATGAGAGGAAACGTGTCATGTCCAGGTCATTTAATAACTGGCTTCAAGCCTTTTGTATATTTTCAGCTGTGCTGGGAGAAAAGCATCCAGAATTATGTTCTGGACTATTTCAACACCTGAATATCATTATTGAGGCTTATCGTAATTATGGAGGTCTGGCTTGGTTTTATTATGACTAGAGTTGAGCGAACACCTGGATGTTCGGGTTCGAGAAGTTCGGCCGAACTTCCCGGAAATGTTCGGGTTCGGGATTCGAACCCGACCCAAACTTCGTCCCGAACCCGAACCACATTCAAGTCAATGGGGACCCGAACTTTTCGGCACTAAAAAGGCTGTAAAACCGCCCAGGAAAGGGCTAGAGGGCTGCAAAAGGCAGCAACATGTAGGTAAATCCCCTGCAAACAAATGTGGCTAGGGTAATTAATAAAAATAAAAATAAAATAAATAAAAATTAACCAATATCAATTGGAGAGAGGTCCCATAGCAGAGAATCTGGCTTCATGTCAGCAGAGAATCAGTCTTCATGTCATAGCAGAGAATCAGGCTTCACGTCACCCACCACTGTAACAGTCCATTGTCATATATTTAGGCCCCAGCACCCAGGCAGAGGAGAGAGGTCCCATAACAGAGAATCTGGCTTCATGTCATAGCAGAGAATCATGCTTTACGTCACCCAACACTGGAACAGTCCATTGTCAGATATTTAGGCCCAGGCACCCAGGCAGAGGAGAGAGGTCCCATAACAGAGAATCTGGCTTCATGTCAGCAGAGAATCAGTCTTCATGTCATAGCAGAGAATCAGGCTTCACGTCACCCACCACTGTAACAGTCCATTGTCATATATTTAGGCCCCGGCACCCAGGCAGAGGAGAGAGGTCCCATAACAGAGAATCTGGCTTCATGTCAGCAGAGAATCAGTCTTCATGTCATAGCAGAGAATCATGCTTCACGTCACCCCCCACTGTAACAGTCCATTGCAATATATTTAGGCCCTGGCACCCAGGCAGAGGAGAGAGGTCCCATAACAGAGAATCTGGCTTCATGTCAGCAGAGAATCAGTCTTCATGTCATAGCAGAGAATCATGCTCCACGGCACCCACCACTGGAACAGTCCATTGTCAGATATTTAGGCCCCGGCACCCAGGCAGAGGAGAGAGGTCACGTAACAGAGAATATGGCTTCATGTCAGCAGAGAATCAGTCTTCATGTCATAGAAGAGAATCATGCTTCACGTCACCCAACACTGGAACAGTCAATTGTCAGATATTTAGGCCCAGGCACCCAGGCAGAGGAGAGAGGTCCCGTAACAGAGAATCTGGCTTCATGTCAGCAGAGAATCAGTCTTCATGTCATAGCAGAGAATCATGCTTCACGTCACCCAACACTTGAACAGTCCATTGTCAGATATTTAGGCCCAGGCACCCAGGCAGAGAAGAGAGGTCCCATAACAGAGAATCTGGCTTCATGTCAGCAGAGAATCAGTCTTCATGTCATAGCAGAGAATCATGCTTTACGTCACCCAACACTGGAACAGTCCATTGTCAGATATTTAGGCCCAGGCACCCAGGCAGAGAAGAGAGGTCCCATAACAGAGAATCTGGCTTCATGTCAGCAGAGAATCAGTCTTCATGTCATAGCAGAGAATTATGCTTCACGTCACCCACCACTGTAACAGTCCATTGTCAGATATTTAGGCCCCGGCACCCAGGCAGAGGAGAGAGGTCCCGTAACAGAGAATCTGGCTTCATGTCAGCAGAGAATCAGTCTTCATGTCATAGCAGAGAATCATGCTTCACGTCACCCACCACTGGAACAGTTTATTGTCATATATTCAGGCCCCGGCACCCAGGCAGAGGAGAGAGGTCCCATAACAGAGAATATGGCTTCATGTCAGCAGAGAATTAGTCTTCATGTCATATCAGAGAATCATGCTTCACGTCACCCAACACTGGAACAGTCCATTGTCAGATATTTAGGCCCAGGCACCCAGGCAGAGGAGAGAGGTCCCATAACAGAGAATCTGGCTTCATGTCAGCAGAGAATCAGTCTTCATGTCATAGCAGAGAATCATGCTTCACGTCACCCACCACTGGAACAGTTTATTGTCAAATATTCAGGCCCCGGCACCCAGGCAGAGGAGAGAGGTCCCATAACAGAGAATATGGCTTCATGTCAGCAGAGAATTAGTCTTCATGTCATAGCAGAGAATTATGCTTCACGTCACCCAACACTGGAACAGTTTATTGTCATATATTCAGGCCCCGGCACCCAGGCAGAGGAGAGAGGTCCCATAACAGAGAATCTGGCTTCATGTCAGCAGAGAATCAGTCTTCATGTCATAGCAGAGAATCATGCTTCACGTCACCCACCACTGTAACAGTCGATTGTCATATATTTAGGCCCCGACACCCAGGCAGAGGAGAGAGGTCCCATAACAGAGAATCTGGCTTCATGTCAGCAGAGAATCAGTCTTCATGTCATAGCAGAGAATCATGCTTCACGCCACCCACCACTGGAACAGTCCATTGTCAGATATTTAGGCCCCGGCACCCAGGCAGAGGAGAGAGGTCCCGTAACAGAGAATAAGGCTTCATGTCAGCAGAGAATCAGTCTTCATTTCATAGCAGAGAATCATGCTTCACGTCACCCAACACTGGAACAGTCCATTGTCAGATATTTAGGCCCAGGCACCCAGGCAGAGGAGAGAGGTCCCGTAACAGAGAATCTGGCTTCATGTCAGCAGAGAATCAGTCTTCATGTCATAACAGAGAATCATGCTTCACGTCACCCAACACTGGAACAGTCCATTGTCAGATATTTAGGCCCAGGCACCCAGGCAGAGGAGAGAGGTCCCGTAACAGAGAATCTGGCTTCATGTCAGCAGAGAATCAGTCTTCATGTCATAGCAGAGAATCATGCTTCACGTCACCCAACACTGGAACAGTCCATTGTCAGATATTTAGGCCCAGGCACCCAGGCAGAGGAGAGAGGTCCCATAACAGAGAATCTGGCTTCATGTCAGCAGAGAATCAGTCTTCATGTCATAGCAGAGAATCATGCTTTACGTCACCCAACACTGGAACAGTCCATTGTCAGATATTTAGGCCCAGGCACCCAGGCAGAGAAGAGAGGTCCCATAACAGAGAATCTGGCTTCATGTCAGCAGAGAATCAGTCTTCATGTCATAGCAGAGAATCATGCTGCACGTCACCCACCACTGTAACAGTCCATTGTCAGATATTTAGGCCCCGGCACCCAGGCAGAGGAGAGAGGTCCCGTAACAGAGAATCTGGCTTCATGTCAGCAGAGAATCAGTCTTCATGTCATAGCAGAGAATCATGCTTCACGTCACCCACCACTGGAACAGTCCATTGTCAGATATTTAGGCCCCGGCACCCAGGCAGAGGAGAGAGGTCCCGTAACAGAGAATATGGCTTCATGTCAGCAGAGAATCAGTCTTCATGTCATAACAGAGAATCATGCTTCACGTCACCCAACAATGGAACAGTCCATTGTCAGATATTTAGGCCCAGGCACCCAGGCAGAGGAGAGAGGTCCCATAACAGAGAATCTGGCTTCATGTCAGCAGAGAATCAGTCTTCATGTCATAGCAGAGAATCATGCTTTACGTCACCCAACATTGGAACAGTCTATCGTCATATATTTAGGCCCCGGCACCCAGACAGAGGAGAGGTTCATTCAACTTTGGGTTGCCCCGCAATATAATGGTAAAATGAAAATAAAAATAGGATTGAATGAGGAAGTGCCCTGGAGTACAATAATATATGGTTAAGGGGAGGTAGTTAATGTCTAATCTGCACAAGGGATGGACAGGTCCTGTGGGATCCATGCCTGGTTCATTTTTATGAACGTCAGCTTGTCCACATTGGCTGTAGACAGGCGGCTGCGTTTGTCTGTAATGACGCCCCCTGCCGTGCTGAATACACGTTCAGACAAAACGCTGGCCGCCGGGCAGGCCAGCACCTCCAAGGCATAAAAGGCTAGCTCTGGCCACGTGGACAATTTAGAGACCCAGAAGTTGAATGGGGCCGAACCATCAGTCAGTACGTGGAGGGGTGTGCACACGTACTGTTCCACCATGTTAGTGAAATGTTGCCTCCTGCTAACACGTTGCGTATCAGGTGGTGGTGCAGTTAGCTGTGGCGTGTTGACAAAACTTTTCCACATCTCTGCCATGCTAACCCTGCCCTCAGAGGAGCTGGCCGTGACACAGCTGCCTTGGCGACCTCTTGCTCCTCCTCTGCCTTGGCCTTGGGCTTCCACTTGTTCCCCTGTGACATTTGGGAATGCTCTCAGTAGCGCGTCTACCAACGTGCGCTTGTACTCGCGCATCTTCCTATCACGCTCCAGTGCAGGAAGTAAGGTGGGCACATTGTCTTTGTACCGTGAATCCAGCAGGGTGGCAACCCAGTAGTCCGCACACGTTAAAATGTGGGCAACTCTGCTGTCGTTGCGCAGGCACTGCAGCATGTAGTCGCTCATGTGTGCCAGGCTGCCCAGAGGTAAGGACAAGCTGTCCTCTGTGGGAGGCGTATCGTCATCGTCCTGCGTTTCCCCCCAGCCACGCACCAGTGATGGGCCCGAGCTGCGTTGGGTGCCACCCCGCTGTGACCATGCTTCATCCTCATCCTCCTCCACCCCCTCCTCCTCATCCTCGTCCTCCTCCTCCTCCAGTAGTGCGCCCTGGCTGGCCACATTTGTACCTGGCCTCTGCTGTTGCAAAAAACCTCCCTCTGAGTCACTTCAAAGAGACTGGCCTGAAAGTGCTAAAAATGACCCCTCTTCCTCCTCCTCCTCTCCTGGGCCACCTCCTCTTCCATCATCGCCCTAAGTGTTTTCTCAAGGAGACATAGAAGTGGTATTGTAACGCTGATAACGGCGTCATCGCCACTGGCCATGTTGGTGGAGTACTCGAAACAGCGCAACAGGGCACACAGGTCTCGCATGGAGGCCCAGTCATTGGTGGTGAAGTGGTGCTGTTCCGCAGTGCGACTGACCCGTGCGTGCTGCAGCTGAAACTCCACTATGGCCTGCTGCTGCTCGCACAGTCTGTCCAGCATGTGCAAGGTGGAGTTCCACCTGGTGGGCACGTCGCATATGAGGCGGTGAGCGGGAAGGCCGAAGTTACGCTGTAGCGCAGACAGGCGAGCAGCGGCAGGATGTGAACGCCGGAAGCGCGAACAGACGGCCCGCACTTTATGCAGCAGCTCTGACATGTCGGGGTAGTTGTGAATGAACTTCTGCACCACCAAATTCAGCACATGCGCCAAGCAAGGGATGTGCGTCAAACCGGCTAGTCCCAGAGCTGCAACGAGATTTCGCCCATTATCGCACACCACCAGGCCGGGCTTGAGGCTCACCGGCAGCAACCACTCGTCGGTCTGTTGTTCTATACCCCGCCACAACTCCTGTGCGGTGTGGGGCCTGTCCCCCAAACATATGAGTTTCAGAATGGCCTGCTGACGTTTACCCCGGGCTGTGCTGAAGTTGGTGGTGAAGGTGTGTGGCTGACTGGATGAGCAGGTGGAAGAAGAGGAGGAGGAAGCCGAGTAGGAGGAGGAGGCAACAGGAGGCAAAGAATGTTGCCCTGCGATCCTTGGCGGCGGAAGGACGTGCGCCAAACAGCTCTCCGCCTGGGGCCCAGCCGCCACTACATTTACCCAGTGTGCAGTTAGGGAGATATAGCGTCCCTGGCCGTGCTTACTGGTCCACGTATCTGTGGTTAGGTGGACCTTGCCACAGATGGCGTTGCGCAGTGCACACTTGATTTTATCGGATACTTGGTTGTGCAGGGAAGGCACGGCTCTCTTGGAGAAGTAGTGCCGGCTGGGAACAACATACTGTGGGACAGCAAGCGACATGAGCTGTTTGAAGCTGTCTGTGTCCACCAGCCTAAATGACAGCATTTCATAGGCCAGTAGTTTAAAAATGCTGGCATTCAGGGCCAGGGATCGAGGGTGGCTAGGTGGGAATTTATGCTTTCTCTCAAATGTTTGTGAGATGGAGAGCTGAATGCTGGCGTGTGACATGGTTGAGATGCTTGGTGACGGAGGTGGTGGTGTTGGTGGTACATCCTCTGTTTGCTGGGGGGCGGCAGGTGCCAACGTTCCTCCAGAGGCGGAGGAAGAGGCCGAGGCGGCAGCAGCAGAAGAGGCAGAGGCGGCAGCAGCAGAAGAGGTAGCAGGGGGAGCCTGAGTGACTTCCTTGTTTTTAAGGTGTTTACTCCACTGCAGTTCATGCTTTGCATGCAGGTGCCTGGTCATGCAGGTTGTGCTTAGGTTCAGAACGTTAATGCCTCGCTTCAGGCTCTGATGGTACAGCGTGCAAACCACTCGGGTCTTGTCGTCAGCACATTGTTTGAAGAAGTGCCATGCCAGGGAACTCCTTGAAGCTGCCTTTGGGGTGCTCGGTCCCAGATGGCGGCGGTCAGTAGCAGGCGGAGTCTCTTGGCGGCGGGTGTTCTGCTTTTGCCCACTGCTCCCTCTTTTGCTACGCTGTTGGCTCGGTCTCACCACTGCCTCTTCCTCCGAACTGTGAAAGTCAGTGGCACGACCTTCATTCCATGTGGGGTCTAGGACCTCATCGTCCCCTGCATCGTCTTCCACCCAGTCTTGATCCCTGACCTCCTGTTCAGTCTGCACACTGCAGAAAGACGCAGCAGTTGGCACCTGTGTTTCGTCATCATCAGAGACGTGCTGAGGTGGTATTCCCATGTCCTCATCATCAGGAAACATAAGTGGTTGTGCGTCAGTGCATTCTATGTCTTCCACCGCTGGGGAAGGGCTAGGTGGATGCCCTTGGGAAACCCTGCCAGCGGAGTCTTCAAACAGCATAAGAGACTGCTGCATAACTTGAGGCTCAGACAGTTTCCCTGGTATGCATGGGGGTGATGTGACAGACTGATGGGCTTGGTTTTCAGGCGCCATCTGTGCGCTTTCTGCAGAAGACTGGGTGGGAGATAATGTGAACGTGCTGGATCCACTGTCGGCCACCCAATTGACTAATGCCTGTACCTGCTCAGGCCTTACCATCCTTAGAACGGCATTGGGCCCCACCAAATATCGCTGTAAATTATGGCGGCTACTGGGACCTGAGGTAGTTGGTACACTAGGACGTGTGGCTGTGGCAGAACGGCCACGTCCTCTCCCAGCACCAGAGGGTCCACTAACACCACCACGACCATGTCCGTGTCCGCGTCCCTTACTAGATGTTTTCCTCATTGTTACCGTTCATCACAATAAGAAAAATATTATTTGGCCCAATGTATTGAATTCAAATTCAGGCCTTTTTTTACAGACACCTAACACTATCTGGCTATCTATTTAGGTACCGTATTACACTAATAAAGGCACAGCAGTAACGACAGATTTAGCTGAATATAAATTTGAGGCCTATTATTTAGGCGCTGGGTGACAGGTATACGTTTACAGACAGAATTAGACTTTGAATTGCACAGTAGCGTGTGTGTGAAGTTATTGAGAATGACCCTATCTGCACCTTGAATCTAATATACCCTTTTAGGGATAGATTTAAAGTAGGCCTGATACAGTAGAAACCACTAATTTAGAGAATTGCTAAGTTGGGAATTGTATTTCAACCCAGAACAAAAACTGTGCTTTGACGGACCCAAAATAACTTGACCAGCCTCAGCAATAACCACAGATTTAGATGAATATACATTTGAGGCCTATTATTTAGGCGCTGGGTGACAGGTATATGTTTACAGACAGAATTAGACTTGGAAATGCACAGTAGTGTGTGTGTGAAGTTATTGAGAATGACCCTATCAGCACCTTGAATCTAATATACCCTTTTAGGGATAGATTTAAAGTAGGCCTGATACAGCAGAAACCACTAATTTAGAGAATTGCTAAGTTGGGAATTGTATTTCAACCCAGAACAAAAACTGTGCTTTGACGGACCCAAAATAACTTGACCAGCCTCAGCAATAACCACAGATTTAGATGAATATACATTTAAGGCCTATTATTTAGGCGCTGGGTGACAGGTATACATTTACAGACAGAATTAGACTTGGAATTGCACAGTAGCGTGTGTGTGAAGTTATTGAGAATGACCCTATCTGCACCTTGAATCTTATATACCCTTTTAGGGATAGATTTAAAGTAGCCCTGATAGAGCAGAAACCACTAATTTAGGAAATTGCTAAGTTGGGAATTGTATTTCAACCCTGAACAAAAATATATCCTTTGCCAGACAGCAGACAGTATTACAATTGGCTGGCCACAGCTGAAACACCAGATTTAGGGTACTGCTATTTTGGCAATTGTATTTCACCCCTCAATAAAATAGCAAGCACAGCCAAGCCCCTGATGTAGGATATAGCCAAAAAATAACCACACTATTGATGGTTAAATGCACTTGGTGACAGCTTGCCCCTGATGTAGGATATAGCCAAAAAATAACCACACTATTAATGGTTAAATGCACTTGGTGACAGCTTGCCCCTGATGTAGGATATAGCCAAAAAATAACCACACTATTGATGGTTAAATGCACTTGGTGACAGCTTGCCCCTGATGTAGGATATAGCCAAAAAATAACCACACTATTAATTGTTAAATGCACTTGGTGACAGCTTGCCCCTGATGTAGGATATAGCCAAAAAATAACCACACTATTGATGGTTAAATGCACTTGGTGACAGCTTGCCCCTTATGTAGGATATAGCCAAAAAAAAATAACCACACTATTGATGGTTAAATGCACTTGGTGACAGCTTGCCCCTGATGTAGGATATAGCCAAAAAAAAACACACTATTGATGGTTAAATGTACTTGGTGGCAGCTTGTGCTGGCGCACCACAAGACACAAAATGGCCGCCGATCACCCCAGAAAAAAGTGACTGAAAAATGCTCTGGGCAGCCTAAAAACAGTGAGCAAGTGAATAGCAGCAGTTCAATGATCCACAGCTGTAGATCGATCACTGACTTAAGTGTTTTGGAGGAGTTAATCACTGCCTAATCTCGCCCTAACAGTCGCAGCTGCAACCTCTCCCTACACTGTTCAGAGCAGAGTGACGTGTGGCGCTACGTGACTCCAGCTTAAATAGAGGCTGGGTCACATGCTGCACTGGCCAATCACAGCCATGCCAATAGTAGGCATGGCTGTGATGGCCTCTTGGGGCAAGTAGTATGATGCTGGTTGATTGGCTGCTTTGCAGCCTTTCAAAAAGCGCCAAAAAAGAGACGAACACCGAACCTGAACCCGGACTTTTACGAAAATGTTCGGGTTCGGGTCCGTGTCACGGACACCCCAAAATTCGGTACGAACCCGAACTATACAGTTCGGGTTCGCTCATCCCTAATTATGACAAAACGTTTTGTCAGAAGCTGGCAATCCATACTTCTCTTAAATCCGTTGTAAAGGACATAGGTTTGTGGGTGAATCTAATGTTACCACAAAAATCTGTTCCTTTGTAATCTGTTATCTCGCCTAATCAATCTGCCTTTAAAAAAGGCATTTGCTTTTTGTTTAATGAAACATCATGCAAATGGCTGAGTAATTGTTGCTACAAGCATGAGTGTTCCTTTTGTGGGGGCGCTCACCCCATGGTGCGCTGTTTCAAAAGGAACTCTCAATCGGGACAGCAGCAGCTTGGTACCAAGGAACAAGTTCTCAAAAGCGTAGAGTCCAGTGAAATTATCCGCAATTCTCCCATGGCTAAAGCGTTATCCACATCCGCAGAAAGCTAAATTGATTTTCGACTGATTTAATGAAGAGTTTCTTAGACCTGAGTTCCTTGGTAAGGGGTGTTGCTGGGTTGACAAGTCTGTGTCTATTCATAAGGATGTTGTAAGATTGAAACTACAGAAAGAATTGGTTTGGGGACGAATTGAGGGTCCATTTAGCAGCCCGCCTTTTGAGAATTTTATACTCTCTCCTTTGGGTATTGTAGCAAAGAAAGAGTCAGGTGAATTTAGACTTATACATCATTTGTCATTTCCGGAGAAGCATTCTCTGAATGACATGGTGGATAAGTCCTGTGCTACGGTGGAATATTCTTCTTTTGACAGTGCAGTGTTGATACTTAGGCAGTTCGGTAAAGGGGCTTTGTTGGCTAAGGCTGACATAAAGTCGGCCTTTCGCTTGCGTCCAGTTAATCCTGCTGGATTTTGTTCTTTAGGTTTTCAATTTGAAGGTTTTTATTATTTTGACAAGTGCCTTCCTATGGGTTTTACGTTATTGTGTTATTATTTTGAAACATTTTCTAGCTTTTTTCATTGGGTTTTGTTTTCTTTAATTTCTATTGGCGGTATTTTACATTATCTGGACGATTTTCTGTTTGTAGGTTTTGCCGATTCTAGTCTTTGTGCTGATTTATTGTTGAAATCTTTTGATATCTGTTATTGTTTTGGTATTCCAGTGGCTCATGAAAAAACAGTTTTTCCGTGTTGTTATTTAGAATTTTTAGGAATTACTATTGATACTATTAGAATGGAATGTAGGTTACAAGAAGTAAAATTAGTTAAATTTAGATATCTGTTAGTCGCATTATTGAGGAAAAAGAAATGTACTCTGAAGGAAATGCAATCAGTTTTAGGCTCGCTTAATTTTGCTAGTAGAATTATTCCCATGGGTAGAGTTTTTTCAAAGCGCCTTTATTTTTCCACCAGGGGTTTGAAATCTCCTAGCTCGCATATTCAGCTTACTAAGTGCTTGAAAGATTATCTTTGTATTTGGTTTGAATTTTTACAGAACTTCAATGGCTGTAGCTTTTGGCAAGCGTAGAATTCGTAGATTCTGAAGTATTAGGTTTATTTACTGATGCTGCTGGGAGTTGCGGTTACGTTTTTTTTTGTGGGAAGGTAAGTGGTCGGCGGAGAGATGGCCTGATTCATGGTTTAGTTGTGGTGTGACAAAGAATATTGTGTTTTTAGAGTTATTTTCTGTGGTTGTTGCTGTAGCAGTCTGGGGTTCAGAGTTTGAGAATAAAATAATTTAGTTTCATACGGAGAACAAAGGTGTGCTTTTTGCCATTAGCACTTTGGCGTCCAAATCAGAGTTAGTGGTTAAGCTGTTAAGGCACCTGGTGCTGCTTTGTATGCAATGCAACATTTGGATTAAATCTTAATATGTTGTAGGGCCATCAAATAGCTTAGCCGACTCTTTATCTCGCTTGCAGTTTGGTAAGTTTTGGCAACTCGCTCCGGAAGCAAGTCAGCAAGGGATTCCATGCCCCCGCCACTTATTGTACACTCATTAGCACCCAGAACATGGGCTACATATGCAGCTGCATGGCGGTATTGGGTATTAGTCAATTCTGGTTTTGACGATAATTTTGGTAATGTCTCTGATAAAGGTTTATCATTTGTTGCAAGTTTGTGTGACAGACAGTTGTCTTTTTCTGCTGTGTCTAAGTGTGTTTCAGGTATTTTTTTCTTTTAAAAATTATATGGTGAGTAGCCTCTGTCTTCTTGTTTTCAGATTAAGCAATTGTTAAAAGGGTACAGGAAACGTTTGCCAATGTTGATAGTAGAAGGCCTATTTCTATTCAATTGTTATTAGATTTGTATAATGTTTTATAATGTTCAATAAAGATATTTTTAGACACTCTAAGGCGGATCCGTTTGGGAGAGGCAGGTTTATTAAGTTGAATCAATGGGTTGATTCAGTTTTATGCCCAGTGGCTATTGCTAAGTCATGGCTAGAAGTGTGTCCGTCCTCGTCAGGTCCGTTTCTATTACACAAGGATTCTTCCCCTTTTACTAGATTTCAGTTTGGTTTTAAAAAAAACGTTTAAATGCTTTGGGCCTGAATTTGCAAAAAAATTCGCCCCATTCCTTTAGGATCAGTGCTGCTACAGAAGCGGCAAATTGTGGTCTGGATGAATCAGTGATTCGTAGAATAGGTCGTTGGGGCTCTCACAGAGTTGGGCTTTATGTTAGACCAGATTTAATGTTATCAGACTAATGTAATTTTCTTTATTTTCAATGAAGATAGAAGTTACAGAGGGCTGGGGCGGAGAGTGCGTAGAAACGCTGAGTGATCAGCTGGCGACGGCCGTTTCACGCTACTGCGCTTCTTCTGGCCTCTGACAAAGTCACGCTACCCATGCGCTTATTTAAATGCGTCCACATTGCCTCGGCAACCAAAGACGCTAAAAACATATACCCCGTCCGCTACGGAACGAGGAGGGTAGAAAAATAACATTCCCTGACAACCAAATGTACCTGTATCGTGCGCGTGGTCCTCTATCTGTATAAACAAACACTCAGATAATTTCGATCATTTAGTCCCAATGGACCCATAGCAGCGGTGCGGATAATCCACTCCACCTCCTTCTGTAAGAGGAGGCGGTCCCTATCTCCACCTAGTACCGGGGAGGGGACATGTTCAAGGGCACCGAATTTTAGACATTTAGTATTGTACTCATGTTTAGTGCGGATATGGTCAATGAGCCTGGGACAACCTTTTCCTGACTTCACTGAATTTATATGCTCCCTGAATCTCTCATACATAGGGCGGATTGTCTTCCCTATGTAGAAGGATCCACAGGAGCATAGTACCAGGTATACCACGTATTTTGTTCTACATGTGGTGAAGAGCTGTCTCAAAAGCCAGTCCAGGTATTTAGACAATGGTTCAGTCACTGACCCTATCTCCGCCACAATAGGGCGGCCAGGGGGCTGGGTCAGTGACTTGTGAATTTTAGGTACAAAGTACCATGTAGGTTTCTTGGGGGATGGTGGTACAAGCCGATCCATGATAAGTGCCGTAAAAAAATCAACCTCAATGTAACGTGTCAGCAACTCACAGAGTTGTGCTTGGATGGCTGGGGTGGGATCATTCCCTAGCTTTAAATAAACAGAGGTATCTCCCAGCTGTCTGTATGCTTCTTGTAGGTAGTACTCCTTAGTAAGAAGGACAATATTGCCCCCTTGTCTGCCGGTTTCACTACAACATCATCTCTGTTAGCTAGCCATTTGATGGTAGACAATTCCTCCTTAGTGATATTATTCTCTGCTCTGGGGTACACTAGAGCTTTCACATCTCTTAAGATTTGCTTGTGAAAGATGTCGATGCTACTCCCGGCAGGCAAAGGGGGGGGGGATATGTCGATTTTATACCTCCCTCAAAGCGACCTGCTTCTGCAGTGGGGGCGGGGGGACCACCTAATTCTGTGTCAGCTAGATATTCTAGACAGGCAATTTCTGTTTCATCATAGGTTTTGTCCAATTTAAACCCCAACATGTTCGTGTGGGCCGGGATTTCACTCTCTCTTGGAGACTAACATAGGCTGGGAACTACTGTACATTTTATGCAGTTGTAGTTTGCGTATAGCTCTGAATAGATCTATTTCAAATGTCACTGGATTGAAGTTTTCCACCAGACGGAAACCGAGCCCTTTATTAAGGGCACTAATGCAAGGAGGTGTTAATTGAAGTGCAGTCAGGTTGATTACAAGATTATCTTCAGATACGTTCTTTGGAGATGGTGTCATTGACGCCATGACACCTGTTTCCTGTTGCGTGCTGATTTCCTCGCTGGTCTTCTTTCTCCCTTTTCTTCCCCTTCTTGTGCTGCGTCTAAAGGGGGTGCATTTTCTGTTGTGCTTCGGGTATTGTTAGTATTATCAGACATACTAGAGTCACTATCAGTTGTCCAATAATCACTTCTAATTTTCCTCTGCGGAAGAGGGGCTCCAAGATTTAACATGCAACAAACCTCTTATCACCTTTAAAAGGTGCCATAGGATTAAAGATAAGTTGGTGAGGAGTAGACTTAAGAAGAATAAGGCTAGCAATTGGCTCACTGAGCGTACACCAATAGGAAGTTATAAATGTGGGGACTGCGCATTTTGTCAATATGCTTTACAGGGCAAGTATTTTTTCTTTGCGGGTGTTAGGCATAGAGTTAAGCAATTCACCACATGTAGAACAAAATACGTAGTATACCTGGTACTATGCTCCTGTGGATCCTTCTACATAGGGAAGACAATCCGCCCTATGTATGAGAGATTCAGGGAGCATATCAATTCAGTGAAGTCAGGAAAATGTTGTCCTAGGCTCATTGACCATATCCGCACTAAACAGGAGTACAATACTAAATGTCTAAAATTCGCTCCCTTTGAACATGTCCCCACCCCGGTACTAGGTGGAGATAGGGACCGGCTTCCTCTTACAGAAGGAGGCGGAGTGGATTATCCGCACAGCTGCTATGGGTCCATTGGGACTAAATGATCGAAATTATCTTAGTGTTTGTTTATGCAGATAGAGGACCACGCACACGATACAGGTACATTTGGTTGTCAGGGAATGTTATGTTTTTACCCTCCTCGTTCCGTAGAGGACGGGGTATATGTTTTTAGCGTCTTTGGTTGCCGAGGCAACGTGGACGCATTTAAATGAGAGCATGAGAGAGCGTCGGACGTAGGACGCTAGGGCTCTGCCTCCGCTTCCTCCCCTGCCTCTGCCCTGCCCCCACCGCCGCTCGCTGGCAGCCCGTACCGCCGGAACAGCTGAACAGCTGAACAGCTGATGGGCCGGGAGTCTGAGACGCCGAGACGCCGCAATGCTGAGGCTGAAGCTGCCCTGCTCTTGACGCCGGTGCTGGTATCCTGACCCCCGCTCCGCGACGCAAGGATTCGCCAGGTGGTGAGTCGCAACATCGGTTGTGTTGTGGGAGAGAACTATGAGTGGAGGAGCCGGCGTGCTGAAAAAAAAAAAAGGCGCTCGGGATGCTGCCGTTGGAGCCTGCTGTTTGAGCCTGAGGTTTTGCCTGTTGTGGATCCCTGTTGCCCGTGTGGGAGAGGTTGACCTGGATGACCTGACCGCAGTGTCGTACGACAGGTTCTTTAAACTTGGACACAAGATCACCAGGGGTGATTAACTCAGGGGGTATAGTATGTATTGCCTCTTACTGCAACCCACGCTCAATTTTTGCCCTTAGGTCTGCCCCCATTGTGAAGGTGTACAAGCAGTAGGGGTGATATCCCCAGTGATGGCAGCTGATAGAGGGTCTGTTTTTTTCCACGGTAATTGTGGCTGTGAGGATGGGTATGCAGCATGAGGCTATTGCGGACTGAGGAAAAACGCTATACAACCCTGTCTCCTCTCAGGTTTTCGTAATTAACGACATTCTCCCCGACTTAAAGAACTAACCATTTGTACCTTCCGATACGCCTGGACCTTATGCCCTGTGTTACAACTCCGTAAGGAACCCACCTTTCTCGGTCAAAAGTCCTGATTAACATTACTAACATCACTAACTTTTCCCCCTTTGAATTGATTTTCTCACTATTGGATCGACTTTGAACTGATCTTCTCACTATTGGATTGACTTCTCGTATCTAAAATGATTCAAATATAGAAGTAATTTATTGTTTATATTCTGATTGTGTCAAGAAGGGGGTTATACTTGTCTCTTTCAGGCTTTAAACTTGCCCTGGTATTGAGAGAGGGAGGGAGAAGAGGGGAAAGGAGAAAAAAAAAGGGGGAAAAAAAAAAAGGGGGAAAAAAAAAAGGTGGAGAATTGAAATGCCGTCTAAGAAAAGGGAGGAACCGCGTGGTCCTGCGGGAAGTACCGCTAGGAGATCAACCGCAGGTTTGGAAAGTGGGTCTAAACAATCGGGCCTAAATAAATATCTGGTTCCGAACTCACCAGGGCCAAGATCCCCACAAAAAGAAAAAACTGTGGATTCTAGACCGCAGGATCTTACACATGAGACGTCAGTTGATGGGGGAGAGGGAGAGAGGGGAACCCCAGTGACATATACAGAAACAGATGTAAAAATGGTGCAGGATATACTCTGTACGGTCTCACGGATGGAGAATTTAATGGGCAATTTAGTAACCCAGGTTGGGGCAGTACAGACAGATGTTATGGTTATACGAGCGGAGATGGAAAAAGTTAGACAACGGTTGCAAGAGATGGAAAAAAAGATCCTCCCCCTTGAGAAATCTGTTCAGAAATTAGAGAAGGAAGTGATAGCCTTAAAACAGACAAACGCTAAGATGGAACAAAAATTGGTAGATCAGGAGGACAGATCAAGAAGGTCAAATATAAGATGTGTGGGGATTCCAGAACGAGCGGAGGGAGATAACTGTACCGATTTTATGGAGAGATGGTTAAGGGAAAACAGTAGAGAAGGTACTCTCTCTCCCCTGTTTTCCATCGAAAGAGCACACAGGATCCCCACAAAAAATAGGGTACCAGGAGACTATCCTAGACCGATATTGGTGAAATGTTTACTATCTAAGGACCGAGATGGAATATTAGCCGACGCTAGAACCTCGGAAAGATATCACATACAAGGGGTAAAGATTAAACTTTTTCCAGACTACTCATTCAGTACTAATGCACAAAGAAGAGAGTTCATATCGGTAAAAAAAAGATTAAGGGAAGCAGGTAAAAAGTATAGCCTTTTTTTTCCAGCAAAATTAAGGGTAGAACACAATGGCAAGTTCATTTTTTTTCAGACTCCGGAGGAGGTTAGCGAGTGGGCGGACGGGGAGGGTCTCTGAGGTTGGGGGGAGGAGGCGATAGGTGCCAATATGCTAAGATATGGAGTCGCCCGGACTGCCGACCAGCAGAAGGGGGGACTATTATGGAGGGGTTGGGGGGGGTGGGGCGTGGAGAGAATTAATTTTTTTATTTTTTTTTTTTTGGCTCTATCTGGATAGATGGTTAGGGTTCTATCATTGAATGTGAGAGGGCTCCGCGAGAGGGTTAAAAGGTTTGCTATCCTTGAGTGGATCAAGAGGTTCCTGCCAGCCGTCATCTGCCTCCAGGAGACGCATTTAGACAAAGAATCAGTCAGGTGGTTGGAGAGGAGATGGATGGTGGTGGGATATCATTCGGTATACACTACCTACTCTAGAGGGGTCTCGATTTTGATACATAATAAAATTAAGTTTGAGGCTCTGGCATGTGAGGCTGATGATCGCGGCAGGTACCTCTTTCTATATTGCTATGTAGAGGGGAAAAAAACTGTACTTGCAAATATATATATTCCACCACCTTATAAATCAGATGTTTTGTATCAACTGTATAGATTTATGCTGAATAAACAGGATTGTATGTTAATTGCGGTCGGAGACTTTAATGCGGTTATGGATCCACTCAAGGATAGGATGTCTAGCGGAAGGGGAGGAGCACAAAATGTAGAGTTACGCAAACTAGTGTACGAATTTAATTGGGTAGATGTCTGGCGGGTGCAGAACCCGGATGAAATTAAGTATTTTTTGTTACTCAAAAACACACCAGACCTGGTCGAGAATAGATATGATTCTGGGAAATAAAAATTTAATATCTCAAAATAGGATTAGGATAAAGTATATACCCATGGCTTTATCGGACCATAGCGCAATGGTAATGGAGCTGGATCTGAATAAAAATAATACTTTGCCGTTGTTTAAGTTCAATCCCCATTGGTTATTATTAATCTCAGATAAAGAGAGTATAATAGAAGAGCTGAAACTCTTTTTTATGGAAAATAATGGTTCTGCCGGTAGACTTGTGGTTTGGGACACCTTTAAGGCTTTTTTGAGGGGATTATTGTTTAAAAAAGTAAATTATTGGAAAAAAAATATTAGAGAGAATGGGAGGGCATTGGAAGAAAAATTACAAGAGGCTGGAATGGTATGTATGAGACACCCTACTGTATTCAATAAGAGAGTTTGGGAGGAAGAACAAGAAAAGTTGAGGCTATATCAACTAGAAAAAAGTAGGAAAGAATTGCTCCTTCAGGGGATTAAGTTGGCCTCGGAAGGTGAAAAAGTCGGAAAAATATTAGCAAATATAGTTAGAAACCAAAAAGGGAAATCATGGATTGGAGTGATTAAAGATAAAATGGGAAAATTACTCACGGTATCTGAAGATATAAAAAAAGTGTTTGGGGATTACTTCCAAGAGTTATATAAGTCCAGGGTACAATACTCAAAACAAGAGTTAGAATCCTATCTAGATAAGATTGCTTTTAATAGGATCTCTGAGGTACAAAAAGAATTTCTGGAAAAAGAAATAACTGTGGCAGATATAAATTCAGCATTGGGCAAGGTAAAATCCGAGAAAGCACCAGGTGGAGATGGATTGCCCTTTGAAATATATAAAGCCTTCGCACAGGTATTAGTTCCAGAATTAAAAATAACATTGGATGAGGCACAAAAATTAAGTGAGCTACCGAACTCTATGAAGGAAGCAATTATTACATTAATTCTAAAAAAGGGGAAGGAACAAACAGACCCTGGCTCATATAGGCCTATATCCCTCTTGAATACAGATGCAAAAATTTTGGCAAAAGTTCTAGCAGACAGGCTCTCTAAGGTTATTAAAGAAATAATAAATAAAGATCAAACAGGTTTTATACCGGGTAGAACAATATACTCCAATATAAGAAGACTATTCCTTAATATTGAAGCTAATAGATCAGATGCAGGGGAAAAAGCGATACTCTCACTGGATGCCCAAAAGGCGTTTGATTGCATCGAATGGGAGTATCTATGGGCAGTATTAAGGAGATTGGCATAGGAGAAGGATTTATAGGGTGGATTCAGCTGATTTATCGTAACCCCAGGGCTAGAGTGGTTGTGGATGGGAGCTTATCCCCTTCGTTTGCTCTATCACGCGGTACAAGGCAGGGATGCCCTCTCTCCCCATTGCTATTTGCAATTGCAATTGAACCCCTGGCAAATATAATAAGAAATGACAGGGAGATTAAAAGTTTTACATATGTGGGTGGAGAAGAAAAATTGTTGATGTATGCAGATGATATTTTACTTTTTTTGCAAAACACTGGGGAACAGTTTAATAAAATAGTAGAGATAATAGATAAGTTTGGGTTCTACTCCGGTTTAAATATTAATTGGGGTAAATCACACATGTTATTATTAGGAGAGGGGCAACTACAGAGAGACACACGGGTGCATGTTTTAAAAAGGCACGAAAATTTTAAATATCTCGGTATACAAATCTCCGGGAACATAGAAGAATATGAAAAATTAAATATTCTCCCTTTAATAAAAGAACTAAGAACTAAAATACACATATGGAAAAGATTACCACTGTCAATGCAGGGTAGGGTAAATTTAATAAAAATGGTCTTCCTCCCAAAGATACTTTATGTATTGCAAAATGCCCCAGTAAGAATATCACAAAATATTTTTAAACTATTTGATAGATTAATGGGGGATTTTATGTGGAAGGGTGCGATCCCTCGGATAAAGAAGGAAGTCCTTCAGCTCCCAGTGAAAGAAGGAGGATTAGCGCTCCCTAATCTATTTTTCTACTACTTAATAACACAATACGGGAATATAAAGGATAGTTTAGATAGTCAGGTGGGTAGACAAGAAATAAATAGATGGGGATGGAAAGAAAAATTCAATCACTTAGAGGTATTGGAGTCAGGTTTTTTTGGGAAAAAAAATACTAGTAATAGGATATTTAACCTGTTAGAATATGTATGGGGGGAAATTAAGAAATTATTGGAGATTAAAGGGTTTTTGAAATATACACCGATATGGAAGAATCTTAATTTAAAGGAATTGGAAACAATAAGGGATTATATAGATTGGGAAAAAAAAGGAGTGAAATACCTAGAACAGATTTTTGCGGGAGATAAGCTGAAGGACTTTAATATAATGGTGTCGGAATTTGGGATCCCCCATAGGGACCTGTATAAATATTTCCAGCTTAGGAATGCATTGCGGATAGCGGTACAGGGGGATAGATACCGAAGGGAAACATCAGAGATATTAGATAAGTTTATTGCAGCTGGGGAAGGAGGTGGAATAACTGCAAGGAGATATAAGATCTTGATGGAGGCAAAAAGAAAAACAACTACAATGCTTGCCGCGAAGAAATGGCAGAAAGACTTGGTTTCCTTCACGGAGGAAAAATGGAGCGATGCTCTTAGAAATTACGCGACAATTTCGGATAGGGGTTCGCATAAGATCTCACAATTTTTTATAATACACAGACTGCATCGGTCTCCATGGATGTTAAAAAGAATGGGGGTGAGACCAACAGATAAATGTTTAAAATGTCAGGAAGAGAGAGCTGATTTGATACACTGTTTCTGGAGGTGTCCCAGGCTTCATAGATACTGGACAGAAATTATGGAAACTGTGTTTTTGTTACTGAAGGTCCGAGTACCAAATGACCCAGTAATTTGTATTTTAGGGGCAACTGAACACTTGAAGTTAAACAAAAATATACGATTGGTCTTAAATAAAGTATTATTTCAGGCTAGAATCCTGATACTTAGGAAATGGATAAAGGCAGATCCACCGACGGTGGAACAGTGGAGGAAAACAATAGACAAGTTAATTAAAGAAGAACGTGGGATGCAGAATTATACTAAAAAGTTTTTAAACCTCGACCAGGTCTGGAAAAATTGGGTACTTTAGCTTGTGTTTTTTTTTTTTTTTTCTCCACGCGGGGGGTAATGGGAGGGTGGGTGTCGGGAGGTGGTTGGGATGGGGTGAAAGAAAGAAAAAGAATACAAATGAAAGATGAATTGTAACCACCATTCGTTAATAACTTTTTCATATGTATTGTTGGGATAATGTTGTGTTACGGAAGTATTTATTGTACGAAATGGAAATAAAAAGATTTAAATTAAAAAAAATGAGCGCATGGGTAGCGCGACTTTGTCAGAGGCCAGAAGAAGTGCAGGAGCGTGAAACAGCCGTCGCCAGCTGATCACTCAGCGTTTCTATGCACTGTCCGCCCCAGCCCTCTGTAACTTCTATCTTCATTGAAAATAAAGAAGAATTTTGCCGCAAAGTGGTGAGTGCCGCTATCATTTATTCCTATGCTTTATTGTGGACTTTCCGATAGCAGAGCACCACTATACATTGCATCACCTGACTGGGTCTCACAGTTTATCGTCCCGCACCTGTGATCTGTTACATTATTAGCAGTGCCGCCTGATTTTCTTCGTATGCTGCATTTAATGTAATTTTCTATTTTTGCAGGCTGTCAATTTATAGTCTGGATTCTGTGCCACTCACTTATATTCTGGGGCTCAGAAGCGAGCTGAAAGGAGATCTTACTCTACAAACCTTTCTGTTGACAGTTCATCCTTGCTGATTTTTTGGTGGGGTAGTAGAGGACTAGTTTGGAAAAGACTGCTGGTTGAAGTAGGGAGATTAATTTGTATATGGCCTTCTCCTGATTTGATTATTATCTATGTTGGTGGTAACGATATAGGGAAAGTAAAGACCTGTGACCTTTTATGGGAAATTAAGAAAGATCTGGCTTTGTTGCAATGTATGTTGCCTAACACTGAATTGTTTTTTTTTCGGAAATTGTTCCTAGGTTAAGATGGGCAGAAGCGGATTTTCTCTTTTTTGAAAAAATTTGAAACCGGGTAAACTGGGTAATGGAAAAATGTCTTCAATTGCTTGGTGGTTTTAGTTACAGGCCTGTGGACCTAGAAGGTTATGTCTCAGGCTTATACAGATCAGATAATTTTTACCTGTCTGAGGTTGGTATCGACATTTTCAATGTGGGCTTGCAGAATGCGATATAAAAATTGCTGCAGTGCTTGTGGGGTGCCTCGCCTTTTTAAGGCTTGGCTTGTGGGGCTGTATCACTCAGCTATTGCTGAGTGGATTTCGGCAATTATTGGAGTTTTTAATGGTTATTTATTTCATGAATTTGAAGTTTTAATTTTTATTTATTTTTTTCCCCTTAATAAAGCATTATGACCATTTTTATTCCAACACAAGGTGTCATGTCATTATTTTATGAATTACTATGGTTCAGTTATAAAGTCTGAAAGGGGTCATTTGCCTCAATGTTCAGGCCCCCCGGAGCGTTTTGCTTGGGGGACACATGGGGGCAATGACACCATAAATTTTTGTATTTTGTGTAAGGTTTTGCTCTCTGCCCCCCCTCTTTTTCTTGCTTTTCCCGCTCTTTTGTGGCTAAGTTTCTGTCAGAATCAGCTGGTTTTATCGGGTCTCATCTGAGACTTGGATGACAAGCAGGGATCTTCTCTGATTGGTTCAGCTGGTTGCTGAGGGAAATTTACAGACAGCTGATTGGTGTAGATGCCAGCGGCGATAAAGTATGGTCCTTTAAAAATAGGGTTTTGGTGGCGCTTCTGGGCCAGTTCTATCAAGACCGGATCATTGCCCCGCCCCTTTATGTCACTTTGCTTTAGTAGAGGGGCTGTATTACTCAGCTATTGCTGAGTGGATGTCGGTAATTATTGGAGTTTTTATTGGTTATTTATTTAATGAATTTGAAGTTTTAATTATTTATTAATTTATTTACCCTTAATAAAGCATTGTGGCCATTTTTATTCCAACACAAGGTGTCATGTCGTTATTTTATTAATTACTGTGGTTCAGTTATTAAGTCTGAAAGGGATAATTTGCCTCTATGGCTTTGTCCTTCCTTTGTCTTTATCCAAAATCACTTGTTACTCCTGAACAGTGAGTAGTAGAATGTAGACTTTCCTCTGCCTGTCTTCCGGGCTTTGATACTGAGGTGTGCGATGGCTCCTCTGGGCCGTGGAGCTCCAGAGAGAGCTGCGAGGAGAGGGGACCTCTTCTTCCTCCTTAGCTCCTCACTCCATCTCCTTCTCCTTCACAACTCCCAACTCTAAACTACTTAACTAGGCCTTAACTGCACTATATATACTGTGGTGCTAACCCCATATAGTGGTGCGATGTATGTGGTGCACCTGACAGTCTGGTAAAAAGGAATTTCACATGATAACACAATACACAATACCTATTCTGCTGCGGTCACCCAAAGCAACGTGAACCTAAATTTCATTGTAGCCAATACTGCCCCTTTTAGTCTGGTTACCACTGTTTTCCCTAACTACTGGAGTAGCAAAGCCAGAAAAGATCGAGTCTGTGGCCACTATTACTGCCACTACAGAAATCTCTGGGCCTACTACTACTGCTACTGTACAGCCTGAGCCCACCAAACAGGAGCATTGCTCTGAGGTGTGTGAGAATAAGGAGGCATCTATTGATACTCGTCCATGCACTCAGGACCCACCAAAAAATCCGGAGCTCCTTTGTCACCGCCAGTTCTGTGAGGAGGTCTGACAGACGTCCTTCTCTACCTCTTGCATGATGTACTTTGTTTTGGTTTCACTTTCTCATCTCATTTCCTTCTCCCAGGTGTCACCTATTTAGACTACTCCTCTTTCCTTTATATTCCCTCCCATACTGCCTCACTCCCATACTTCCTGGATTGAAGTGTTCACTGCTGGAGGCTTCTGCTGCTGCCTGTTCAGATAAGTCCTTTCATGTATTGGGTTTCCTTGCTAGCTTGAGTCTAGGTGACCCTGACTCCCTCCGTATGAAGTGCAGGAAGCCGGTGGTCGTGTCCCCTCACTATTATAGGGTTTTCAGGTGTCACACAGTCTTAGGTACGTGGGGTATACAATCGTCTACCTTTGAGACCCTTGTATGTGCTTAGCAGTCAGGGTGAGCTCTTAGGGTTTTATAGGGGTCACCTATATGCTCCTTAGTTTGGGATCAAGCCAGTCGGACGTTTATTCATAACTTCCAGCTATCTGCAACATCATCCGTGACATTATAAACCGCCTTTACCGTCTTAAGCATGGATCCAGTTTCAGCCTTGATTGACCGCATGCAAGGTCTTTCACTGGAGGTAGCAGATCTCCGTAAAACTGTGTCTCAGTTTCAGGTGACCGGTTCTGCTTGCATTCATGGAGTTTGTTCCGAGCCTAAGATCTTGCTTCCGGATACGTTCTCCGGGGGTAGTGAGAATTTTGTTCGCTTTAGAGAGGCTTGAAAACTCAATTTTCGCCTACTTCCCCATTCGTCTGGTGATGAGGAGCAGAGGGTGGGGATCATCATCTCGCTGCTCAGGGATAGCGCTCAGTCTTGGGCCTTTCTGCTGCCAGTGGGGGCACGGCCCCTCCAATCGGTGGATGAATTTTTTGTAGCCCTGGGGCAGATATATGATGTCCAGATCGTATTGCATCTGATATTGGCAGCTGATACTGGTTGGAACGATGCTGCACTCCGAAGTCAATTTTGCCATGGTCTTTCGGAGGGATTGAAAGATGCATTTGCTTTTCATGAGAGACCTGCCTCGTTGGAGTCTGCCATGTCTCTAGCTGTTCGTATGGACAGGTGTCTTAGAGAGAGAGGAGAGACCACTCCTTCCTGTCATATTCAGCCCAAGGACAGTAGGGCTGTCTCATTCAGTACGCAGGGGTCTCAGTCTCTCTCAATCCCCTCTGAGCAGGAGGCCATGCAGCTGGGTTTGCTTGCCTCTGATAGGGTTTGTTTCTGTTGTGGGGGTATAAATCATTTGGCTAATGTTTGCCCCTCTAGGAGATTCATGGAGTTTTCTGAGGGTAATAAAATAGAATCAAAAAGAAAAAACCCTCTAAAAACTTTCCATTTGCTACTATTGGCAAGGTTGATGCGGAAATTGAAGGTTTGCCGTCTGCTTGTAGTTCCCATTTTCTCCTACCTGCCAGGGTGGCGCTAGACAGCAAGAACATTGTGAGATTCTTGTAGATAGTAGAGCAGCGGTCAATCTAATTGATAATCAATTTGCTATAATGCATGGTTTCCTGGTATGCACTTTGGAAAAGGATTTACCTGTTTTTGCTATCGATTCCACTCCACTTTCTCAAAGATCGTTAAAAGGGCATAGTTCACAATATCCGTTTGACTGTGGGTGATGCTCATATTGAGTATATGTCATGTTTCGTCCTAAGCGGATTACCTACTCCTAGTGTTGGGGCTACCCTGGCTCATTAAACATAACCCCACCATTGATTGGCAAGCAAGGTAAATAAATGGTTGGAGTGACTTTTGCAGAGAGAATGGCCTCACGGCGTCTCTTTCAGAGGTTTCTACCAAGACTGTACTATCTTTTCTCTCTGAATTTTCGGATGTGTTTTCCGAGAGTGGTGTCCAGGAGCTGCCCCCTCACCGGGAGTACGATTGCCCTATTAATCTCATCCCAGGTGCCAAGCTGCCAAAATCACTTTAATACAATCTCTCCCAACCTGAAAGAGTCGCTATGCGTACTTATATCTCTGAGAGCCTGAGAAAGGGACACATCCGACCCTCTAAGTCACCTGTTGTTGTTTTTTGTTGTTTTTTAAGAATTTTTTTTTTTAAGAAAAAAGATGGTTCTCGGTTCTGGAGATTCAATTTCTTGGTTTTCTTTTCTCCGCTTCAGTTTTTTTCATGGACCCTGAGAAGGTCCGTGCTGTGCTTGATTGGGAGCTTCCTGAGAATCAGAAGGCGCTGATGCAGTTTTGGGGTTTTGCTAACTATTACAGAAAGTTAATTTTGAATTATTCCTCTGTTGTTAAGCCACTCACTGATATGACTAAAAAGGGGGTAGATTTTTCCTCCAGGTCGGTAGATGCGCTTAAGGCCTTTTCTAGTATTAAAGAGTTTTGCTTCCGCTCCCATTTTGGTACAACTTGATGTCTCTCTACCTTTTATGGTTGAGGTGGACGCTTCTGAGGTGGGTGTGGGTGCGGTCTTATCTCAGGGTCCCTCTCCTGCCAAATGGCGACCGTGTGCCTTTTTCTCAAGGAAACTCTCCTCTGCAGAGAGAAATTACGACGAGGGAGATAGGGAGTTGTTGGTCATCAAATTAGCTTTTGAGGAATGGCGCCATTGGCTAGAGGGAGCCAGACACCCTATTACCGTGTTTACCGACCATAAGAATCTAGCCTACTTGGAATCAGCCAAGTGTCTGAACCCGAGACAGGCCAGATGGTCTTTGTTCTTTTCTAGGTTTAATTTTGTTGTCACGTTCCGCCCTGGGGTTAAAAATGTGAAGGCGGATGCCCAGTCACGTTGTTTTCTGGGAGGGGGGAACTTTGAAGACCCGGGTCCCATTTTGGCTGAAGGGGTGGTCGTCTCTGACCTTTATCCTGATTTGGAGGCAGACGTTCAGGCAGCCCAGGCAGAGGCTCCTGATCTTTGTCCTCCTGGGAGGTTGTTTGTGCCTCTCGCTTTACGACACAAGGTTTTTAAGGAGCACCACAATACTGTCCTTGCTGGGCACCCGGGAAGTAGAGCCACAGTAGATCTCATTGCTCGGAGATTCTGGTGGCCAGCTCTTCATAAGACGGTTGAGGGTTTTGTGGCAGCCTGCAAGACCTGTGCTCGTGCCAAGGTCCCTCATTCACGGCTATCGGGTTCTCTCCTCCCGTTACCCATTCCTTCCCGTCATTGGACGCATCTGTCCATGGACTTCATTACGGACCTGCCTCGTTCCTCAGGGAAGACTGTGATTCTAGTGGTAGCGTGTTAGCAAAATGGCGCATTTCATTCCCTTTCCTGGGTTACCCAATGCTAAGATGTTGGTGCAAGCGTTTGTTGATCACATTGTTAAATTGCATGGCATTGCTTCAGACATTGTTTCTGATAGGGGCATGGAATTTGTTTCCAGATTCTGGAAGGCCTTCTGTTCTGCTTTGGGATTCAGTTGTCATTTTCTTCTGCTTTTCACCTGCAGTCGAATGGTCAGACCGAACGTGTCAATCAGAATCTGGAGACATATCTGCGCTGTTTTGTGGCGGAGAATCAGGAAGATTGTTTTTCTTTTTTGTCCCTTGCTGAGTTTGCTTTAAATAACCGTCGCCAGGAGTCCTTTGATAAGTCATCATTTTTTGGTGCATATGGATTTCATCCACAGACATTCTCTGGAGAGGAGTCTTCTGGTTTACCTGATGAGGAGAGATTTTCCTCGTCTTTGTCATTTATTTGGCAAAAGATTCAGGGTAATCTGAAGAGGATGAGTGAGAGATATAAGCGTGTGGCGGATAAGAGACATGTGCCTGGTCAGGACCTGAATGTGGGTGATCTGGTGTGGTTGTCTACAAAGAATATCAAATTGAAGGTTCCCTTCTGGAAGTTGGGTTCTAAGTTTATTGGGCCTTACAAGATCTTGTCCGTCATCAATCCCGTTGCCTTCTGTCTTGATCTTCCTCAGACTTGGAAGATCCATAATGTTTTTCACAGGTCCCTATTAAAATCTTATGTCCAACCCACTGTACCCTCCTCTTTGCCTCCTCCTCCGATTTTTGTTGATGGTAATCTTGAATTCCAAGTCTCTAGGATTGTGGATTCTCGCATTATCCGCGGTTCTCTCCAATACCTTGTTCATTGGGAGGGTTATGGTCCTGAGGAGAGGATGTGGGTCCCAGTGGCGGAAATTAAGGCCACTCGTCTCATCAAGGCGTCCATAGGTCTCATCCTGAGAAGGTGGGTTCTGAGTGTCCGGAGTCCATCCGTAGAGGGAGGGGTACTGTCACCGCCAGTTCTGTGAGAAGGTCTGACAGACGTCCTTCTCTACCTCTTGCATGATGTTCTTTGTTTTGTTTCAAGTAATTTTTTTTTTATATAACGAATATTAGAATTTGCAAAAATTCTACGAATATTCTACAAAATATTCACGAAATATCACAAATTCCAATATGAATCCTGCCGCCCATCACTATTTGTGACTTATACTGCTCTACTTTTGCACTAATTTTGCTTCAGTGTTTGCAGGTTATGCAGCGTTCAAGCACTTGTGCCTATTGTGTGTATTCTTCTCCAGGTGCCGCAATGTGAATCTATGCACTTTTTGTGATTTTGAGCTAACTTTTGCCTTTAGCCATGTAAGTCTTCTGTGCGCCTTGCTTTACAGCTTTATACGGACTGCCTCTTTGGATGCTTAATACTAATTGCCTACACCTGACGTCATAATGCGGGTATCCAGGTGGGGACAAGTGGTAAGTCCAAGGCAGGTCCAGCATCAACACGGGTAACCTCGCTGCTTCGGGAATGGTTAGAGGAGCAATTTACCCCTCCTTCCTGTTTGTTATATGTGCCAGGATTGATAAGGGATTAATAAAACCCCCATCCTGTGATGTCTTACGGGAGTTTTATGGGATTATTATACCCTCCTCCTGTGACTGCCAGAAGTGTTCGGGAGAAGCATCTCCTCCCCTTCTGTGCCTTTGCCTAAGGCCTATTTTACCGCCTTAAAGCCATTTAGCTACCCATAGTCCCCATAGTGATCGTGCTATAAGAATTATTTTCAGACTTTGGTGCAGAGAAGGGAATTCAGGATAAAGTCACCCTTCTATTTGCAAGCGTTTCGTTGCACAATAGTGGGATTACAGAATAAAGACATACCCATGCTTTCTTCATACTAGAGCTCAGTATACTCAAAAGAAATGGGTATCGCCGTACTCAGAAGAAGTAGGGCAATGTTTTTTGGGGTGTATTTTTACATATACTCATGCTGGGTGAGATAAATATCTCTGTAAAAGACAACTTTTTCCATTTTTTAATTCAAAGTTGTCATTTTACAGAGATATTTCTCTCACACAGCATGGGTATATGTAAGAAGACACCCCAAAACACATTGCCCTACTTCTCCTGAGTACGGCGATACCACATGTTTGACACTTTTTTGCAGCCTACGAGCGCAAAGGGGCCCAAATTCCAATAAGTACCTTTTAGGAGGGCATTTTTAGACATTTGGATTCCAGACTTCTTCTCACGCTTTAGGGCCCCTAAAATGCCAGGGCAGTATAAGTACCCCACATGTGACCCCATTTTGGAAAGAAGACACCCGAAGGTATTCCGTGAGGGGCATGGCGAGTTCATAGAAGATTTTTTTTTTGGGCACAAGTTAGCGGAAATTTTTTATTTTTTTTTCCTCACAGTCTCCTTTTCCGCTAACTTGGTACAAAAGTTCAATCTTTCATGGACTCAATATGCCCCTCAGCGAATACCTTGGGGTGTCTTCTTTCCAAAATGGGGTTATTTGTGGGGTGTTTGTACTGCCCTGGCATTTGAGGGTCTCCACAATCATTACATGTATGGCCAGCATTAGGAGTTTCTGCTATTCTCCTTATATTGAGCATACGGGTAATGAGATTTTTTTTTTTCGTTCAGCCTCTGGGCTGAAAGAAAAAAATTGAACGGCACAGATTTCTTCATTCACATCGATCCTATGTCCGGGCGTCTGCCAGGACATAGGATCTCCGCCCAACAGCCATACCCACTCAGCCCGCATGCCCTGGCAAACTTGATTTCTCCATTCACATCAATCAATGTGCATGAATAAATCATTGCCGGAATTATTATATTTTTTTTTTTTTATATACATAAGCCTCGGCAAACGTATCTTTTTTTACTGCAGAGGAGAAAGCTCGTCATGCAGCGCCGCTTACACCGACTTTTGTGTAATCTGACAGCAGCGCAATGCTTCTGTCAGAATGCACATCAGTGCTGCAGCTGGTTGATCGGTTGGTCCACCTAGAAGGTAAAAAAATAAGTAAAAATAAATAAAAACCAGCCCGCAATGCAATAAATTTATTAACATTAACTTTATATAACATTTCAAACAGAACATTAACTTTTATAAACTTTATTGAACTTTTGGAACATTAACTTTTTTGCTTACCTGTGATTTTTTTTTTGACATTTATAGGACAAACCTCTCCTTCCCCACGGGACAATGTGCAAAGCGCAAATTACCCAGAGATGTGGCGAAGTACATTATGCACTTTGTCCCAGGTGAGGGTTGCAGCAGCTCTGTGTGAAAGGGCCCTAAGACCCCTGTGTGCCTGTCCTGTGTCACGCAATCCCTATACTAAGTGTACCTGTGTGTGGTACTTCCGGAAACACTCCCCTAAGCATAGGGTAGGGTGGTCAGGGCAGTCAGGACAGAAATAGCGGGTGTCACGCCTTATTCCACTCCTGCTACAGACACGGAGTGGCGCTTGGTTTGAGGTACCAGCAACGACATTGGGGAAATGTCGCTCGTGTAGACGGCTCACTACACCGGTGGTTGGGGCCACGGAACCTCCTGGATACAGGAGGTTCTTGATGATCTCTTCCGGAAATTTGAGGAAGGATCCTGTTCTCCCAGCCTTACTGTAGAGAACAAAACTATTGTACATAGCCAATTGAATTAGGTATACAGATACCTTCTTATACCAGCTTCTGGTCCTGCGGGATAGTAAATAAGGAGCCAACATATCGGCATTGAAGTCCACCCCTCCCATGAGCAAATTATAGTTGTGGACACAGAGGGGCTTTTCAATGACTCCAGTTGCTAGTTCAATTTGGATTATCGTGTCTGCGTGAATAAAGGAGAGCATGTAAACGTCACGCTTGTCTCTCCATTTCACCGCGAGCAGTTATTCTTTACACAAGGCAGCCCTCTCCCCCCTTGCAAGACGGGTGGTAACGAGCCGTTGGCACCAGCGACTAGGTCGCGCGGTGCCACAGCAGCCAATCTGTTCTAGAAACAAATGCCTGAAGAGGCGCACACTTGTGTAGAAATTGTCCACATAAAGGTGGTACCCCTTGCCAAATAAGGGTGACACCAAGTCCCAGACTGTCTTCCCACTGCTCCCCAGGTAGTCAGGGCAACCGACCAGCTCCAGGGACTGATCTTTACCCTCAGACACGAAATCTGTGCGTATAGCCTGTGGCCCTTTCACAGAGCTTATACAATTTGACCCCATACCGGGCGCTCTTGCTTGGGATGTATTGTTTGAAGCCAAGGCGCCCAGTAAAATGTATCAGGGACTCGTCTATGCAGGTGTTTTGCTCAGGGGTATACAAATCTGCAAATTTGGTGTTAAAGTGGTCTATGAGGGGCCGAATTTTGTGGAGTCGGTCAAAAGCTGGGTGGCCTCTGGGACGAGAGGTGCTATTATCACTAAAGTACAGGAAACGCAGGATGGTCTCAATTCGCGTCCTGGACATGGCAGCAGAGAACATGGGCGTGTGATGAATTGGGTTCATGGACCAATATGACCGCAATTAATGTTTTTTTGTCAGGCCCATGTTGAGGAGAAGGCCCAGAAAAGGTTTAAGTTCAGAAACTTGGATGGGTTTCCACCGGAAAGACTGGGCATAAAAGCTTCCCGGGTTGGCGGCTATAAATTGAGTGGCATACCGGTTTGCTTCTGCCACGACTAAGTCAAAGAGCTCCGCAGTCAAGAACAGCTCAAAAAACCCCAGTGCCGATCCGATCTGAGCTGTCTCAACCCGAACTCCAGACTGGACGGTGAAAAGGGGAACTACTGGTGCGGCTGAAGATGGGGGCTGCCAACACCTCAGGGACTCTAGGGGCTCTACGGGCCTGTCTGTGCGGTGGCTGCGACAGGGGAACTACTGCACGTGCCACCGTACCAGCTTCAACTGTCCTTCTGGTGCTCGCCACTTCACCATGTTCTACGGCAGTGCTGGTACTAGGTCCAGGATGGGCTGCGCTGCTGGTGTATGCCTCACTACGTAATCAGCCAGCGCCAGCTAGTGATTGACAGGGGTGATCAAGGGGTTAATTGGGGTGATGGGGGGTGATCTGGGGCTAAATGTGTTGTGCTTGGTGTACTCACAGTGATCTGTGCTCTCTGCTGGGACCAACCGACGAAAAGGAACCAGCAGAGAGCACAGAAGCCATTTAATACATTATATTTATAATTATAATGTGTTAAATGGCTTGTGATTCGATTTTTTTAAAGTCACCAACCTGCCAGCAATGATCATTGGCTGGCAGGCTGGTGACGAACTTCTCCTGCAACTTTTCTCGGCCTGCACTACGCATGTGCGGGCCGGCTATGCGCCTCGACGTGCCGATCCGTCTACGAGGAACAACCCGACCACCCGCAGGACGCAACCTCGCATTAGTCGGTCGGGAGGCGGTTAAATGCCCGAACACCGAACCCGAGCTTTTCCGGCAAAGTTCAGGTCCGGGTAACAAAAATCGTAAAGTTTGGTACAGACCCAAATTTTACAGTTCGGGTTCGCTCAACACTAGTGTTGAGCCAGACTTGTCACTTTTCCAAAAATTGGGTGGAGTAAATTGGCAGTTGGCAATTCAGGGGTGGCAATAGAGTGCCCAGAACTATTATTATAATCTATGCCATGAAACTGGCATAGATTATAGCTGTTATGCTGGTGACCTTGGCCTGCCACTGCTCCGCCACTCCGAGTGGGCACAGACATGACATCACTCACCAAGCCTGGTCCTATGGTTCCCTGAAGTCCAGAACTACTTGTCCTCTTCTTAAGGTGAAGGTGTGCTGTTCTGTTTGTCTGCTCATTTACCAACTTCTGCCTATTTACCGATTTTGACCCTCTGCTGCCCGATCTGATCTTCTCCTTCTTGCCATATTAAACCTTTGCCACCAACCCTGACCTTGGTCTAATTTCACGGATTTGCACAAACTGACCTCAGTCTGTTTCGTGGCTACAAGTATTGCCTGACACTTCAATGCTTTGCATGAGTGTGTCTGACCCCAGTGGGTCAGCAGCCAACCACATGGGGAATAATTCAAGAAGTAGTGGCCTGATGTCTCACCTGCAGCAAAGTCCAGATCCCTATATAGGGATTAAAGGGTGAAAACCAGGTGAATGCCAGGATAACGCCCTCAAGACTAGTCCAATGTCAAAACCTATTGATTGGTGCAGTGATTCCACACCCACTGCTCATATCAATAGAAGATATCTACACTAGCCCCCATGCTGGTGTAGATTTCCATTTGGAGCCTGCACAGATCTGCCACAATTAAGAGGTGCAGACTTCTAAATAAATGTGGATCATCTGAGGCCAGCAAGGGATAGATTAAAACCACCATGTAATACTCCTGCCTCTTTGAGTTGTAGATTTTATATTACTGTGCCCCTTGTGTGATCCCTGTGCCCCCTGTGTGTGCTTACTGTGCCCCCCTGTGTGAGCCCACTGTGTGAGATCCCTGTGCTGGCTGTATGCGCTCCCTTTGCCCCCTCTGTGTGTGATCCCTATGCCTGCTGTGTGTGCTTCCTGTGCCCCCACTGTGTGAGCTACCTGTTCCCACTGTGTGTGCTCCCTGTGCCCCCTCTGTGTGTCATCCCTGTGCCCGTTGTGTGTGCTTCTTGTGCCCCCCCCCCTCTGTGAGCTCCTTTTGTCCTGTGTACATACTAAGTGCTTTTATGAACCAATCACCAAAGAGTTCCTAATAAATCATGGCGTTTAGGACGATAACTCCCCGGTTCCATGTTGGCTGGGCATGGCTGACTGCACTTTATAATCCCTAGACCCACAAATAAATGGGTAGTTATGCAAAGAAATATCAGCCCTTTTGGGGCACAATAATAGTTATGCTCCTGAACATTACCAACTGCATACACTTACATAATGTAATAACAGTAATCCGTTCATGTGGCACCTTTGATGGTTGGAAAGAACATATTAAACATACTGTAGTTCACACTTCGTCAAGTCACGTTGTGCCTCAGCTTTGAAAGGTATACAGGTAGATAAATGGCAACTGTCTCACCTACTGTATGGCTTCCGTGTGTTGGGCTTCTATGGCGCTGATGGTCACAAAATTTCTTCTGGAACAAAATAACAAATCATTTTCTATATTGAATGAAGGAACATTGCTAAGAGTAGCTCCATTTACTAAGAAAATATCAGCACCTCCATGAGCACACAGTTATAACCTTGTCCCTGGTCTCTTCTAGGCGAAATTTACCCTAAAGTAAAAATGTCTAGTAGTGATGTGAATTCCAGATACAGAACCTTTTACACTCTTCACAGCAAGTCACTGGGAAATGATTTGTGAAATAGATGAGCTCGGAGGCCTGTGTGATGTTAAGCAGATTCTGTGGCAGTCATTCCTAAAATCTCTTGTTAAAATCCTACACTTTGAGATGATGAGGATTAATTGTCAGTGCCACTACTGTCTGTGACAGTGCCAGAAAACAGTGAGTAACTGACAACCAGAAAAGGACTGTGGTTAATGAGCACACTCCCTCCGTTTGACTCTGATTCAAAGTTTTGCTTAGTGGATGCCCTCGGCTAAAAGAGATTTTATATCATTATATTCCTGTTGTTCAACGTTCATATTAGTAATACTGAAACAATTATAGTTATGGCTGCTGTGTTTTAGGGAATACCTTGGTGATGGACTTTAAGGTGTTGTAGTTATCAGCATAATGTGTTTTTTCACTATAATATTTTCTCACTCTTAGATTATATATTGTCTTGTTTAGAATATTTATTTCCAATAATCGCAATACTTTTTTAATTGCGTTTAATTAAAATGTATTATTAAATGGAGTTATTCAATTAAATCTGTCTGTATAGTGTTATCACAATTCATGCGATTCTCATCTTCTTTGTGTGGTGCCAATTCAATTAGAAGTATGAGTGCCCCATACTGATTTCATAATGAGACCAGACACACAAGTTGGTTTCATGAAAGCATCTTCTCACCCCCCTGAGCAAGAGAGCTTTATTCAAGTTACATTCACTTAAATAGCAGACATGACATCACAAAAGGGGTGTTCCTTAAGAAAAGACTATTGGCTCCTTGACTAAATGGGAGTAGCTTGCCAATTTTAGCCCTGAGTTTCATTGGCACATTCAAAAATGGCAACCTAACTCCCCCATATCATTAAGACAAAGAAATGCACACGAGGCTCACACATCTGGTGGACGAAAATGTGTACTACAGAATGTTCAAATTATATATAGAGAAATACAAACTCTCTCTCACAATATCACCACCTGTTGTTTTCTCTTTTTCTAATTTCGCTATCCTGAGATGGAAGAACATGCTCAGTTGTATCTTTCAACTGCCACTAGCTACAACATACAGGGTACACCCTCTGAGAAAGGACACACCCACTAAGCAGCCAGCTTCGAATCAATCTAGCAGAACAGTTGGAGCAATTATTGGGGAGATGTCTTGAGTCATGTCTGGTACGGGGTTGGTTGCAGCTTTTCTACAAAGTTGCACTGACTTATTGTATTTCACATAATTTGGATGTAATCTTAATGTATGACATATGTACCTGGTTTACCAGCAGGTGAAGTAGGCTGGCAGTGCTCTGCACCAGTAATGCAATTTACCATTCCATTTCAACCCCCTTTGGTAGAAGTGGTCTAGGCTGACTTCCTGCTAAAGGGGCGGTGAGGGGATGTGTTCCCCCCCCCTCTTGCCGGAGACGTAGGGGAACAGCTCGTAGAGCACTAACTCCTCACAATATTCAGCGCTTGCGGACATTATATTTAAACAGAAGAAAGACGGGCCAAGGATACCCTCATCATCAGGCCATTTGTAGGCCGGTGTTAGTTAAGAACAGCAAGCATTCTGGCACTATACCTTTTTCTGCTGGTGCCATAAAGAGAATTTTCAGTAAAGTCTGCAGAAAATGTTTGTATTCGCCCCTTACTACTCCACCAATTGACCATAGATACAAAGACTTACTACTCCACCAATTGACCATAGATATAAAGACAAGAAATAACAAAGAATTCGGGAACCATACAGGACTAGGATAACTGAGAATTATGATACCAACTGGGTCTTTTGTTTTACGGACCAGTAGGATATCTACATCACTCCCTTATCATATTCAGACAACTACTATACTCACGGTGCTCTATGCCCTATGGACCAGTGAGATATCTGTATGATCCCCCATCACTATTTTTTTCTTGTTGTATAAAGGGATGGAGAGCTCTCATGCCCACAGGGTCTTTTGTACATACGGACCAGTGACATAATGGGGACACCTTTCCAGTATACACTATACCAGGCATGCTCAACCTGCGGCCCTTAAGCTGTTGTAAAACTACAACTCCCACAATGCCCTGCTGTAGGCTTAAAGCTGTAGGCTGTTTGGGCATGCTGGGAGTTGTAGTTTTGCAACATAATACTGAAAGTACATAAAGATCTATACCCGTACAGAACACACAAACAAAACCTATCAACAATAAAATATTGAGAGTACATAAAGCTCTATACCCGTACAGAACAATTAACCAGTCTGCACTTACAACTGCAACTATTCTCCTACACCATAAAGACATGAAAAAACTTGGAATGCCGAATTCTATGTAATCCTATTTGAAGAGCCAATTATCATGAATTATGATTTGTCTTAATTCACCATTTACCTTTTAGGGTAAGGTTCCTGGCCAATTAACCAATCTGCATTTACAACTGTAACTATTCTCCCACACCATAAACACATCCAAAATCTCAGAATGTTTAAATCTATTTAATCCTATTTGAAAAGCCAATCACCCCATCAATGATGTAATGTGCCTCAACCATACATTTTTATTTACTCTTGCCAAAAATGGTTCTTTTAGGCTATATATGGATTAAATAATAGGAAGTATCTACTTCCTCATGCCAAATATGGACTCAATTGTTGATATCATCTTGATTTTTCCACGCCACATATGATGACAATAAGTGGATCATTGCGTCCTCCCCTATGTGAATAATTAATCTCATTGATAAAGATAATGGGTCCACAAATGAGTTAATGACTATCACCTTATAAATAACACAGTGGTCATCACAATCCTCTACTTACTGATGAAGGGAGAGTCTCCCGAAACACGTTTAAGAAGCCTATAGAGGATTGTCAGAACACTAACTATGGTGTACCATCCTAACAATACCAAAAGGAGCGCTCTGAAAAAACATTGAGAAGATCGCGATCGCGTGACCGCCCGCGTCACTCTCCAGATGCGCGAACCACACCCCCGGCGTCCTAGGCTACATGAGGTACGCCGACGACTTCTCCAAATCGTGCTGGACTCCGTAAACTCTCCCAGGAACAGCCGACCGTCATTGGAGGATCTGGTACAACAGCGCCGGTTGGTGGGTAAGTGATTTCTGCAGCCAGAGACAGTGCGGGACGCCGCACTGAGGCACAGAGCATCTCTTCTTCCCACAGTATTGTACAATAATACAGCTATTTGTACTACATATATACTGTTACTTACACCTTGAAGTCTTGACTTAAAGAAGACCATTCCTAGCCCAATACAAGACTGTCAACGCATATCTTCATTGATTTATGAGAGACTAATCCACAAACAGAAGCATCATTATAAAAGGCGCATCATTCATCTTCTACCTAGTGGCTACTACCCATTTTTATTTTTTCTATATTTTACCATTTTTACTCTAAAGGACATTTTCATAGACTCTTATCTTTGAACCATTGATCCTATATATCATCTATATTCTATTGCCAGCACTCATAGATATTTTAATATATAATTTCTTTTAAAACATCCTACAACTACAACATTATTATTATTTTTTATTTTTTTATTTTTATTTGTAAAAATATAATGTAACAAGGTACATATATAGGTATCTTGAACGTCAAGCATGACGTAAATGTTGTACATCTACACATAGTCTACAAAGAAAGGGTAGCATTATCATACAAGTATAAAGATATACAGATGCAAAAACAATTTCTCTACTTATTGCATACCAGACACATGGTGATGATTTCTCTAGCTTTGACAGTTACAGTGGAGTATATACTAGGTTTACCCCATATCAGAGTAGGAGTGTGGAATTGTGGGATTGGGCAACTCAACTAGGGTGTCTATATTTAGACCATAGGTTCCAGTGTTTACAGAACGAGCTGTGAGTGCGTGTTTCCCAGGAGGAGATTTCTTCAAACCTGAACAATTGGTCAACTTTCAATTTCCATTGTTCCATGGACGGAATAGAGGTCGTTAACCAAAGTTTAGGCACTAGCAGGCGGGCAGCAATCAGAAGTTGTCTAAAGAGAAAAGAGGGATGGGGAGGCGTTGTTTGGGTGTCTAAGTTGAGTAATGCTAATGAAGGAGACATCTGAATATTTGTATGGCAGAACTGGTTGCTTAGGTCAAAGATGGTTTTCCACCATTTGTTGATTATGGGGCATGACCACCATATGTGGAAGCGCGTCCCTTTGTCCTCGAAGCACCTCCAGCAATTGTCCGTCGCTGTGTCCGAATACAGAGAGGTCACATCAGGCGTTTTGTACCACCTAGTTAGAAGTTTGTACCCGTTTTCCTGTATACGTACACAGCGAGATGACCTATGAGGGGATAGCAGTATTTTTGGTAATGTGGAAAGTGGAAAATCTAGGCCCAAGTCATTTTCCCATCTTCTGATGAACGCTGGTTTGACTAGTGACTAGTTGTTGAGTCTTCTATATAATTGTGATATTAACTTTTTGGGGGAGTTAGGGTGGGTGATAAGCGATTCAGCCCACACCATAGGTCTAAGCTGGTCGTTACTCGAAATGTGTTGCAAAATAAAAGAGTGTAGGTATAAAATAGCTGGTAAGAACTGTTTGTGAGGATTCAGTTTTGTTTGGATTTCTTTGATGGAGGGGGAAGCGCTGTCAGACTGTTGAAATGCAAAAATAGAAATGGTAGATTCCCTGATGTCGCGTGGAGTGCAATCTCTTATTACTGGGAGGGAGGTGCCTAGAATATCCCCCACCGATAGAATCGGTGATGGGTAGGGTATTGCACAATGTGAGGACTGGAGGCTTCTCCACGCATTAAGAGTAGCTTGTTTTATTGGAAAGGGAGAAGTGGGGATGTTGTTCAGACTGGGGTTCCCTAACAAAAGTGAACGGAAGGGTTGATTTACCAGATCCTGTTCCATCGCTACCCATGATTTGGGGTTAGGTGTTCTGAGACACTCTATTACTCTAGATCAGTGTTTCCCAACCAGTGTGCCTCCAGCTGTTGCAAAACTACAACTCCCAGCATGCCCGCACAGCCAAAGGCTGTCCAGGAATGCTGGGAGTTGTAGTTTTGCAACAGCTGGAGGCACACTGGTTGGGAAACACTGCTCTAGATAGCAAGACAGCCTAATCGTATGTTTCAGGGTCTGGAAAATCTATGCCCTCTGTATGTTTAGGGTGTGTTAATAGGGAGTAAGAAAGTCTTGATTTCTTTTGGTTCCAAATGAACGAGCTAAAAAGTTTCCTGAGTGAGACATAATAAGACTTAGGAACGGGAATGGGCAATACCTTTTGGAGGTAAGTAAGGCGAGGGAGTATTAGCGATACCAAAAGGTTTTTGCGACTAAACCAAGTAATAGTAGGAATATTCAGTCTGTTTATGTCAGCAGTGATGGATTGTAATAGGGGGAGGTAGTTAAGTGCAAAGAGTCCAGACGGATTAGGGCTTATCTTGACCCCCAAGTAAGTGATATAGGGGGATGACCAATCGAAAGGAGATTTCTCTCTTAGGCTCAATTGGTTTCGTTGGGAAATCCTTATACATTTTACCAAGGATTTTTGTTTATTGATCTTAAAGTTGGAGAGGAGGCTATAAGTATCCAGGTAATTTTGAATTATGGGAAGCGAAATTCTTGGATTGGATGTCATGATCATGATGTCATCAGCGAAAGCCGCAAGTTTGTGATCTTGGCCTCCCAGCATCACTCCGTGGATGTCCCGGTCTGCTCTTAGTCTGATAAGAAGAGGCTCCAGGGCTAAGACAAAAAGTAGGGGTGATAGGGGGCATCCCTGACGGGTACCGTTTTGTATTCTGAAAGGATCAGTTAAGTCTCCATTGATCAGTACTGAGGCTGATGCTTGAGCATACATTGCGAAGGTAGCTTGTACACAGGGATCAGGCAGGCCAGGATTTGCTTTAGGTATTTCCAGCTAATTCTATCGAATGCTTTTTCCGCGTCCGTGCTTAAAAGGAGTAGCGGACTAGAGCGAAGAGCAGAGTGGCATATCACATTTAGGACCCTAGATGTATTGTCCCTGCCCTCTCTTCCTCTGACGAAGCCCACCTGATCCCCATGTACAAGCAAGGGTAGAAGGGTGGCAAGGCGATTCGCTAGCATTTTCGCTAATAATTTGAGATATACGTTGAGAAGTGAAATGGGCCTATAGCTTGCACAGTGTTTTAGATTTTTCCCTTCCTTGGGGATCAGGGTTATGTGAGCCATTGTCATATCTCTGGAGAGCTGTTTCCCCAGTAGAGCCAGGTTACAGACTGAGAGCAGATGTGGAAGGACCACTTGTTGGTAAGTTTTATAATAATATACTGGGAGCCCATCTGGGCCTGGACTCTTGCCATGGGGAGATTGTTTTAGTGCCGAAGTCAGTTCATCTAGAGTAAATTAGGACGCCAAACTAAGTTTATGTTCAGGGGAAAGATTGGGCAGGGAGATTGAATCCAGGAAGGACGTAAGAAGATCTGAGTGGGCTTCTGGGTTCAAAGTTGGGGGAAGGTTATATAGTGCTTCATAGAATGCACGGAATCGAGTTCCTATTAGTTTTGTGGAATAAAGGGGGTCTCCCTGGGGGGATTCCAGTTGGTGTATATAGTTTGTAGATCGCCTGTCCCTTATTCTACGCATCATGAATTTAGACGCTTTGTCCCCATGTGCAAAGAACTTGTGTTGTGAGTTTAGGAAATATTTGGCAGTAGAATGTTGCATAAGGGACTTCAATTCTGCTTTTAGGGATGAGAGCTCCGTAAAGTGTGACTCTGAAAGGGATTTTTTATGTAGGTTCTCTAAAGAGAATATCCTGCTACTCAGGGAATCAATCTTTTTATTCCTTTCTTTTTTTAGGAAGGCCCCAAGGCTAATGAAGTGCCCTCTGATGAAAGGCTTATGGGCGTCCCAAAGTGACTGGTCTGATATCTCGGGTTGTTTATTAAGGGAAAAATATTCCTTGAGTAGATCAGATATCTTTTCCTTGACCTCTTGGTTGTCCAATAAGGACTCGTGTAGCCGCCATCTGAATTTACTTGGGTTGTGTATAGGTGCTGATATCGAGAGGAATATGGGGGCATGATCCGATAAAAGGATGGAACCTATTTTGGGCCCATGACAGAGCTGGAGATGCTCCTTGGACACAAAGAGGTAGTCCAGTCTGTGATATGAGTTATGGGGGTGGGAATAAAACGTATAGTCGTGTCTGGATTGAATATGCGCCATGCATCCATGAGGTGCAAATTCCAAAAACCTTCCCTTATGAGACGTAATGTCTTAAGAGACAAGGCCGACTTGCGGGATGAGGAGTCAAGGAGTGGGTTCAGGGTAGCATTTAAGTCCCCTCCTACTACTGTCAATCCCTCAGCGAAGGATTCTATTAAGGGAAAGATTTTAGCAAACCATGTGTGTTGTCCCGTATTAGGGGCATATAGATTGATAAAGGTATAGGTTTGAGGACCAATAGAGCCTTTAACTAATAAGTATTTCCCTTCTGGATCTTGGAGGTGGGAGATATGTTTGAAGGGAATCCTCCTCTGGAATCCAATACTCACCCCCCCAGATGCAGCAGAATTACCTCTGCAGTGATACCAAAGGGGGTAATCGGAAAAGGATAAATTGGGATAGTGATTAAATTTAAAGTGGGTCTCCTGAAGGAGGACAGCTATAGGAGCTCCTTCATAAGTCAGATCGGTAATGTTCCTTGCGGCCTCCAGCACTGCCGTCTTGGTTTGGAAGTTAAGGAACCTACAAATGATGTCTCTAGGTAGCTCCGAGGGTTTAGGTTTGGGTCACAAGGCCCTATGCGCCCTTTCCACTGTTATTTCTGTGTGCAGGTCTGGGCCCAAGATGGAGCTGCAAATCTCCATCACCGCCACCGGGATGTCAGCTGCTTCGATAGATTCAGGTACTCCCCTGAAGCGCAAGTTGTTTCTGCGTCCCCTGTTTTCCTGATCCTCCACTGCGTTATGGAGCTCGTTCAGGTAAGTGCGGCATTTCTGTAGGGAGATGGCGGTTGCTGACTGATGTTCCAGGACTGCAGTTTGGCGAGATTCCAGGGCCACGACCCTGTCGCCTATGTGGTGGACATCGTGGCGGAGGGCCGTTAACTCACTTAATATCGGTTCCATCGCCTTACTGAGGGATTGTTTCAAGAAGCGATGTGTAATCGGGAGAGCTGTTTTGCAGTGAGAATCTTCTGTGTCGCTTTCCCCCTCGGACACTTCAGTAGAGCGTTCGTGCGCCCTGTGAGATGGAGCCGGCGCCATTTTAGTTTCTCTAGCCGTTACTGTGGCGGCAGCCTTTTTTATAAATTTGTCCATATCTCCACTGTTGTTTGGAGGTTTAGGGGCACTAGGGTCTTCTCCAGCCCTTGGGTGACTGATCTTGACCATTGTCACGTCTGTCGGCTTGTGTTAGCTAGTGCTGTGCAGGAATCAGAACGGAGAGCTCCTGACTATGCGGCCATCACAGTCCGGCGCTAGCTCCGCCCCCCAACTACAACATTATTTTAATACTATAAATAAACCAAAATAGATTGACCCATATAAGAGTGTGCCTGCTTATCTTTTTATTTCTCAGTTTCTACTCTTCTGACTGGGTGAGTCAGATTTAGCAGCTTCTGCACCTCTATCATTTGCTTGAAAAGTAGAGCCGTCTACCCCACTTATCTTTTTAGGAATGTTGGTGGCCTGCAAGATGATTTGCACGTCCATATATGTGATCTGCCTGTCATTCTGACAAACAGTAAGGCCCCTTTCACACTGGTGAAAATTCCACGTGGGTGCAATGCGTGAGGTGAACGCATTGCACCTGCACTGAATCCGGACATGAGCGGTGATTTTCACGCATCACTTGTTGCCCCTCCATCCCTAATTTACTTAGCATTCTGTATTTAGAATGCTATTATTTTCCCTTATAACAATGTTATAAGGGAAAATATTAAAATCTACAGAATACCTAACCCAAACCCCAACTTTAGTGAAGAAGTCCGGGTTTGGGTTTGGGTACCACATTCAGTTTTTTCTCACACGCGTGCAAATTGCATTGCACTCGCGCTGAAAAACTGAAGAACGCAATGCAATCTCATACAAAACTCACCCCACTCGCTGGCAAAATTGCACGATTTTCCCGCGACACACCAGCATCCTATCCGGCCTTCACACGCGAGGCCCATGTGAAAGAGGCTAAACTGTTTCGCTACCAGAAAGGATTAGCTATGCATATTGGTGCAATGCACACTGATGTACACTGAGATATACTCTCCCTAAAGTTTAACTGCAGGTTGGGATAGACCTGATTTAACGTGCTTCGTTAGTCGTGACTAATTATTTCATAACAAAGCAAATTTCATGACGAAATTCAGCAAAGTGTCCAAATAAAATTTTTGAAAATTTCGCTCATCTCTAGTGCCTAGACATACTTGTGGAACAGATTGGCCACCTGCATAATAAAATATCCAAATTCCACAGAGAACATTGTGGAAGCGTACACTTTAAATACAGCAACCTGTTAAAAAAAATTATAATACAGAGTGTAGTTTGACACTAGGTTCCACCCTGAGGCTACATTTTCATCCCTGGCTTCATTATATATACTGTACTATTACACTGCAACAACATCTACAGCTGCACCAAAGGACCCTGCCTTGCACCAAACGGCAACCCTCAACACCAAAGAAACCTCACCCAATACCAGGCAGGAGAAAGCCAAAACCAGAGAGTGCCCCAAATGAAACAACAGGTGTGACCTTCCCATCACTGCACGGCCCAGGGGAGCATCAGAGTCAGTACCAGCCCTTATTACAATCATTAATTTCTATATACGGTAGTTTCATTGTTTGTCTACAGCACCTCTCTGTATACACAGGTTGATGTGTTGCCAGCAAATTATGCAAGCTTTTGCTCATTGTTGGTGTTTTTCGCAGTACATTTACACAGGCTAATTATCATGACAGAGTGTTTATTCCATATAATTGACCAATTAAAGAGACCTGGATAATTGGATGTGTAAAAGGACACTAAAGGCCAACATACACATTTGTGTATTGTTGGCTAAACCTGCCGAGAATGGCAAGTTTGGCCGACAGTATAAAGTGTGAGGAGCTCTGTTCTCCCCAGTCCCCATTGAGTACACATACTGCACACGTTCAGCCGAGCCAAATGTGTAGGTGTATGGGGAAATGGGAGGGGATAGCTGTTGTAAGGCCGAAGGTTTTTTTTTTTCTCATTTCCATTCCTTTTTTTGCGTTCCGTATACGGAACCATTCATTTCAATGGATCCGCAAAAAATTGAAGGTACTCCTTATGCCTTATGTTTCCGCATTTCCATTTTTCTGTTCCATTCAAAGATAGAACATGTCCTATTATTGTCTGCATAAGGCCTCTTGCACACGACCGTTTCATTTTTTTGGTATTTTGCAGTACGCAAAAAATGGATTCGCAAAAAATACGGATGACGTCCGTGTGCATTCCGTTTTTTTGCGGAACGGAACAGCTGGCCCCTGATAGAACAGTACTATCCTTGTACGTTATGAGGACAATATTAGGACATTCTTTAAACGGAATGGAAAAACAGAAATAGGGAAATGGAAGGCATACAGAGTACCTTCCGTTTTTTTTTGTGGATCCGTTTAAATGAATGGTTCCGTATATGGTCCGTATACAGAATGCAAAAAACCGGAACATAAACGGAAGGCCTAACAGACAAGGATAGTACTGTTCTATCAGGGGCCAGCTGTTCCGTTCTGCAAAAAACGGAATGCACACGGATGTCATCCGTATTTTTTGCGGATCCTTTTTTTTGCGGACCGCAAAATACTGAAAATGCCATACGGTCGTGTGCAAGAGGCCTTAGAATGATCATTTAGCGCCCAGCTATTGAATGTGTATGGCTGCCCTTAGTTATATTTCACAAACTAGTCAAAAGTGCCGTGATGATTGATATGAGATCCTAAAGAGGTCATTAGTTCTTAAATTCTCTATTACTTCAATCATCCTCAGGTTCCTATTTAACCACCTCCGGACCGCCTAACGCACATGTGCGTTCCGGAGGTGGCAGGCTGGCGCACAGTCACGCATATACGCGTCATCTCGCGAGACGCGAGATTTCCTGTGAACGCGCGCACACAGGCGCGCGCGCTCACAGGAACGGAAGGTAAGCGAGTGGATCTCCAGCATGCCAGCGGCGATCGTTCGCTGGCAGGCTGGAGATCCGAATTTTTTAACCCCTAACAGGTATATTAGACGCTGTTTTCATAACAGCGTCTAATATACCTCCTACCTGGTCCTCTGGTGGTCCCTTTTGTTAGGATCGACCACCAGAGGACTCAGGTAGGTCAGTACAGTCGCACCAAACACCACACTACACTACACCCCCCCCGTCACTTATTAACCCCTTATAAACCCCTGATCACCCATGATCACCCCATATAAACTCCCTGATCACACCCCTGTCATTGATCACCGCCCTGTCATTGATCACCCCCCTGTCAGGCTCCGTTCAGACGTCCGTATGATTTTTACGGATCCACGGATACATGGATCGGATCCGCAAAAAGCATACGGACGTCTGAATGGAGCCTTACAGGGGGGTGATCAATGACAGGCGGGTGATCACCCATATACACTCCCTGATCACCCCCTGTCATTGATCACCCGCCTGTAATTGATCACTCCCCTGTAAGGCTCCATTCAGACGTCCGCATGATTTTTACGGATCCATGGATACATGGATCGGATCCGCAAAACACATGCGGACGTCTGAATGGAGCCTTACAGGGGGTGATCAATGACAGGCGGGTGATCACCCATATACACTCCCTGATCACCCCCCTGTCATTGATAACCCCCCTGTAAGGCTCCATTCAGACGTCCGCATGCGTTCTGTGGATCCGATACATGTATCCATGGATCCGTAAAAAATCATGCGGATGTCTGAATGGAGCCTTACAGGGGGGGTGATCAGTGACAGGGGGGTGATCACCCTGATTACCCTGATCACCCCCTGTCATTGATAACCCCCCTGTAAAGCTCCATTCAGACGTCCGCATGCGTTCTGTGGATCCGATACATGTATCCATGGATCCGTAAAAAATCATGCGGATGTCTGAATGGAGCCTTACAGGGGGGGGTGATCAGTGACAGGGGGGTGATCACCCTGATTACCCTGATCACCCCCTGTCATTGATAACCCCCCTGTAAAGCTCCATTCAGACGTCCGCATGCGTTCTGTGGATCCGATACATGTATCCATGGATCCGTAAAAAATCATGCGGATGTCTGAATGGAGCCTTACAGGGGGGGTGATCAGTGACAGGGGGGTGATCACCCTGATTACCCTGATCACCCCCTGTCATTGATAACCCCCCTGTAAAGCTCCATTCAGACGTCCGCATGCGTTCTGTGGATCCGATCCATGTATCCATGGATCCGTAAAAAATCACGCGGATGTCTGAATGGAGCCTTACAGGGGGGGGGGGGTGATCAGTGACAGGGGGGTGATCACCCTGATTATCCTGATCACCCCCTGTCATTGATAACCCCCCTGTAAAGCTCCATTCAGACGTCCGCATGCGTTCTGTGGATCCGATACATGTATCCATGGATCCGTAAAAAATCATGCGGATGTCTGAATGGAGCCTTACAGGGGGGGTGATCAGTGACAGGGGGGTGATCACCCTGATTACCCTGATCACCCCCTGTCATTGATAACCCCCCTGTAAAGCTCCATTCAGACGTCCGCATGCGTTCTGTGGATCCGATACATGTATCCATGTATCCGTAAAAAATCATGCGGATGTCTGAATGGAGCCTTACAGGGGGGGTGATCAGTGACAGGGGGGTGATCACACTGATTACCCTGATCACCCCCTGTCATTGATAACCCCCCTGTAAAGCTCCATTCAGACGTCCGCATGCGTTCTGTGGATCCGATACATGTATCCATGGATCCGTAAAAAATCATGCGGATGTCTGAATGGAGCCTTACAGGGGGGGTGATCAGTGACAGGGGGGTGATCACCCTGATTACCCTGATCACCCCCTGTCATTGATAACCCCCCTGTAAAGCTCCATTCAGACGTCCGCATGCGTTCTGTGGATCCGATACATGTATCCATGGATCCGTAAAAAATCATGCGGATGTCTGAATGGAGCCTTACAGGGGGGGTGATCAGTGACAGGGGGGTGATCACCCTGATTACCCTGATCACCCCCTGTCATTGATAACCCCCCTGTAAAGCTCCATTCAGACGTCCGCATGCGTTCTGTGGATCCGATACATGTATCCATGGATCCGTAAAAAATCATGCGGATGTCTGAATGGAGCCTTACAGGGGGGGTGATCAGTGACAGGGGGGTGATCACCCTGATTACCCTGATCACCCCCTGTCATTGATAACCCCCCTGTAAAGCTCCATTCAGACGTCCGCATGCGTTCTGTGGATCCGATACATGTATCCATGGATCCGTAAAAAATCATGCGGATGTCTGAATGGAGCCTTACAGGGGGGGTGATCAGTGACAGGGGGGTGATCACCCTGATTACCCTGATCACCCCCTGTCATTGATAACCCCCCTGTAAGGCTCCATTCAGACGTCCGCATGCGTTCTGTGGATCCGATACATGTATCCATGGATCCGTAAAAAATCATGCGGATGTCTGAATGGAGCCTTACAGGGGGGGTGATCAGTGACAGGGGGGTGATCAGGGAGTCTATATGGGTGATCACCCCCCTGTCATTGATCACCCCCCTGTCATTGATCACCCCCCCCAAGGCTCCATTCAGACATTTTTTTTGGCACAAGTTAGCGGAAATTTTTTGTTTGTTTTTGTTTTTGTTTTTCCTTACAAAGTCTCATATTCCACTAACTTGTGTCAAAAAATAAAATCTCACATGGACGCACCATACCCCTCACGGAATCCAAATGCGTAAACATTTTTAGACATTTATATTCCAGACTTCTTCTCACGCTTTAGGGCCCCTAAAAAGCCAGGGCAGTATAAATACCCCACATGTGACCCCATTTCGGAAAGAAGACACCCCAAGGTATTCCGTGAGGGGCATATTGAGTCCATGAAAGATTGAAATTTTTGTCCTAAGTTAGCGGAAAGTGAGACTTTGTGAGAAAAAAAACAAAAAAAAAATCAATATCCGCTAACTTATGCAAAAAAAAAAAAATTCTAGGAACTCGCCATGCCCCTCATTGAATACCTTGGGGTGTCTTCTTTCCAAAGTGGGGTCACATGTGGGGTATTTATACTGCCCTGGCTTTTTAGGGGCCCGAAAGTGTGAGAAGAAGTCTGGGATCCAAATGTCTAAAAATGCCCTCCTAGAAGGAATTTGGGCCCCTTTGCGCATCTAGGCTGCAAAAAAGTGTCACACATGTGGTATCGCCGTACTCAGGAGAAGTTGGGGAATGTGTTTTGGGGTGTCATTTTACATATACCCATGCTGGGTGAGAAAAATATCTTGGTCAAATGCCAACTTTGTATAAAAAAATGGGAAAAGTTGTCTTTTGCCAAGATATTTCTCTCACCCAGCATGGGTATATGTAAAATGACACCCCAAAACACATTCCCCAACTTCTCCTGAGTACGGCGATACCAGATGTGTGACACTTTTTTGCAGCCAAGGTGGGCAAAGGGGCACATATTCCAAAGTGCACCTTTCGGATTTTGCAGGCCATTTTTTACACATTTTGATTGCAAGGTACTTCTTACACATTTGGGCCCCTAAATTGCCAGGGCAGTATAACTACGCCACAAGTGACCCCATTTTGGAAAGAAGACACCCCAAGGTATTCCGTGAGGGGCATGGCGAGTTCCTAGAATTTTTTATTTTTTGTCACAAGTTAGCGGAAAATGATGATTTTTCTTTTTTTTTTCTTTTTTCCTTACAAAGTCTCATATTCCACTAACTTGCGACAAAAAATAAAAAATTCTAGGAACTCGCCATGCCCCTCACGGAATACCTTGGGGTGTCTTCTTTCCAAAATGGGGTCACTTGTGGCGTAGTTATACTGCCCTGGCAATTTAGGGGCCCAAATGTGTGAGAAGTACTTTGCAATCAAAATCTGTAAAAAAATGACCGGTGAAATCCGAAAGGTGCACTTTGGAATATGTGCCCCTTTGCCCACCTTGGCAGCAAAAAAGTGTGACACATCTGGTATCGCCGTACTCAGGAGAAGTTGGGGAATGTGTTTTGGGGTGTCATTTTACATATACCCATGCTGGGTGAGAAAAATATCTTGGTTAAATGCCAACTTTGTATAAAGGGCAGTATAACTACGCCACAAGTGACCCCATTTTGGAAAGAAGACACCCCAAGGTATTCCGTGAGGGGCATGGCGAGTTCCTAGAATTTTTTATTTTTTGTCGCAAGTTAGTGGAATATGAGACTTTGTAAGAAAAAATAAATAAATAAAAATCATCATCATTTTCCGCTAACTTGTGACAAAAAATAAAAAGTTCTATGAACTCACTATGCCCATCAGCGAATACCTTAGGGTGTCTACTTTCCGAAATGGGGTCATTTGTGGGGGTTTTCTACTGTTTGGGCATTGTAGAACCTCAGGAATCATGACAGGTGCTCAGAAAGTCAGAGCTGTTTCAAAAAGCGGAAATTCACATTTTTGTACCATAGTTTGTAAATGCTATAACTTTTACCCAAACCATTTTTTTTTTGCCCAAACATTTTTTTTTTATCAAAGACATGTAGAACAATAAATTTGGCGAAAAATTTATATATGGATGTCGTTTTTTTTGCAAAATTTCACAGCTGAAAGTGAAAAATGTCATTTTTTTGCAAAAAAATCGTTACATTTTGATTAATAACAAAAAAAGTAAAAATGCCAGCAGCAATGAAATACCACCAAATGAAAGCTCTATTAGTGAGAAGAAAAGGAGGTAAAATTCATTTGTATGGTAAGTTGCATGACCGAGCGATAAACGGTGAAAGTAGTGTAGTGCCGAAGTGTAAAAGGTGCTCTGGTCATGAAGGGGGTTTCACCTAGCGGGGCTGAAGTGGTTAAGGTTGGATGAGATGAATCCCCTTTAATAATTTCACACATTGAGCAATACCGTTAAAAAAAAATTCACATTGTTCAAGCTGTATCATGTATCACCAGCCTGAGGTCGCACGGAAACAGAAGGAAAGTAATGACACCGAAAGATGAGACACATAACTTCATATAGTCACATTTTAAATAATCTCTGAGCTGTTTAATTTACATACCCTGATATACTGTATTTGTAAGTTTTACATTTTTCAGGCCCAATACTAAACTGGCTTCATTGGTTTATTTTATTTAGTATGATCACACAACTCACTAGGTGAAATATAGATATAGCAGGGCTGAGTATGTCATTTATCAGCACAACACAGAGTAACATCAGACAATTGGACTGCAGACAAAAAGGCTTCCAAGGGTTGTATGAGATTAGAACAATACTTCCCCCCCCCCCCCCCCAATAACAATGCCACTCTTATTTTTAGGTAGTCCTGTAGTATTGCAACCCAGTCTCGTTCAGTTGCTTTCCCCAGAATAAAAATAAATAATCCAAAAAATTAAACATGATAGGAACTGCCGCTTCCCAAAATACCCATAATATTAAAATATTAAAATATTTATCCCACACGGAGAATGGCATAACATTACCTTGTGGAACATTGGTTAATTTATGTATCAATTAAAAGTTAGGCTTTAGCTCATTACTCGGTGATAGTCCTTCACATGACCAGAACAGATTTTTTTTTTATCTTCTGTAGGTAATGAAAGTCTCTTCTGAATGACAGCAAGCACAGATTTAGGGCTTATGCACACAAGCATGTGCCGGCCGTTCCATGCATTGGGGACCGGAATTTGCGGATGGATGCAGATCCATTCAACTTGAACGGGTCCATAATCCATCCGCACTGCAAAAAAAATAGCTTCCTTGTGGTTCTGTGCCTCTGTTCCGCACCACACCTTCCGTATTGCGGACCTGTTTACGGATTTACGTTCGTGAGCATGAGCACTTAGAAAGAATAATGTTTATTTGCTTAACCCCTTAGTGACCAACCTTTTTTTGGCCTTACTGACCAAGCGTTTTTCTTCTTTTTTTCATCGTCGCATTCCAAGAACTATAACTTTTTTATTTTTCTTTCTATATAGATGTATGAGTGCTTGTTTTTCGCATGAAAAGTTTTTAATGACGCCCGTTTGGTGTGCGCATAACTTTCTGATGAACTTTTATTATCTTTTTCTGTCACTGCGTTTTTACTTTATTATAAATTTTATGACGTAAATTTTTTTGTATAAATAACATAATATATTTATTATCTGGGTCAGTATGATTACAGTGATACCACATACATATCGTTTTTTTAATCGTTTTATAAATATTTTGCATTAAATCCAATCTTTTTAAAAGGAAAAAAAAATTTGGCATTCCACCTTACAAAGGCCCATAACTTTTTTTTTTTTCTTTCTATGCAGTTGTGAGAGGGTCAAATTTTTGTGGAAAGATGTGTATTTTTCATTGGTATCATTTTGAAGTAAATTACACTTTTTGATCGCTTGTTATTAAGTTTTTTTTTGTGGCAGCTAATAATAAGTTTGCAATTCTGCCATTTTTTTATTTATTTTTTATGGCATTCACCGTGGGGGATAATTTACATGATATTTATGTAGTACTGGTTGTTATGGACACGGCAATACCAAACATATGGGGAAGATTTTTTTACAATTTTTTTCATTGAAAAGCGTATTTTCAATGGAAAAAAAGCTTATTTTTTAATGGAATTTTTTAATGTAGTAAATGTGTTTTTTTCTTTTTTTTTACCACTTAATAGTCCCACAAGGGGACTATAACAGACAGTATTTCGATTGAGTTTTAAAATGCAATGCACTATCCCCTATAGTGCATTTTATTTTAATGGCAATGCTATTCTAACATTGACCAGAAGGAAATTACTGCTGGAAATTACTCAAGGCTGGTTTGGGGCCTACATGAGACCCCAGCCTGCATTCACACACATCCGCACCCTGCGACTGCATTTGTGGGGTGCCGATGGGAGACAGAGGGAGTACGCTCCCTCTGTCAGCAATTTACATGTCACGGATTGTTAAACAGCCCGGATCAGCACTCTTATGTGAGAGCCGGGCCCCGGCTCCCCACTTAGACTGGGCTGCCGTAAAAAAGCGGAAGCCCAGCCTAAGGCCTCTTTCACACTACAGTTTTTTGCATTCCGTATACGGTCCGTTTTTTGCGTTCCGTATACGGTCCGTATACGGAACCATTCATTTCAATGGTTCCGCAAAAAAACGGAATGTGTTCCGTATGCATTCCGTTTCCGTATTTCCGTTTTTCCGTTCCGTTGAAAAGATAGAACATGTCCTATATTTGGCCGAGAATCACAGTCCGTGGCTCCATTCAAGTCAATGGGGCCGCAAAAAAAACGGAACACATACGGAAATGCATCCGTATGTCTTCCGTATCCGTTCCGTTTTTTGCGGAACCATCAATTGAAAATGTTATGCCCAGCCCAATTTTTTATATGAAATTACTGTATACTGTATTTGCCATACGGAAAAACGGAACGGAACAACGGAACGGAAACGGAACCACAACGGAAGCAAAAAACGGAACAACGGATCCGTGAAAAACGGAACGCAAAACACTGAATGCAACATACTGTAGTGTGAAAGAGGCCTAAGGCCCCTTAGTGACCGCCGTAAAAACACATATGGATGGTCACTAAGGGGTTAAACTAGAATAACCCTTTAAGCTTTGGTTGTGTTTGTGGATGCTGCTCTATTCAGTTACTTTTTAATAGATTAAAAAGATGACTTCCATTGGGCTGCATTTTAAAATAAGACAGATGCTCACATTGGCTTTAAATCGAGGGTTCAATTGTGCCAAGTGGCAAATCTTGTTCTGCTAATTTATCATGCTTCCAATCTTTCAAATAGTCTATTTTCTGTTCCATCTCCAAATTCTGAAAATGCAGAGTTCTTGGTTGTTTCCAGTGCTATAAAGCATCATAGCAGTGCGGCCCGACTTTCCAATAAAAACTTGTTTTTAGACCCGACAGAGGAACAAGCTCTGTCAATGTGGAAAACAGTTTAATGTGGGAGCCGCAATTTTCAGTCATCTTCTTCATTAATCAGTCAATTACCGTTATTGAGTGGAAACAAGTCAGTAAATATACATTATACTAAGTAAACAATAAAGTAGACCTGGGCCACATTGTAGACTGCTTGACAAACGGAGCCTTGATGTAAAAGTTTAAAAATAGGAAAAGTAGGCTGAATATTAACCTACATATAACAGAGGCATTTTCAGCTGTGCTGCAGATTAAAATTTGAGACCCAGGGGCAAGTTATATCTCTGCTGGAAAGTGACGTAGCGTGTGTTGCTAGCAACTGAGGCAAACCAAGTATTGTGCCCTCTAACCTATGAATATGCCCATATGTTTTTATAGAACCACAGTATACTAAGTACAACATTAACAATAATAACACTATACAAAGCAGGGGCGTACATAGAAATCATTGGGCCCCATAGCAAGAATCTGAATTGGACCCCCCAACTCCGCCCACTACCCACCCTGGCCCATCCCACCACCTGTCCTGGCTCCTCCCCTGCCACACCCCCATTGTATTCCTACTGACCCAGAAAATGAAGGACACGGGTAATTTTTGCCACAAAGGGAACACAGTAGGAACAAATCCCGTAAAACGGTAAAGGAATTGTTAGTTTTTTTTCAATTCCACCTCATTTGGAATTTTTCTGCCTGCTTCCCACTACATTGTATGCCATATTAAAGTACAACTTGTACCGCAAAAAATAACCCCTCATATGGATATGTGAATGGAAAAATAAAAAAGTTGTGGCTCAAGGAAGATAGGGGAAAAAATGAAAATGCTAAAATAATACCTCTGGTATCTTAATGGTTAAAAGGGTTATCCAACCCCTATTATGCCCCCCAAAATGCAACAGTTCTTCACCCTTATGGCCGCAGAATACACCACATGCCCCCTCTCCTCACAGCAATGAGTTCCCTTCACTCAAGGGACCTAAGAGTATTAAAAACTGGAAGTGTGGGATTCCTCTTCAGGCACGCTTTCCCAGAGCAAAGATCGGGGAAAACACCCTGTTCTAAAAATAAGCCACATCCTGTATTAGGCTTCCAGGCTCATTGTTAGGCCTAGATGGCAGCACTGAGCTGTGACATAGTGATTTCTATACAGACTAATGGAGCAATTTACATCTGATGATTATAAGTTGTGGTCCACTTAGGGGAACTAACAAAAAGTTTAAAAATGTAAAAAAAAAAAAGTTTTGAAAATATAAAAAATAAAAAGTCAAAATTAAAATCACTCCCATTCCCCAAAATAAAAATAGCATTATGGACATCGCCACATGCGAAAACGCCCATACTATTAAAATATTTATAAAAGTTAGCCCATATGGTGAATGGCGTAAAAGAATTTGATATTTTTAAAAAAAAAAGCCGATTTGTGTTTATTTTCATCACCTTATCTCACAAGAAAATTTTATAATAAGTAATCAAGTCATACACACCCCAAAATGGTATTGTCAAAAATCACAGATTGTCCCATAAAAAATGGGCCTCCATAATACATCTCCGTAGACATAACGATAAAAAAGTTATGAGGGTCAGAATATAGCGATAAAAAGAGAAAAAAAAATTTTTATTAAGTGAGTCCTGTGTATTTAAGTTTTATTTAGACTCTATTTTTAAAAAGTTTCTGTGAGGTATTGAACTCACAACCTTCTACAGTAAAGACAAGAATCTTAACCACTGGGCTATAGAGCCCATTGCTGAAAAACCTCATACAAGTTTCTCTTGTATTAAAAACCTCAGAAGTTTTTCTTGTATGACTTAGCACTGAGCTCTATAGCCCAGTTGTTAAGGTTCTTGTCTTTAATGTAGAAGGTTGTGAGTTCAAATCCTCACAGAAACATTTCAAAAACAGAGTCAAAATTTGACTTGCATACACAGGGTATCCCCCAAGCATAGTGACTATGCTTGGGAATACCCCTTTAATGTTCATAACTCCATATATAGAGTCAGAGCAGGGACTCCTAAGCTGGGAAATTCCCCACTCAGGGACCCTCACTGAGCATAGGGGAAGCAAGCAGGGCCTGGAATAGGAGAAAAGTGTGTGGGGCCTTCCTTGCGCTACGGGCCCCATAGCAGCTGCGTTGTCTGCCTATATTGGCACTGATACAAAGGTCAAATAGCGTTGTTCCACTATGACCATACACCATACCCAGACTCCCAGTCATAAATAATCCCATTTAGGCCTCCACTCAGTGACAGGTAATGTCTCCTCTGACTGGGGTGGTTCTCTTTCCTTTTTTTCTACATCCTGTACAGATCACTATGATAACTTCTCCTGACCACTTGTCTCTGCATAATTTGACACACAGAACACAGAGGTATAGCTAGATTTTCCTGCACCCGGAACAAGGATTCAGATTTGAGCCCCTTCTCTCGCAACTCAAATTTACATAAAGAGGGGTAGGTAAGCAGCGCGCACAGGGTGCCACAGCAATATTGTTTTACACTATGCCACTCCTATAACTCCACCCAGTGCATAACAATACTCACCCAGTCCCACCTAATAAAATCTATCATAGGGTACACGGCGGTACCAATACTCCTTGCAATGCGGCTTCTGCTGCTCATGGTGGCGGGACGGGGGTTACTGCAGGGGGCGAAGAGAGGCCTCCTTTTCAGACATGCCGGCGGCAGGTGTCTGCTTGCAGTAAGCTGTGGCAAGCTGTATACACAGTAGTGGTAATACTGGTAGCAACATAATTTGTCCCCCCTTTCTGCCAGACGAAAACATTCCCCCATTTTGCCTTGGTAGCGAGGGTCTAAAAGCATGGCTATCTAGTAATTGTCAGACTGCTTGAGGTCAATGATACGCATGTCATGTCATAAGCAAGCCAGCATACGGGTGGCGATTCTGGCCAGTATGCCCGAGAAGCCACTTCTTTTTGGCTCTGCCCCCCACTGACAGGGTGACCTGCATGTCATACGGACTCACAGTAACTGTTTCACTGCAAGAAAGGACTTGCATGTTGCTGCAATGCATAGTGATGTACACAATCTCCCTGCAGGCAGGAATATAGCTGATTTAACATGCTTTGTGACTAAATAATTTGGAACAAATGTAATTTTTTCAGAAAATTATGAAAAATTCCTTATTCTCTGGTACTTCCATGTATGGATATAGTGGCATACCTACCACAAAAGTAGTTTATGCAGGGCATTGTGAACTGAAATGGGGCACTGAAGTGGAATCGGGAAAGAATACACAATCACAATCACAGTTTTGTCTCTTTACTAGAATTGGAAATGTGAAGAGTAATCTAGTTTCAGATGAATTACTTTTCTGTATAAATTTAATGTTGAATATATTAATTTCCAGCATTGGTGCGGGACAATCATTTTATTTAGCTGGGGACCATTACTTGAGATGATCCAGCCATAAAATCATTAGAGTGAAGCAGTAAAGTTTGAGGAATTATATAAGCCAATCAAAACAGTTATGGTTGGCTTCATATGACTAATCGGGTTCAGTTATCTGATGAGGAACTAACGGAATGAAACATGTTATATACCAGACCTCTACTCAACATCTGTTTATACACTTCTTATATATGCTATATGCTACAAGGTATCTCTGAATCAATCACTCATCACTAATCACAAACTTGAGAGTCTCCTTAAACTCTAAAGTGTCTCCTCTTGGAGATGTTAATGAGATATTAACATGAAATTTCTACTTAATGAATTTTTACCCCATTAGACAGTATGATCCAACCTACACAATTAACATTGTTCTGAAACTGCTACATACTTCCAGGATGCTGGAAGTTGTAATTTCAGATCAACTGGAGAACCACACCTTCCAGAACATTGGCCTCTACTGTTTGGCCTCATTAAAATGAATGGGTTCGCACCAATTATGCAAAATTGCGGGAACGGATGTGGACCCATTCATACGGTCATCTCAATGGGCCTTAACTAATTGAAATAACTGACCGAATAACTGAAGTCTGAACTAAGCCTTAGGCTACTTTCACACTGGTGTTTTGGTTTCTGTTTGTGAGATCCGTTCAGGGATCTCACAAGCGGTCCAAAACGTATTAGTTTTGCCCTTAATGCATTCTGAATGGCTAAGGATCTAAATGGATTTGGCTCAGTTTGGCTCCATTCCGCTTTGGAGGCAGACACCAAAACGCTGACGAAAACTGAGCCAAACTGATCCGTGCTGACACTCAATGTCAAGTCAATGGGGACGGATCCATTTTCACTGACACAATATGGCACAATAAAAAACCGATCCGTCCCCCATTGAGTTGCAATGATGTTCAAGACGGATCCATCTTGTCTATGTTAAATATAATACAAACGGATCCCTTCTGAACGGATGCATGCGGTTGTATTATCTGAACGGATGCGTTTGTGCAGATCCATGATGGATCCGCACCAAACGCGAGTGTGAAAGTAGCCTTAGATGTATTTTTCTTCCTTACACCATCTTATGCTTGGACCATACATAAAAATATTGTTAAAAAATGTTGCACACCTTTAGAAGATTTGGTGCATATTATCACTCCTCATGGCTCTGCCTCTTTATGTCTGAAAAAGTATTCCTACCCCTTGAACTTTGCCACATTTTTTCACATTACACTTACAGACTTGAATGTATTTTATTGGGATTTTATGTTATAGACCAACACAAAGTAGCAAGTATGTATGAAGCGAAAAGAAAATGATACATGGTTTTCAACATTTTTAATAAATAAAAATCTGGAATTAAATATGCTTTGATCTAATCATCGAAACCATTCCATTGTAGCTCTGGCTGTATGTTTAGGGTCTTTGTCCTGCTGGGAGATGAACCTCTGCCCAAGTCTCAAGTCTTTTGCGGCCTCTACCAGGTTTTCTTCCAGGATTTTTAGTGTATTCAGCGCCTTCATTAATCAACTCGGACCAGCTTCCCCGGCCCTGCTGAAGAAAAGCATCCCCACAGCATGATGCTGCCACCACCATGTTACAAGCTGAGGATGGTGTGTTCAGGCTGATGTGCACTGTTACTTTTCTATTTCCAGAGCACCTTCCTTCAAATGTTTACTATGTCCCCTACACAGCTGGTGGCAAACTGCAAATGGGATGTCTTATGGCTTGCTTCTTGACACTCTTCCATAAAGCCATATTTGTGGAGTACACAACTAATAGTTGTCCTGTAGACAGATTCTCCCACCTGAGCTGTGGATCTCTGCAGCTCCTCCAGAGTGACCATGGGCCTCTTGGCTGCTTCTCTAATTAGCAATCTCCTTATCTAGGCTCTCACCTTAGGTGGACAGCCATGTCTTTGTAGGTTTGCAGTTGTGTCCTCCATTTTCGAATGATGGATTGAACAGTGCTCCGTAAGATGTTCAGAGCTTTGGGATAATTTTTTTTTTTTATATCCTAACCCTGCTTTACACTTCTCAACAACTTTATCTCTGACCTGTCTGTTGTGTTCATTGGTTTTCATGATGCTGTTTGATCACTAATGTTCTCTAACAAAACTCTTAGGCCTTCACAGAACAGTTATAATGAAAATAAATTACACACAAGTGGACTCTATTTCATAATTATAGGAATTCTGAAGGCAATTGGTCACACTGAATTTATTGAGTTGTATCAGAGTACAGAGGTCTGAATACAAATGCAGGCCACATTTTTCAGATTTTTATTAAAACGTTTGAAAACCATATATCATTTTCTTCTCACTTCATAAATACTTGCTACATTGTGTTGGTCTGTGACATAAAATCCCAATAAAATACATTTAGGTTTGTGGGTGTAACCTGAAAAACTGTGGAAAAGTTCAAGGGTTATAAATACTTTTTCAAGGCACTCGTGAAGTGTTTAAAACACATAATAAATTGTACTCTGTTCTGTTTGTCCAAGTCAAAGTTTTAATAAGTAACTCATAGTATTTTTAAAGTGTTGTGAAAGTTTTAAAAGAATAACAAAATGTAACAAATAAAAAATGTTTTATCACAAACCCAAAAAGAGTTCAAATATGTCCCTCCTTCTGTAGCAAAAATATAAGAAAGGTATTGGAAAGGGTGAGGTATTTTTCTATTTATGCTCAGTGACATAATAATATGTCACAGAGATTGCACTGTTTCATTAACTGGGCCCATGCATTCGATTGTAGGTGCCAGCTGTATTACATGCAGTATAATTAATTTACCTTCAGGGCTATCTATCTCAATTTCATTAGCCACTCACATTTATGGGAGACATCCGAATGAGTGACTGCCTCAGTTTAAAAAAAAAAGTAAAGTCACACAAATATGCAGGCTCATATACTGGGCAAGTATGCATTGCCTAAATGCCTCAGGGGACCCCTGTCCTCCTAGCAGGGAGGATTACCACAGAAGAACAGTATATATAGTGACTGCTAGGGGCACAAAAAGAAAATGGGTTAGGGTTAGGCAAAAGAACCTCCTAGGCAGGAAACATGGCTGATGCAGACTTTCTAGGTTCTCTGGGCAGCGGAGACACCAGAGCATGTTCCCTGTGTGTCTCCCATAAACCAACCTGTGTTTGCATAGTGTTCTTCAACTAAGGCCTCATGCACAAGACCGTATGTATTTTGCAGTCCGCAAAAAACAAGATTCGTAAAAAATATGGATGACGTCTGTATGCATTCCGTATTTTGTGGAATGAAACAGCTGGCCCCTAATAGAGCTGTACTATCCTGGTCCGTAATGCAGACAATAATAGGACATGTTTAATAGGACTTTTTTTGCGGAATGGAATTTCGGACATACAGAAACGGAATGCACATGGAGTGCCTTCTGTTTTTTTTATGCCAAGCCATTGAAATCAATGGTTCCGCATACAGTCTGCAAAAAAAAAATGGAACGGACATGGAAAGAAAATACTTTTGTGTGCATGAGGCCTTTCACTTACATGGCAGTATTCACCAGTAATGTATGACTATGGTGACATAAGAAGATGTTATATGATGTCATTTATCTAGTGCTATGACATTTTCGATGATTCTCATGAGAATTCTCTTGTCTTAAAAGAGAAGAATATATCAAGTTAATTAAAGATAACATCATAAATCGCGCAGAACACCACCGGTAATTATGCATTTTTATTATTCATTTTTATCATTAGTGATAATCGGAATGTGATGCCATTCTTTGTTCAGTCATTTAACAGCCTCCTAATTTGGCAACAACTCATTAAACCTGATATTACAAATGTTTTGTACATAGTTCTCATTATGATAGGCCTTACTCAAAATGATTATTCCAACAGTGTAACTAAATACATCTGTTATCTTCAGCAGTTTAGGAACCACACTAAGATCTAATAATTGCTCTTTACAATGTTGGTAATAGTCGGGCTTATTAAAATGATGATATCTGTTATAAGTGGAGACATATGAGGGTTAGTGTGTATAAGGACTCATATACACACAGGAGCCTTAGAATTTGACCTTCTAGTAGACTACATCTAAAGGGGTTATTCTAGGATTTTAATAATGATGATCTATTCTCAGCAGAGCTGCAGTTACCATCTTCATCCACTGCACAATGGATGGAGCTTTGAAGTTTATGTGCTGACTTTCAACACTAGAGCTACAAGGTAACACGTGATCGAGGGGTATAGGGTGTCAAAGTACAGTCGATATGCTTTTAAAGGGGTTCTCTGGAAATTAAGAAAATGAAAAAACTTAATTACTTTATTATAAATATATTCACAAATACCTTTCATTAGTTATAATGGCTAATTTCTTTTAGAGAGCAATCATCAGGGGAAATAAAATGGCCGCTGTTCTATTAGTGCACACAAAACCTGTCCTAATCACTGAGCAGGACAAGTTACTTCACAACACTGAGCTATAGTCCGTCCTTTCTGTACTTCATATCTCCTCATGGACTCTATTCCTACAGAGATTCAGTTAACGTTCTTATCATCTGTATTCAGGATCATAATCACTGACAAGTAGGAAAGAGCTGCCTCAGCCTCCTTTATCTCAATGTTAAGAAGTAATTTATCCTGATGTGTGATTAGGACAGGTTTTGTGTGTACTAATGGGACAGTGGCCATTTTGTTTCTGCTAATGATTGCTACCTAAACAAAATGAGCCATTAAAACGAATGAAAGGTATTTGGGAATATATTTATAATGTAGTAAAGTTTAAGTATTTTAATTTTCTAAATTCCTGGAGAACCCGTTTAATGGCCTATCCTAAGGATAACTACAGTATCAAATATTAAAATCCTGGAAACCTTTAAGTCATGTATGGATGTCTGCTCTTACAAAACAAAGCAGGATATTCTGGTGCACTTCTAAGAACATCTATCACCCTCTGCTGTCTGCCTCTACTCCCTCTCTGGGTGTCTTCCTTTCACTCACACAATACGAGTGTGTCATTAACATAGAAATATACACAATTTACATATGAATGCATATGTCTCATGAAGACAATCCCTGGCGATCACACATTTCTAAATGTCCAAATGCATATGCATTATAGGGATAAGCCAGTGTCCATTCAGAACTGCCACTCTATGATGTCCATTAGTGTTGTACAAATTGAAGCATCCAAAGCGGAAATTGATCTGAACTTTAGGAAAAATTTTATTTGCCATGAAGCCATATTTCCTCACGCTTCGTGGTAATAAATAATTTTTCCAAAATTGTTGACTAGAGTTGTCTTAGAAAGAATGGAAAAAAATATATACTCGCCTCATCCACTTGCTCATGCTGAGGCAGTCCGCTTCTGTACTGAGCATGATGACGTCACTCATGAGAGCAGCGGACTGCCTATGCGCGAAGCAGTTTTAATGAGGTGAGATATTTTTTTTAAAAATGTAAAACCCCAAAACGCATATTGCACAAATGTATTGACGCTTTTAACGGCCATTAGACAAGTGCACTTCTGTCTAAGCTGCTTTTAAAAAAGATCCCATTGATTGAAAGGCTAATTAGGGTTTTAACATAGCGATTCGTGACATATTAAATTATTGCCAAAATTTGTCGGAGCTGCCGAATCAAATTTTTCTAAACTTCTAAACATCTCCAGTCCATATGCTACATAAGAAAAATATCTTTAAGGGTTCATTCACACGACCGTATGGCTTTTTCAGTGTTTTACAGGCCATTTTTAACTAATTTTTGTTTCACTAGTGTTTCCAGTTCCGTTCCGTTGTTCGGTATTGCATATACAGTATACAGTAATTGCATATAAAAATTGGGCTGGGCATAACATTTTCAATAGATGGTTCAGCAAAAACGGAACGGATACGGAAGACATACAGAGTATGTCTTATGGGAATAACAGGTTCACTGGGAAAAAACGTATGTTTAGTATAGGGAAAAATTTATGGGAAGGAAGACCAGTAACAAGATGCATGGAGGCTATCACAGAACTAGCAGCCAACAGGTTAATCATACACTTATAAGAATGGCCTTTTGGGTTTTAAATTATTTGCATATTTTATTTCAGTACAGACCTTATGGTGAGATTTTGCTTTTGCCACTTAAGCCTATAAATCACCATTATGTGAAGATTCAGGGCACGTAGTAAAATTTGGCTGAAGGAAGGGCATTGCTTATTTGACAAAGAAATCCTTGTGCGTCGTAATTGAAAATATGAAATTGGTCCCAGTAGATTCATCTATGGAAGCTTTCCTAATATGTAAGTGGCTTTCGTAATAAGTGTCAAATGATTATTTTCCTGGTAGACTGCTCCATGGCAGTGACAACTGGCAGGGCTCTTATTACTCCCTGTGGCCAAACATGAGGAACATCCATCCTGCTGCATGTTAAATCTCATAAGACAGGTTGTATAAGTAATATACTTAGGTCTATTTGCAGGCATTTATAAAGAGGTTTTCTTTTTTAACACATGCAGTACAACCTGTACTTCTCAAAGAACTGCTTTAGAGATTATTATTTTTTTTTTTTAGATGAGGAATCAGGGTGAGCTAAATTCAATTTGCACCTGAATAATTAGTCACAAATTATTTGCTCCAATTGCCCTGAAAATTAGAAATTTTTCCCAGAACCCCAAGGGGTCAGAGAACATGGTAAGCACATGGGAAAGGATAAAGTCTATGACTGAACCAGAGCATTGTGGCAGTAGGTCTCTGTTTGCTGAGTGGCCTAAGCCTGCCATATCTCCATCATGTTGATAATACTATGGTAGAGGAGATACTGAGAAGTGAGTGACTCTAAGTTGGATGAAGCGGTCCTCCCTTTCAGACAAGCTGACACAAGTGTCTGCTCGCAAAAAGCTGCAGCAAGCTGTGTACACGGTGTTTCCTGGAAAATAAGTAATTTAGCTTACTTTTCTGCAACTGGAAAATATTTACCCTATTTTGCTTTGATAGTGAGGGTCTAAAAGCATGGCTATCCGTTAATCAAACTGCTTGATGTGGATGATATGCCTGTCTATACGTAAGAAAGCAAAATTATAGCTTGTCATTCTGCCAAATGTTCCTGAGGAGTCTCTTTTTTCCAGCTATGCTCCCCAATGAGATGATTCAGTGTCATGGCTGGTGTTATTGTCACCATCATCCTCTTGCCTTACCACCATTGACTCCTTCTCCTCCTCCTCCATGGGAATTTCTCCTTGTGGGCCCCCAACAGTTACTGGGCAGACAGTCAGATGTGTAAGCTGTAGTGATGGTTGAGCACCAAAATGCTCGGGTGCTCGGGTAGAACACATCAGGATGCTCGGGTGCTCAACCAAGCACCCAAGCATAATGGAAGTCAATGGGAGAACCAGAGCATTAAACCAGGCACCCCATGCTCTGAAGAAGTGAGGGTATCTGGTTCATAGTAAAAGGTCAGAAATTGAAGGAAACACTACTTAAATGGTTCAGGAACAGCATGGGGAGGATGTCTGGATGAATCTTGGACTCCCAGGTCACTGCTGGGAACGATGTTGTCCGAGTAGTATGCCACTTTTACGACAATAATACACACAAAACCGTAGATAAAATCGATTTTAAAAGGGAAAATTGTTAGGAAACATTCTTTCCTGGATATTTACTTGAATATAAAGTGCAAGTGCTGCCAAGAATTACAAGAAAGAGGCACTCCGATACAACCTGTATATAACATAAAGGAGGGCCTCATTCACATTGTGGTACAATTGTTCAGGTAGTGGGACTCCTACACTAATAAAGCCTATGCACTAAGGGAAAGGGCTGCCAAAAATTACAAGGAACCGGAACTCTAATACACCCTTTGTTACACATAGAGGAGGGCATCATACACAGCCTTGAAAAATTGTGATTGATGGCCTGCTAGTGACCCTCAAAAACATTAGTAGCAAGGGCCTGCTGGTGTCCCTCAAACATTAGGGGCGAGGGCCTGCTGCTGAGCTGCACCATCTAAAACATTAGGGGTGAGGGCCTGCTGCCGAGCTGACCATCTTAAAAAGTATGTGGTCAAGGGCCTGCAGCCAAGCTGACCATCTCAAAAATTTAGTTGGCGAGGGCCTCCTGCCGAGCTGACTATCTAAAAAATATTGTGCGCGAGGGTCTTCTGCCGAGCTGACCATCTAAAAGAAATTGTGGGCGAGGGCCTGCTGCTGAGCAGACCATCTAAAAAATGTTATGGGCGAGGGCCTGCTGCCAAATTGACCCTCAGCAGACCCTCTAAAACATTATAATTGAGGCCCTGATGGTGACCCTCAAAAACATTATGGGTGAGGGCCCGCTGCTGAGATGACCATCTAAAACATTGGGAGTGAGGGTAGCCTAATAAGCATGTTGATATGATGGAGGAGGAGGAGGACAAGAAAAGGGAGATTTAACCATATACCATTTTTAGTGGTGGAAGGGGTACAGCATAAAATCCACATTTAGAGTGCCTTTATGTTTAGCCACTTTCCTCTGGTGGAGTAGAGAAGACAGAGGCAATCTAGGCCTTGTTCATTTATATGAGTCAACCGGTCAGCATTTTTCATTGACAGGCAGATGCGCTTCTCCGTTATTATGCCACCAGCAGCACTAAATACACGCTCTGACCAAACGCTGGCGGCGGGGCGGGCCAGCACCTGCAAGGTGTAGAGACGCCAGTTCGTGCCATGTGTCCAGCTTGGATACCCAATAGTAGTAAGGCACACAGTGATCACTGAGGACGCTGACACGGTCAGCGTCCTCAATGATCCTCCACCATCTTCCAAAATGTTTCCCTCCTTGAGACACTAGGCCGCGCATCAGGTTCAGGGTGGGGGCAGGGGGTCATAAAACTGGCCCAGGCCTTGGAGAGTGTTGCCCTGCCTCTGTTGAAACTGTTGTGTGTTCACCTTGTCTCCCCTCCTCGGGTGGCCAAGGAACTACGTACTCTGCAGCCAGCGTTGTCAGCTGAAAAATTTTGGAGCAATTTTTCCACAATATCCTTGTTGTATTGCACCGTTTTGCTTGTCCTCTCCACCACAGGAATGAGAGATCAGAAGTTCTTTGTAGCGGTGGTCGAGAAGGGTAAACAACCAGTAATAGGTGATGGCCAAAACACATATAACGTGAGGGTCACGGGAAAGGCAGCCAAATATAAATTCAGCCATGTGTGCCAGAGTCCCAACAGATAAGTCACAACAGAAGTCTTTGGTGTCCTCATCAGGAGGATAACTCTCAATCTCCTAATCCTCTTCCTCCTCTTCTACCTATCAACGCTGAACAGATGGAATAAAACTTCCATGGGTACTACCCTCTGTAGCGGAGGAAACCGTCTCCTGCTCCTCCTCTTCATCATCCAATTTGCACAAGACGAACTGAGGGTGGTCTGGCTATCACCCTGTGTACTGTATTCCCCCATTTCCACCTCTTCCACATGCAAAACGTCCGCCTTAATTGTGAGCAGCAAGCGTTTGAGTAGACACAGAAGTGTGATGGTTATGCTGATAATAGCGTTATCGCCGCTCACCATCTGTGTTGATTCCTCAAAGTTTCTTAAAACCTCACAGAGGTAAGAGATCCATTCCCACTCCTTGCTTGTTTATAGCAGAAGCTGACTGGAAAGGCGACAACCATGTTGCTGCTGGCAGTCCACTCCTGCCCTCTGCTGCTCACAAAGCCTGGCCAACATGTGTAACGTGGAGTACCAGCGTGTGCTGCAGCATTGACAGACCGGCTGGAGCTGTCGATGACTTGTAGAAATGTGCACCCACGTGGCGCACCTTCACCAGTAGCTTAGGCAAATTGGGGTAGGTTTTGAGAAACTGCTGAACCACTAAGTTTAAGGCGTGGGCTAAGCATGGGATGTGTGTGAGCTTGCCAAGCTCCAATGCCGCCACCAAGTTAGGGCCATTATCAGACACAACCATGCCTGGTTCTAGGTTGAGTGGCGAGAGCCACAGCTCAGTCTGGTCTCTTATGCCCTGCCACAGCTCTGCAGCGGTGTGCTGTTTGTCACTTAAGCAGATCAGCTTCAGCACGGCCTGTTGCTGCTTCCCCACTGCAGTGCTACACTGCTTCCAGCTACCGGCTGATGGCTGACTGGTGCTGCAAGAGGATAATTCTGAGGTGGAAGTAGAGGAGGAGGTGGAGGAGGAAGTGGGGGTTGGAGCCACTAGCTTAGGTGCTGGTGGAAACCTTGATGGAATTAGGGCTCTCAATCCTTGGCATCTGCAGCACCTGTGCCATCCCAGGGTACGACTAGTGATGAGTGGGAGGTGCCATATTTGATTTTGCAATATTTCACAAATATTCGATTGAATATTCGTCTTATATTCGGCGAAATTGAATATTCGTCATTATTCTATTTATCGCGAATAATATACGATTTAATTATTCGCGTATTGCGATTTTTCTTTTGACAGTATAAGGCAACGTTCCTATGACTATAGCTAGGCTAATTTGTGTATTTTACGAATATTCGTTATATTGCTATAACTTCGTCTTTTGTAACAAGTGTAGCCGCCATTTTAGGAAAAAATAACTCCTCATTACCATGAAGCGCAAGGAAATTCGGATTTGTTACAAATTAAATTTTTCCTAAACTTCGGATCAAATTCCACTTCAGATGCTTCTATTTTATCAACTCTAGTAAAGTGTGAATATGTTAGGTCATTAAAGAGTGAGGGTCCAGATGGCATATACCCCCGGATTCTAAGAGAATTAAGAAATGTAATAGATAAACACTTATTTCTGTTATTTAAGGACTTTTTAATGACAGGGTCTGCTCCACAGGATTGGTGCTTAGCAAATGTGGTGCCAATATTCAAAAAGGGGTCAAAAACAGTTCCGAAACTATAGGCTGGTAAGTCTAACATCTGTTGTGGGTCAACTGTTTGAAGGTTTTAGTTAACAAATGCTATCCTGAAGTATCTCAATGAAAATAAGCGGATAATGCCGTATCAGCATGGGTTTATGAGGGATTGGCCCTGTCAAACTAATTTAATTATTGTCTGTGGCATTAGTCAATGGTGTCATATATCTTGATTTATCAAAAGCATTTGATACTGTGCCACATAAAAAGGTTAGCACATAAAATGGGGGAACATTTGGGTAACTGGCTCAGTGATAGAAAACAGAGAGTGGTTATTAATAGTACACACTCAGATTGAGTCACTGTCACTAGTGGGGTTTCAAAGGGGTCAGAATTGGGCCCTATTCTCTTCAATATATTTATTAAATCAGACAATAGTTAACTTGTGCAGTGGAGTTTCAGTTATTTGTCTGTATACAGAAAAGTTTATACTTTTCAGCCCCTCCTCCTAAGGATATCGAGTATGTATGTCCCATGAATTAACCACTCTGGAATATGGCCTTCACAGCACAATGAAGGGTTTTCATATGTTATCAAACTATCCCTAACTTACTACGTTACAAGGAATATCATTGCAAAGAATATAGAAGGTGATACAATAATTAAAAGGAACAAAACCAACCAGTACAATTAAATATGTAAAATACCCTTACAACACATATGTACTGGGCAGCATCTAAGAGTAATTATGGTCCTGTGTGGAATTTTCAGAAGATTCTAAGCAACTTGAAAGAGCATATTCAGTCTGTGTACATGACTGGTGAGGGTTCTTTTACGGATTTACACAGACCCAGCACTAGGCTACCACCCGTGTTCAACTATGAACATATTGACATTTTTCTGGAACTGGTCATTTCCAACTTGGAAAGGATCGGTGTTAGACATCCTGTTCATCGGAATTTGTCCACAAGGGAAATGTAGGCCCTTTGGGGTCTGGAAAGAGACAAATCCATTGTCATTAAATAATCAGATAAGGGTGGTAACCTGGTCGTTATGGCCCATGAAGGCTACCATGCAATGTGTTTGAATCTGTTGAGAGATAGGGAGGGTTATGAGATTTTTACGTTTGACCTGACCACTGAATACCAGAGGGAGCTGAAGGAGATTTTAAGAGGAGGGATTGACAACAAGGTGATAGGCCAGGCTGAGGTTAATTTCATTTTCTCAGAGAATCCACAGACTGCCACTTTTTATGGATTGCCCAAAGTGCACAAAGGGACTAACCCTCTGCGGGGTTGTCCTATTGTATCAGGTGTGGATTCCCTGATACAGAATGGAGGCATTTATTTAGATCGGGTACTAAGAGAATTTGTACTCACGTTACCATCTTATACACAAGATACCATGGATTTCCTGAGGGAAATCGAAACAATCAATATTGACTCTGCATGCCTATTGGCAAGCATTGATGTTGAATGCCTGTATAGTAGCATTCCCCATGAGAGAGGAATACAAGCAGTTGAATACTACCTTGGTACTCAGGATATCCAAAGTAGACTTCATAACAATTTTATCCTTGAGCTCCTGAGATTTGTCCTCACCCATGACGTCTTCCTGTTCAGTGGACACATTTTACCCATGAAATCCACGAAGATTCCATAACCTTTTTGGATGTCAGGGTCTCAAAACGGTGGGAGAGGTTAGCAACCACTATCATTAGATTTTCCTTTTTTTGTTACAACTTTTAAAGTTTGTACTTATGAGGAATTTATTTTCCTTCAATGGGTCCTTCTTCCTACAGCTCCAGGGGACCACTATGGGGACAGCATGTGCGCCCTCATATGCAAATCTGTTCCTCGTGCTGTGGGAGAGAGACCTTTTCCTGTCAGACAGACACATCATCATGGACCGTGCCATTCTTTGATTTTTTCAAACTACTCAATAATAACTCTAGAAACATCAAACTTACTTATATGTATCACAAGCAGAAAGTCGATTTTCTAGATGTATCTCTGTTTAGGACTGACGTCTTCCGAATGGAATTTGCAACCTCTTTGCACCCTAGAAACACCATTTGTGCTATTCCTGTCGGCCAATTTTTGCGCATTCGTCGCATATGTTCCGATGATGTGACTTTTGAAAAGCAAGCTAAAAGATCGTTTCCTCAGAAGAGGTTATAGCCATCGCTCTATTAAAAAAGCGCATTGGCGAGCAAAGACACAACAACGAACACAATTGTTAAAAAACAAAAGAGATAAGGTACCTGACAAAAAAAATCTGATTTATAAGTACATACCATTCATGTTGGGATGAAATGAGGAAATGTTTGGCCGCACATTGGCCTATACTATTGACAGATCCTATCCTAGAAAAACTTCTGTCTACGCGACCTTTAATTACAGCACGTAGAGCAAATACTCTACGAGATAATCTAGTCAGAAGCTATCTACAACCATCATCTCCCAAACTTTTTGTCGGACAAGGCAGACCGAAAACTGGTTTTAGACCGTGTGGCAGACGCGCCGCATGTCCTAACATGGAACGAGCAGTTGACTTTATGGATTCCTCTGGGAAGAGGTCCTTTAAGATCTACCATTCTCTCACATGTTCTAACTCTAGGGTAGTATATTAGGCGTCATGCCCATGTCCCAAAATATATGTGGGCCTGATAACACATGAATTGAAAATTTGCGTACGTGAACATGTAAAAGATATCCTTAATGCACAGGAAATAAAAGAGGATGAAGTCCCCAAACCCATTGCGAGACACTTTAAGGAGTTTCACTCATATAATCCTAGACTTCTAAAGGTCGGAGGGATCGACTGTGTTCAGGTCGATTTACGTGCAGGCAGTGTATCAAAGAGGCTAGCTCAAAAGGAGAGCCGCTGGATTTAGACTCTTGGGACTTTACGTCCCAGGGGCCTAAATGACAATTTGGGTTTCTCATCTTTCCTGTAATCGCTGGGACCACGCCTGTGGATCTTATTATTATTTTTCATCTTTTAAAATTTTCTAACATGCTCTCTCTTTTTTCCATAGGATGTAACATCTTTAAACCTTCTATTTACTTATGCCTGCGCAATATGGATCTCTCTTTTGTCTGCTCCTTCTGCCATCGAGCCCTTTTTGAAGCGTTTCTTTATATTATTTATATATTTTATTTTTGTATATATTTTTTTTCTTGCAGTCTCCCTATTTTACAACCATTATGATTGTTTTCATTCATATAATCATATACCAATTTTCTTCAATTTGTTTATAACAAATGTAATCATGGTATCATCTTCTATCATGCACTGTCATTTCACTCCCCCCTCCCTTTCCCTCTCTCTTCCCTTCCCTCTCCCCCCCCTTCCCACTCCTTTTTTCTTTATTTCATATATAATGATTAATTAGGGCATTATTCTTATCATCTTTATTGTGCACTGACACTTTATTGCACATTTCGTAGTATTTTGCTACCCCGGTGTAATATATGAATTATTATTAATTTTCATCATTCATTGTTCATTTGTCATTATTAGGGATGAGCGAACTCGAACTGTATAGTTCGGGTTCTTACCGAATTTTGGGGTGTCCGTGACACGGACCCGAACATTTTCGTAAAAGTCCGGGTTCGGGTTCGGTGTTCGTCGCTTTCTTGGCGCTTTTTGACGCTTTCTACAAAGCAGCCAATCAACAAGCGTCATACTACTTGCCCCAAGAGGCCATCACAGCCATGCCTACTATTGGCATGGCTGTGATTGGCCAGAGCACCATGTGACCCAGCCTCTATTTAAGCTGGAGTCACATAGCGCCGCCCGTCACTCTGCTCTGATTAGCGTAGGGAGAGGTTGCGGCTGCGACAGTAGGGCGAGATTAGGCAGATTAACTCCTCCAAAGGACTTGATTATTGATCGATCTGCAGCTGTGGGTCATTGAGCTGCTGATACTCAATTGCTCACTGTTTTTAGGCTGCCCAGACCGTTTGTCAGTCACTTTTTTCTGGGGTGATCGGCGGCCATTTTGTGTCTTGTGGTGCGCCAGCACAAGCTGCGACCAAGTGCATTTAACCCTCAATGGTGTGGTTGTTTTTTGGCTAAAGCCTACATCAGGGTGAAGCTGTCACACCAAGTGCATTTAACCAGCAATAGTCTGTTTATTTTTTGGCCATATACTACATCAGGGGCAAGCTGCGCCTGTCACCAAGTGCATTTAACCCTCAATGGTGTGGTTGTTTTTTGGCTAAAGCCTACATCAGGGTGAAGCTGTCACACCAAGTGCATTTAACCAGCAATAGTCTGTTTATTTTTTGGCCATATACTACATCAGGGGCAAGCTGCGCCTGTCACCAAGTGCATTTAACCCTCAATGGTGTGGTTGTTTTTTGGCTAAAGCCTACATCAGGGTGAAGCTGTCACACCAAGTGCATTTAACCAGCAATAGTCTGTTCATTTTTTGGCCATATACTACATCAGGGGCAAGCTGCGCCCGTCACCAAGTGCATTTAACCCTCAATGGTGTGGTTGTTTTTTGGCTAAAGCCTACATCAGGGTGAAGCTGTCACACCAAGTGCATTTAACCAGCAATAGTCTGTTTATTTTTTGGCCATATACTACATCAGGGGCAAGCTGCGCCTGTCACCAAGTGCATTTAACCCTCAATGGTGTGGTTGTTTTTTGGCTAAAGCCTACATCAGGGTGAAGCTGTCACACCAAGTGCATTTAACCAGCAATAGTCTGTTTATTTTTTGGCCATATACTACATCAGGGGCAAGCTGCGCCCGTAACCAAGTGCATTTAACCCTCAGTAGTGTGGTTGGTCAAGCTGTCACACCAAGTGCATTTAACCAGCAATAGTCTGTTCATTTTTTGGCCATATACTACATCAGAGGCAAGCTGCGCCTGTCACCAAGTGCATTTAACCGTCAGTAGTGTGGTTGGTCAAGCTGTCACACCAAGTGCATTTAACCAGCAATAGTGTGGTTATTTTTTGGCCATATCCCAGTCTAATTCTGTCAGTAAATCTATACCTGTCACCCAGCGCCTAAATACTAGGCCTCAAATTTATATCCCACTAAATCTGTCGTAACCACTGTACTGTTCTGGCTGGGCAAGTTATTTAGTGTCCGTCAAAGCACATTTTTCTGGGTTGAAATACAATTCCCAATTTAGCAATTTCCTAATTTAGTGGTTTCTGCTGTATCAGAGCTATTTGAAATCTATCCCTAAAACGGTATATAATATTCAAGGTGCACATAGGGTCATTCAGAATAACTTCACACACACGCTACTGTGCATTTCCAAGTCTAATTCTGTCAGTAAATCTATACCTGTCACCCAGCGCCTAAATAGTAGGCCTCAAATTTATATCCCGCTAAATCTGTCGTTACTGCTGTACTGTTCTGGCTGGGCAAGTTATTTAGTGTCAGTCAAAGCACATTTTTTGTTCTGGGTTGAAATACAATTCCCAATTTAGCAATTTCCTAATTTAGTGGTTTCTGCTGTATCAGAGCTATTTGAAATCTATCCCTAAAAGGGTATATAATATTCAAGGTGCACATAGGGTCATTCAGAATAACTTCACACACACGCTACTGTGCATTTCCAAGTCTAATTCCGTCAGTAAATCTATTCCTGTCACCAAGCGCCTAAATACTAGGCCTCAAATTTATATCCCGCTAAATCTGTCGTTACTGCTGTACTGTTTTGGCTAGGCAAGTTATTTAGTGTCCGTCAAAGCACATTTTTTGTTCTGGGTTGAAATACAATTCCCAATTTAGCAATTTCCTAATTTAGTGGTTTCTGCTGTATCAGAGCTATTTGAAATCTATCCCTAAAAGGGTATATAATATTCAAGGTGCACATAGGGTCATTCAGAATAACTTCACACACACGCTACTGTGCATTTCCAAGTCTAATTCCGTCAGTAAATCTATTCCTGTCACCCAGCGCCTAAATACTAGGCCTCAAATTTATATCCTGCTAAATCTGTCGTTACTGCTGTACTGTTCTTGCTGGGCAAGTTATTTAGTGTCCGTCAAAGCACAGTTTTTGTTCTGGGTTGAAATACAATTCCCAATTTAGCAATTTCCTAATTTAGTGGTTTCTGCTGTATCAGAGCTATTTTAAATCTATCCCTAAAAGGGTATATAATATTCAAGGTGCACATAGGGTCATTCAGAATAACTTCACACACACGCTACTGTGCATTTCCAAGTCTAATTCTGTCAGTAAATCTATACCTGTCACCCAGCGCCTAAATACTAGGCCTCAAATTTATATCCCGCTAAATCTGTTGTTACTGGTGTACTGTTCTGGCTGGGCAATTTATTTGGTGTCCGTCAAAGCAAATTTTTTGTTCTGGGTTGAAATACAATTCCCAATATAGCAATTTCCTAATTTAGTGGTTTCTGCTGTATCAGGCCTACTTTAAATACATCCCTAAAAGGGTATATAATATTCAAGGTGCACATAGGGTCATTCAGAATAACTTCACACACACGCTACTGTGCATTTCCAAGTCTAATTCTGTCAGTAAATCTATACCTGTCACCCAGCGCCTAAATACTAGGCCTCAAATTTATATTCAGCTGAATTTGAATACAATACATTGGGCCAAATAATATTTTTGTTGTGGTGAACGATAACAATGAGGAAAACATCTAGTAAGGGACGCGGACGTGGACATGGTCGTGGTGGTGTTAGTGGACCCTCTGGTGCTGGGAGAGGACGTGGCCGTTCTGCCACATCCACACGTCCTAGTGTACCAACTACTTCAGGTCCCAGAAGCCGCCAGAATTTACAGCTATATATGGTGGGGCCCAATGCCGTTCTAAGGATGGTAAGGCCTGAGCAGGTACAGGCATTAGTCAATTGGGTGGCCGACAGTGGATCCAGCACGTTCACATTATCTCCCACCCAGTCTTCTGCAGAAAGCGCACAGATGGCACCTGAAAACCAACCCCATCAGTCTGTCACATCACCCCCATGCATATCAGGGAAACTGTCTGAGCCTCAAGTTATACAGCAGTCTCTTATGCTGTTTGAAGACTCTGCTGGCAGGGTTTCCCAAGGGCATCCACCTAGCCCTTCCCCAGCGGTGGAAGACATAGACTGCACTGACGCACAACCACTTATGTTTCCTGATGATGAGGACATGGGAATACCACCTCAGCATGTCTCTGATGATGACGAAACACAGGTGCCAACTGCTGCGTCTTTCTGCAGTGTGCAGACTGAACAGGAGGTCAGGGATCAAGACTGGGTGGAAGACGATGCAGGGGACGATGAGGTCCTAGACCCCACATGGAATGAAGGTCGTGCCACTGACTTTCACAGTTTGGAGGAAGAGGCAGTGGTGAGACCAAGCCAACAGCGTAGCAAAAGAGGGAGCAGTGGGCAAAAGCAGAACACCCGCCGCCTAGAGACTCCGCCTGCTACTGACCGCCGCCATCTTGGACCGAGCATCCCAAAGGCAGCTTCAAGGAGTTCCCTGGCATGGCACTTCTTCAAACAATGTGCTGACGACAAGACCCGAGTGGTTTGCACTCTTTGCCATCAGAGCCTGAAGCGAGGCATTAATGTTCTGAACCTTAGCACAACCTGCATGACCAGGCACCTGCATGCAAAGCATGAACTGCAGTGGAGTAAACACCTTAAAAACAAGGAAGTCGCTCAGGCTCCCCCTGCTACCTCTTCTGCTGCTGCCGCCTCGGCCTCTTCTGCTGCTGCCGCCTCAGCCTCTTCTGCTGCTGCCGCCTCGGCCTCTTCCTCCGCCTCTGGAGGAACGTTGGCACCTGCCGCCCAGCAAACAGGGGATGTACCACCAACACCACCACCACCTCCGTCACCAAGCGTCTCAACCATGTCACACGGCAGCGTTCAGCTCTCCATCTCACAAACATTTGAGAGAAAGCGTAAATTCCCACCTAGCCACCCTCGATCCCTGGCCCTGAATGCCAGCATTTCTAAACTACTGGCCTATGAAATGCTGTCATTTAAGCTGGTGGACACAGACAGCTTCAAACAGCTCATGTCGCTTGCTGTCCCACAGTATGTTGTTCCCAGCCGCCACTACTTCTCCAAGAGAGCCGTGCCTTCCCTGCACAACCAAGTATCCGATAAAATCAAGTGTGCACTGCGCAACGCCATCTGTAGCAAGGTCCACCTAACCACAGATACGTGGACCAGTAAGCACGGCCAGGGACGCTATATCTCCCTAACTGCACACTGGGTAAATGTAGTGGCAGCTGGGCCCCAGGCAGAGAGCTGTTTGGCGCACGTCCTTCCGCCGCCAAGGATCGCAGGGCAACATTCTTTGCCTCCTGTTGCCACCTCCTCCTTCTCGGCTTCCTCCTCCTCTTCTTCCACCTGCTCATCCAGTCAGCCACACACCTTCACCACCAACTTCAGCACAGCCCGGGGAAAACGTCAGCAGGCCATTCTGAAACTCATATGTTTGGGGGACAGGCCCCACACCGCACAGGAGTTGTGGCGGGGTATAGAACAACAGACCGACGAGTGGTTGCTGCCGGTGAGCCACAAGCCCGGCCTGGTGGTGTGCGATAATGGGCGAAATCTCGTTGCAGCTCTGGGACTAGCCGGTTTGGCGCACATCCCTTGCCTGGCGCATGTGCTGAATTTGGTGGTGCAGAAGTTCATTCACAACTACCCCGACATGTCAGAGCTGCTGCATAAAGTGCGGGCCGTCTGTTCGCGCTTCCAGCGTTCACATCCTGCCGCTGCTCGCCTGTCTGCGCTACAGCGTAACTTCGGCCTTCCCGCTCACCGCCTCATATGCGACGTGCCTACCAGGTGGAACTCCTCCTTGCACATGCTGGACAGACTGTGCGAGCAGCAGCAGGCCATAGTGGAGTTTCAGCTGCAGCACGCACGGGTCAGTCGCACTGCGGAACAGCACCACTTCACCACCAATGACTGGGCCTCCATGCGAGACCTGTGTGCCCTGTTGCGCTGTTTCGAGTACTCCACCAACATGGCCAGTGGCGATGACGCCGTTATCAGCGTTACAATACCACTTCTATGTCTCCTTGAGAAAACACTTAGGGCGATGATGGAAGAGGAGGTGGCCCAGGAGGAGGAGTAGGAGGAAGAGGGGTCATTTTTAGCACTTTCAGGCCAGTCTCTTCGAAGTGACTCAGAGGGAGGTTTTTTGCAACAGCAGAGGCCAGGTACAAATGTGGCCAGCCAGGGCCCACTACTGGAGGACGAGGAGGACGAGGATGAGGAGGAGGAGGTGGAGGAGGATGAGGATGAAGTATGGTCACAGCGGGGTGGCACCCAACGCAGCTCGGGCCCATCACTGGTGCGTGGCTGGGGGGAAAAGCAGGACGATGACGATACGCCTCCCACAGAGGACAGCTTGTCCTTACCCCTGTGCAGCCTGGCACACATGAGCGACTACATGCTGCAGTGCCTGCGCAACGACAGCAGAGTTGCCCACATTTTAACGTGTGCGGACTACTGGGTTGCCACCCTGCTGGATCCATTCTACAAAGACAATGTGCCCACCTTACTTCCTGCACTGGAGCATGATAGGAAGATGCGCGAGTACAAGCGCACGTTGGTAGACGCGCTACTGAGAGCATTCCCAAATGTCACAGGGGAACAAGTGGAAGCCCAAGGCCAAGGCAGAGGAGGAGCAAGAGGTCGCCAAGGCAGCTGTGTCACGGCCAGCTCCTCTGAGGGCAGGGTTAGCATGGCAGAGATGTGGAAAACTTTTGTCAACACGCCACAGCTAACTGCACCACCACTTGATACGCAACGTGTTAGCAGGAGGCAACATTTCACTAACATGGTGGAACAGTACATGTGCACACCCCTCCACGTACTGACTGATGGTTCAGCCCCATTCAACTTCTGGGTCTCTAAATTGTCCACGTGGCCAGAGCTAGCCTTTTATGCCTTTGAGGAGCTGGCCTGCCCGGCGGCCAGCGTTTTGTCTGAACGTGTATTCAGCACGGCAGGGGGCGTCATTACAGACAAACGCAGCCGCCTGTCTACAGCCAATGTGGACAAGCTGACGTTCATAAAAATGAACCAGGCATGGATCCCACAGGACCTGTCCGTCCCTTGTCCAGATTAGACATTAACTACCTCCCTTAACCATATATTATTGTACTCCAGGGCACTTCCTCATTCAATCCTATTTTTATTTTCATTTTACCATTATATTGCGAGGCTACCCAAAGCTGAATGGACCTCTCCTCTGTCTGGGTGTCGGGGCCTAAATATATGCCAATGGACTGTTCCAATGTTGGGTGACGTGAAGCCTGATTCTCTGCTATGACATGCAGACTAATTCTCTGCTGACATGAAGCCAGATTGTCTGTTACGGGACCTCTCTCCTCTGCCTGGGTGCTGGGCCTAAATATCTGACAATGGACTGTTGCATTGGTGGCTGACGTGAAGCCTGATTCTCTGCTATGATATGAAGCCTGATTCTCTGCTGACATGAAGCCAGATTGTCTGTTACGGGACCTCTCTCCTCTGCCTGGGTGCTGGGCCTAAATTTATGAAAATGGACTGTTGCATTGGTGGGTGATGTGAAGCCTGATTCTCTGCTATGACATGAAGACTGATTCTCTGCTGACATGAAGCCAGATTGTCTGTTACGGGACCTCTCTCCTCTGCCTGGGTGCTGGGCCTAAATTTATGAAAATGGACTGTTACAGTGGTGGGTGACGTGAAGCCTGATTCTCTGCTATGACATGAAGACTGATTTTCTGCTGACATGAAGCCAGATTGTCTATTACGGGACCTCTCTCCTCTGCCTGGGTGCTGGGCCTAAATTTATGAAAATGGACTGTTACAGTGGTGGGTGACGTGAAGCCTGATTCTCTGCTATGACATGAAGACTGATTCTCTGCTGACATGAAGCCAGATTGTCTGTTACGGGACCTCTCTCCTCTGCCTGGGTGCTGGGCCTAAATTTATGAAAATGGACTGTTACAGTGGTGGGTGACGTGAAGCCTGATTCTGCTGACATGAAGCCAGATTGTCTGTTACGGGACCTCTCTCCTCTGCCTGGGTGCTGGGCCTAAATTTATGAAAATGGACTGTTACAGTGGTGGGTGACGTGAAGCCTGATTCTCTGCTATGACATGAAGACTGATTCTCTGCTGACATGAAGCCAGATTGTCTGTTACGGGACCTCTCTCCTCTGCCTGGGTGCTGGGCCTAAATTTATGAAAATGGACTGTTGCATTGGTGGCTGACGTGAAGCCTGATTCTCTGCTATGATATGAAGACTGATTCTCTGCTGACATGAAGCCAGATTGTCTGTTACGGGACCTCTCTCCTCTGCCTAGGTGCTGGGCCTAAATATCTGACAATGGACTGTTGCAGTGGTGGGTGACGTGAAGCCTGATTCTCTGCTATGACATGAAGACTGATTCTCTGCCGACGTGAAGCCAGATTCTCTGTTACGGGACCTCTCTCCTCTGCCTGGGTGCCGGGGCCTAAATATCTGAGAATGGACTGTTCCAGTGGTGGGTGACGTGAAGCCAGATTCTCTGCTATGGGACCTCTCTCCAATTGATTTTGGTTAATTTTTATTTATTTAATTTTTATTTTAATTCATTTCCCTATCTACATTTGTTTGCAGGGGATTTACCTACATGTTGCTGCCTTTTGCAGCCCTCTAGCCCTTTCCTGGGCTGTTTTACAGCCTTTTTAGTGCCGAAAAGTTCGGGTCCCCATTGACTTCAATGGGGTTCGGGTTCGGGACGAAGTTCGGATCGGGTTCGGATCCCGAACCCGAACATTTTCGGGAAGTTCGGCCAAACTTCTCGAACCCGAACATCCAGGTGTCCGCTCAACTCTAGTCATTATTGATTATTATTGGCACATGTCTTCAGAGCACCCTCCCCCTTTTTTTTATCATCATATATGTTTTTAGATTCATTATCGTGCTTTTGTATTACTCTTGGTACTATGCATTATTAATTATGTATTGTTTATGCGCATCACATCAATAAGTATATGTATTATCATGTAATATTATAATTGTATTAGCACTAAATCTATTTACACCAATGTACTCATGATTATTTATTGTTTATGTACTTATGTATAGTCACACAATGTATGTATTATGTACCATTATAATTTAATAATTTTGTATTATTCATTATTATGCTCTGTACATTTAATATTTAAGAGAGTTGCATATAACTTATGTTACATTTTGCGCAGACACAAATGGTCAATTTATATAGTGTGACGAATGTTATTGTTCTTTTCCTCCTCTGATGTGTGCGCGCGGTGCACGGCGACGTTCCCGGCGCTTCTCGTCTGTCCGTCCTCACGCCGCAATTGTCCGATCATGTGGTTTTGTCATGTGATGTGGGCGTGTAGGCGGGACACCGGCCGTGAGGTGGCTGGGCGCGGTTTGACTGGAGCCCCACGCGCCAGCATACATGCACAGGTGGGGACAAGTATATACAAATCAACATCCGATTGGTGGAGAGAGCATGTAAATAGGTGATTCACAGTGATAGCGTTACCCCCGGACGAAGGCACGCCGAAACGCGTGTTGGGGTAGCGCCATTCTGGGTGATATAGAACACTGTCATTTCTGGTGAGTCTCTGTCCCCTTTTTTTTTAACTTACACAACATTAGATTCAGGCAATTAGATACCTGGCTACTATTGGGGTCTGCCCCCATCTGGTTTATGCTGCCCTTGCATGCAACCCCTGTTCATCCAGCTGTGTAAGTACTTTTCTGATTGTTGACTCAACCGATATGTATGATCTATTCTTAGTGAATGGCTGGTCACTGTACCATATATAACCTATTTCATTGATCATCATGCTTTACATTTGACACGTGTGTATCCCAGGGTGGCGTTCTTTTTTCTGCGTCCTTTCACTTTTTAACAGCATATTATTTATTGCTTTATATTTTAATCATGTCATAATAAAATTATTTTTATACACTGTACTATGAGCTCCGTTTCTTTGTTTTTTCACTATCTTTAGAAAGTCTACTGCGACTAACAGTATACTGCAGTGGGATAGTTGCCACCCTCTCCCTCTGAAGAGAGGCATCCCCAAGGGTCAATATCTCTGGGTAAAAAGAAACTGCTCTAACCAAGAGGAGTTTCACAGTGAGGCTAGAGGACTTTGTAATCGGCTGAGGGATAGCGGGTATCCCCAGAGAGTTCTAAGGAATGCCTTCAAGGAGGCCAATGCGAGGGACAGAAGCGATCTCCTCATCCCTAGAACATCTCGACCGGACAAAACTTGTATCAGTCTCATTTAAACTTTTGATAGCGCCAATAGAGATTAAGGACATTCTTAATAAATTCTTGCCCATTCTGTTAAAGGACTCCGATCTCACGAATGCTATTACAAAACACCCCAGTGTAACATATAGAAAAGGCAGAAGTCTACAGGAACGCTTGGTCCAGAGCCATTATATGGCTCCCTCTACCAAGGAGACTTGGCTCTCCAGGAAACCTACTGGAGTGTTTAGGTGTGGAAGATGTAAGGCCTGTAACTATCTCGACGGCTAAAACTGTCACGTGCTCAGTCACACATCATTCGTATTTTCTAAGGGATTTTGCAAATTGCAAGACTAGGGGGGTTGTATATATCTGCCAATGCCCCTGTCCCCTGGATTACGTTGGCAAAACAAGTTGTAAGTTCACGAGAAGGGTCTGTGAACAGGTCAACGATGTTCTTAATAAAAGAGAGACCCACATCGCTGAACACGTGATAGATAAACATTCAGGCGATCCGAGAGTGTTGCGTTTTTCAGTGTTGGAGACAATCCCGCCACCACTGAGAAGGGGGGATTGGGACAGGAAAATTTTACAAAAGGGGTCTAAATGAAAGGTTAACCTTTGGCTGCTTCTTTTAGCTTGGTTGTATTCTTCTCTGAAAGGCTAGTGTTGCGTTGAAGGTATATCTTTAATCCCTAAGCGGTCATGGATACGCGAAGTATCCCTTTTTCTAAGTAAGGTAGTATTTATCTGGTTACCTTAATATCAATAATGTTTATTTTCTGACTCCCAATATATCTATCTGGGGAGTCTGCCCTCTTTCTGTGTGTAGATTTATTGTGAGGTTCAATATTTGCGCAACTCTGTAGTGTGCTGGTATAACTGTTTCTATTTTATGTGTTAGGCGGATATATGTTATTTATTCATAATCATTGTGGCCCCTTTTAGTTGGTTATAGCCTACCCACTATTCTCGGCACCTTACCCTCTGGGTACTTAAACTTGTGCCAGCATATTCGGCGCATGTGTAAACCACTGGGAGATATGCGTTCCACTAGTTGTGTTCCAATACTTGAATGCAACAGGAACCGGAAGTGGGACCTGCTTAGTTCCGTCGCACTATGGAACATACTGGCATTTAGAAGCACGGCACTGTTTAAACCGGCGTCTCTGGACACGCCGTAGGACTGCAGTTATCCTGGACCTTGGTGGGGCTGGACGCCGGTCAGTGGGACATCTAAATGTAAGTGTTGCATCTGTCGGTTATTTCTTGCATATGTTTTTTAACACTGGGTCCTTTTTTTTTTTTTTTCTCTTCAGTGTAACATTGAGTAATGCTTTTTCTTTCTAGGTATCATCCTATCAGTGAACTATCCCACTACAGGTATATATATTTTTTCACCAGCCGCACCTTTATCTACAAGCCCACTTTTTTGTTATGTGTGAGCACCCGTCTTTTGTACCCCCTGATGAACCTAACGAGTGGGGGGAAACGCGTCAGGGTGACGGTGTACTTTCTTCTGGGCTAACTAGGGTAATCCAGGATAGGTACGAGGACGGGGGGTCACCACCATTAGATGATACCTCTGGGCTGAGGATCAAATCAGGAATATAATAGGGATAGTATTGTCCCTGTAACAATTGATATCCTCTTGTTTACTCCATCCTGGACCCTTTCCCATCCCATTTAGGGTATACGTGTATTGGTTGACTGGTCAAGATCATTTTAGTAACATAGTAACATAGAACATAAGGCCGAAAAAAGACATTTGTCCATCCAGTTCGGCCTGTTATCCCGCAAGTTGATCCAGAGGAAGGCAAAAAAAACAAACAAAAAAACCCTGTGAGGTAGAAGCCAATTTTCTCCACTTTAGGGGACTATAAACTTCCTTCCCGACTCCAATCAGGCCATCAGAATAACTCCCTGGATCAACGACCCCTCTCTAGTAGCTATAGCCTGTAATATTATTAAGCTCCAGAAATACGTCCAGGGCCCTCTTGAATTCCTTTATTGTACTCACCATCACCACCTCCTCAGGCAGAGAGTTCCATATTCTCACTGCTCTTACCGTAAAGAATCCTTTTCTATGTTTGTGTACAAACCTTCTTTCCTCCAGACGCAGAGGATGTCCCCTCGTCACAGTCACAGTCCTGGGGATAAATAGCTAATTGGATAGATCTCTGTACTGACCCCTGATATATTTATACATATTAATTAGATCTCCCCTCAGTCGTCTTTTTTCTAAAGTGAATAACCCTAATTTTGATAATCTTTCAGGGTACTGTAGTTGCCCCATTCCAGTTATTACTTTAGATGCCCTCCTCTGGACCTTCTCCAGCTCTGCTATGTCTGCCTTGTTTACAGGAGCCCAGAACTGTACACAGTACTCCATGTGTGGCCTGACTAGCGATTTGTAAAGTGGTAGGACTATGTTCTTATCACGGGAATCTATGCCCCTTCTGATGCAACCCATTATCTTGTTGGCCTTGGCAGCAGCTGCCTGACACTGGTTTTTGCAGCTTAGTTTGCTGTTTATTAAAATTCCTAGATCCTTTTCCATGTCAGTGTTACCGAGTGTTTTACCATTTAGTATGTACGGGTGACTTGCATTTTTCCTTCCCATGTGCATAACTTTACATTTATCAGTGTTAAACCCCATCTGCCACTTATCTGCCCAAGCCTCCAATCTATCCAGATCCCTCTGTAGTAGTATACTGTCCTCATCAGTGTAAATTACTTTACACAATTTAGTGTCATCTGCGAAAATTGATACTTTACTATGCAAGTCTTCTACAAGATCATTAATAAATATATTGAAGAGAATAGGGCCCAATACTGACCCCTGAGGTACCCCACTAGTGACCCAATCTGAGTGTGTACCGTTAATAACCACCCTCTGTTTTCTATCACTGAGCCAGTTACTTACCCACATACAGATGTTTTCTCCCAGTCCGAGCATTCTCATTTTATATACTAACCTTTTATGTGGTACAGTGTCAAATGCTTTGGAGAAGTCCAGATATACGACATCCATTGATTCGCCGCTGTCAAGTCTAGAACTTACCTCCTCATAGAAACTGATTAAATTAGCCTGACATGACCGATCCCTCACGAAGCCATGCTGATATGGCGTTATTTGCTTATTTCTGTTGAGATGCTCTAATATAGCATCTCTCAGAAAACCTTCAAACAGTTCACAACAGATGTTAAACTTACTGGCCTATAGTTTCCAGGCTCTGTTTTTGGCCCCTTTTTGAATATTGGCACCACATATGCCATGCGCCAATCCTGTGGGACATTCCCTGTCAGTATAGAGTCTGCAAATATCAGAAATAAGGGTCTGGCTATGACATTACTTTATTCCTTTAGGATACGGGGGTGTATGTCATCCGGTCCTGGCGATTTGTCTATTTTAATCTTTTTAAGTCGCTGATGTACTTCTTCCTGGGTCAGACAGGACACTTTTAATGGGGAATTTATTTTTGCATTCTGCATGTCATCTGACAATTTATTTTCCTCAGTGAATACATTGGAGAAAAAAATATTTAACAGCTTTGCTTTCTTCTCATCGCTCTCTGCGACTCCCCCCTCATTACTCTTTAAAAGGCCGACACCTTCAGATTTATACTTTTTAACATTTATATAATTGAAGAACATTTTAGGGTTAGTTTTACTCTCTTTGGCAATTAATCTCTCGGTCTCTAGTTTGGCCGCTTTTATTTGTTTTTCACATGTTCTATTTTTTTCCTTATAGTTTTTCAGTGCTTCCGTGCTCCCCTCCTGTTTCAGTGAATGATATGCTTTCTTTTTGTCATTTATTGCTTTCGTTACAGTTCTATTTATCCACATTGGTTTCTTTTTGTTCCTTAACCTTTTATTACCATACAGTATGTACCTCTCACAATGAGATTTTAGGATGTTTTTAAAGATATCCCATTTTGTGGCTGTATTTTTATTTTTGAGGACTTTGTCCCAGTTAGTTTGGCCTATGGCCTCTCTTAGTTGGCTCAATTTAGCTTTTTTGAAGTTTGGTATTTTTGTTCCTCCCTGTAGAAACGCTCTTTTGAATGATAATTGGAAGGTTATTACTTTGTGGTCACTATTTCCCAGGTGTCCCCCAACCTGCACGTCTGTTGTTCTGTCCGGCCTATTGGTTAATACTAAGTCCAGTATGGCCGTCCCTCTAGTCGGGTCCTGAACCAGTTGGGAGAGGTAATTGTCTTTGGTTATTGCCAAGAACCTGTTTCCTTTATGAGATATACAAGTTTCAGTTTCCCAGTCTATATCTGGGTAGTTGAAGTCCCCCATAATAACCTGGGTAGTGGTAGTTGAAGTCCCCCATAATAACCACCTCATTATGATTTTAAGTGTATTAATCAAAAATCTATAGTTTTTGGGTTCTTTAGTTTATATTTATATTGATTTTTCCCCAAAAATAGGACTCATTTATCAACTGTTCATCTGTATGCTGCTTTGTCATTTATTTATCTGCGTACATGTATGCATAACTTCATAGAATATACAGTGAGCTCTGAGCAAGCTCTATTCACAGGAGGACATTTATTTATTATCTGAACTGTAGTCAATAAATCATGTGGACATAGTTAACCATGTATAGTAAATGGTATTTTATCTGAATTATTTAATATGCACAGTTGTGGCTGTTATTTATGTTTACTGTTACTTTTTTGATTAGCTTTTGTTGAAAAACTAAAATCTAGCTTCACATTCAACAGTGTGCACTGTGGTAAGAGTGGTTACGAAAGCAGAGAATATTAAACTAAGGCAATGGTAACTATCAATGATAATCAATTCTAGGCATAGAAAATGGTCTAAATGTAAGAGAGCTAGGAAGTTGGCTTACATTTAGAACTGGCGCTAGCAGGTTCTGTATTACACTTGAATGTGAAATGCTTAGGCATCAACATCTTTCCTAAGGCTTCAACAAATAAACCCCCATGATAGAGGTTGCACTTGAAAAAAAGCCTATCCAAACTAGATGACCCCTTTAGAAAGCTATGATAATAATTTTTGTAGGATATATAACTAAAAATTTCAAAGCTTCAACAATCTGAGCTTCAACTTGGCTCAGAATCAAACTGTATTATATTCTTATCGATTATTTAGTTCTGTGGTGGTTTATTGAAAATTCACGTGGCAGAGCATTTTTAAGGCACCTTGTCATCTGCAATCCATATAGCTTTTAAAGAGGTGAAGTTAACTCAAAATTCCTTTAGGTTTTGGAGGAAGACAAAAAAAATATACAGCAATGATTTCCTAATGTCCCTTATATCTGCATAGAGCCTGCAGAGTAATAGCTCGCTCATGAGATAAGATTTACAGTATCAATAACAGGAGTGTGAACTTTGAATTTCTGTCTCTCACTAAATCCTGCCATCTAATGCCTAGATCTTATAAAATGCAGTAAGAAGCCTTCACACACCTTTTCATTTACTTCACTTGCTAATTTTTTCCCCATTGTTTAAAAGTTGGAAAATACTCTGTACATGTCACGGCTGTTTGAGGGTAACAAGAGCAAACACAGTAAAAAGAGCTACTGACCGGACCCAAACTAGGGAAGATAAGGGGTGACCCCTGTCAGACCCTCAAAGCTCTCCCTATGCTGCTAAAGCACATGCCTGGATCCAAATGGTGGAAGGAGGCATGCCCGCGTACCTCAGACTGATGGCCACTGTAACCCCTACAATAGTGGAAGGGGCACGGCCACCGGTGCCCTACTCAGTACCGTGGCCACCTCAGATCCAGTCAGAAATTAACCAGGAAAACAACAATATCTGCACACTTAGCTGAAGGAGATGCAGCCGCAGAGAAGACAGATCCAAGGACAGCTGGCAATATCCGGAGTGCTTGCTGCAGCAGAAACCAGGTCCAGTGAACTGATAGCTTACAAGTGAAGTTACTCAAGCCAGAGCTACAACTGAAATGAGAAATATAATCCACGCCCTGCAACAGGAGGAGGGGTGATTTAAAGGCAGGAAAATCAACCGCAGGAGAAACAGCTGAGAGTAAAGACCTCATCACAGGGGCGGAGAAACAGAACAGTGAGAACACCTCCAAGCTCTAAGTGACATCATCGCAGGGGTGGAGACACAGAGCTGTGAGAACTTCTCAAAGCTCTGGTAGTGACAGTACCCCCCCCTCTACGGGTGGACTCCGGACACCCAGGACTCACCTTCTCAGGATGAGCCCTATGAAATGCCCTGATGAGGCGAGTGGCTTTAATGTCCGACACCGGAACCCACATCCTCTCCTCAGGACCATAACCCTTCCAATGAACGAGGTACTGAAGAGAACCGCGGACAATGCGAGAGTCCACAATTCTGGAAACCTCAAACTCCAGATTGCCATCAACCAAAATCGGAAGAGGAGGCAAAGAGGAGGGTACCGGGGGCTGGACATATGGTTTTAAGAGAGATCTGTGAAATACATTATGTATCTTCCAAACCCGTGGAAGATCAAGACGGAAGGCAACCGGATTGATGACTGACAAAATTTTATAAGGCCCAATAAACTTGGGACCCAATTTCCAGGAGGGAACCTTCAGTTTAATATTTTTAGTAGACAACCACACCAGATCACCCACATTCAGGTCCGGACCAGGCACACGTCTCTTATCAGCCACACGCTTATACTTCTCACTCATCTTTCTAAGATTACTCTGAATCTTTTGCCAAATGGTAGACAAAGACGAGGAAAATCTCTCCTCCTCAGGTAAACCCGAAAGAGCCCCTCCCGAGAATGTCCCAAACTGCGGATGGAACCCATATGCACCAAAGAATGGTGACTTATCAGAAGATTCCTGACGACGGTTGTTCAAAGCAAACTCAGCAAGAGGGAGAAAAGAACACCAATCCTCCTGGTTCTCTGCCACAAAACAGCGCAAATATGTCTCCAGATTCTGATTGAGGCGCTCAGTCTGACCATTCGACTGCGGGTGAAAAGCAGAAGAGAAGGACAGCCGAACCCCCAGGCGAGAACAGAAAGCCTTCCAGAACCTGGACACAAACTGCGAGCCTCTATCGGAAACAATATCAGAGGGAATGCCATGCAATTTAACAATATGGTCGATAAAAGCTTGCGCCAACGTTTTAGCATTGGGTAAACCAGGGAAAGGAACGAAATGAGCCATCTTGCTAAAACGGTCCACGACCACCAGGATCACCGACTTCCCCGAGGAACGAGGAAGATCCGTGATAAAGTCCATGGACAGGTGTGTCCAAGGACGGGAAGGTATGGGTAACGGGAGAAGGGAACCTGAAGGTCGTGAACGAGGGACCTTAGCGCAAGCGCACGTCTCACAAGCAGCCACAAAACCCTCCACCTACTTACAAAGAGCCGGCCACCAAAATCTCCGAGCAATTAGATCAACCGTGGCTCTACTCCCGGGGTGACCAGCAAGAACCGTATCATGATGCTCCTTAAAGAGTTTGTGACGTAGCTCAGGAGGCACAAACAACTTCCCGGAAAGAAAACGGGCAGGTGCCTCAGTCTGGGCAGCCTGGACCTCGGCCTCCAAATCGGAATAAAGAGCAGAAACAACTACCCCCTCCGCCAAAATGGGACCCGGGTCCTCGGAGTTTCCTCCTCCCGGAAAACAGCGAGAGAGAGCATCAGCCTTCACATTTTTGATCCCAGGGCGGAATGTAACGACAAAATTGAATCTGGAGAAGAACAGAGACCATCTGGCCTGTCTCGGATTCATACGCCTGGCCGACTCCAAGTATGCCAGATTCTTATGGTCGGTAAAAACGGTGACAGGGTGCCTGGCCCCCTCCAACCAATGACGCCATTCCTCGAAAGCCAACTTGATGGCCAACAACTCCCTATCTCCCACATCATAGTTTCTCTCTGCCGGGGAGAGTTTTTTAGAGAAAAAGGCACAGGGTCGCCATTTGGCAGGAGAAGGGCCCTGGGACAAAACTGCACCCACACCCACCTCGGAAGCATCCACCTCAACAATAAAAGGTAAGGAAACATCGGGATGCACCAAGATGGGAGCAGACGCAAAACTCTTTTTAATCTTAGAAAAGGCTGCAAGCGCCTCCTCCGACCAAGAGGAAAAATCCGCCCCCTTTTTTGTCATGTCAGTAAGGGGTTTGACAACAGAGGAATAATTCAAAATGAACTTTCTGTAGTAGTTAGCAAAACCCAGAAAGCGCATCAATGCCTTCTGATTCTCAGGAAGCTCCCACTCAAGTACAGCATGGACCTTCTCAGGATCCATGCGAAAACCAGAAGCAGAGAGGAGAAAACCCAGAAATTGAATCTCCGATACCATAAAAAGACATTTCTCCAGCTTGGCATACAGTTTATTCTCCCGCAGTATCTGCAGAACCTGAAAAAGATGATCCTGATGGGTCTGAACATCAGGGGAAAAAATCAAAATATCGTCAAGATACACCAAAACAAATTTCCCCATTAAGTGGTAGAAAATACTATTAACAAAATGCTGAAAGACGGCCGGAGCATTCATCAGGCCGAAAGGCATAACGAGATTCTCGAAATGCCCGTTAGGGGTATTAAAAGCCGTTTTCCATTCATCCCCCTCTCTGACCCTGACCAGGTTGTACGCGCCTCTCAAATCCAATTTGGAAAACACCTTGGCTCCAACAATTTGGTTGAAGAAGTCCGGGATCAGAGGAAGGGGATAGGGATCGCGAATCGTGATACGGTTCAGCTCCCTAAAATCTAAGCAAGGTCTCAGAGAGCCATCTTTTTTTTTAACAAAAAAAAAACCCGCGGCAACAGGTGACTTTGAGGGACGAATATGCCCCTCATCGAGACTCTCGGAGATATAGGTTCGCATTGCGATTCTTTCCGGTTGTGAGAGATTGTAGAGGCGTGCTTTTGGCAGCTTGGCGCCGGGAATGAGGTTAATGGGACAGTCAAACTCCCGGTGAAGAGGTAGCTCCTGAACACCGCTCTCGGAAAACACGTCCGAGAAATCAGAGAGAAATGATGGCACAGTTTTAGTAGACACCTCTGCAAAAGTCGCTGTGAGACAATTCTCTCTACAAAAGTCACTCCACTCATTTATTTGCCTTCCTTGCCAATCAATAGTGGGGTTATGTCTCGTGAGCCAGGGTAACCCCAAAACTAGAGGAGAAGGCAATCCATTAAGGACAAAACAAGATATCTCCTCCACATGAGTGTCACCTACAGCTAGCCGGATATTGTGAACAATGCCTTTCAGAGATCTCTGCGAGAGTGGAGCAGAGTCAATGGCAAAAACAGGTACAGACGTGGACAAAATTGTTGGTACCCTTTGGTCAATGAAAGAAAAAGTCACAATGGTCACAGAAATAACTTTAATCTGACAAAAGTAATAATAAATTAAAATTCTATAAATGTTAACCAATGAAAGTCAGACATTGTTTTTCAACCATGCTTCAACAGAATTATGTAAAAAAATAAACTCATGAAACAGGCATGGACAAAAATGATGGTACCCCTAACTTAATATTTTGTTGCGCAACCTTTTGAGGCAATCACTGCAATCAAACGCTTCCTGTAACTGTCAATGAGACATCTGCACCTCTCAGCAGGTATTTTGGCCCACTCCTCATGAGCAAACTGCTCCAGTTGTGTCCGGTTTGAAGGGTGCCTTTTCCAGACTGCATGTTTCAGCTCCTTCCAAAGATGCTCAATAGGATTGAGGTCAGGGCTCATAGAAGGCCACTTTAGAATAGTCCAATTTTTTCCTCTTAGCCATTCTTGGGTGTTTTTAGCGGTGTGTTTTGGGTCATTGTCCTGTTGCAAGACCCATGACCTGCGACTGAGACCAAGCTTTCTGACACTGGCTAGTACATTTCTCTCTAGAATTCCTTGATAGTCTTGAGATTTCATTGTACCCTGCACAGATTCAAGACACCCTGTGCCAGACGCAGCAAAGCAGCCCCAGAACATAACAGAGCCTCCTCCATGTTTCACAGTAGGGACAGTGTTCTTTTCTTGATATGCTTCATTTTTTCGTCTGTGAACATACAGCTGATGTGCCTTGGCAAAAACTTCGATTTTTGTCTCATCTGTCCACAGGACATTCTCCCAGAAGCTTTGTGGCTTGTCAACATGTAGTTTGGCATATTCCAGTCTTGCTTTTTTATGATTCGTTTTCAACAATGGTGTCCTCCTTGGTCGTCTCCCATGTAGTCCACTTTGGCTCAAACAACGACGGATGGTGCGATCTGACACTGATGTTCCTTGAGCATGAAGTTCACCTTGAATCTCTTTAGAAGTCTTTCTAGGCTCTTTTGTTACCATTCGGATTATCCGTCTCTTAGATTTGTCATCAATTTTCCTCCTGCGGCCACGTCCAGGGAGGTTGGCTACAGTCCCATGGATCTTAAACTTATGAATAATATGTGCAACTGTACTCACAGGAACATCTAGTTGCTTGGAGATGGTCTTATAGCCTTTACCTTTAACATGCTTGTCTATAATTTTCTTTCTGATCTCTTGAGACAGCTCTTTCCTTTGCTTCCTCTGGTCCATGTCGAGTGTGGTACACACCATATCACCAAACAACACAGTGATTACCTGGAGCCATATATATAGGCCCAATGGCTGATTACAAGGTTGTAGACACCTGTGATGCTAATTAGTGGACACACCTTGAATTAACATGTCCCTTTGGTCACATTATGTTCTGTGTTTTCTAGGGGTACCATCATTTTTGTCCATGCCTGTTTCATGAGTTTATTTTTTTACATAATTCTGTTGAAGCATGGTTGAAAAACAATGTCTGACTTTCATTGGTTAACATTTATAGAATTTTAATTTATTATTACTTTTGTCAGATTAAAGTTATTTCTGTGACCATTGTGACTTTTTCTTTCATTGACCAAAGGGTACCAACAATTTTGTCCACGTCTGTATATCCTTTTCCAATGTGCAAACCTGAAAACCATGCATGGCTACAAATTGAGTGTCAATAAGATTGACGGCCGCTCCACTATCGACAAAAATCTCACAAGAAATGACCTTGCTCTCTAGCGCCACCCTGGCAGACAGGAGAAAACAGGAACTGCAGGTCAGAGGAAAAGCATCAATTCCTACATCAAGTTTGCCCAAAGTAGCAGATGAAGCAGAACTTGATGATTCGCCTTTTGAGGTTTTTCTCTTCTTATCACTCTTAGTACAGTTCAGGAATCTCCTAGACGGACAAACATTTGCCAAATGACCTATGCCCCCACAACAAAAACACACCATATTCTGAGGACTAAATCCTCTTTTATCAGGGGCAAGTCGGCCTAGCTGCATGGGCTCCTCCTCAGAGGGGAGCGAGACAGGATGAGGCCCCTGCACACTGAATGAGTCCGCACCATTGCCCCAAGACTGACAATGGCTGGACAGAGAGGTCTTGTTTCTTTCTCTTAGACGTCTGTCAAGGCGTACCGCCAATGATATGGCAGACTCTAAGGATGTTGGTCTCTCATGGAAAGCAAACGCATCTTTTAATCTCTCTGAGAGACCATGACAGAACTGACTCCGGAGTGCAGCATCATTCCAACCTGAATCAGCTGCCCATCTCCGAAATTCAGAACAATAAAGCTCCGCAGACAGTTTGTTCTGGCATAAAGCACGTAAGTTCGATTCGGCCAGAGCAACACGATCCGGGTCATCATATATTTGCCCCAGGGCCACAAAAAATCTTTCCACGGATCGAAGGGAGGGATCCCCTGATGGCAGCGAAAAAGCCCAAGTCTGAGCATTGCCCCTGAGCAGGGAGATGACAATCCTCACCCTCTGTTCCTCATTACCAGAGGAAAGGGGACACAAGCAAAAATGGAGTTTGCATGCCTCTCTGAAGCGAACAAAATTCTCACTGCCCCCGGAGAACGTCTCCGGAAGTGAGACCTTTGGCTCGCAACAGACTCCATGAGCCGGAGCAGAGCCTAATGCTTGTAACTGAGTCATAGATTGACGGAGATCCGCTACTTCCAAAGAAAGACCCTGCATGCGGTCAACCAGGCCAGAAAGCAGATCCATGTAAAAAAAGGACGGTTTTGGTGGATTATAATGTCACGGCTGTTTGAGGGTAACAAGAGCAAACACAGTAAAAAGAGCTACTGACCGGACCCAAACTAGGGAAGATAAGGGGTGACCCCTGTCAGACCCTCAAAGCTCTCCCTATGCTGCTAAAGCACATGCCTGGATCCAAATGGTGGAAGGAGGCATGCCCGCGTACCTCAGACTGATGGCCACTGTAACCCCTACAATAGTGGAAGGGGCACGGCCACCGGTGCCCTACTCAGTATATGGAGGGAACCGTGGCCACCTCAGATCCAGTCAGAAAATAACCAGGAAAACAACAATATCTGCACACTTAGCTGAAGGAGATGCAGCCGCAGAGAAGACGGATCCAAGGACAGCTGGCAATATCCGGAGTGCTTGCTGCAGCAGAAACCAGGTCCAGTGAACTGATAGCTTACAAGTGAAGTTACTCAAGCCAGAGCTACAACTGAAATGAGAAATATAATCCACGCCCTGCAACAGGAGGAGGGGTGATTTAAAGGCAGGAAAATCAACCGCAGGAGAAACAGCTGAGAGTAAAGACCTCATCACAGGGGCGGAGAAACAGAACAGTGAGAACACCTCCAAGCTCTAAGTGACATCATCGCAGGGGTGGAGACACAGAGCTGTGAGAACTTCTCAAAGCTCTGGTAGTGACAGTACATGTTTTTTTTGGGGGTGGAAACTGCTTATTGGTGGTAAACCAATGTTGGCCGATTACATACTTGCTAAAGCTTAATGTAAACAGAGCCCTGTGCAGAGAGGCTGTGCAGAGATATATCAAGGTCATTTGCTTCCAATACTGTGTAGCCATAGGTGGTCTGTGTGCCCCCATTTCAGGGTTTTACTTTACATGGGGTATTACTTAGAGAGTTGTGGTATTTCACTAAGAGATTACATTATGATGGTGAGTGTCTAATGGGATGCACACTCTACAGTTTCTTTTGATAGAACAGAAATAAAGTAAATTGTGTACTGCACATGTGCATGCAGCAGTACAGAGATAAAGCATGTGTCATAAGGCAACAGAGGGTCAGAATCCGTGAACCTGGCAAATGTAGGTAAACAAGCAAGCAGGTTATAACACCTTTGCGGGATCTAGCAAGCTGGTAAACCTATATACTCAAGCAGTGATTAAGACAATCAGTACAATATGTATATATATATGTAAGAAGTTAGTTGGAAACAGTCTAGTAGAAGCACACAGAGTCAAAGGAGAGTTTAACCCTTGCAGAACTGCAGAAAGAGATAAGGATCAATGAAGAATCCTTCTAAAAGACACACAAAACACTGGTTCCTGGAACCACTGGTGGAGCACTGGAGCTGCAACAGATATAGGGTTAGAGGAGCCCCTCTGGTGCCTGCCCAAAGTAGTGGGACATCGGCAGACATTATGCAACAGCAGCACAGTCTTTTAGCTATTTAAAGTCAATAGCTCCCAAGTGGACCGTCCTGATCCAGGGATGACACTTGACATCTAAGCCTTAAACTTACTCTTTACTCTCATTGCAGCTGCCATGCATACTGAGACATAACTCTTCCTGCTGCTACAGTGTTCCCAAGGGGTAACACATGGGCCAGGGAGTCAACTCCCCCTCTGGTCTTGCAGCATTAACCCTATTGCCCTTTTCTCTGTAAACCCAGCTCTCACCTGATACTTCTGCAAATCCTACTCTCATCTGGTACTCATTTTGGTAGTATCCCATGCTGATTGTCACTGGTTGGAAAATGTTGCAGCTGTCATATCTGAAGGTTGGCTTGTCTTTGTGGCACACCTGTGAGGAGGGAGATTCCCCTCCCACATTGCAGCTCATATCAGGTCATTCTCTGCTATTCAGCATAACAGGCTACCTGGCGGGAAAGTACACTACTTTTAGCTTTCCACACTTTGTGGGCCACAATTGCCAAATGCATTCATCCTTTGGAAGTTTCTCCATGTCCCTAGCTGGGGACTTAGATCAGGCCTGGTGTGTAGCCTAGTAGGCTGGGCCTGGTCTTCAGCCCTTTTTCTTTTGCACACCCCCTAGCTGTGGGCTGTATGCCGCTACTGGTACTACTGCTTGACTTTAATAGCCTACATGCAAAAGGATGACTCCTTCTTCCTCCTCCAGACTCTGATCTAGACTAATGTCCAGCACTCACCCCTTTTTGGTGGTTAGATCACCCTATGCGGCCGACAAAGTGAGGGGAAAGAGGACTGGAGTTGTAGTAAAGGCCTGGTGGTAATAGTAATCCTTGCGGTGGCTATGGTTCACAGTGAAGGAAGAGGTGCACCCTTTTCTTCCCCTCAAGGCACACCCTGTAAGAGGTCTCCTACCTGGTGTTAGGTGGGGTGCAAGCCAGGTAGATGAGTGGCAATGACTGTGGCCGGCTTGGTGTAACAAAAAAAGTCCTTTACAGAAAATAGCAGCAAAGTGTAAATATTGGTGCTTACAACAGTAAGTATATGGTTGATAAAAAAAAATTGCTGCACAACTTTACAAATGCACACAATAGAGCTGTGAAATGGGGGATCATTCTAAATGGTATTATACCTACTATAAATGGGAAAATGGAAACTCTTAGCGCACATTTTTGATCAAACGTGTGTCGGGCCTATCTACCAGGCATCAAGGTGGCTTCCGGAGACGGGTACCTAACACTAATATAGCGCCTCTTGTACTTACCTAAGCCTACATTTTCAGGGCAGTGTAGGAACCAGCTACATTTGTACTCTAAGTTCATGTTCACGGTTTTCCACAGACACAATATTGAGGCTGTGCATAAGAAGTGAACAGTGCCAATGCTCCCTGAGTCAGTATTCCAATATATCTGTTGCTTCTAAGGGGTACAATATCTAATTTTCTCTTCAAAATGTGGCACTACAATGTCCAGCTTTGGGGTGTAGTCCTCTAGCAGCACTACAATATGTCTCTATAGTATGCCTGGATAGCTGAAGCTCTCTAATCCCCAGACACAAATGTGCTGAAGCCCAAAACCTTATACAGACATCTAGACAGGGCCATCTTTAATATTGATTGGACCCTGGGCAAGAAATTACTTGGGCTCCCTAGATCCCACCTTCCCACACCCTAGCATGCAATCACACCCTCTACCACAACACACACATAAAAATATCCACACACCTCGTAGAGTAGTAAACTTTAATAATCATGAGTGGCCACTAGAGGTTTTCTTTGGCAGTAATGTAAATACTGCCTTTTTTTCTGAAAAGGCAGTGTTTACATTAAAAAGCTTGCAGAGACATGCTATAGACAGCAGAACTACTAAGTGTAGCTGTTGTGGTTCTGGTGACTATAGTGTAGCTTAATATAGAGAAGAAAAAAAAAAGAATCAGCACAAAAGTATAAAATAAAATGGATGTATCATTATTCTAAAAATTAAAAAAAGCATGTCTGACACAAATATATAGTATTTTTCAGATTACTTTTTTTTACAATGTGCAGATAGTACTGTACTACTAACCCCCTCCATCCATCCCTACATACAGGGTAATACAGCATCACATACTTCTTACATCCAGTGACGTCTCTTTGATGTAGATGTTCTCTTTTCTCATCTTCTCCTTTCCGACCAACAGACCCGAGCACCATTTTTCAACCATTTCTCGTCTTTGCAGTTTGAGAAACAAAATGTTAGTTTACTACTTTTCCATGATCCTCCCATCTCCTGGACAAATCCTCCTACCACCTCCAATACTGTGCTGCTGTGCTCCCCAATACTATACTGCAGAAACAGATAAACCCCCTGATAATAGTAGTACAATGTAGATAGTGCCCTTCAATAATTATTGGCACACAGTGCCCTAAAATAACTGCACCCAGCAAATAGCACCCCTGACACAAATAGTGTAAACATAATGTCCCCCAAAAATAGTTGTGGTAAGCTGATACTGTGCCAAGGTGCCCCCACAGTAATAGTGCTCCCAAAAGTCCCACCAATAGGAATAATTCTCTGCTAGAGCACACATGGTAATAGTGTTCCTACAGTGCCCCCAACTGTGCCCCAGAAGTAATAATGCTCCCATAGTGCCCATACTAGTAATCATGTTTCCCATAGACCCCAGTAGTAATGAAGCCCATCACAATGCCCCCCAGTAGTAATAATTCTCCTTATAATGTGCCAGTGCAAAAAATACCCCCTTTTAAATGCCCCCAGTTGAGCTAATGTCCCAATAGTTTGAAATATCCCTATATAGTGCCCCCAGTAAATGCCCCATAGTGCTCCTCTCCCCCCTTCTTCTTAGTGCCCCCATTAATGTACCAGTATAAAATGCCCCATATATAGTGCCCCAGTAGATGCCCTCAGTGTCCCCCATAATTTGCAAGTATAAAATACCCCTTAGTGCCCCCCATAGATAAGCCCATAGTATTCCTCACTCCTCTTCCCCATAGTACCCACCATAATGTTACCCAGTATAAAATACCCCTATACAGAGGGGGCCTCATATAAAATACCCCTTCTTTGGGGCCTCAGTAGAAACCCCCATAGTGTATCCCTTCCCCCTTCCCCCATATAAAAAAACTAAACAAAAAACTTTGTGGCCTCAGTAGATGCCCCAAAAGTTCCCCCCAATAATGTGCCATTAAGAAGTGCCCCCATAGATGCCCCCATAGTGCCACCCAATAATGTGCCAGTAAAAAGAGCCAACAATAAAGTGCCGGTAAGAATTGCCCCCATAGATTCCCCCCACAGTGCCCCCCAATAATGTGCCAGTAAGATGTGCCCCCATAGATACCCGCAATAATGTTCCAGTAACAGGTGCCCCCATAGATGCCACCCAATCATGTGCCAGTAATAAGTGCCCCCATAGTGCCACCCAATAATGTGCCAGTAAAAGTGCCATCAATAAAGTGTCGGTAAGAAGTGCCCTCATAGATTCCCCCCACAGTGCCCCCCAATAATGTGCCAGTAACAAGTGCCCCCATAGATGCCCCACAATAATGTTCCAGTAACAAGTGCCCCCATAGATGCCCCCCAATCATGTGCCAATAACAAGTGCCTCCATAGATGCCCCCAATCATGTGCCAGTAACAATTGCCCCCATAGATGCCACCCAATCATGTGCCAGTAACTAGCAGCCCCATAGATGCTGCCCAATCATGTAACATTTGAAACAAGGAAAAATAACCAAAAGCACCAAAGGAAGGTGTCCGGCGCCACACACCTCTATAGATATCAACTAAAAGGAAATAGATTCAGTGTATAGTCACTGGTACAAAATACATACAAATGTAGAATGCGCACCAACACCTTAGATATAAGGCCTCGTCATAAATTATCCATAAAATTAACAGCATGGTTGCAGGCCAGTGTCCCACCAGATGTATGCGTACTGGCTGCTAATACCTTACTGAGTAGCCACTCTATGACTGCCTGGTATCCCTGTCTTCTGTCTCTGCGTGATTAAATGGCCAAAGAGAAAAGGGGAGAAGGTGCTCATAGGTGGTGGTTGACAAGATATGTTGTTATTTGTTCCTAGCCAGGGTGAGTGGTTGCTACTCACCTTGGTTAGGTTGTACTTTTGGTAGTACAGTTCTGGTGGAGGTAAAATCGTGGGGTGATATGGGTTGGTGCAGCCGATTATCGTCCAAGTTGACCATGGGCGGGAGCCAAGCCGCCACTTTGGTGCGAATAGTGGTATATGGGGAGGGGGCTCGTCTGCACTGGGTTCATGCAGTGAGCGGGTGGACACAAGGCGCAATTCACAACCCAGTTGAGGATACAAAGTATTTTTTTATTATTTTTTGGTTAGCAAAGACGACGCCACTGGCTACACGTGCAGAAGCGCTACCACTGGAGGACACTCACCGGCCGCATCACTAAGCAGTGCGGACCGCCATACACCCCCCAAACAAGGGATCTCCAACAAGAGTGACCTCCAATTAGCCTACGGTGACAAGGATACAGACTTGATAAAGGGGACTGCGTACCCCGAAACGCGTTGTCTTTGCTAACCAAAAAATAATAAAAAATACTTCGTATCCTCAACTGGGTTGTGAATTGCGCCTTGTGTCCACCCGCTCACTGCATGAACGAGAGCAGACGAGCCCCCTCCCCATATACTTCTGTGTCTGCGTGAGTCTGTGGTGGCCGATGATGAAATGGGGTTCCCGTGTTTGCTGCTGAGTCAGACTGGCCTTCCTATGGTCGGCGTCCCATGTGTGTAGCGCTGGATGCACTCTCCGGTATTGCACGGGCTTCTGAGATTCTAGATGCGCAGGAGTAATCCAAGGAAATCGGAATTTGAACTCTTTGGCTTTTTATAGATCCCCTGGGATCCCCTGTTTACCAGCACCTTGATCCCCCCCTCGAGCTTGGGCCCCCACCCCCACACAATCAAGTTCTTCTATAACCCCTCCCCCCTTTTTTAATCAAATTGACCCTTTATCAAGTACACCTCTAATGAAGCACATCTTCAATCAAGTACTTGCCCACCTATGAACATAAAGGCATATGACATCTCTCCAACACAGATTTTGATCTGCAATTTTTTTTTACTATTTATACACAATAAAGGGGAACACAAACCCCAGTCCATACAGATATGGCAGGACCAATACACTTATTGGCCCAAAGAGCTGACAGCCACGAATCATCAGTGACAGATAAAACGCAACGATAACGCACCTTTAGAAAAAACGCAATTGTAACTCATTTTCAGTCCAAATGAGGAGCTATAACTCCTCCCCTAGTCACTTTATACCTTTACCTCATGAAACCTCAGATTTTTATTCCACAGACTAATGCTTTTATTTAGGTCTCCTGCACATGATCGTTGTTTTATTCCGTGTCCGTTGCGCCGTCTTTTGTGATTTTCTGCGGACCCATTGATTTGCCATCCGCATCCGTGATTCCAGTCCGTCAAAAAAAAATAGAACCTGTCCTATTATTTTCGCAGACAACGGTTCGCGGACCCATTCAAGTCAATGGGACCGCTAAAAAACGCGGAGGCACACAAGATTGTCACCCGTGTCCAATTTTTTCCTATCATTTGCATGGCAAACTTGTCTTAGACTTTTTTTGTGGTCCAAAAATAAAGGAAGGCACACGGAAACGGATCACGGAACAACGGAACCCCGTTTTGCGGACCGCTAAAAAATACTGTTGTGTGCACGAGGCCTTACACTTCATGGTAATTAATACATAAAAATCAAATATATATATACACATGGTCTGCAGGCATGACAGTATTACTTCATTTTTTGATCAAAAGATCTGCTAATCACTAATTGCCAACTACACATAGACCACAACTATATACACCTTCAGTCCAAATGAGATGTACCACCTACTCTATTAACCCTATTTCTACACTTCTGAATTTCATAAAACTCGCATCCTGTTCTCTACTCCCAACTGGACGTCCTTAAATACATTCCATATATCTCCACACACAATTTTTGGATACTTTTTATGTACATATTTTGAATATTTTTTAATGTTACATATGATATTTTTCATGACATTTTTTATAACATTTTTTATGACACACACTATTTTTAATGTCATGGATTGAACTATACCTCGGAATGATGAACTATGTAGAAAAATTAACTCTGCAAGACTATACATTTTTGATGGACCATCACAAAAGAATCATGAATTACAAATAAAACGCAACGGATATAAGTGATGTAATAAGTCCACTCTGAGACCAACCCAACATCTTATGCCTTTTCCTTTTTTTCTCCCTTATTTTAATGGAATAATAAAAATAAAAAAAGACGCATTTAGAACAAAATCCACCTATGAACATAAAGGTATATGACATCTCTCCAACACAGATTTTGATCTTTTTATAGGAGTGACTATAAAAAGGGGGGAAAAAGGGGGTTAGTCAGCACCTCCCAGTGCGCAGGTGCACGCTGCCATGGCAAAGACCTAGGGAAAAAAGAGACAATGCAGCAGCACCCTGCAAACCAGATAAAGTACAACAATGCCATAGTCACAAAAATTATAGTGTTAATGCTACGCTTATTTATAAAGTGAGATGCTTGGCCAATGCATTTTGTACAAAACCATCTGAGCCAGTCTGCCGTACGTCAAGGCGATCTCTGTTAGACAGGTCCTAACACTAAATACTACCTGTTATGCGCCATAATTGCATTGGCCAAGCATCTCACTTTATAAATAAGCGTAGCATTAGCACTATCATTTTTGTAACTATGGCATTATGGTACTTTATCTGATTTGCAGGGTGCTGTTGCATTGTCTCTTTTCTATAAAAATCCTGGGAGATCTATGCAGATTACCACTGATGAAGAAGTCAGTCTAAGACTTCGAAACGTGTTTGGTGAAAGAAATCTGCACATATACAAAGGCACATCAGTGTCTTGGAAGCGCTTCCAGCATTAACAGATTTCCCTGGATTACTCCCGCACACCCAGAATCTCAGAAGCCCGCGCAATACCGGAGCGCATCCAGCGCTACACACACGGGACGCCGACCATAGAAAGGCCCGTCAGACTCAGCAGGAAACACAGGAACCCCATTTCATCATCGGCCACCATGAACTCACGCAGAGACAGAAGACCGGGATACCAGGCAGTCATAGAGCGGCTACTCAGTAAGGTATTAGCGGCCAGTATGCACACATCTGGTCGGACACCACCAAACACTGGCCTGCAACCAATTTTTTCTCATCCTACCGCACTGTCATTTTTTCTTATGCCTGAGAGACCACTCTAGGATGAAGCATTTGGAATTGTGTATTGCATGTAAAGTGAGCTCACCGGGACTTTCTGATAAATATAGGACGCCGCAGTCAAACAGCCAGAACTGGCTAATTGGTGATCCCTAAGTTGCCAGTATATGAATAATACATCCTTTGGCTTTGCTATTGTCTGACGTACACCTAATGATGCTACACTAACATTGTATCAGACTCATACTGAATGTATTCACACCACACTGAATCTGTCCATTTAAGGAAGCCAGTGCAACTCTGCCACATTGTTATCACTCTCTACATAGTGTCAGTCTATGTGTAACCTACCACATATATCTGACACAACTCAAGACTAGAGTTGAGCAGACACCTGGCTGTTTGGGTTCGACGGGTTCGGCCGAACCTCACAAAAAAGTTAGAGTTCGGGACCCGAACCCGAACTTTGGAGCACTAAAATGCCTCTAAAAAAGTCATGGAAAGGGCTAGAGGGCTGCAAATGGCAGCAAAATGTGGTTAAGAGCATGGCAAGTGTGGATAGGGAAATGACTTAAAATAACATAAAATACATAAAAATTAAAAATAATAATCTTGATCTAGGAGGAGGAGGTCCATATGTAGTAGGAGGTTGAGGAGGCGGTGGATGTAGCGGTGTAGGTGGAAGCGGCGGTGGAGGAGAAGGACTTAGCCAACTCTGGTTTTTGGTTTTATTTATTTATTTATTTAGGTTTAACCCCTTAAGGACCAGGCTCATTTTCACCTTAAGGACCAGGCTATTTTTTGCAAATCTTGTCTGCAAATCTGACCAGTGTCACTTTAAGTGCTCATAACTTTAAAACGCTTTGACTTACCCAAGCCGTTCTGAGATAGTTTTTTCGCCACATATTGTACTTCATGACACTGCTAAAATTGGGTCAAAAAAGTAAATTTTTTTGCATAAATTTTTTTAATTTTTACCAAATATTTAGAAAAATTAGCAAATTTCAAAGTTTCAGATTCTCTACTTCTGTAATACATAGTAATACCCCCAAAAATTGTGATGACTTTACATTCCCCTTATGTCTACTTCATGTTTGTAGCATTTTGGGAATGATATTTTATTTTTTGGGGATGTTACAAGGCTTAGAAGTTTAAAAGCAAATTTTGAAATTTTTCAGAAATCTTCAAAATCCCACTTTTTATGGACCAGTTCAGGTTTGAAGTCATATTGTGAGGCTTAGATAATAGAAACCTCCCAAAAATGACCCCATTCTAGAAACTACACCCCTCAAGGTATTCAAAACTGTTTTTACAAACTTTATTAACCCTTTAGGTCTTCCACAAGAGTTAATGGCAGATGAAGAAACTATTTTGAAATTTCTATTTTTTGGAAAATTTTCCAATATAATAAATTTTTTCCAGGAGTAAAACAAGGGTTAACTGCCAAACAACACTCAAAATGGGTTGCCCTGATTCTGTAGTTTGCAAAAACACCCCATATGTGGTTGTAAACTACTGTTAGGCCGAACGGTAGCACATTGAAGGAGGGGAACACATATGGGTTTTGGAAGGCAGATTTTGCAGGACTGGTTTTGTTTATTCCATGTCCCATTTGAAGCCCCCTGTTGCACCCCTAGAATAGAAATTTCAAAAAAGTGACTCCATCTAAGAAAGTACACCCCTCAAGGTATTCAAAACTGGGTTTACAAACTTTGTTAACCCTTTAGGTGTTCCACAAGAGTTAATGGCAGATGGAGAAACAATTTTGAAATTTCTATTTTTTGGAAAATCTTCCAATATAATCAATTTTTTCTAAGAGTAAAACAAGGGTTAACTGCCAAACAACACTCAAAATGGGTTGCCCTGATTCTGTAGTTTGCAAAAACACCCCATATGTGGTTGTAAACTACTGTTTGGCCGAACGGTAGCACATTGAAGGAGGGGAACACATATGGGTTTTGGAAGGCAGATTTTGCAGGACTGGTTTTGTTTATTCCATGTCCCATTTGAAGCCCCCTGTTGCACCCCTAGAATAGAAATTTCAAAAAAGTGACTCCATCTAAGAAAGTACACCCCTCAAGGTATTCAAAACTGGGTTTACAAACTTTGTTAACCCTTTAGGTGTTCCACAAGAGTTAATGGCAGATGGAGAAACAATTTTGAAATTTCTATTTTTTGGAAAATCTTCCAATATAATCAATTTTTTCTAAGAGTAAAACAAGGGTTAACTGCCAAACAACACTCAAAATGGGTTGCCCTGATTCTGTAGTTTGCAAAAACACCCCATATGTGGTCGTAAACTACTGTTTGGCCGAACGGTAGCACATAGAAGGAGGGGAACACCATATGGGTTTTGGAAGGCAGATTTTTCAGGACTGGTTTTGTTTATATCATGTCCCATTTGAAGCCCCCTGTTGCACCCCTAGAATAGAAATTTCAAAAACGTGACTCCATCTAAGAAAGTACACCCCTCAAGGTATTCAAAACTGGGTTTACAAACTTTGTTAACCCTTTAGTTGTTCCACAAGAGTTAATGGCAGATGGAGAAACAATTTAGAAATTTCTATTTTTTGGAAAATTTTCCAATATAATCAAATTTTTTCCAGGAGTAAAACAAAGGGTTAACTGCCAAACAACACTCAAAATGGGTTGCCCTGATTCTGTAGTTTGCAAAAACACCCCATATGTGGTCGTAAACTACTGTTTGGCCGAACGGTAGCACATAGAAGGAGGGGAACACCATATGGGTTTTGGAAGGCAGATTTTGCAGGACTGGTTTTGTTTATACCATGTCCCATTTGAAGCCCCCTGTTGCACCCCTAGAATAGAAATTTCAAAAAAGTGACTCCATCTAAGAAAGTACACCCCTCAAGGTATTCAAAACTGGGTTTACAAACTTTGTTAACCCTTTAGGTGTTCCACAACAGTTAATGGCAGATGGAGAAACAATTTTGAAATTTCTATTTTTTGGAAATTTTTCCATTTTAACCCTTCCTTTATTACTGGAAAAAATGGGTTAACAGCCAAACAAAACTCAAAATAGGTTGCCCTGATTCTGTAGTTTGCAGAAACACCCCATATGTGGTCGTAAACTACTATTTGGCTAAACGGCAGGACATAGAAGGAGGGGAACGTCATATGGTTTTTGGAAGGCAGATTTTGCTGGACTGGTTTATTTACACAATGTACCGTTTCAAGCCCCCTGATGCACCCCTAGAGTAGAAACTCCATAAAAGTGACCCCATCTTGGAAACTACGGGATAAGGTGGTTGTTGTTTTGAGACTATTTTAAATAGGTAAATATGATTTTTGGTTGCTCTATATTACTCTTTTTTGAGGCAATGTAACAAAAAATAAAATTCAAAAATTGTTTCTACATTCGCTATTTAGTTTTGTGGAACACCTAAAGGGTTAACATAGTTTGTAAAGTAACTTTTGAATACCTTGAGGGGTGTAGTTTCTTACATGGGGTAACTTTTTTGGAGTTTCTAGTCTAGGCTACATCAGGGGGGGCTTCTAATGGGACATGGTGTCAAAAAAAAAACTGTCCATCAAAATCTGCCTTCCAGAAACCGTATGGAGTTCCCTTCGTTCTATGCCCTGCCGTGCGGCTATATAGCCATTTACGACAACATATGGGGTGTTTCTGCAAACTACAGAATCGGGGCAATAAATATTTAGTTTTGTTTGGCTGTTAACCCTTGCTTTATTACCGGCAAAATGGATTCAAATTGAAATTTTGCCCAAAAATTGGTGTTTTGGCACAGTTTTTATTTTATATTTTTAACACCGTTCATCCGAGGCGTTTGGTCAAAAGTTATTTTTATAGCGACGACTTTTACGCACGCGACGATGCCCAATATGTATGGCTCTCAGACTTTGGAGACACTAAGCAGGCATCCTAAAAATGCGGCCCTCCAGATGTTGTAAAACTACAATTCCCACCATGCCCTGCTGTAGGTTGTCTGGGCATGCTGGGAGTTATAGTTTTACAACATCTGGAAGGCCGCAGTTTGAGGATGCCTGCACTAAAACTAATATTTTTTGAGGAAATAAAAATTGTTTCCGTGTCTCCAAAGTCTGAGAGCCATAGTGTTTTATGTTCTCTAGTGGACTGTTGGGGATTATAAAAATTTTGTACTCCATGGAAGTGTGATACTCCCTGAAACAATAAGCAATCGATAATGCAGAGGCCCGGATGATCGGGGCACGTGTCACATTGAGTAGTGGTGTCCTTCCGTATCCCCCTCTTGTGACACACTCTGCACTTTTTTTGGGTTCGTCCCTTCTTTCCAGTATGGGGGACCACACCTGGAAAGTGTTGGCCAGGGACGATCCGGGCGCCTCCAGTTCCCGAGGTACTCCGGCCTGCTCTTTCCCGGTCCGAAAAGATCAGGTCCTTGAGGACTGCCTCGTAGAATTGGAGGAATGTCCCTGTGGTGCCAGCGCTTCGGGATAGTACAAAAGAGTTGTACATGGCAACCTGTACCAAGTAGACCGCAACTTTTTTGTACCATGCCCGGGTTTTGCGCATGGCGTTATATGGCTTGAGGACTTGATCAGAGAGATCAACTCCTCCCATATACCGATTGTAGTCGACGATACAATCGGGCTGGAGGACCGTTGCCGCGGTACCTCGCACAGAGACTGGGGTGGTGCTGTTACTGTGGATTGTGGACAGCATAAGGACATCCCTCTTGTCCTTATACCTGACCAGCAACAGGTTTCCACTGGTAAGGGCACGGGTCTCACCCCTGGGGATAGGTACCTGGAGGGGGTAGGCAGGGAGGCCGCGTTGATTTTTCCGCACGGTCCCACAAGCGAACGTGGATCTGGCGGCAAAGGACCTGAACAAGGGAATGCTGGTATAAAAGTTATCCACGTACAAGTGGTAACCATCATCCAGCAATGGGTACATAAGGTCCCACACGAGTTTCCCGCTAACACCCAGAGTGGGGGGACATTCTGGGGGTTGAATACGGGAATCTCGCCCCTCGTACACACAAAATTTGTAAGTGTACCCTGAGGTACTCTCCCAAATTTTGTATAGCTTCACGCCATACCTCGCCCGCTTTGTGGGAATATATTGGCGGAAACTGAGTCTCCCCTTGAACGCAACGAGAGACTCATCAACCGCGACCTCCCTTTCAGGTACGTAGGCCTCCATGAATTTGCAGCGAGATAACGCAGCCTATCAGAGAAACGGGGAAGGGAGACGCCTCTCCCTCCCCTGCCCCGCCACAGCACTTCCATCTGTATCGCTGTCCTGAGGACGGCGATACAAATGACTATGGAGATGAGTGCTTCCACAATGGAAGCGCTCACCTCCCTGTGCCCTGCCGCCGGCCCCCACGTCACGTGGCCAGCGGGGCTCAAGAGGCAGCTGCCTTGGGCCCCCCCCAGGCGGCACTGGGCCCGGAGGAGCTGCCCCTTTTTCCCCGCGTTAAAGATGGCACTGCATCTAGAGTTGAGCAAACCCGAACTGCAAAGTTCAGGTTCGTACAGAACTTTGCAAGTTCAGGTACTAGAACCCGAACCCGGACTTTTTCACTGAAGTTAAGGTTCGGTGTTCGGGTGATTTTATTATTTTCCGTTATAACATGGTTATAACGTAAAATAATAGCATTCATAAAACAGAATGCTAAATAAAATGTCTATTGAGGGGTTAAAAATAAAAAAAACCTCACCTTATCCATTTGATCGCACAGCCGGTATCTTCTTTTCTTCAGGACCTGCGGGGACATCACCGCACTCATTACGTGGTGACGTCACCGCAGGTCATGCTAAATGAAGATAGAAGGACCATAGCTCGCTCTGCACTGACTGACAAGATACCATGTGGGTGCTTGAAATGGGCTCCTCTTTCCTTCTCTTGATATGCTTGCACCTTCCTATCAATAGTGTCTATGAGTAGGCTATCCAATAGCTGCATTTTATTTATTTTATGCACTTATATTGTGCTGTTATATTCCACAGAGCTTTACAGACATTAGCATCAAGCTGTCCCCAATGGAGCTCACAATCGAAGGTCCCTATCAGTGGCGTACATAGAGAAGTAAGGGCCCCATAGCAAGGATCAAACCGGGGCCCCCCACACAGGACAGAAGGGTTTCTGCCTAAACCCTTTTCAGTGACCCGTGGGCCATTTTTCTACTGCTTCATTTACTAAAAGTTGCTCCTTTAGAGCAGGGATGCCCAACCTGTGGCCCCCCAGCTGTTGCAAAACTACAACTCCCAGCATAGCTGGATGGCCTACAGCTATAAGCCTACAGCAAGGCATAATGGGAGTTGTAGTTTTATAACAGCTGGAGGCCCGCTGGTTTATCATGCCTGCTTTAGAGAGTAGAGTCCCGATAAAGTTTTCACCTCCAGTAGAACAGGAGATAATCCCAACTAAGACTAGGCCCTCTCTTACTCTGGGCCCCAAAGAAGTAGCATCGTCTGCCGCTATGGTAGTTACGCCCCTGGTCCCTATCTTTATTCCAACACACCGCAGCAGAGGTCCATTAAAGTGAATATGGCTTTGTTGCAGCATCCTGCACAGCAAGTGCCAGGAGCATCACTTTGCAAAAAAGGTCCTAATTCTAAGGATAGGTGCTGATCAGAAAGTAATGACATACCCTAGCAATATGCCATCACCTTCTATGCTGAGAAGAAAATATCTTTAAAGCCAAAGAATTTACAAGTTTCATTGAATACATTTCTATTCTGTCTACCATGAATAGATGTTTTTCCTGGAATAGCTACTGTATGGGGTCCAGGGTACTCCAATGATGGCAATACAAGGCTTGGGTATAAGCCCTAGATTATCTCCTATACAGGTTGGCAAGAAGCTCCAGCCTTCCTGTCCACAATAGAGTGCTATGGGATAATAAGGAAGCATTAAAGGGGTTTTCTGGTTTAAAAAATACATTTTCACCACTTTTTCGTCTGAAGGACCTACTGTTGTATTCAAAATTATTCAACCCCCACTGAAATTGAGTGTTTTGGCCAGTTTGACATTGATTTTGATCATTTCAGTCATCTTGTTTACAATTAAATCAAAGAGACACTTGTAAGTCAGACAAATATAACATAACATTTATAATGAAATAACCACAAATGTCTTTTCTGTGCTGACATCATTATCAGTTTTATTCAACCCCCAAGTGACATTCAATCTTAATACTTAGTACAACATCCTTTTCCAGTTATAACAGCTTTTAAACGTGAAGCATAGCTTGACACAAGTGTCTTGCAGCGATCTACGGGTATCGTCGCCCATTCTTCATGGGCAAAAGCCTCCAGTTCAGTCACATTCTTAGGCTTGCGCGCAGCAACTGCTTTCTTTAAGTCCCACCAGAGGTTCTCAATCGGATTTAAGTCTGGTGACTGCGATGGCCACTTCAAAATATTCCAGCCTTTAATCTGCAACCATGCTCTAGTGGACTTGGAGGTATGCTTGGGATCATTGTCCCGTTGAAAGGTCCAACGTCTCCCAAGGCTCAGGTTTGTGACGGACTGCATCACATTTTCATCCAATATCTCCTGGTACTGAAGAGAATTCATGGTACCTTGCACACGCTGAAGCTTCCCTGTACCTGTAGAAGCAAAACAGCCCCAAAGCATGATTGACCCCCGCCATGCTTCACAGTAGGCAAGGTGTTCTTTTCTTCATAGGCCTTGTTCTTCCTCCTCCAAACATAGCGTTGATCCATGGGCCCAAACTGTTCTAATTTTGTTTCATCAGTCCACAGAACACTATCCCAAAACTTTTGTGGTTTGTCCACATGACTTTTGGCCTACTGCAGTCGACTCTTCTTATTCTTTGGAGAAAGCAAGGGGGTGCTGGCATGGAGGCCTTCATTACGCAGTGTGCACCTTATTGTCTGAGCTGAAACTTCAGTACCCACATCTGACAAATCTTTTTCAGTTCCTCAGGCGTCACACGGGGACTTTTCTCCACTTTGCGCTTCAGGTAGCGCACAGCAGTCGAAGTCAGCATCTTCTTTCTGCCATGACTAGGTAGCGTTTCAACAGTGCCCTTTGCCTTGAATTTGCGAATGATGCTTCCTATTGTGTCTCTTGGTGTGTTTAACATCTTTGCAATCTTCTTATAGCCATTGCCCTTCCTGTGAAGAGAAATCACCTCTTCTCTTGTCTTCCTGGACCATTCTCTTGACTTCACCATGTTTGTAAACACACCAGTAAATGTCTAAAAGGAGCTGAGTATCAAAGTCCTTTTAAATCTGCCTAATTGGTGCTTATTATGCTTTATTGCTGCTCCTTGACATCCACAGGTGTTTTCAATACCTGATCGAAAACACTTGAATGAACCTCTGTTCTTAAGAGTGGTAGTCTTTAAGGGGTTGAATAATTGTGTCAATGAAGAAATCACAAAAAAAACATTTAATACTGTATTACAAAAACAATTGATGTCATTTTAGTTGCATTTGGTTCTTTAAAAAGTCCTTGTAAGATTTCATTCTGAACACAATTACAAATGTACACTAAATTCCCTAAAACCCTTTACAGCATTGGGGGTTGAATAATTTTGAACACAACTGTAGCTTGTCTATTCATTATGTTGACAGCCCATTGATTTCAGTGATAGTTGTGTAATACTTAGTTTCTCCTGTGGTGGAACTGTAGGGAAATTTTTCCAGGATCCCCTACAGATCACAGCAGATTAACAGTGGTTTTCAGCATTCTAACATTCAGACATCTTGTTTAAAACCTTTTCTTTTGTTTGCCGTGTCCCTCTGTCTAAATATTTCTCTATAGTTCTTCTATTCACACAGACACTGCTAATTTGTCAGCACTTTTACATCTGTTAACAGTATTGTGCATCCATTGTGAAATCTGTCGGTAAAGAATGCTTAAAACGTGGAAAAAACTAAACCAAGAATCACTTAATTGCTGTTAAACCAAGCAGGAAGAGCAAGCGATAAACAGAAAATCAAATGTTATGCCGACATTATAATTAAAAAGTAAAGGCATGTTAGAAGGATGCTTCCATCATAAAGGGGTATTTTTTAACTCAATATTCAGACATTTTCGCTTTTTCCTCCCTTGAGATTTAACTTTTCAAATGTTCTATATTTTCTATATTCCATATTTTTTTATGGCACTATTTAATTTTTCTGAGGGACAGAATGATTACGAAAATTCCAAATTTCTATTATTTCTTTTATGCTTTACTTAAAAAAAGGAAAAAAAAAATTAAAGAGTCACGATTTAACAGAGAATGGTGTAACTAGCAAATCTCTAAATCACTTCATTTAAAAAAATATGTCTGCAGGCACCTGAAAAAAGCTGTAAAAACATGGCCACTAGGGGGTCTCACTTCCACCTAATTTGCAGTCCGCTGCCTATTATCAGGAAGGTCCATCCCTTGTCACGCAGACTCAGAAGACGGTCCACTGGAAGTGGTGGTCTTTTTTTTTCCATCTGCGGAGCTATGTGAAGGCTTATTTTTACAAGATGAGCTGTATCTTTTATTGGTGCCATATTGGGGTACGTATGACTTTTTAATCACCTCTTATTCAACTTTTTAAGGGGGAGCAACATTATCAAAAACAACAAACAGCATTTTTTTTTTTCCCATTAGAGCATTCACTGCACACAATAAACATTTTCATATCTTAACCCGTAGAATACCAGCCCGTACATGCACGCCGCTGGGAAAAGGGTCACAAATCCTAGCACCATAGTTGCAACGCTCTGATCGGGCAGACACAGCTCTTGCTTCCGTGCGATCAGAGCGCTGTAGCTGTACTGCGCTGGGATTTGTGACCCTGTTCAGCTGCAGGGTCCGGCAGTCACTAATAGCCAGACTCCTGCTGTATGCGTCGGCATCAGTGGAAAAAATAAATAAATGATAGACATATTAGGTATTGCCGCATCTGTAACAACCTGCTCTATAAAAATATCACATTATATGCCCCCTCAGGTGAATTATGTAATAAAATTAAAAAAAGTATACTAAGTATGCCATTTTTTCACCTTCCCTCATAAAAAGTGTAATACCAAGCGATCAAAAAGTCTTATGTACCCCAAAATTGTACTAATGAAAACTTCATCTCATCCGACAAAAAATGATCCTGTCACAACCAGACAGCTGAGAAGCTCTGACAGAGGCCTTTCAGAACCTCCTCCTTGAATTTCTGTGTTGTGGTATTCAGCTCCTCCTCTCGTCAGCCTCTCTCAGCTGTCATGTCTTAATTGCTTCCCTTTAAATGCCTCCTCAGAATGCTTTTCTGAGCGGCTTATATTTCCTCCTGGAGTGTGTGTGCACGCTGATCTGTCCTCCTCTTTGCTTCAAAGCTAAGTGTACTTTTATATGTTTATATCTGTTTGCTGGATCCCAGATGACCCTGACTCCCTCCGTGTCTTGTGTAGGGAGCCGGTGGTCGTGTCCCCTCACTATTGTAGGGTGCTCAGGGCTTTATAGTCAAGGTTCGTGGATATGCAAACCTCCACCATTAGGATCTTTGCATAGGCTGAGCAGCCAGGGAAAGTGCCAGGTCTTCTGCAGGGGTCTCCCTTGGTTCCTTAGTTTTTGGATCCAGCGAGTCGTTTATACATGTTGCTTTGCCTTGTTACCTGTACACATTCCGTGACATTATAAGCCGCCAAAACCGTCTTAAGCATGGATCCGGTTTCACTTTTGGCTGAACGCTTCCAGGGTCTTTCATTGGAGGTAGCTGACCTCCGTAAGACTTTGTCTCAGCTTCAAGTGACCGGTTCAGCTTGCGTTCATGGAGCTTGTTCTGAGCCTAAGATCTCGCTCCCGGATACGTTCTCCGGGGGTAGTGAGAATTTTGTGCGTTTTAGAGAGGCTTGCAAACTCCATTTTCGCCTTCTTCCCCATTCTTCTGGTGATGAGGAACGGAGGGTGGGGATCATTATATCGCTGCTCAGGGGTAACGCTCAGTCCTGGGCCTTTTCGCTGCCGGAGGGGGCACGGCCCCTCCGTTCAGTGGATGAATTCTTTTTAGCCCTGGGTCAGATATATGATGATCCGGATCGTATTGCTCTGGCGGAGTCTAGACTACGTCTCCTATGCCAGGGTAAACAATCCGCAGAAATATACTGCTCAGAATTTCGGAGTTGGGCAGCTGATACTGGTTGGAATGATGCTGCACTCCGAAGTCAATTTTGCCATGGTCTTTCAGAGGGATTGAAAGATGCATTTGCCTTTCATGAAAGGCCTATTTCTTTGGACTCTGCTATGTCTCAGGCCGTTCGTATTGACAGGCGTCTTAGAGAGAGAGGAGAGATCTCTCCTTCCTGTCATACTCGGTCCCAGGACTGTGCAGCGGTCCCATTCTCTGCGCAGGGGTCTCAGTCGCTGTCAGCCCCTTCTGAGCAGGAGCCCATGCAGCTGGGGTTGATTGCTTCTGACAATAGAAGATTCAGCCCGCATGAGAGGGTTTGTTTTTGTTGTGGAGGTATTAATCATTTGGCAAATATTTGTCCCTCTAGGAGATTCAGGCAGTTCTCTGGGTATAATAAAGAAACAAAGAGGAAAAAATCTTTGAAAAATGTTCCGTCTGTTACTATTGGCAGGATTGAGGCGGAAATTGAAGATTTTCCGTTTGCTTGTAGTTCCCGTTTTGTCCTGCCGGCTAGGGTGGCGCTAGAGAGCAAGAACATTTTTTGTGAGATTTTTGTGGATAGTGGAGCAGCGGTTAATCTCATTGATAATCACTTTGCGATAACTCATGGTTTCCAGGTGTGCGCTTTGAGAAAGGATATTCCTGTGTTTTCTATCGATTCCGCTCCACTTTCTCAGAAGTCATTAAAGGGCATAGTTCACAATATCCGTTTAATTGTGAGTGATGCTCATGTTGAGGATGTGTCATGTTTCGTCCTTAGCGGTTTGCCGACTCCTCTAGTGTTGGGGCTACCCTGGCTCACTAAACATAACCCCACCATTGATTGGCAAGCAAGGCAAATAAATGGTTGGAGTGACTTTTGCAGAGAGAATTGCCTCACGACATCTGTTTCTGAGGTTGCTACTAAGACTGTACCATCTTTTCTCTCTGAATTTTCGGATGTCTTCTCTGAGAGTGGAGTTCAGGATTTGCCCCCGCACAGGGAGTACGATTGCCCTATTAATCTCATCCCAGACGCCAAGCTGCCTAAATCTCGTTTATACAATCTTTCCCAACCTGAGAGGATCGCTATGCGTACTTATATCTCTGAGAGTCTGAGAAAGGGACACATACGACCCTCAAAGTCACCTGTTGCCGCTGGTTTTTTCTTTGTTAAGAAAAAAGATGGTTCTTTAAGACCTTGTCTGGATTTCAGGGAGCTGAACAATATCACAATTCGTGACCCTTATCAGCTTCCTCTGATCCCGGACCTGTTTAACCAGGTTGTTGGGGCTAAAGTCTTTTCCAAATTAGATTTAAGAGGGGCATACAACCTGGTCAGGGTCAGAGAAGGGGACGAATGGAAGACGGCCTTCAATACCCCTGAGGGCCATTTTGAGAATTTGGTTATGCCTTTTGGGTTGATGAATGCCCCAGCCGTTTTTCAGCATTTCGTGAACAGCATTTTTTATCATTTGATGGGAAAATTTGTATTGGTGTATTTGGATGACATTTAGATTTTTTCTCCCGATTTCAAAACTCATAAGGAACATTTACGTCAGGTCTTGCTCATCCTGCGGGAGAATAAACTATATGCGAAACTGGAAAAATGTGTGTTTGCGGTTCCAGAAATTCAATTTCTGGGGTTTCTTCTCTCCGCTTCTGGTTTTCGCATGGACCCCGAGAAGGTCCGCGCTGTGCTTGAGTGGGAGCTTCCTGAGAATCAAAAGGCGCTGATGCGTTTTTTGGGCTTTGCCAATTATTACAGGAAGTTCATTTTGAATTATTCTTCTATTGTTAAACCACTCACTGATATGACCAGAAAGGGGGTAGATTTTTCTTCTTGGTCAGTAGAGGCGCGTAAGGCCTTTTCTGATATCAAGGAGAGTTTTGCTTCCGCTCCCATCTTGGTGCAACCTGATGTTTCATTACCCTTCATAGTTGAGGTTGATGCTTCTGAGGTGGGTGTGGGGGCGGTCTTGTCTCAGGGTTCCTCTCCTGCCAATTGGCGACCGTGTGCCTTTTTCTCAAGAAAACTCTCCTCCGCAGAGAGAAATTACGATGTGGGAGATAGGGAATTGTTGGCCATCAAGTTGGCTTTTGAGGAATGGCGCCATTGGCTAGAGGGGGCCAGACACCCTATTACCGTATTTACTGACCATAAAAATCTGGCCTACTTGGAGTCAGCCAAGCGTCTGAACCCGAGACAGGCCAGATGGTCGTTGTTCTTTTCTAGGTTTAATTTTGTTGTCACGTTCCGCCCTGGAGTTAAGAATGTGAAGGCAGATGCCCTGTCACGTTGTTTTCCGGGAGGCGGGAATTTTGAAGACCCGGGTCCCATTTTGGCTGAAGGTGTGGTGGTCTCTGCTCTTTTTCCTGAATTGGAGGCAGAGGTGCAGGCAGCCCAGTCAGAGGCTCCTGATCTTTGTCCTCCTGGGAGGTTGTTTGTGCCTCTCGCTTTAAGACACAAGATTTTTAAAGAACACCACGATACGGTCCTTGCTGGGCACCCGGGGGTAAGAGCCACACTGGATCTCATCGCTCGGAGATTCTGGTGGCCTGCGCTTCGTAAGTCGGTTGAGGGTTTTGTGGCAGCCTGCGAGACTTGCGCTCGTGCCAAGGTCCCTCATTCACGGCCATCAGGTCCTCTCCTTCCCTTACCCATTCCTTCCCGTCCTTGGACACATCTGTCCATGGACTTTATCACGGACCTGCCTCGTTCCTCGGGGAAGACTGTGATTCTGGTGGTGGTGGACCGTTTTAGCAAAATGGTGCATTTCATCCCTTTTCCTGGTTTGCCCAATGCTAAGACGCTGGCGCAGGCATTTGTTGATCACATTGTCAAGTTGCACGGTATTCCTTCAGACATAGTCTCTGATAGGGGCACGCAGTTTGTTTCCAGATTCTGGAAGGCTTTCTGTTCTCGCTTGGGGGTTCGGTTGTCATTCTCTTCTGCTTTCCACCCGCAGTCGAATGGCCAGACAGAGCGCGTCAATCAGAATCTGGAGACATATCTGCGTTGTTTTGTGGCGGAGAATCAAGAGGATTGGTGTTCTTTTTTGTCCCTTGCTGAGTTTGCTTTAAATAACCGTCGTCAGGAGTCCTCTGATAAGTCACCATTTTTTGGTGCATATGGGTTTCATCCACAGTTTGGGACTTTCTCGGGAGAGGGGTCTTCTGGTTTACCTGATGAGGACAGATTCTCCTCGTCTTTGTCATCTATTTGGCAAAAGATTCAAGAGAATCTAAAGAGCATGAGTGAGAGATATAAGCGTGTGGCTGATAAGAGACGTGTGCTTGGTCCGGACCTGAATGTTGGTGATCTGGTGTGGTTGTCTACCAAGAATATCAAATTGAAGGTTCCCTCCTGGAAGTTGGGTCCTAGGTTTATTGGGCCTTACAAAATCCTGTCTGTCATCAATCCTGTTGCATACCGTCTTGATCTTCCTCAGACTTGGAAGATCCATAATGTTTTTCATAAGTCCTTATTGAAACCTTATGTTCAACCCATTGTACCCTCGCCTTTGCCTCCTCCTCCGATTATGGTTGATGGGAATCTTGAATTCCAGGTCTCTAGGATTGTGGATTCTCGTCTTGTCCGCGGTTCTCTTCAGTACCTTGTTCAGTGGGAGGGGTATGGTCCTGAGGAGAGGATGTGGGTCCCAGTGACGGACATTAAGGCCTCTCGTCTCATCAGGGCATTCCATAGGTCCCATCCTGAGAAGGTGGGCTCTGAGTGTCCGGAGTCCACTCGTAGAGGGAGGGGTACTGTCACAACCAGACAGCTGAGAAGCTCTGACAGAGGCCTTTCAGAACCTCCTCCTTGAATTTCTGTGTTGTGGTATTCAGCTCCTCCTCTCGTCAGCCTCTCTCAGCTGTCATGTCTTAATTGCTTCCCTTTAAATGCCTCCTCAGAATGCTTTTCTGAGCGGCTTATATTTCCTCCTGGAGTGTGTGTGCACGCTGATCTGTCCTCCTCTTTGCTTCAAAGCTAAGTGTACTTTTATATGTTTATATCTGTTTGCTGGATCCCAGATGACCCTGACTCCCTCCGTGTCTTGTGTAGGGAGCCGGTGGTCGTGTCCCCTCACTATTGTAGGGTGCTCAGGGCTTTATAGTCAAGGTTCGTGGATATGCAAACCTCCACCATTAGGATCTTTGCATAGGCTGAGCAGCCAGGGAAAGTGCCAGGTCTTCTGCAGGGGTCTCCCTTGGTTCCTTAGTTTTTGGATCCAGCGAGTCGTTTATACATGTTGCTTTGCCTTGTTACCTGTACACATTCCGTGACAGATCCCCCCACATAAGACAATAACTTACAAAATAAAAATCAATGGCACCAGTAAACCAGTCCATCAAAATCTGCGCTGCAAAAGTCATATGGCGTTCCTTCCGATCTGAATCATACCATGTGCCCCCACAGCAGTTTACCACCACATATGGGGTGTTGCCGTATTCAGGAGAAAGTGGGCACCAAATTATGGGGTGCTTTTTCTCCTGTTACACCTTGCGAGAATAAAACAAAAATTGGGGCTAAAGCAACATTTTATTGGACAAAATTAAACTTTTTATTTTCACAGTGTTTCCAAATTCCTTAAAGCATTTAGGGGGTCAAAATGCTCAATACCTCCCTTAATATTTTCTTTATGGGGTGTAGTTTCCAAAATGAGGTCACTTTTTGAGACTTTCCACTGTAGGGGTACACCAGGGTCTCTTCAAATACAAAATGGTGCCTAAAAACCATTCTAGCAAAATCTGCCTCCAAAATCCATATGGCACTCCTTTCCTTCTGATTACTGCCACATGCCCATAGAGCAGTTTACTGGGGTATTTCTGTAAACTGCAGAATCAGAGAAATATATATTGAGGTTTATTTTGCTGTTAACCCTTTTGAAAGTTCACCTCCATTTTCCTTTAATTCTTGTGGAACAACTCAAGGGTTAACACAGTTTGTAACATCAGTTTTGAATCATTTGAGAGGTGTAGTTTCTAAAATGGGGTCATTTATGGGTGGTTTCCATTACGTAAGCCCTTCAAAATCACTTTATAACTGAATTTGTGCTTAGAAAATGGTTTGTGGAATTTTTTTAAAAATAAAAGAAATTGCTTCTAAACTTCCAAGCCTTTTAACGTCCTAAAAAAATTACATTTACGAAATTATTCCAACATAAAGCAGACATATGGGGAATGTTAAGTAATAAATATTTTATGAGGTATCACTTTCTGTTTTAAAAGCAGAGAAAAAGAAATGTTGAAAATTGCGAATTTTTCTAAATTTTAGGTAAAGGTAAAGGTGAAATATATTGACTCAAATTTATGACTGTCATGAAGTACAATGTGTCACGAGAAAACTTGGCTTGGATAAGTAAAAGTGTTCCAAAGTTATTACCACATTAACTGACTGATGTCAAAACTCTAACAAATCCATGACGTTAGTGTTGACCCTGGGAATGTTAGAGAGTATTGTGAGTCGTAGAGTGTACTTGTGTGTCTAATGCGAGGTGTCTTGTCAGCCTGATATGAAGAGTGGTGACAGCTAAAATTGCTTAGAATTGGATGACGAATCAGTGGAAGGCCTAGTGTGACCTTGCAAACTTCCATCCTGTGTGAAAGCCGTGATCTTGGCACCCTCCAATATATTTTATAATTTACATATGTTTCGAAATTAATACCAAATTTTTGTTGCAGTTAGGCCTCTTTCACACGGGCGAGATTTCCGTGCGGGTGCAATGTGGGAGGTGAACGCATTGCACCCGCACTGAATCTGGACCCATTCATTTCTATGGTGCTGTGCACATGAGCGGTGATTTTCAGCCATCACTTGTTGCATGAAAATCGCAGCATGCTCAATTTTGTGCGTCTTTCATGCAACGCAGGCCCCATAGAAGTGAAAGGGGCTGCGTGAAAATCGCAAGCATCCGCAAGCAAGTGCGGATGCAGTGCGATTTTCACGCACGGTTGCTAGGAGACAATTGGAATAGAGACCCGAATCATTATTATAACATGGTTATATGGGAAAATAATAGCATTCTTAATACAGAATGCTTAGTAAAATAGTGATGGAGGGGTTAAAAAATAAAAGTGTCATGTGACGGACCTAGTGGATTAAGGTGAATAAAATAGAAACATTTTTAACCCCTCCATCACTATTTTATTAAGCATTTTGTATTAACCCCTTCCCGACCGCAGTCTGTATATATACGTGATAGCTGCACATACCCCGTGCAGCTACCACGTATATATATACGTTCTGGCAGCTCTTTAATCCAAGCGCTGCAAAGCGCTTGGATTAAAGCTTCTGCCCCTGCCCTGTATGCTGTCACGGACAGCATACAGTGCAGTAATGCCGGCAAGGGACCAATCAGAGTGGCCCCTTGCTGGCAATCGATCAGATTGGTTAGTCTGTGCAGACTAACCAATCGGATCGCGGCAGTGTTAAAATGCCGGTTTCAGGCTCTGATCTGCGCTCTGCAGATCAGAGCCTGAAAGCCGATAGTGTTCCTCATGCCCCCCGATCTGTGCCGCTCCAAGCCCTTGGTGCCCCTCTGTGCCCCCCGATCTGTGCCCCGCTGATCTGTGCCCCTCTCCTGCACTCATCTCCTGCCCTGATGGCATGCGATCCGCCCCCTCCCCGCCCCATGCATTAATTTTCTAGCCGCCCCTCCTGCCCCATTGTAGTCAGTACCCCCCGACCCCCCCCTTTCCAGTGCTGCCCCCGATTCCCCATTCTGTGTGTGATGGCGGCGGCTCCATTACTGAGCCGCCGCCATCAGCAGAGAGTGTCAGCTCTATGCTGACACTCTCCTGTAACCCCATAGATGCCGCGGTTGCGGCATCCATGGGGTTAAAAGAGGGAGGGAGCTCCCTCTCTCCACCATCGGGGCTGCAGCGCTGTGATTGCAGCACCCAATGGTTGCCATGGCAAAGGCGTCCAGTGCTGCCACCTACAGGCAATCTGGAAGTATTATACTTTGCAATGCAAAAGCATTGCAAAGTATAGTACAACTATCAGCCCCACTGGATCTTCAAGATCCAAGAGGGAACTGATAAAAAAAGTGAAAATAATAAAAGTAAAAATAAATAAATAAATAAATAAAAATGTAAATAAAAAAAAGACATTGCCTTTTCCTATAAAAAAAATGAAAAAATAAAATACACATATTAGGTGTCACCGCGTCCGTAATGACCGTCTCTATAAATATATCACATGATAGACCCCCACCGATAAACACCATAAAAATAAAATTAAAAAAACGGTGCCAAAAAAGCTATTTTTGTCACCTTACATCACAAAAAGTGCAACAGCAAGCGATCAAAAAGCTTATGACCCCAAAATAGTACCAATCAAACCGTCACCTCGTCCCGCAAAAAATGATACCCTATTTAAGACAATCGCCCAAAAAATAAAAAAGCTATGGCTCTCAGACTATAGAGACACTAAAACATCATTTTTTGGGTTTCAGAAATGCTATTATTGTGTAAAACTTAAATAAATAAGAAAAAGTATACATATTAGGTATTGCCATGTCCGTAACGATCTTCTCTATAAAACTATCACATGACCTAACTCCTCAGATGAACGCTGTAAAAATAAATAAATGAAAACTGTTCCAAAACAGCCAATTTTTGGGTCACCTTGCCACATAAAGTGTAATAATGAATGATCAAAAAATCATATGTACCCAAAAATGGTACCAATAAAAACCTCAACACTTTCTGCAAAAAACGAGACCCTGCACAAGACGATCGGCAGAAAAATAAAAAACATATGGCGTTTAGAAAACCAATCCAGCACAATCTACCTTCCAAAAACCGTATGGCATTCCTTTCCTTCTGCGCCCTGCCGTGTGCCCGTACAGCAGTTTACAACCACATGTGGGGTGTTTCTGTAAAACGCAGAATCAGGGTAATAAATATTGAGTTTTGTTTGGCTGTTAACTCTCAATGTGTTAAAGAAAAAAAAATTATAAAATGGAAAATCTGCCCAAAAAGTTAAATTTTGAAATTTCATCTCCATTTTCCTTTAATTCTTGTGGAACGCCTAAAGGGTTAACAAAGTTTGTAAAATAAGTTTTGAGTAACTTGAGGGGTGTAGTTTCTACAATGGGGTCATTTATGGGGGTTTCCACTATGTAAGCCCCACAAAGTGACTTCAGACCTGAACTGGTCCTTAAAAAGTGGGTTTTGGAAATTTTCTTAAAAATTGTAAGAATTGCTTCTAAACTTCTAAGCCTTCTAACGTCCTTAAAAAATAAAATGACATTTCCAAAATGATGCCAACATAAAGTAGACATATGGGGAATGTTAAGTAATAAATATTTTATTAGGTATGACTTTCTGTTTTAGAAGCAGAGAAATTGAAATTTGGAAAATTGTGAAATTTTCGAAATTTTTGGTAAATTTGGGATTTTTTCATAAATAAAGGTGAAATATATTGACTCAAATATATGACTATCATGAAGTACAATGTGTCACGAGAAAACAATCTCAGAATGGCGTGGATAAGTAAAAGTGTTCCAAAGCTATTACCACATAAAGTGACACATGTCAGATTTGTAAATTTTGACCTGGACACTGGGGCATCAATGACCCTTGGTCATAAAAGGGTTAAGAATGCTATTATTTTTCCTTATAACAATGTTATAAGGGAAAATAATAAAATCTACAGAACACCTAACCCAAACCTGAACTTCTGTGAAGAAGTCCGGGTTCAGGTCTGGGTACCAAACATGCCGATTTTTCTCACGCACTGCTATAGTGGCAGTATGGCGAGGGGGTAATATAGAATTGAAAAAGCATATGACATGCTTTGGTCAGAATCTAAGAGTCAAGACCAGAGATGAATTCTAATGTAGACAGTCAATATGTCATTTCCTGATTGTCTTCAAGGACATTTATCTCTGGTGAAGTTGACAGTACAGAGCATGGAAATGTAGGACTTAGTAGTGCTGTAGCGCAGGATGACATGGCCGCACCAACTGAGATTTGTCAGTGGAGGATTTCTCATTTTTGGCTCTCTAAGTAAAATTATATCTGGGGGCACCTGCTGTAAGGCTGCTTCTGCGAGACGAGATGAGGATCTCACCTAGGTCACCAACTTACCTGCAGTGGTTGGCGGCAGTGGAGCATTATACATATTAGCACCCTGTACCCTGTGATTTTAAAGAAGTTTCAATTAAGATTCAAACAAATCAGATTCCACCTTTTTTTTTTCAGGGTTCCTTTGGAAAATGAAAGATAGAATTGAATTGGTTGCTATACCATTTTTGATAAATCTCCCCCACATAGTAGGAACAGCAGGTAGAGATAGGGATAAAGGGAATGCAACTCTGCATAAAGGCTCATGCACATGATTGTACTATGAATTCATGAAATACGGATCCGTAATGCAGTAGCCAAGTCTAAGGGTCTATGCTGCACTTCTAAGGGTCTCCATTCTCCATATGAAATCCATGAAAATAAAATAATGGTGCATATGTTCAATGACATGCCTCATTGTGGTATGCTGACCCATGACAACACACCAAGTTATTCATGCTATGTAAATATAGGGGCTTCATATAAGGGTGGATTCACACTAGTATTAGGGATTCCGTTATGGCTTTCCGTTATAACAGGGTTATAACGAAACATAACGGAATCCATAGGATGGAATGCAAAACGGAAGCCTTTAAGAGGCATTCCGTTTGGCTCTGTCCTCATAGAAGTCTATGGGAAACATAATGGATCCGTCTGGGTCGACAGGACTTTGTTTTCCGTCTTGCATAACAGGAACCAGACGGATCCGTTTTCATTCCCATAGACTATTAGGACGGAGAGCAAACGGAATGCCTTTTAAAGGCATCCATTTTGCATTCCGTCATAATGCAAGTCTATGGGCAGCAAAACGGACCCGCCCTTCCGTCTTATGGATTCCGTTATGTTCCGTTATAACCCTGTTATAACGGAAAGCCATAACTGAATCCCTAACGCTAGTGTGAACCCACCCTGACTCTAAAAATGATTTTGTCATGTGAAGTACCCCAAAACACGGTTACTGCAAAAGGGTAATTGCTGTAACATTATGTTGTTAAGAGGAATGTTAGGTTAACACCTTGGCTAATCCTATTAGATTGCCAGTGGATGGAATTTGTCTGCCCCCTGGTTAGTTTAGTCAGAGGAATGTGTGCCAGAGGAACAGTGAAGACTTACACGTGCAAGCTCCTCAGAGCTAGGCCAAAGTTCAGAGAAACTCCATCTCTGAGATTTCTACAGCCAAGGAAACACCTCTACCATCCTAGTCCTCCAGAGAGGCAGCAAGGCATTATGCATCTTTTTTTGCAGAGACCTTACTGATGTGAGAGGGAACATTGCTAATGCACCCTTCCATGCTTCGAGATGGTTTGGCCAGCTGTACCTTAGATCTGCACCTGGGATTTTGCAGAATCCAGAGGAAGAGGCTTATGACTGTTTGCAGATGATGTCACAAGAGACAGTGGGATTTGACCATGTGGTAAATCAGCAATTAGATAATCCAGATCATGTACTCTGTGGATGGCTCGAGGTATGGCCAGGATGGCAGGTACTAAACAGTTTGGACAGTGGTGACTATACATGACACTAAAAAATCATACTCATTACGACCACACGTCTGCCTAAGAAGCAGAGCTAAGGGCTCTGGAGATGGCTTGCAGATATGCAGATGGGAAAACAGCCAACATTTACACTGATTTCAGGTATGCCTTTGCGATAGTCCATGACTATGGGCCCATTTGAAAGCCAGAGACTTCCTGACTGTTTCATGTAAACCCATAAAAATGGAGAAGCAGTGTGGTCTCTTATGGAAGCCCTTATGTGGCCAACTTGAGTGGGGGTGATAAAAACAAAGGTCACTGTAAAACAGACTCAGAGGAGGCAAAGGGAAAAGCCAAAGCAGATCAGGCGGCAACAATGACTTCCAAATTGCCTAGGCAGACCCCTTCCTTAGTGGACACAGCTCAGATCCCTTAAATAACTCCTCCTGTCTCCCAGAAAGTTCTTAAGATCTTACAGAACCAGGCGAGTAAGAAGGAAAGGGACTATTGGATGTAAAAAGGAGGGATTACAAATGAGGAAGGCCTAATACAGTTCCAATGGAAACTCTGCCTTCCCAGGTCCCTCTAACCCACGATGGCACAAGCAACCCATGAGGTGACGCACCACAAAAAAAAAACTGCTTTGTATAATTTATTACATATCACATGGTACGTCCCAGGGTTCAGCACTGTAGCAGCCAGATATACTCAAGGATGTATGATGTGTGCCTAGAACAACGCGGGAAAGGTGGTTAAGGAACCCCAGAAATACACGTCTTGCCCTTTGTATCTGTTTTAAAGCTTGCAGACTACATTCACATACCCAAGGTGGGTGTGTATGAGTATGTATTGGTGTGTGATGACTTGTTTTCAGGATGGTTATAAGCATACCCGCTAGCTAAGACCACAGCAAAGAAGATTATGGTCGAAGTTGCATGCAGGTATGGGGTACCGGAGACCATTAAAAGTGACAGAGGTGTTCACTTCATGGGTAAGGTGATGCAGGAGATGAGGAAGGTTTTGGGTGTAGAACAGACCTTACACGTTTCGTGCCATCCACAAAGCAGCGTAGGGTAGGGGGAAAAAAACCTGAACGGGACACTATAGTTAAAGATTAAAAAATTCATGGCAGAGACTGGTAAGCCATGGACAGAGTGCCTGCTGGTAGCCCTTTTTTCAGTAAGGTATACCCATAACTTTAAGACAAACCTTAATCCCTATAAGGTCCTCTTTGGGTCAGCCCCCAGGAGAGGATTGTATTTCCTACAGCAGCTCCAGATGCAACATGGTTGTCTGACAGATAATGTGATCAGTTTGCACAAGCATTTGACTAAAATACATTCTCAAGTTTTTGCTTCACTTCCAGATCCTGATAAAGTACCAGGAACCCACTTGTGTCTGGAGATTGGGTGGTGGTAAAAAGACACGTTACAAAAGTCCTCAAACCCTGTTTTGATGGTCCGTTCCAAGTGTTGTTGACCACAAGCACATCAGTGAAGCTAAAAAAAAAAAGCCTAATTGGATCTACGCCAGTCATTGCAAGAAAAGGTTGAGTCTGGAAATGTGTTTCTTGTCCCCCTTGTGTGACTGCTGATCCTAGTTCAAAGAATATGGATTTCAAATGAGATAGTAAAAATAGGTTTCTGTGCCGTGAAAAAGTTGTGTAAAAGGAAGAACAAAGCTGTTACAGTCCGATACTTCCAGCCCAGTGACCCATGGATAGTGTTGCCTAAAGATTCTCCGTATTAATAGTTTTTTATGTTTATAATAATCGAGAAGTTGAAGGCTGAAACCCAACTAAGCATCCACCACTCAACATCGCCCCATATATTGTGTATTAGGGATAGGTGAGAATCTGACTTTCGATTGTATAGGTCAATTACGAGGGAGCCTATCCAATAGGGATAGGTAGTCTCCAAAGTGGTGAAACAACCAACAGGTACAATGGAACAGATTGTAGAACCTACTTAGATTAGGGACAGCGTCCGGCCAATTGAAATGGCTTCAAAAGGGGAGACTGATAGAGATCTGGATATCATTCTTGATCAATGTTGAGGATGTCATGATATTAATGTGAAACTATTACAATATGGCGCTGGCACCTAGATGTTTACATAGTTTACATACCAAAGTTTGTAAAATAATGCACAATGCGCAGATGCCAAGTGTTATCTCTTTTCTTGCTTTTGTATTTTAGCCAATGAAACAATGGCATGAACCTCAGTTGAGGAACACCCTCTCTGATACATAAACTGCTTAACTTCCTATAATAAATGAAAACTGCTTTGACCCTTCCTGGTGTCATATCAGTGTTGTTTATTCCATGCATATAAAATCCTAGGATTAAGATAATTTGGAGCAGTAGAGCAAATACATTTGGCTCTGATTAATAGCAGCTTTAACACCACTGTGAATGCAACTATCACAGCCAGAGCCACTACCACTCCCATCCCACTTCCTGAGCAGGTACAAATAAGGTCTAACAGTGCAGATTAAACATGTAATTCAGGTCCCTTGGAAACCTGATTCACTCAGTGGGTACCGTCATGCATTGTCCACAAATGGCTGGGTAGAAAAATAATACATAAAACACAATAGAACTTATGGATATTAACAGGAATTAGAGAACACATCTTTTTTTCTCTTCCTATAGATGGATCCAAGAAGTTGAGATATGGAGATATTTTACTCACAAGTTCAATCAGGCTTCATAGAAGTGGCAGTGTAGGTAGATGCGGCGTTGAAGGAGGAATAGGTAGCCAACACTGATTTGTGTTATTTTTTATTTTTAAATTGGGGTATCCCCCAAAATATTGGGACATATAACAAAATAAAACAAAGAATAAGTGCACTTGAGTACAAGAATGGATGGTGGAGGCTGGTATAAATGTCTATTCTGCACATGGTATGGACAAGTCCTGTGGGATCAATGCCTGGTTCATTTTAATAAACGTAAGCTTGTCCACATTGGCTGCGGCCTGTGATAATGCTCTCTGCCGTGCTAAACACACGTTCACAATATACACTGGCTGCAGGGCAGGTCAGCACCTCCAAGGCTGACAAAGCTTTTCCACATTTGGGCCATGCTAAACCTGCCTTCTCAGGTGCTGGCAGTGCCCCAGCTGCGTTGGTGACCTCTTCCTCCTCCTCTGTCTTCGCCTTGTGCTTCCACTGTGCCCCCGCTGTCAGGTGGGAATGCTATCATCAGCGTGCGCTTGTAGTCGCACATCTTACGATCAGTAACAGATGTTTTCAATAAATTTAGTTCCCTGTCAGCAATGCAAAGCAGGGGCTCATTCACGGAAAAAGGGGGTTCATGTCACCCAGCAATAGAACAGAGGATTTTGAGAGATTTAGGCCCATGTCACCCAGGCACAGCAGGGGTTTGTATATGCCAAAAATGGTGAAATGTCACCTGACAATTGAAAATAAGATATTTTTCAATTTAGTGCACTAAAATTGCATTAAAATGGTTCTAAAATAGTCCTTGAAAAGGCTAGAGGGATGTAAAAGGCAGTAAAATGTGCTTAAGAGCATGGCAACTGCTCTGCAAACAAATGTGGATAGGGAAATAACTTAAAATAACATAAAATAACTACAAATTACAAATTATTAACCTGCAACTCAGAGAAGGAGGTGAATATGGAGTCGAAGGTTGAGGAAGTGGTGAATGTGGTGTTGTAGGTGGAGGCAGCAATGGAGGAGGAGGAGGTAGCCAACAATGTTTTTTTATTTATTTTTTATTGGGGTAGGTAGCCCCCAAAATATTTGGACAAATAAAAAAAATAAAAAAAGAATCATTGCACTTGACTTGAGTACAATAATGTATGTGTGATGGTGGTATAAATGTCTATTCTGCACAAGGTACAGACAAGTCTTGTGGGATCCATGCCTGGTTCATTTTAATGAACGTGAGCTTGTCCACATTGGCTGTGAACAGGCGGCTGCGCTTGTCTGTGATGACGCCCCCTGCCGTGCTAAACACACGTTCAGATAATACACTGGCTGCAGGGCAGGCCAGCACCTCCAAGGCGTAAAGGGCAAGCTCAGGCCATGTGCCCAATTTGGAGACCCAGAAGTTGAAGGTGCAGACCCATCATTCAGTACGTGTACGCGTGTGCATACATACTGCTCCACCATGTTGGTGAAATGCTGCCTCTTGGTAATACGTTCCATATCAGCTGGTGGTGCCGGTTGTTGTGGTGTGTTGACAAAGCTTTTCCACATTTCAGCCATGCTAACCCTGCCTTCTGAGGTGCTGGCGGTGCCCCAGCTGTGTTGGCGACCTTTTCCTCGTCCTCTGCCTTCGTCTTATGCTTCCACTGTGCCCCCGCTGTCAGGTGGGAATGCCACCAGAAGCGCATCTAACAGCATGCGCTTGTACTCCTGCATCTTACGATCACGCTCCAGTGACGGAATTAAGGACGGTACGTTGTCTTTGTAACGGGGATCCAGCAGCGTGGCCACCCAGTAATCAGCACAAGTTAGAATGTGGGCAACTCAGCGGTCGTTGCGGAGACACTGCAGCATGTAATCGCTTATATGTGCCAGGCTGCCCAGAGGCAACGAAAAGCTGTCCTCTGTGGGAGGTGTATCGTCTGTGTCCTCTGCATCCCCCCCATCCACGCACCAGTGATGGCCATGATCTGGTCTGGGTGCCACCCTGCTGTGATAATGGTTCCTCCTCATGCATCTCCTCCTTCTCATCCTCCAGAACTGTGCCCTGGCTGGACAATTGTGTACCTTGGGTTTGTGGGTGCAGGAACCCACCCTCAGAGCCACTTGGGAATGACTGGCTGGAAACCCTACGAAATGATCCCTCTTCCTCCTCCTCCTCCTCCTCCTCCTGTGCCACATCATCTTCCATCATCGCCAGGAGCGTTTTTTCAAGGAGGCATAGAAGTGGGATAGTAAGGCTGAGAACGGCATTATCGGCACTGGCCATGTTGGTGGAGTACTCGAAACAATGCAACAAGGAACACAGGTCTCGCATGGAGGCCCAGTCATTGGTGGTGAAGTGGTGCTGTTCCGCCGATCAACTCACCCGTGCGTGCTGCAGCTGAAACTCTACTATCGCCTGCTGCTGCTCGCACAGTCTGGCCAGCATGTGCAAGGTGGAGTTCCACCTTGTGGGCATGTTGCATATGAGGCGGTGACCTGGAAGGCCCGAAGTTACGCTGCAGCGCTGACAGGCGAGCAGCAGCAGGGTGAGAATGCCGAAAGCGTGCACAGACGACACGCACTTTATGCAGCAGCTCTGACATGTCGGGATAATTTTTAAGGATTCTCTGCACCACCAAATTCAACAAATGCGTCAGGCAAGGGATGTGCGTCAAACCGGCTAGTCCCAGAGCTGCTACGAGATTTCACCCATTATCGCACACCACCAGGCCGGGCTTGAGGCTGACTGGCACAAACCACTCATCGGCCTGTTGTTCAAGGCCTGTCCACAGCTCCTGTGAGGTGTGGGGTTTGTCCACCAAACAGATATGTTTTAAAACTGCCTGCTGTCGTTTAACCCTGGCTGTGCTGAAGTTGGTGGCGAAGGTGTTACGCTAACCGAATGACGAGCTAGTAGAGGATGAGGAAGCGGAGTAGGAGGAGGAAGCAACAGGAGGCAAACTGAAGCTCCCTGCAATCCTCGGTGGTGGAAGGACATGCGCCAAACTGCTATCCGCCTCAGGCCCAGCCACCACTGCATTTACCCAGTGTGCTGTTATGGAGATATAACGGCCCTGACCGTGCTTACTGGTCCACGTATCCGTAGTCAGGTGCACCTTGCCACAGATGCTGTTGCGCAGTGCACACCTGATTTTGTCCCCTACTTGGTTGTGAAGGGAAGGGATGGCTCGCCTTGAAAAGTAGTGGCGGCTAGGCACGACATACTGTGGGACAGCCACCGCCATAAGGCCTTTAAAATGATCTGTCTCCACCAGACGGAATGACAGCATTTCAAAGGCAAGTCATTTAGAAATGCTGGCATTCAGGGCTAGGGATCGCGGGTGGGTACTTCCTCTCCCTCTCCAGCGTTTGGGATATGGAGAGCTGAACGCTTCCGTGTGACATTGTGGAGATGCTTGGTGACCCAGATGTTGGTGTTGCTGGCAGATGCTCTGTTTGTTGGGTGCCATGTGGCACTGTCACTCCAGAGGTGGATGAAGAGGCTGTGACTGCAGCAGAAGAGGAAGCAGGAGGAGCCAGAGACCTTTCTTGGTATTTGAGCTGTCTACTCCACTGCAGCTCGTGCTTTGCACTTAAATGCCTGGTCATGCAGGTTGTGCTCAGGTTGAGAACGTTTATGCCTCGCTTCAGGCTCTGATTGCACAGCTTGCAAACCACTCGTGTCTTGTCGTCAGCACATTGTCTGAAGAACTGCCATGCCAGGGAACTCCTTGGAGCTGGCTTTGGTGTGCTCGGTCCCTTGCTGCGGTGGGCAGTAGGGGGCGTACTGTCTAGAGGACTGCCGCTCCGCTTTTGCACCCTGCTCCCTCTTCTTCATGACCTTGATTCCATGTGGGGTCGAGGACCTCATCGTCCTCCACATCATCTTCCACCCAGTCTTCACCCCTGCCTGCCTTGTCGGTCTGCACACTTTCGAAAGCCCCAGCAGTTGGCACCTGTGTTTCATCATCATTCGAGACGTGCTGCGATGGTCCTCCCATGTACTCATCTTGAAACATAAGTGGTTGGGCATAGGTGCACTTAATCACTTCCACTTCTGGGGCAGGGCTAGGTGGATGTCCCTGGGAAACCCTGCTAACAGAGTCATCAAAAAGCAGAAGAGACTGCTGCATGACTTGTGACTCAGACTGCTTGGCTGATTTGCAAGGGGGTGAAGTGAAAGACTGATGGACATCGGCTGCAGGTGCTAACTGTGGTCTTTCAGCAGGAGACTGGGTGGGAGACAATGTGAAGGAACTAGATCCACTGTCAGCAACCCAATCTACTATCGCCTGTACTTGTTCAGGCCTCACCATTCGTACAGCAGCATTAGGCCCGACTAAATACCGCTGTAGGTTTTGTCGCCTACTCACACCTGAAGAAGGGGTTTCACTTTTGCGTGTAGCTGCCACAGATCGACCACATCCTCTCCCTGCAACAGGAGCTCCACCAGCAGCACCACGACCTGGGCCACGTCCCTTATTTGACGCTCTCCTCATATTTTTTACATTTAGGAAATGGGTGTTTAATTAATAGTAGAATAGAACGACATTATGTAAAGGGTGTATCTCACATGGCCTGAACCAGACTAGGCCTCAATAAAAGATTTTTTTGCCCAAAATGGCTGTATTTCAAATACCTAATTCAAACCCCTGTTTGTAGAGGTGGTATCTCACAGGGCCTGATCCTCTGTAGGCTTGAAGTAAATATATCTTTGCACAAAAAGGCTGTATTTCAAATGGCTGTATTTCAAATGCCTAATTCAAACCCCTGTTTGTAGAGGTGGTATCTCACACGGTCTGAACCAGTGTAGGCCTTAAGTAAATATATCTTTGCACAAAATAAGTAATTGAGGAACTTGGTAGTAATGAATGAGATCCAGACTTGGAATATAATTCAACTTGTCTTTACTGGAGGCAGCATTAATCCATATGAGATACAGAAATAGTCTTGGGTCCCAGCAGGTATTGGCAGTGTATGGCAGGGATCAATATCTCTTCTGCTTCTATCATGTGCCTGGAGAATATGGCAGGAATTACTATCTTCTGCTCTGTCTTCTGCTGTGTATGGGACTGACTAGCTGAGGAGGAATTTGGCTTCACCTGGTCTCTGGATAGTACTCACAGTTGTGCTCACAGGGAATGCACTCATTGAGCACTGTGTATGGAGCGATGAAGAAGGCAGGGATGGTGAAAAACCATCCCTCCCTTCTTAATGGGGAGCACTGCTGTCACTATTGGTGGGCTCCCTGCTTCCAGAGTTGCACATTACCATGCAGCTGCAATCTCTGCAAGGACCTTTTAAAGTCTGTAGAGACTTGAAGGATGGTCACCCTGACATATACAATTAATGAGCAGTCATGAAAGGGTTATCTTTCATATAGGATCTAATGCAATTACAGAAATCCACTAAGGAGGTGTGAGGCGGAGAGAATGGGAGTGGTGGCAAGGATGGTGGTAGTAGTATTCAATTGTAGCAATCCTTCTCCATCTCTCTTGGGGCTGGTACACAGTGAAGGGAGGGGCATACCCTTTCTTCCCCTCGAGGCACACCCTGATTTCAGGGGTCTCTTGCCTGGTGGTGGTGTGAGGTGCCCCTGGTGTTGGAGAGATGTGGGGTGCAAGGCAGGAATCCCTTAAGATGAGTTGTACGCTGGTGCAGCTCTAATAATGAGGTTGGTTTTGTGAAACAGAAAACTGTTCTTTACTGGCAGTAATGATGGCAAAGTGCACACACATGTACTCACCGCAGTGGTCAAACTTCTGGTAATGCACAGACTAACAGATCTTAAATATCTTTCAGTGTTCCCAGTTCTGGAAACTGCAAATTTGGAGTCAACAGACTGATCTCTGGGTCAATCTTCCAATATATCTGTACTCTCTCCCTTTCTCTCTCTGTTTTAGCCAAAGAGTTCAATCTCTCCCTCTCTCCTTTTCATCTCAATCTTATTTCTTCTCTTAAGCATCACAATGTGCCACTACAATGCCCATCTGAGGGGTGTAGTTCATCTAGCAGATCTACAATCTACCTCCAAAGTTAGCCTGGGTGCTTAAGCTCCCTATTCTCCCAGCCCAGACCAGTTTACAATGGAGTCAAGAAGCTGTATGTGGGTTATCTCCACAGTCTTTATCATGCACCTCCTCTTTATGGCTGATATGCATTCCAAGACAAGCTCAATTGCTTCATTAGAGCCTGGTATAAGATTCTGTCTCCCTTTAGATGTCTGGTTTATCTCCCATGGGCTGCTTTAGCTTTTTAACCCCTTAGTGAAAAGCCTGAAAATCAGGTGTTATCTGAATATCTGTCCCATCAAGTATTTACTATTTATCCAGTGGTACCAAAATGTACTATGTAGATTATCTTGTTTGATAAATGATGCCATGACTGGTGAACCCTGGTTAAATCTCTATGTTCAAGCCATATTCAGTTACATCAGAATCACTAAATGCAAGATGTAGAGATATTTTCTTAACTCCAGACTTTATTTTAGATAAGTCTGGAAGTTTAAATACTAACAAAACTGCAGGTAGCATCCGAAAATGGTTCCTGGTAGCTTCAATAATAAATCATTTCTGACATGTTTGTGGCTGAGGTAACATGAAAATATTGCAATTACCTAATTATTTATTGTGAAAGAAAATATGCAACGTGCCTGTTTTTCTGCTCTGCTAGAACAATGTCCTCACAACAAACAGATGGCAGACAGACAGGTGAACATGCTGCGCTTTAATGTCTATTTGATTACAAAATGAGTACTGAGAAAATTTACAAGTCCAAAATTAAAACGGGTTGACAGTTGAAAAGCCAAAGTCTGGTTCAGCTGTCTGGTTTAAGCACAACCATCTGTAAATTATGTGTTGCCATCTTTTGTGTGTCATTGAAGCACTATATTGTGACTCAATTGAACATGACAGTAGGAAATTTGTCATAAGACACAATATTTGGCCAGTCGTCTCTCAATGAAGATTACAAGCTACCATCAATTGGGCAATTTCTTTTTGTTAGAAGGGTCTTCAAAAATATTTTTATTGCAGATTGTCCTCCAGTCGTCACCTATAATCTGTGAAGGAACCCAACAGCATGTGTTTACTTGTTCTACAGAACTTTCCCAGGAGAAATGAGAAATGACATGGTGTCCATACACCTTCTGCATAATTCCTAGATAGTTCAGGTCTAGGGTTGAGCGAACCCTAACTGTAAAGTTCGGATTCGTACAGAACTTTAGGATTTTTGGAACCCAGACCTGAACATTTCAGTAAAAGTTCGGGTTCGGGTTCAGTGTTCAGTGATTTCTCTGCGCTTTTTGAAAGGCTGCAGAGCAGCCAATCAACAAGCGTTTAACTCTGTGCCCTTAGAAGCCATCACAGCCATGCCTACTAATGGCATGGCTGTGATTGGCCAGTGCAGCATGTGACGCAGCCTCTATATAAGTTGGAGTCACGTAGCGCTGCACGTCACTCTGCTGTGCTTAGTGTAGGGAGAGGATGCTGCTGGTGATTTCAGGGAGAGAATAGGAGAGAATTTTTGCTCAAAATGTGAATCTAACTCAGCGATCTACATACACTGTGTTGTGTGGGTGCAGGGCACAATTTTTTTATCCTGCCCTGAGCCCAGTGACCGAAAAAAAAAATGACTTTTATAAGTCAGTTAGATTGGCAGCGGCAGCAACCATTTTATGCAAGCTCAGTGCACCAGCACTGCATCTGAGCTTTTAGGACATTGAAATCCAAGCTTTAAAAACAGCACAAATATTCTGTTTTTAAAAAAATCACCATTTTTTTTTTTAGCAATTTACAACATCTGATGCATTTGCAGGCTTATTCAGTGTGCAATTTAAGCTAGAAATACAGCCAAAATTTTCTGGGTTTTTAAAAACACACTTTTTTGCTAAATAACACTATTTTCCAGATCTGCACGTGTTAAATTCAAGTTTAATATATACAGCTTATATACAACATCTGGTTTAGTCAGTGTGCAATTTAATTAAAGGGCTTCTGTCTTCCCCCAAAAGTCATTTTTTTTTTAAGGCTAATTAAAATCCTTATACTGCAATTTTTCAATATATAGTGCTCTTTCCCTTTTCTGTTGGCTAGTTTCTTTAAAAACCGCACTTTTATAATATGTAAATTACCTCTCTACCAGCAAGTAGGGAGGTTACTTGCTGGTAGCCGCCGCATCCTCCTTTCAAAAAAAGCCCCCTCCTCCTGCTGATTGACAGGGCCAGCGAGTGCTCTCCTCCTCCGGCTGGCCCTGTCTGCAATTCAAATCCCATGCCTGCACCTCATTTGGCGCAGGCGCTCTGAGAGAAGGACGCTCGCTTCCTCAGCACTCCCTCAGTGCGCCTGCGCCGATGACGTCACTTCTAAACTCGAAAGAGAAAACGTCATCGGCGCAGGCACACTGAGGAAGTGCTGAGGAAGCGAGCGTCCTTCTCTCAGAGCGCCTGCGCCGAATGAGGTGCAGGCACGGGATTTGAATTGCAGACAGGGCCAGCCGGAGGAGGAGAGCACTCGCTGGCCCTGTCAATCAGCAGGAGGAGGGGGTGTTTTTTTTAAAGGAAGATGCGGCGGCTACCAGCAAGTAACCACCCTACTTGCTGGTAGAGAGGTAATTTACATATTATAAAAGTGCAGTTTTTAAAGAAACTAGCCAACAGAAAAGGGTAAGACCACTATATATTGAAAAATCGCAGTATAAGGATTAAAAAAAAAAATGACTTTTGGGGGGTGACAGAAGCCCTTTAACCCTTTCATGACCAAGGGTCATTGATGCCCCAGTGTCCAGGTCAAAATTTACAAATCTGACATGTGTCACTTTATGTGGTAATAGCTTTGGAACACTTTTACTTATCCACGCCATTCTGAGATTGTTTTCTCGTGACATATTGTACTTCATGATAGTCATAAATTTGAGTCAATCTATTTCACCTTTATTTATGAAAAAATCCAAAATTTATAAAAAAAAATCACAATTTTCAAAATTTCAATTTCTCTGCTTCTAAAACAGAAAGTCATACTTAATTAAATATTTATTACTTAATTTTTTAGGACGTTAGAAGGCTTAGAAGATTAGAAGCAATTCTTACCCACTTTTTAAGGACCAGTTCAGGTCTGAAGTAACTTTGTGGGGCTTACATAGTGGAAACCCCCCCCATAAATGACCCCATTGTAGAAACTACACCCCTCAAAATACGCAAAACTGATTTTACAAACTTTGTTAACCCTTTAGGTGTTCCACAAGAATTAAAGGAAAATGGAGATTAAATTTCAAAATTTCACTTTTTTAGCAGATTTTCCAAATACACAATTGTTCAGGCCTTGCAGCATCAGCACGTTTGAAATTCCAGGGTTATATACTGCTGCCATATTCAGTTAATAAACAAACAACCGTTTGGGCAAAAACAGTTTATTTGGCAGCCTTTGCTGCATATGTCATCTGAGATACACTCTTTATATATTTGAGTTATTTTCAGATATTTGAAATAACGCCATTTGGTGCAAAAATCTTTAATTGAGGCATAGTCTGGTTCAGGTCATGTGAGATACACCCTTTAAATACAGGGCTTCTATTCAGGTATTTGAAATACAGCCATTTTTGCAAACAATTTTAATTGAGGCCTAGTCTGATTCAGGGCGTGTGAGATACACCCTTTAAATACATGGGTTCTATTCAGGTATTTGAAATACCGCTATTCGCAAATCTTTAATTGAGGCCTAGTGTGGGTCAGGCTGTGTGAGTTACACCCTGTATATACAGGGCTTATATTCTTCTATTAATAAAACACCCTTTTGGGGGCAAAACACACAATTTTTCAGGCCTTGCAGCATCAAGACGTTTGAAATTCCAGGGTTATATACTGCTGCCATATTCAGTTATTAAACAAACACCAGTTTGGGCAAAAAAAGTTTATTTGGCAGCCTCTGCTGCAAATGTCATTGTGAGATACAGCCTTTACATAGTGTGGTTCTATTCACTTATTTGAAGAAAAGCCATTTTGTGCAGGTCTTTAATTGAGGCATAGTGTGGGTCAGGCCGTGTGAGATACACCCTTTAAATAAAGGGGTTTGATTCAGGTATTTGGAATACAGCCATTTTGGGCAAACAAATTTAATTGAGGCCTAGTCTGGTTCAGGGCGTGTGAGATACTCCCTTTAAATACAGGGGTTCTATTAAGGTATTTAAAATACAGCCATTTTGGTGAAACAAAATTAAAAGAAGGCCTAGTCTGGTTCAGAGCGTGTGAGATACACCCTTTAAATACAAGGCTTCTATTCAGGAATTTGAAATACTGCCATTTTGGGCAAACAAATTTAATTAAGGCCTAGTCGTTCGATTCCACTATTAATTAAACACCTATTTAGGGCAAGATCCTAAATTCGAGAAATATAAGGAGAGCGTAAAATAAGGGACATGGCCCAGGTTGTGTTGCTGCTGGTGGAGCTACTATTGCAGGGAGAAGAGGCGGTCGATCTGTGCCAGCTACACGCACAAGTGAAAACCCTTCCTCATATGCGAGTAGGCGACAGAACCTGCAGCGATATTTGGTCGGGCCTGATGCTGTTCTATTAATAGTGAGGCTTGAACAAGTACAGCCGATAGTAGATTGGGTTGCTGACAGTGGATCCAGTTCCTTCACATTGTCTCCCACCCAGTCTCCTGCTGAAAGACTACAGTTGGCACCTTCAGCCGATGTCCATCAGTCTTTCACCTCACCCCCTTGCAAATCAGCCAAGCAGTCTGAGCCCCAAGTCATGCAGCAGTCTCTTCTGCTTTTTGATGACTCTTAGCAGGGTTTCCCAGAGCCATCCACCTAGCCCTGCCCCAGAAGTGGAAGAGAATTAGTGCACTGATGCCCAACCACTTATCTTTAAAGATGAGTACATTGGAGGACCATCGCAGCACATCTCAGATGATGACGAAACATAGGTGCCAACTGCTGGGGCTTTCAAAAGTGTGTAGACTGACAAGGAAGACAGGGGTGAAGACTGGGTGGAAGATGATGTGGAGGATGATGAGGTCCTTGACCCCACATGGAATAGACCTATGTAGTTCGGAGGAAGAGGCGGTGGTCGCACAGAGCCACCAGCACAGCAGAAGAGGGAGCAGGATGCAAAAGCGGAGTCGCCGTCCTCTAGACAGTACGCCTGTTACTGCCCACCGCGCACACCAAAGCCAGCTCCAAGGAGTTCCCTGGCATGGCAGTTCTTCAGACAATGTGCTGGGAACAAGACACGAGTGGTTTGCACGCTGTGCAAGCAGAGCCTGAAGCGAGGCATAAACGTTCTCAACCTGAGCACAACCTGCATGACCAGGCATTTAAGTGCAAAGCACGAGCTGCAGTGGAGTAGACAGCTCAAATACCAAGAAAGGTCTCTGGCTCCTCCTGCTTCCTCTTCTGCTGCAGTCACGGCCTCTTCATCCACCTCTGGAGTGACAGTGCCACATGGCACCCAACAAACAGAGCATCTGCCAGCAACACCAACATCTGGGTCACCAAGCATCTCCACAATGTCACACGGAAGTGTTCAGCACTCCATATCCCAAACGCTGGAGAGGGAGAGGAAGTACCCACCCGCGATCCCTAGCCCTGTTTGCCAGCATTTCTAAATGACTTGCTTTTGAAATGCTGTCATTCCGTCTGGTGGAGACAGATCATTTTAAAGGCCTTATGGCGGTGGCTGTCCCACAGTATGTCGTGCCTAGCCGCCACTACTTTTCAAGGCGAGCCATCCCTTCCCTTCACAACCAAGTAGGGGACAAAATCAGGTGTGCACTGCGCAACAGCATCTGTGGCAAGGTGCACCTGACTACGGATACGTGGACCAGTAAGCACGGTCAGGGCCGTTATATCTCCATAACAGCACACTGGGTAAATGCAGTGGTGGCTGGGCCTGAGGCGGATAGCAGTTTGGCGCATGTCCTTCCACCACCGAGGATTGCAGGAAGCTTCAGTTTCAACTTTCTCAACCTGAGCACAACCTGCATGACCAGTCATTTAAGTGCAAAGCACAAGCTGCAGTGCAGTAGACTCCTCAAAAACCAAGAAAGGTCTCTGGCTCCTCCTGCTTCCTCTTCTGCTGCAGTCTCGGCCTCTTCATCCACCTCTGGAGTGACAGTGCCACCTGCCACCCCGCAAACAGAGGATCTACCAGCAACACTTGGGTCACCAAGCATCTCCACAATGTCCCACAGAAGTGTTCAGATCTCTATCTCCCAAACGCTGGAGAGGGAGAGGAAGTACCCCCCTACCCACCTGCAATCCCTAGCCCTGAATGCCAGCATTTCTAAATTACTGGCCTTTGAAATGCTGTCATTCTGTCTGGTGGAGACGGATAGTTTTTAAGGCCTTATGGCGGTGGCTGTCCCACAATAAGTCATATCCAGCCGCGACTACATTTCCAGGAGAGCCACCCCTTCCCTGCACAACCAAGTAGGGGACAAAATCAGGTGTGAACTGCACAACACCATCTGTGGCAAGGTGCACCAGTAAGCACGGTCATGGACCTTGTATCTCTATAACAGCACACTGGGTAAATGCAGTGACGGCTGGGCCTGAGGCGGATAGCAGTTTGGCGCTTGTCCTTCCACCACCGTGGATTGCAGGTCGCTTCAGTTTGCCTCCTGTTGCTTCCTCCTCCTACTCTGCTTCCTCATCCTCTACCGGCTCCTCATCCGGTCAGCGTAACACCTTCACCACCAACTTCAGCACAGCCAGGGGTAAACGACAGCAGGCAGTTTTAAAACTTATCTGTTATCTGGCCTTGAACAACAGACCGATTAGTGCCAGTGAGCCTCAAGCCCGGCCTGGTGGTGTGCGATAATGGGCGAAATCTCGTAGCAGCTCTGGGACTAGCCGGTTTGACGCACATCCCTTGCCTGGCGCATGTGCTGAATTTGGTGGTGCAGAGATTTCTTATAAATTAACCCGATATGTCAGAGCTGCTGCATAAAGTGCGTGCCGTCTGTGCGCGCTTTCGGCGTTCTCACCCTGCTGCTGCTTGCCAGTCAGGGCTGCAGCGTAACTTCGGCCTTCCCGTTCACCGCCTCATATGCGACATGCCCACAAGGTGGAACTCCACCTTGAACATGCTGGACAGACTGTGCGAGCAGCAGCAGGCAATAGTGGAGTTTCAGCTACAGCACACACGGGTGAGTCGCTCAGCGGAACATCACCACTTCACCATCAATGATTGGGCCTCCATGAGAGACTTGTGTTCCTTGTTGCGCTTTTTCGAGTACTCCACCAACATAGCCAGTGCCAATAACGCCGTTCTCAGCGTTACTTCTATGCCTCCTTGAAAAAACGCTCCTGGCGATGATGGAAGAGGATGTGGCACAGGAGAAGGAGGAGGAAGAGGGATAATTTCGTAGGGTTTCCGGTCAGTCATTCCCAAGTGGCTCCGAGGGTGGGTTCCTGCACCCACAAACCCAAGGTACACAATTGTCCAGCCAGGGCACAGTTCTGGAGGATGACGAGGTGGAGGATGAGGAGGAGGAGATTGAGGAGGAGGAGGCACCCAGACTAGCTCATGGCCATCACTGGTGCGTGACTGGGGGGATACAGAGGACACAGACGATACACCTCCCACAGAGGACAGCTTTTCGTTGCCTCTTGGCAGCCTGGCACACATGAGCGATTACATGCTGCAGTGTCTCCGCAACGACCGCCGAGTTGCCCACATTCTAACTTGTGCTGATTATTGGGTGGCCCCGCTGCTGGATCCCCGTTACAAGGACAATGTACCGTCCTTAATTCTATCACTGGAGCGCGATCGTAAGATGAGCGAGTACAAGTACAAGACGCGCTGCTGGTGGCATTCCCACCTGAGAGCAGGGGCGCAGTGGAAGCACAAGGCCAAGGCAGAGGAGGAGGAAGAGGTCGCCAACGCAGCTGGGGCACCACCAGCACCTCAGAAGGCAGGGTTAGCATGGCCTAAATGTGGAAAAGCTTTGTCAGCACGCCACAACAACCAGCACCACCAGCTGATATGGAACGTCTTAGCAGGAGGCAGCATTTCACCAGCATGTTGGAGCAGTATGTGTGCACATGCCTACACGTACTGAATGACGGGTCTGCCGCCTTCAACTTCTGGGTCTCCAAATTGGGCACATGGCCTGAGATTGCCTTTACGCCTTGGAGGTGCTGGCCTGCCCTGCAGCCAGTGTATTATCTGAACGTGTGTTTAGCACGGCAGGGGGCGTCATCACAGACAAGCGCAGCCGCCTGTCCACAGCCAATGTGGACAAGCTCACGTTCATTAAAACGAAAAAGGCATGGATCCTTCAGGACTTGTCCATACCTTGTGCAGAATAAACATATTTACCGGCACTAAGCACCCATTGTTATACTGCAGCTCAATTGCTCATTCTTGTATTTTGGATATTTCACACTCTTTTAGAGTGTACCCTAATTTTTTCAAAATTAATTAAACTAAAACCAAAAACCTGTGTTGGCTAACTCGTCCTCCTCCACCGCAGCTTCCACCTACACTGCTACGTCCACCGCCTCCTCAAACTCCTAATCCGTATGGAACTCCACCTCATAAATCAATTTATTTTAATATTTGCACATGTTTTATTTTATGTCATTTTACCTCTTTGTCATTTACATTTTCGGGTGAAATTCACAGATTTTTCTGTGTATAGTACCACTGCTATACCTAGTAGACCGGTAAAAAATAAAAATAAAATTGTCAGTCACATTTTCGGGTGAAATTCCCCAATTTTTGTGTGTATAGTACCACTGCTATACCTAGTAGACCGGTAAAAATAAAAAATAAAATTGTCAGTTACATTTTCTTTTGAAATTCACAAATATTTGGGTGTATAGTACCACTGCTATACCTAGTAGACCAGTACAAAAAAAAAATAATAATTGTCATTTACATTTTCGGGTGAAATTCACCAATTTTTGGGTGTTATTTACCACTGCTATACCTAGTAGACCTGTAAAAAAAATAAAAAAATTGTCATTTACATTTTTGGGTGAAATTCACAAATTTTGGGGTGTATAGTCCCACTGCTATACCTAAGTAGACCGGTAAAAAAAAAATAATTGTCATATACATTTTCTGGTGAAATTCACAAATTTTTGGGTGTATAGTATCACTGCTATACCTAGTAGACCAGTACCCCAAAAAAAATTGTCATTTACATTTTCTGTTGAAATTCACCAATTTTTGGGTGTGACATACCACTGCTATACCTAGTAGACAGGTAAAAAAAAATTCAATAATTTGTCTTACATTTTCGGATGAAATTCACCAATTTTTGGGTGTGATGTACCACTGCAATACCTAGTAGGCCGATTAAAAAAAAAAAAAAGTATTGTCAGTATTGTCAGTTACATTTTCAGTTGAAAATCAACAATATTTGGGTGTGAAGTACCACTGCTATACCTAGTAGACCGGTAAAAAAAAAAAAAAATAATAATTGTCAGTATTGTCAGTTACATTTTCACTTGAAATTCAACAATTATTGGGTATGAAGTACCACTGCTATACCTAGTAGACCAGTAAAAAAAAAAATTGCCAGTTACATTTTCTGGTGAAATTCACCAATGTTTTGGTGTGATATACCACTGCTATACCTATTAGACCGGTAAAAAAAATAAATCATTTGACAGTTACATTTTAGGGTTAAATTCACCAATTTTTGGGTGTAATATACCCCTCCTCTACCTAGTTGACAGCTAAATAAATTTCAATAATTTTTATTTTACATTTTCGAGTAACAATAAACAATTTTTTTCTGTCACAGACCCTTGCTCTACCAAGTAGACAGGTTAATAAGTTTCTGTAATTTTCCTGTTACATTCTTGGGTTGACATTAAACAATTTTAGACGTGAATAAACCCCTGCTCTGCATAGGTGACAGAGAATAACATTTCTGAAATGCTTCTTTATTTGATGTGCGCCATCTCCTTTGATTCAATGCTTAAACTTAAACAAGTTGTACCACATTTGCACTTCAATAATTTTTCCCACATTTCCGCTATACTCTATTGGCTAACATTTGCACCTCAATAGCTTTTCCCACATTTCCGGTTGACTCTTTTGGCCCACATTTGGGCTTCTGTAATTTGTACAACATTTGCGCCTTAATAGCTTTTCCCACATTTCCGCTTGACTCTTTTGGCCCACATTTGGGCTTCTGTAATTTGTCCCACATTTGCGCCTTAATAGCTTTTCCCACATTTCCACTCGATCCCCAAAATTTTTGATAAATTTATCTTATATATATGTGGAACCCTGATTCGCCAATAACCGTGATCAACATGGTAGGCTCTGAAAAGAACATCGAAAGTTGATAGAGAAGATATCCAAATGAATGGTCACTGGGGCACCTCTACATAGGTCACAGGAACATAAATTTAAAAAAAAATGTCAATTGCATTGTCAGGTGACATTTTTCTAATTTTGCTGGATAGAAACCCCTGCTCTGCATAGTTGACAGGGAATAAAATGTAATAAATTCTTCAGTAATTATTGTGCGCCACATGCTTTCCTTCAATGCTTAAACTTTAAAAAGTTGTCACACTTTTTTGCTTTAATAATTTGTCCCAAAATTCAACTCTATAATTTTAAATTTAAAAAAATGAATCCTCCCTTGGATGTGGTCTCTCTTTCTCACGCTCCCTCTCCGGCATGGAATCCTGATTCCCCACCACCCATGATCACCATGGTAGGAACAGAAAAGAACATCGAAAGTTGATAGAGCAGATATTAAATTGGATCGTGAACATCAAGGGGACGTGCGACATGATGGGGCAGTGAGTTTACACACGCCTACACGAACTGACTGACAGGGGTCAGCCCCTGCAACTTCTGGGTCTCCAAATTGGACACATGGCCTGAGCTTGCCCTATACCCCTTGGAGGTGCTGGCCTGCCCTGTAGCCAGTGTATTGTCTGAACTTGTGTTTAGCACGACTAGAGGGGGTTATCACAGGTTATATTTCCCAATGTTTTGGGGTGTACCCTAATTTAAACAAAAAAAATAAAATACAAAATTAAACCAAAAAGCAGTGTAGGCTACCTCCTCCTCCTCCACTGCCGCTTCCACCTACACCGCCACATCAACCGCCTCCTCAACCTCCCACTACATATGGACCTGGTCCTCCTAGATCAAGATTATTATTTTTTATTTTTACGTATTTTATGTTATTTATGTTATTTAATCCCTTCAGGACACAGCCATATTTCACCTTAACCACTTCAACCCCCCTAGCTAAAACACCCTTAATGACCAGGCCACTTTTTACACTTCTGCACTACACTACTTTCACCGTTTATTGCTCGGTCATGCAACTTACCACCCAAATGAATTTTACCTCCTTTTATTCTCACTAATAGAGGTATTTCATTGCTGCTGACATTTTTACTTTTTTTGTTATGATTCGAAATTTAACGATTTCTTTGCAAAAAAATGTCATTTTTACCTTTCAGTTGTAAAATTTTGCAAAAAAAACGACATCCATATATACATTTTTTGCTAAATTTATTGTTCTACATGTCTTTGATAAAAAAAAAATGTTTGGGCAAAAAAAAAAAATGGTTTGGGTAAAAGTTATAGCGTTTACAAACTATGGTAAAAAAAAAGTGAATTTCCGCTTTTTGAAGCAGCTTTGACTTTCTGAGCACCTGTCATGTTTCCTGAGGTTCTACAATGCCCAGACAGTAGAAAACCCCACAAATGACCCCATTTCGGAAAGTAGACACCCTAAGGTATTCGCTGATGGGCATAGTGAGTTCATAGAACTTTTTATTTTTTGTCACAAGTTAGCGGAAAATGATGATTTTTTATTTTTTTTCTTACAAAGTCTCATATTCCACTAACTTGTGACAAAAAATAAAAACTTCCATGAACTCACTATGCCCATCACAAAATACCTTGGGGTGTCTTCTTTCCAAAATGGGGTCACTTGTGGGGTAGTTATACTGCCCTGGCATTTTAGGGGCCCATATGTGTGAGAAGTAGTTTGCAATCAAAATCTGTAAAAAATGACCGGTGAAATCCGAAAGGTGCACTTTGGAATGTGTGCCCCTTTGCCCACCTAGGCTGCAAAAAAGTGTCACACATCTGGTATCGCCGTACTCAGGAGAAGTTGGGGAATGTGTTTTGGGGTGTCATTTTACATATACCCATGCTGGGTGAGATAAATATCTTGGTCAAATGCCAACTTTGTATAAAAAAATGGGAAAAGTTGTCTTTTGCCAAGATATTTCTCTCACCCAGCATGGGTATATGTAAAATGACACCCCAAAACACATTCCCCAACTTCTCCTGAGTACGGCGATACCAGATGTGTGACACTTTATTGCAGCCTAGGTGGGCAAAGGGGCACACATTCCAAAGAGCACCTTTCGGATTTCACAGGCCATTTTTTACACATTTTGATTGCAAACTACTTCTCACACATATGGGCCCCTAAAATGCCAGGGCAGTATAACTACGCCACAAGTGACCCCATTTTGGAAAGAAGACACCCCAAGGTATTCCGTGAGGGGCATGGCGAGTTCCTAGAATTTTTATTTTTTGTCACAAGTTAGCGGAAAATGATGATTTTATTTTTTTTTTTCCTTACAAAGTCTCATATTCCACTAACTTGCGACAAAAAATAAAAAATTCTAGGAACTCGCCATGCCCCTCACGGAATACCTTGGGGTGTCTTCTTTCCAAAATGGGGTCACTTGTGGGGTAGTTATACTGCCCTGGCATTTTAGGGGCCCATATGCGTGAGAAGTAGTTTGCAATCAAAATCTGTAAAAAATGACCGGTGAAATCCGAAAGGTGCTCTTTGGAATGTGTGCCCCTTTGCCCACCTAGGCTGCAATAAAGTGTCACACATCTGGTATCGCCGTACTCAGGAGAAGTTGGGGAATGTGTTTTGGGGTGTCATTTTACATATACCCATGCTGGGTGAGAGAAATATCTTGGCAAAAGACAACTTTTCCCATTTTTTTATACAAAGTTGGCATTTGACCAAGATATTTATCTCACCCAGCATGGGTATATGTAAAATGACACCCCAAAACACATTCCCCAACTTCTCCTGAGTACGGCGATACCACATGTGTGACACTTTTTTGCAGCCTAGATGCGCAAAGGTGCCCAAATTCCTTTTAGGAGGGCATTTTTAGACATTTTGATCCCAGACTTCTTCTCACGCTTTAGGGCCCCTAAAAAGCCAGGGCAGTATAAATACCCCACATGTGACCCCACTTTGGAAAGAAGACACCCCAAGGTATTCAATGAGGGGCCTGGCGAGTTCATAGAATTTATTTTTTTGGCATAAGTTAGCGGAAATTGATTTTTTTTTTTTTTTTCTCACAAAGTCTCACTTTCCGCTAACTTGGGACAAAAATTTCAATCTTTCATGGACTCAATATGCCCCTCAGCGAATACCTTGGGGTGTCTTCTTTCCAAAATGGGGTCATTTGTGGGGTGTTTGTACTGCCCTGGCATTTGAGGGTCTCCGCAATCATTACATGTATGGCCAGCATTAGGAGTTTCTGCTATTCTCCTTATATTGAGCATACAGGTAATGAGATTTTTTTTTTCCGTTCAGCCTCTGGGCTGAAAGAAAAAAATGAACGGCACAGATTTCTTCATTCGCATCGATCAATGTGGATGAAAAAATCTCTGCCCAAAAAAAAAAAAGGAGGGGAAAGGCGTCTGCCAGGACATAGGAGCTCCGCCCAACATCCATACCCACTTAGCTCGTATGCCCTGGCAAACCAGATTTCTCCATTCACATCAATCGATGTGGATGAATAAATCATTGCCGGGATTTTTTATTTTTTTATATACAAAGTGTTTGCCAAAGCATAGGAACACCGCCACCTCCTCAGCTCATATGCCTCGGCAAACGTATCTTTTACTGCAGAGGAGAAATCTCGTCTTGCAGCGCCGCATACACCGACTTGTGTGTAATCTGACAGCAGCGCAATGCTTCTGTCAGAATGCACATCAGTGCTGCAGCTAGTCGATCGGTTGGTCCACCTGGAAGGTAAAAAAAAAAAGAAAAAACCAGGCCGCAACGCAATAATTTTATTAACTTTTGAACAGAACATATAAACTTTAACTTTTTGAACTGAACATTAACCTTTTTGCTTACTGGTGATTTTTTTTTTTTTTTTACCTTTATAGGACAAACCTCTCCTTCCCCATGGGACAATGTGCAAAGCGCAAATCGCCCAAAGATGTGGCGAAGTACATTATGCACTTTATCCCAGGTGAAAGGAGAGGTTTGCAGCAGCTGTATGTGAATGGGCCCTAATAGCCCTGTGTGCCTGTCCTGGTGAGATGTGATCCCTATGCTAGGTGTACCTGTGTGTGGTACTTCCGGAAACACTCCCCTAAGCATAGGGCAGGGTGGTCAGGACAGTCAGGACAGAAATAGCGGGTGTCACGCCTTATTCCACTCCTGCTACAGACACGACATCTTTTTCGGGGTGACGGTTGGGTTGAGGTACCGGCAACGACATTGGGGAAATGTCGCTCGTGTAGACGGCTAACTACACTGGTGGATGGGGCCACGGAACCTCCTGGGTACAGGAGGTTCTCGATGATCTCTTCCTGAAATTTGAGGAAGGATCGTGTTCTCCCAGCCTTACTGTAGAGAACAAAACTATTATACAGAGCCAATTGAATCAAATATACAGACACCTTCTTATACCAGCGTCTGGTTCTGCGGGACACTAAATACGGAGACAACATCTGGTCATTGAAGTCCACCCCTCCCATGTGAAGGTTATAGTCGTGGACTGAGAGGGGCTTTTCAATGACACGGGTTGCTCGCTCAATTTGGATTGTCGTGTCTGCGTGAATGGAGGAGAGCATGTAAACGTCACGCTTGTCTCTCCATTTCACCGCGAGCAGTTCTTGGTTACACAAGGCAGCCCTCTCCCCCCTTGCAAGACGGGTGGTAACGAGCCGTTGGGGGAAGCCCGCGCGACTAGTTCGCGCGGTGCCACAGCAGCCAATCTGTTCTAGAAACAAATGCCTGAAGAGGGCCACACTTGTGTAGAAATTGTCCACATAAAGATGGTACCCCTTGCCGAATAAGGGTGACACCAAGTCCCAGACTGTCTTCCCACTGCTCCCCAGGTAGTCAGGGCAACCGACCGGCTCCAGGGTCTGATCTTTTCCCTCATAGACACGAAATTTGTGGGTATAGCCTGTGGCCCTTTCACAGAGCTTATACAATTTGACCCCATACCGGGCGCGCTTGCTTGGGATGTATTGTTTGAAGCCAAGGCGCCCGGTAAAATGTATTAGGGACTCGTCTATGCAGATGTTTTGCTCTGGGGTATACAAATCTGCAAATTTCTGGTTGAAATGGTCTATGAGGGGCCGAATTTTGTGGAGCCGGTCAAAAGCTGGGTGGCCTCTGGGACGGGAGGTGGTGTTGTCGCTAAAGTGCAGGAAACGCAGGATGGTCTCAAATCGTGTCCTGGACATAGCAGCAGAGAACATGGGCATGTGATGAATTGGGTTCGTGGACCAATATGACCGCAATTCATGCTTTTTAGTTAGACCCATGTTGAGGAGAAGGCCCAGAAAAATTTTAATTTCGGAAACTTGGACTGGTTTCCACCGGAAAGGCTGGGCATAAAAGCTTCCCGGGTTGGCGGTTATAAATTGTGTGGCATACCGATTTGTTTCTGCCACAACTAAGTCTAAGAGCTCCGCAGTCAAGAACAGCTCAAAAAATCCCAGGGCCGAACCGATCTGAGCTGTCTCAACCCGAACTCCAGACTGGGCGGTGAAAGGGGGAACTACAGGTGCGGCTGAAGTTGGGGACTGCCAATCAGGGTTTGCCAGCACCTCAGGGATTCTAGGGGCTCTACGGGCCCGTCTTTGCGGTGGCTGCGACGGGGTAACTACTGCACGTGCCACCGTACCAGCTTCAACTGCCCTTCTGGTGCTCGCCACTTCACCATGTTGTACGGCAGTGCTGGTACTAGGTCCAGGATGGGCTGCGCTGCTGGTGTATGCCTCACCACGTAATCCGACAGCGCCAGCCCCACTCTGCTGCCCTTGAAGCGGATCCTGCGCAACCTGTGGTCTAGCGACACGGGGCCGGGTACGCCTGGTGCTATCAGGGACCTCAGCCTCCTCGTCCGAACTTTGGGTCAGAGTGCCACTGCTTTCTACAGGTTCATATTCTGACCCGCTAGATTCATCAGATGAGGGTTCCCATTCCTCATCCGACTGGGTCAGAAGCCTGTAGGCCTCTTCAGAAGAATACCCCCTGTTTGACATTTGGGCAAAGAAAAAAAGCAAGCCTGTCTTACAAATGGGAGGCTAGCGAAGTACCGGAGGCCGCTGCGGTTGATAAAAAATATCAAAACTGATTTTTTTTATCGCCGCAGCGCGTGTAAAGTGAATGTGCAGTGATCAAAAAAAAATAATTTTTTGTCACTGCGGTGGGGCGGGCGTGGGCGAACGCACGTGTGGGCGACCGATCAGGCCTGATCGGGCAAACACTGCGTTTTGGGTGGAGGGCGAACTAAGGTGACACTAATACTATTATAGATCTGACTGTGATCAGTTTTGATCACTTACAGATACTATAAAAGTACAAATGCTGATTAGCGATACGCTAATCAGCGAATCAGTGACTGCGGTGCGGTGGGCTGGGCGCTAAACAATCGCTAAACTACCTAACCAAGGGGCCTAAACTATCCTAAACCTAACAGTCAATACCAGTGAAAAAAAAAAGTGACAGTTTACACTGATCACTTTTTTCCCTTTCACTAGGTGATTGACAGGGGGCGATCAAGGGGTTAATTGGGGTGATGGGGGTGATGGAGGGTGATCTGGGGGCTAAGTGAAGTGTTGGTGGGTACTCACAGTGATGCCTGCTCCTCTGCTGAGACCAACCGACGAAAAGGACCAGCAGAGGAGCAGGGAAGCCATTTAACACATCATATTTACTAATATGATGTGTTAGCTGGCTTCTGATTCGATTTTTTAAAAATCAGCAACCTGCCAGCAACGATCATTGGCTGGCAGGTTGCTGACGAAATACTCCTGTAACTTTTGCCGGCCCACGATGCGCATGCACGGGCCGGCTCTGACCGAAATCTCGCATCTCGCGAGATGACGCACGGATGCGTCCAGGAGGAATGAATCAACCACCCTCCGGACACATCCGTGCGTTAGGCGGTCCGGAGGTGGTTAAGGACCAGGCCATTTTTTGCAAATCTGACCAGTGTCACTTTAAGTGCTGATAACTTAAAAATGCTTTGACTTATCCAGGCCATTCTGAGATTGTTTTTTCGTCACATATTGTACTTCATGACACTGGTAAAATGAAGTTAAAAAAAACCATTTTTATTTATAAAAAAATACAAAATTTACTAAAAATTGGTAAAAAATTGAAAATTTCCAAGTTTCAATTTCTCTACTTCTATAATACATAGTAATACCTACAAAAATAGTTATTACTTTACATTTCCCATATGTCTACTTCATGTTTGGATCAATTTGGGAATGATATTTTAGTTTTGGGGGATGTTATAAGGCTTAGAAGTTTAGAAGCAAATCTTGACATTTTTCAGAAATTTAAAAAAACCCAATTTTTAGGGACCAGTTCAGGTCTGAAGTCACTTTGTGAGGCTTACATAAAAACCACCCAAAAATGACCCCATTCTAGAAACTACACCCCTCAAGGTGTTCAAAACTGATCTTACAAACGTCATTAACCCTTTAGGTGTTGCACAAGAGTTATTGGCAAATGGAGATGAAATTTCTGAATTTAGATTTTTGGGCAAATCTTCCATTTTAATCCATTTTTTCAAGTAATAAAGCAAGGGTTAACAGCCAAACAAAATGCTATATTTATTGCCCCGATTCTGTAGTTTTCAGAAACACCCCATATGTGGTTGTAAACTACTGCACAAGCACACAGTAGGGCATAGAGGGAATGGTGCGCCGTATGGTTTTTGGAAGGCAGATTTTGCTGGACTGTTTTTTTTGACACTATGTCCTATTTGAATCCCCCCTGATGCACCCCTTTTTATATTTTTATGTTTTTGTTTTTTATTGCTAACTTCTGGGGGGGGAAAAAGAAAGATTACTAAAAAGAAAGTGTTTTGTCCTGTCGCCCACAGAGTTAGGCTACTTTCACACTTGCGTTCAGAGCGGATCCGTCTGGTGTCTGCACAGACGGATCCGCTCCTATAATGCAGACGATGGGATCCGTTCAGAACGGATCCGTCTGCATTATAGTTTAGAAAAAATTTGAAGTGTGAAAGTTGCTCAGACGGATCCGTCCAGACTTTACATTGAAAGTCAATGGGGGACGGATGCGTTTGAAAATTGAGCCATATTGTGTCAACTTCAAACGGATCCGTCCCCATTGACTTACATTGTAAGTCTGGACGGATCCGTTTGCCTCCGCACGGCCAGGCGGACTCCCGAACGCTGCAAGCAGCGTTCGGGTGTCCGCCCGCTGAGTGGAGCGGAGAACAAACGGTGCCAGACTGATGCATTCTGAGCGGATCTGCATCCACTCAGAATGCATTAGGGCTGGTCGTATCCATTCGGGGCCGCTTGTGAGAGCCTTCAAACGGAGCTCACAAGCGGAGCCCCGAACGCTAGTGTGAAAGTAGCCTAAAAGTTCTCAGCTGAGAACCAAAGAGTGATACTTCACACAATAAGACATGTAAGGGACAAATACTTCATCAAATCAATACAGTCCAAAAAGATGTATATAGGACGAACACGGGATGTCCTCCACTATGTATCCAAGCAGAGGTTCTGTAGGCAATCCAAAAGAATGGTTGATGCGGAAATGTTCCAGGGAAGAGAAGGAGACTAATATTCTAAGTATGCCAAGTGAGATTATCCAAACAATTCACGTGCAAGAAGAAGTCATCTATGAAAATAGTGAAGAAGAAAGTGTATAAATAAAACATACAGTGTATTACCTAGTATAAAAACCAGTGAATAAAAGTTCTTCATTAAGACCCCGCTGAGACAAACAATCCAAATCATAGATCCATCGGGATTCAGCTTTAAGCAGACATTGTGTTATATGTGTGCCCCTAATGTTATTGTAAACCTTTTCTAAACCCACCAGGCCATTATACTTACCTCCATGGTGATCCCAAAAATTTGTAGCCACAGAGGTAAGTGGTTTCTCCTTTTCAGCCCTGTCCCGAGCAGCCAAAGCAATATTAGACATATGTTGTCGGGTCCGTTTCCGCAATTCCTTTGAGGTCTGTTCCACATACAATTTCTTGCATGGGCAAATAATTCCATAAACAACATTTCTGGTACGGCAATTGATATAGTGGTTAAGGCGTATACACTCCTTATCATTTGGAAAAATGTCCTTGCCCAGCATAAATGGACAAACATTACATTGGCCACACGGGTGTGTGCCCTTCAGTTTGACGCTTCTATACAACCCCCGTGAAGGGCACTGAAAGTGACTCTGTACAAGTTGATACTTAAGGGAAGGTGCTTTGCGTGCAATTATCTTCGGTTTATTGTCCACATAAGGTGATCAATTTTTGATCAGACGTGAGCAAGAACCAATAATTCTCCAAAATACTGTAAAGTGCTGTCCACTGATTATTGTAACGAGTGATGAGATGTATCTTACCATCCCTAATTTTGGGCTTAAGGGTAAACAACTTTGTTCGATCCGAGTCCTTAGCATCCTGATAGGCACGGGATATAAGTTTCTTGGGGTAACCCCTATTCTGAAACCGTGATGACAAATCTGCTGAGGCTGACCTAAAATCGGTCACACGGGTGCAGTTAGGTCGTAATCTAAGAAATTGACCTTTCGGTATTCCATTCTTCATATGCGCCGGATGAAAACTCCGGTAGTCTAGCAGACTGTTGGTAGCGGTGATCTTTAGAAATTTTAGATCCAAAAAATCCACTGCATCTTCCGAGATAGTATGTGTTAAATGGATGTTCAGATTATTTTCATTTAGTGCATCAATGAATTGTACACAGGCATCCTTGGAACCCTGCCAAAGAAACAGAATATCATCAATATAACGGAACCAAGCCACTACACAGTCGCGGAAAAACGGCGACGGGTATACGCATGCCTCCTCCTACCAACCCAAAAATAGGTTCGCGTACGAGGGCACACAGCGCGCCCCCATCGCCGTTCCATGCCGCCTCCTGCCTATAAAAAATCTGATCAAAAACTAAATAATTATGATGTAAAATAAATTGCAGGAGACTCAACAAAAATTCAAATAAATAAATAAATATAAAAAATAATAAATACAAAATTAAGGGAATGTATTTAATTAAGGAAATAAAAAGTATAAATCATATAGCTAATCAAATTCTGCATATATTAGTTAAAGGGGTTGTCCGGGTTCAGAGCTGAACCCGGACATACCCTTATTTTCACCCCGGCAGCCCCCCTGATCCTAGCATCGGAGCATCTGATGCTCCGATGCGCTCCCGTGTCCTGCGCTAAACCGCGCAGGGCACGGGCTCTTTTGTTTTCAATAACACACTGCCGGGTGGTAACTTCCGCCCGGCAGTGTGTTCGGTGACGTCACCGGCTCTGAGGGGCGGGCTTTAGCTCTGCCCTAGCCGTTTTACTGGCTAGGGCAGAGCTAAATCCCGCCCATCAGTGGCGGTGATGTCACCGGGGTTCCTGTCAGCCCCATGGAGAGACCCGGTACGTCACCGGAACTCCTAAAAATGCCTTTGCCCTGTGCAATTTAGCGCAGGGCAAAGGAGAGCATCGGAGCATGAACTGCTCCTGTCAGGGGGGCTACCAGGGTGAAAATGGAGGCAACCCCTTTAATACGAGTAAGATTTAATATTGCACATAATTGACGCGGAAAACCCGCTTGTATGAAAGGGACCTACTCTGTTAGTGCTAAAGGAAAGTTCACAGATCTCTAATCCCAATTCACAGAGGAAGAGCAGAGCGACATCCCAGCCTGCCTGGGACAGCAAGTCTCTTTGTGCCAGAAATTTCTTCAGGATGATTGGAACATTGATGTTCTCTGCAGGCTCCCAAGACCTCTCTATAGGACCAAAACTCTTTTAACCCACAAGATAAATGGTCTTGCCCTTGACCTTCTTCATATTCAAACTATTACTGACTTCAAATTTATCTTCAGCAACAACAGGAACAGGAGCAGCGACAGAAGACTTAAAGTAGCAGTTTAATACCAGGAGTCTGAGAAGAGTTACATGAAAGGAATTGGGAATGTGGAGAGAGGGCAGCAGGCAGAGCTTGTAACTAGAGTTGAGTGAACACCTGGATGTTCGGGTTCGAGAAGTTCGGCCGAACTTCCCGAAAATGTTCGGGTTCGGGATCCGAACCCGATCCGAACTTCGTCCCGAACCCGAACCCCATTGAAGTCAATGGGGACCCGAACTTTTCGGCACTAAAACGGCTGTAAAACAGCCCAGGAAAGGGCTAGAGGGCTGCAAAAGGCAGCAACATGTAGGTAAATCCCCTGCAAACAAATGTGGATAGGGAAATGAATTAAAATAAAAATTAAATAAATAAAAATTAACCAAAATCAATTGGAGAGAGGTCCCATAGCAGAGAATCTGGCTTCCCGTCACCCACCACTGGAACAGTCCATTCTCAGATATTTAGGCCCCGGAACCCAGGCAGAGGAGAGAGGTCCCGTAACAGAGAATCTGGCTTCATGTCAGCAGAGAATTAGTCTGCATGTCATAGCAGAGAATGAGGCTTCACGTCAGCCACCACTGCAACAGTCCATTGGCATATATTTAGGCCCAGCACCCAGGCAGAGGAGAGAGGTCCCGTAACAGACAATCTGGCTTCATGTCAGCAGAGAATCAGTCTGCATGTCATAGCAGAGAATCAGGCTTCACGTCAGCCACCACTGCAACAGTCCATTGGCATATATTTAGGCCCAGCACCCAGGCAGAGGAGAGAGGTCCCGTAACAGACAATCTGGCTTCATGTCAGCAGAGAATTAGTCTGCATGTCATAGCAGAGAATGAGGCTTCACGTCAGCCACCACTGCAACAGTCCATTGGCATATATTTAGGCCCAGCACACAGGCAGAGGAGAGAGGTCCCGTAACAGACAATCTGGCTTCATGTCAGCAGAGAATTAGTCTGCATGTCATAGCAGAGAATGAGGCTTCACGTCAGCCACCACTGCAACAGTCCATTGGCATATATTTAGGCCCAGCACACAGGCAGAGGAGAGAGGTCCCGTAACAGACAATCTGGCTTCATGTCAGCAGAGAATCAGTCTGCATGTCATAGCAGAGAATCAGGCTTCACGTCAGCCACCACTGCAACAGTCCATTGGCATATATTTAGGCCCAGCACACAGGCAGAGGAGAGAGGTCCCGTAACAGACAATCTGGCTTCATGTCAGCAGAGAATTAGTCTGCATGTCATAGCAGAGAATGAGGCTTCACGTCAGCCACCACTGCAACAGTCCATTGGCATATATTTAGGCCCAGCACACAGGCAGAGGAGAGAGGTCCCGTAACAGACAATCTGGCTTCATGTCAGCAGAGAATCAGTCTGCATGTCATAGCAGAGAATCAGGCTTCACGTCAGCCACCACTGCAACAGTCCATTGGCATATATTTAGGCCCAGCACACAGGCAGAGGAGAGAGGTCCCGTAACAGACAATCTGGCTTCATGTCAGCAGAGAATCAGTCTGCATGTCATAGCAGAGAATCAGGCTTCACGTCAGCCACCACTGCAACAGTCCATTGGCATATATTTAGGCCCAGCACACAGGCAGAGGAGAGAGGTCTCGTAACAGACAATCTGGCTTCATGTCAGCAGAGAATTAGTCTGCATGTCATAGCAGAGAATCAGGCTTCACGTCAGCCACCACTGCAACAGTCCATTGGCATATATTTAGGCCCAGCACCCAGGCAGAGGAGAGAGGTCCCGTAACAGACAATCTGGCTTCATGTCAGCAGAGAATCAGTCTGCATGTCATAGCAGAGAATCAGGCTTCACGTCACCCAACATTGGAACAGTCCATTGGCATATATTTAGGCCCCGGCACCCAGACAGAGGAGAGGTTCATTCAACTTTGGGTAGCCTCGCAATATAATGGTAAAATGAAAATAAAAATAGGATTGAATGAGGAAGTGCCCTGGAGTCCAATAATATATGGTTAAGGGGAGGTAGTTAATGTCTAATCTGGACAAGGGACGGACAGATCCTGTGGGATCCATGCCTGGTTCATTTTTATGAACGTCAGCTTGTCCACATTGGCTGTAGACAGGCGGCTGCGTTTGTCTGTAATGACGCCCCCTGCCGTGCTGAATACACGTTCAGACAAAACGCTGGCCGCCGGGCAGGCCAGCACCTCCAAGGCATAAAAGGCTAGCTCTGGCCACGTGGACAATTTAGAGACCCAGAAGTTGAATGGGGCCGAACCATCAGTCAGTACGTGGAGGGGTGTGCACATGTACTGTTCCACCATGTTAGTGAAATGTTGCCTCCTGCTAACACGTTGCGTATCAGGTGGTGGTGCAGTTAGCTGTGGCGTGTTGACAAAAGTTTTCCACATCTCTGCCATGCTAACCCTGCCCTCAGAGGAGCTGGCAGTGACACAGCTGCCTTGGCGACCTCTTGCTCCTCCTCTGCCTTGGCCTTGGGCTTCCACTTGTTCCCCTGTGACATTTGGGAATGCTCTCAGTAGCGCGTCTACCAACGTGCGCTTGTACTCGCGCATCTTCCTATCACGCTCCAGTGCAGGAAGTAAGGTGGGCACATTGTCTTTGTAGCGTGGATCCAGCAGGGTGGCAACCCAGTAGTCCGCACAGGTTAAAATGTGGGCAACTCTGCTGTCGTTGCGCAGGCACTGCAGCATGTAGTCGCTCATGTGTGCCAGGCTGCCCAGGGGTAAGGACAAGCTGTCCTCTGTGGGAGGCGTATCGTCATCGTCCTGCCTTTCCCCCCAGCCACGCACCAGTGATGGACCCGAGCTGCGTTGGGTGCCACCCCGCTGTGACCATGCTTCATCCTCATCCTCCTCCACCTCCTCCTCATCCTCGTCCTCCTCGTCCTCCAGTAGTGGGCCCTGGCTGGCCACATTTGTACCTGGCCTCTGCTGTTGCCAAAAACCTCCCTCTGAGTCACTTCGAAGAGACTGGCCTGAAAGTGCTAAAAATGACCCCTCTTCCTCCTCCTCCTCCTCCTGGGCCACCTCCTCTTCCATCATCGCCCTAAGTGTTTTCTCAAGGAGACATAGAAGTGGTATTGTAACGCTGATAACGGCGTCATCGCCACTGGCCATGTTGGTGGAGTACTCGAAACAGCGCAACAGGGCACACAGGTCTCGCATGGAGGCCCAGTCATTGGTGGTGAAGTGGTGCTGTTCTGTAGTGCGACTGACCCGTGCGTGCTGCAGCTGAAACTCCACTATGGCCTGCTGCTGCTCGCACAGTCTGTCCAGCATGTGCAAGGTGGAGTTCCACCTGGTGGGCACGTCGCATATGAGGCGGTGAGCGGGAAGGCCGAAGTTACGCTGTAGCGCAGACAGGCGAGCAGCAGCAGGATGTGAACGCCGGAAGCGCGAACAGACGGCCCGCACTTTATGCAGCAGCTCTGACATGTCGGGGTAGTTGTGAATGAACTTCTGCACCACCAAATTCAGCACATGCGCCAAGCAAGGGATGTGCGTCAAATTGGCTAGTCCCAGAGCTGCAACGAGATTTCGCCCATTATCACACACCACCAGGCCGGGCTTGAGGCTCACCGGCAGCAACCACTCGTCGGTCTGTTGTTCTATACCCCGCCACAACTCCTGTGCGGTGTGGGGCCTGTCCCCCAAACATATGAGTTTCAGAATGGCCTGCTGACGTTTACCCCGGGCTGTGCTGAAGTTGGTGGTGAAGGTGTGTGGCTGACTGGATGAGCAGGTGGAAGAAGAGGAGGAGGAAGCCGAGAAGGAGGAGGTGGCAACAGGAGGCAAAGAATGTTGCCCTGCGATCCTTGGCGGCGGAAGGACGTGCGCCAAACAGCTCTCCGCCTGGGGCCCAGCTGCCACTACATTTACCCAGTGTGCAGTTAGGGAGATATAGCGTCCCTGGCCGTGCTTACTGGTCCACGTATCTGTGGTTAGGTGGACCTTGCTACAGATGGCGTTGCGCAGTGCACACTTGATTTTATCGGATACTTGGTTGTGCAGGGAAGGCACGGCTCTCTTGGAGAAGTAGTGGCGGCTGGGAACAACATACTGTGGGACAGCAAGCGACATGAGCTGTTTGAAGCTGTCTGTGTCCACCAGCCTAAATGACAGCATTTCATAGGCCAGTAGTTTAGAAATGCTGGCATTCAGGGCCAGGGATCGAGGGTGGCTAGGTGGGAATTTACGCTTTCTCTCAAATGTTTGTGAGATGGAGAGCTGAACGCTGGCGTGTGACATGGTTGAGACGCTTGGTGACGGAGGTGGTGGTGGTGTTGGTGGTACATCCCCTGTTTGCTGGGCGGCAGGTGCCAACGTTCCTCCAGAGGCGGAGGAAGAGGCCGAGGCGGCAGCAGCAGAAGAGGCCGAGGCGGCAGCAGCAGAAGAGGTAGCAGGGGGAGCCTGAGTGACTTCCTTGGTTTTAAGGTGTTTACTCCACTGCAGTTCATGCTTTGCATGCAGGTGCCTGGTCATGCAGGTTGTGCTCAGGTTCAGAACGTTAATGCCTCGCTTCAGGCTCTGATGGCACAGCGTGCAAACCACTCGGGTCTTGTCGTCAGCACATTGTTTGAAGAAGTGCCATGCCAGGGAACTCCTTGAAGCTGCCTTTGGGGTGCTCGGTCCCAGATGGCGGCGGTCAGTAGCAGGCGGAGTCTCTTGGCGGCGGGTGTTCTGCTTTTGCCCACTGCTCCCTCTTTTGCTACGCTGTTGGCTCGGTCTCACCACTGCCTCTTCCTCCGAACTGTGAAAGTCAGTGGCACGACCTTCATTCCATGTGGGGTCTAGGACCTCATCGTCCCCTGCATCGTCTTCCACCCAGTCTTGATCCCTGACCTCCTGTTCAGTCTGCACACTGCAGAAAGACGCAGCAGTTGGCACCTGTGTTTCGTCATCATCAGAGACATGCTGAGGTGGTATTCCCATGTCCTCATCATCAGGAAACATAAGTGGTTGTGCGTCAGTGCATTCTATGTCTTTCACCGCTGGGGAAGGGCTAGGTGGATGCCCTTGGGAAACCCTGCCAGCGGAGTCTTCAAACAGCATAAGAGACTGCTGCATAACTTGAGGCTGAGACAGTTTCCCTGGTATGCATGGGGGTGATGTGACAGACTGATGGGGTTGGTTTTCAGGCGCCATCTGTGCGCTTTCTGCAGAAGACTGGGTGGGAGATAATGTGAACGTGCTGGATCCACTGTCGGCCACCCAATTGACTAATGCCTGTACCTGCTCAGGCCTTACCATCCTTAGAACGGCATTGGGCCCCACCATATATCGCTGTAAATTCTGGCGGCTACTGGGACCTGAGGTAGTTGGTACACTAGGACGTGTGGATGTGGCAGAACGGCCACGTCCTCTCCCAGCACCAGAGGGTCCACTAACACCACCACGACCATGTCCACGTCCGCGTCCCTTACTAGATGTTTTCCTCATTGTTATGGTTCACCACAACAACAAAAATATTATTTGGCCCAATGTATTGTATTCAAATTCAGCTGGATATAAATTTGAGGCCTAGTATTTAGGCGCTGGGTGACCGGTATGGATTTAGTGACAGAATTAGACTTGGAAATGCACAGTAGCGTGTGTGTGAAGTTATTCTGAATGACCCTATGTGCACCTTGAATATTATATACCCTTTTAGGGATAGATTTCAAATAGCTCTGATATAGCAGAAACCACTAAATTATGAAATTGCTAAATTGGGAATTGTATTTCAACCCAGAACAAAAAATGTGCTTTGACGGACACTAAATAACTTTCCCAGCCACAACAGAACAGCGGTAACGAGAGATTTAGCGGGATATAAATTTGAGGCCTAGTATTTAGGCGCTGGGTGACCGGTATGGCTTTAGTGACAGAATTAGACTGGGATATGGCCAAAAAATAACCACACTATTGCTGGTTAAATGCACTTGGTGACGGGCGCAGCTTGCCCCTGATGTAGTATATGGCCAAAAAATGAATAGACTATTGCTGGTTAAATGCACTTGGTGTCACAGCTTGACCAACCACACTACTGAGGGTTAAATGCACTTGGTGACAGGCGCAGCTTGCCCCTGATGTAGTATATGGCCAAAAAATGAACAGACTATTGCTGGTTAAATGCACTTGGTGTCACAGCTTCACCAACCACACTACTGAGGGCTAAATGCACTTGGTGACGGGCGCAGCTTGCCCCTGATGTAGTATATGGCCAAAAAATGAACAGACTATTGCTGGTTAAATGCACTTGGTGTGATAGCTTGACCAACACACACTACTGAGGGTTAAATGCACTTGGTGACGGGCGCAGCTTTCCCCTGATGTAGTATATGGCCAAAAAATAAACAGACTATTGCTGGTTAAATGCACTTGGTGTGACAGCTTCACCCTGATGTAGGCTTTAGCCAAAAAACAAACGCACCATTGAGGGTTAAATGCACTTGGTGACAGGCGCAGCTTGCCCCTGATGTAGTATATGGCCAAAAAATGAACAGACTATTGCTGGTTAAATGCACTTGGTGTCACAGCTTGACCAACCACACTACTGAGGGTTAAATGCACTTGGTGACGGGCGCAGCTTGCCCCTGATGTAGTATATGGCCAAAAAATTAACAGACTATTGCTGGTTAAATGCACTTGGTGACGGGCGCAGCTTGCCCCTGATTTAGTATATGGCCAAAAAATGAACAGACTATTGCTGGTTAAATGCACTTGGTGTGATAGCTTGACCAACCACACTACTGAGGGTTAAATGCACTTGGTGACGGGCGCAGCTTGCCCCTGATGTAGTATATGGCCAAAAAATGAACAGACTATTGCTGGTTAAATGCACTTGGTGACGGGCGCAGCTTGCCCCTGATTTAGTATATGGCCAAAAAATGAACAGACTATTGCTGGTTAAATGCACTTGGTGTGATAGCTTGACCAACCACACTACTGAGGGTTAAATGCACTTGGTGACGGGCGCAGCTTGCCCCTGATGTAGTATATGGCCAAAAAATGAACAGACTATTGCTGGTTAAATGCACTTGGTGTCACAGCTTGACCAACCACACTACTGAGGGTTAAATGCACTTGGTGACGGGCGCAGCTTGCCCCTGATGTAGTATATGGCCAAAAAATGAACAGACTATTGCTGGTTAAATGCACTTGGTGTCACAGCTTGACCAACCACACTACTGAGGGTTAAATGCACTTGGTGACGGGCGCAGCTTGCCCCTGATGTAGTATATGGCCAAAAAATGAACAGACTATTGCTGGTTAAATGCACTTGGTGACGGGCGCAGCTTGCCCCTGATTTAGTATATGGCCAAAAAATGAACAGACTATTGCTGGTTAAATGCACTTGGTGTGATAGCTTGACCAACCACACTACTGAGGGTTAAATGCACTTGGTGACGGGCGCAGCTTGCCCCTGATGTAGTATATGGCCAAAAAATGAACAGACTATTGCTGGTTAAATGCACTTGGTGTCACAGCTTGACCAACCACACTACTGAGGGCTAAATGCACTTGGTGACGGGCGCAGCTTGCCCCTGATGTAGTATATGGCCAAAAAATGAACAGACTATTGCTGGTTAAATGCACTTGGTGTGATAGCTTGACCAACACACACTACTGAGGGTTAAATGCACTTGGTGACGGGCGCAGCTTGCCCCTGATGTAGTATATGGCCAAAAAATAAACAGACTATTGCTGGTTAAATGCACTTGGTGTGACAGCTTCACCCTGATGTAGGCTTTAGCCAAAAAACAAACGCACCATTGAGGGTTAAATGCACTTGGTGACAGGCGCAGCTTGCCCCTGATGTAGTATATGGCCAAAAAATAAACAGACTATTGCTGGTTAAATGCACTTGGTGTGACAGCTTCACCCTGATGTAGGCTTTAGCCAAAAAACAACCACACCATTGAGGGTTAAATGCACTTGGTCGCAGCTTGTGCTGGCGCACCACAAGACACAAAATGGCCGCCGATCACCCCAGAAAAATGTGACTGACAAACGGTCTGGGCAGCCTAAAAACAGTGAGCAATTGAGGATCAGCAGCTCAATGATCCACAGCTGCAGATCGATCAGTTAATCAAGTCCTTTGGAGGAGTTAATCTGCCTAATCTCGCCCTACTGTCGCAGCCGCAACCTCTCCCTACGCTAATCAGAGCAGAGTGACGGGCGGCGCTATGTGACTCCAGCTTAAATAGAGGCTGGGTCACATGGTGCTCTGGCCAATCACAGCCATGCCAATAGTAGGCATGGCTGTGATGGCCTCTTGGGGCAAGTAGTATGACGCTTGTTGATTGGCTGCTTTGCAGCCTTTCAAAAAGCGCCAAGAAAGCGTCACAAAAGCGCCAAGAAAGCGACGAACACCGAACCCGAACTTTTACGAAAATGTCCGGGTTCGGGTCCGTGTCACGGACCCCCCAAAATTCGGTACGAACCCGAACTATACAGTTCGAGTTCGCTCATCCCTACTTGTAACAGACAGGGTTGACTTGAGATATAATCTTGAAAGGTCCCAAAAATTGAGGAGCAAAGTTGTAAGATGGCATCTTGAGACAAATATTTTTTGACAACAAGCTTATCTTATCACCGGTCAAAAATTGTGGGGGATCGCTTCTTCTCTTATCTACCTTTTTCTTCTTGGATATCGAGGACTGAGAAAGAGAAACCTTGGTCTCCTGCCAGATCTGGAAAAAGTCCCTGACTGCAGCATCCACAGCTGGCACATCAGTGGACAGCTTATAAGGTTCAAGCACCCAAGGATGTTGACCATAAACAACAAAGAAAGGAGACTTGTCAGTAGATATACTGGAGTGATTGTTATGGCAGAATTCAGCCCATGGGAGCAGGGATACCCAGTTGTCTTGCTTGGCTATAAAAAAGAAACAAAGATAGTTCTCCAGAACATGGTTAATTCGTTCTACCTGACCGTAAGTCTGTGGATGATATGCAGAGGGACCTCCAGAATTTAGATGTAAATTTCTGTCAGAAACAATGGGGGAGATCAAACTGGTGTAAATTAGAACTGGCTTAATTGCCCATAGCAACCAATCAGATTCCAGCTTTTATCTTCCAAATGAGCTGTGAAAAATAAAAGCTGGTTGCTATGGGCAACTAAGCCAGTTCTATTTCAAACCAGTTTAATAAATCTCCCCCAATGTGTTTAGAAAGGCCATGCCATAAATAAGTGGGCCAGTTGTACAGCAGAGGGTAATCCAGGTAAAGGGACAAACAGTGCCATTTTAGAGAAGTGATCAATCACTACCCAGGCAACCGTGTAGCCAGATGCTGATTGGCTGTCTGCACAGCATTATGGGTGACCTCGCGTTCCCAAGCTTTTTACTTTCACTTTGTAACACGTGTAGCCAGGGGCAGATTGGCCATAGACCTTACAGAGAAATTTCCCTGTAGGCCAATGCCCAGGGGGCCGTCTGAGCCCCTATCACTGCCGCTGGCTGGGTACTTAATGAGCTCTCAGTGGTAATTAATGCTTTGAGAATCAAGTACTCATGTACCTGTCCAGAGACTAGCCCACCAGAATGCAACTATGTCTCACATCGTACCTTCTTCATATCTTAATCAGAGTCAACTGGAGGCAGAGAGAATATAACCACTATTGATGGCCAACTCAGAAGGGCAGCTTTTGGGGTAGTACATTGATTACATTGAATAACACTGTGGTATATTGTATTTTAATTTTTGGTATTGCCGACCCCTCTACTTTTGTTGCCCCCCCTCCTGTCAATTTAGGCCCGCCTACAACATGGGCCCACGTGATGATTTTATTTTATAGGAGATGTTCTTGAATGAATGAATGAATAGAATAAAGAGCTACTACAAGTTGACAAGAAAATATTTCTGTAGAAAATGACAGCTGCAGTTTATCTTTTAATGTATTCTGCCCCTTTTTTCATCTGGGTAAATATTTCTGATGAAACTTTTAGGTCATTGACTATAAGAGAGAGAATACGCTACAGACGAACTGAGCAATTTGTCAAAAACAAGCTTGGAATGAAGGTCCACCAGGAATTTTGGCAGCTCCTAGAGCTCAATAAGCCTGTGGTTGGCTTAGATTTATTATAGATTTGCCAAAGTCTCAATAACCTTACAGAAGAGGTTGCTACATTGGGCAAGTGTGACAAATCGCTCAGGTTAGGGAGTTCTGACATAAACCATCTCCCCATCTGGCCATAAAAACAGAAACTATTCTTGTAAAAAAGAATAAGAAAGCTGTTGCCAGTACATCATTATCCAGAATATACAAATGTATCAATGTTCTTTATCACTTCCATTGCTCTTATAGAAATGGTTCTTAGAAAATAACATCTACATATAATTCATTGGGTGCAATTAGAGATGAGCGAATCGAAGTTGACGAAGTGGAATTCGATCTGAATTTTAGGAAAAATTTGATTCGCACCGAATCCGTTATTTACTCATGCTTTCTGGTAACAAATACATTTTTTTCCTAAAATGACTGCTGCATGTGTGAGTACATGGAGCAAGGAACTCTGGGAACACAGGACTACCCATAATACCATGCATGCAGCCAATCAGCAGCCAGCCAGCCCTGTGACTCACAGCCCTATAAATAGCCTCAGCCACTGGCGTACGCCCATATAGGCAGACTATTTCATAGGTGCAGAATAGAATCCAACATGTTGGATTTTATTCTGCACCTATTAAATAAAGATCATCACGTTTGCTACTGCCATCTTGAAAGCTGGATTACTTTCTTCTGTTGCTTTCGTCCACGCCTGGTTCCTGGCGTTTTTTCAGGGCTTCCATTGGTGGTGATTCAGGTGAGCTCCTCCACACTCCATTGCTTCCATATAGGCAAACTAGGCAGTTGCTATGGGGTCTGTGAGTGTGAAGGGCCTGGCCAGGATCAATGGCCATGCCCCCTTTTCCCACCTAAACGCACAGCTCCCTGCTTCCTTGCCCCTGCAGCTGCTGCCTAATTCCGCTATTAGATACAGAGCTGGTCAATAAGCATGGCGATGCTGTGTTCCCTGACTTCCTATTTTTTTATATATATATATATATATATATATATATATTTATTTTGTTTTAACCATAGGAGCATAAGTACAGGCAGATGGTGATGGACACGTATTTGTGTCATACAGCATCACCTTACATTAGATGATATGACAAGTAACAATAACACAAATACAAACATGTGGGGTCTGCACATTGGATCAAGGATTGGATTAGAATCACAGAGAATATTTCCTGAAGTCCAGCCATAGTTTCCAAAGAGCGTGGAAGTTTCTGTGAGAGTTCTCCCATGCGGATATTTCCTCAAACCTGTAAACGGAATCGATTTTGTTAAACCAGTGATATATAGCGGGGGAAGGTCAGGGGACATCCAATGTCTGGGTATCAGCAGACAGGCAGCTGTCAATAGCTTTTTAAAAAGTTTTAAGGGTAAGGAGCTAAGTAAAAGAGAGTGAAGTCCCAAGAGAGCTAGTTTGGGACAGGGGGAAATTTGCATTGCTTGAATATTTCAGTGTCACGGCTGAGGATGGGGAAAACCCTCAGCCATGCGATGCCAGATGATGGTAGTCGCTGCTCGACCAGGGAGACAGAATTAGGGAGCAGGTCACCTCCTAGCCCATCCCTAATCTGACCCTGACTCCTAGCTGCATGAGCTGACCTTGAAGGTAGGGGGGCTCATGCTCAGAAACCCTCCGCCGAATCCCTGACCTAGGAGCTGGGTTGACCACCTGTTCTTCCTGGATGTGAAGAAACAGGAGTCTAAACTGGCCGAGCTGCAAGGGGAAGGGGAACATATACAACTTATGGCAATGGCAGGTAAATGCCACAAACACAACACTCACTTGCGACAGACACTAAGCCTAGAACCCATGTGCAAGTGCTGCTGTCCAAAAACACAAACGGACACAGCACACAACACACATCACACAGGAACCCAGGGCCATAAGGTGCAATAAACAAGCATACCACAGACACATCTTCATAACATCAAACAAGAGTTATGACCACAAGGGTGGCCCTCACTGGAGAGATGGTGAGCAACCAGGAGGATGTCTCCAGCAAACCATGGCTGAAGAGGTCTCCACAGAGGCTTTATAGCCCAAAGTGGCCACACCCACACAGACACACTGTGGAAAGGGAGTTAACCCTTCCATCACCAAACAGGGTAGTGAAGCCACTAAAAGGGGAAGTGCACAAACAACTATCACACTGCAGCTGTTACCGGCGACAACAACATGCATGGCAACCGTGTCCTGGGAGCCGGCCAGAAGGCTGAGACACTGCCAACACATGTAAACAATACAACACGTTGCCACGGGCAGCCACAGGCGAAGGGAAGTGTCACAGTGCACACATACATAAACCCAGTGCACACCAGACATAGAAAGTGCATGCAAACACACACACATAGCCAAAGGCATACCAGTTGTCCGCGGAAACCGCACTTAAGGCAGACTACTAAGTGCCCCCAGCTGCGGTTGACACAACACCCAGACCGCGGGCAACTGCATGCGGCTACCAAGGAGTCACGACCATGAACATGGGCGTGACATTCAGACCACCATGATAAAATTAATGGACATGACCACCAGATATGATAGAATGTCCCCTTTCCGGACCCACACCTCCAGCATGCATCAGAACCCGAGGAGGAGAAACGGCAAGTTACATCTGGGGTCTTATACCATCGGGTAAGGAGTTTATATCCATTTTCCTGGATCCTGACGCACCTGGAGGAAAAATGTGGTTCAATAAAGAGGCGTTGCTGTTCGTCTATGGTAAATGGTGTGCCCAGGTCCTTCTCCCAAGAACCAATGAAAGATGGTTTAGGCATAGCAACAGGGGAGGTGAGTCTCCTGTATATGAGGGAGATAAGTTTTCGGGGAGGAGGATTTGCACAGATCAGGCTTTCAAACCATGTCAGGGGCCTAAGCATGTCTTTGTATTGGATATGCTTGGAGATAAAGGAGTGGAGGAAAGATATAAAGAATACGGAGGGAGTAACCGTGGGGAAAAAACTCTGAATGGTAGTTCTGTCAACCAATTTACCATCTTCTCCGAGCAGGGAAGTCACTAGTAATGTGGAATATCTGATTAAGGGAGGGAGGCTTTGTAAAAGTTCTATTTGAGCTAAATTCAAAAGGTCTCTCATCTGAATAAGGGGGGAGGGTAAGGGGACCGCTAAAGCCGATTTTTAAAAATTTATCCCAAGCTTCTAAAGTGGCCCTGATATTCAAATTATGGTGTATAAAGTTTGGGTGGGAGTTTTTGGGGCGTATTAGGAGAACTCTGAATGATGAAAGGAAGAAAGAGGATTCCATTCCAACCCAGGATTTAAATGTAGTTTCTCTAAACCAGTTGTCCTGTTCTCACAACATGTACCCCCGGGGTCTATATGCAGTTCAACAGGCAGATATCACCATTCTACTAGTTAATAAGATGAGACTTGTTTCTGTAGTCTGTGGTTTTTATTAACCGGCAGTAGATAAGGTAAACTAGGAAAATGAACATACAAGAACTGAGTATACAGCACAATGTACACAAAATCAATACAAAAACATAAATAAATCCCTTACCGACGATGCTTTAGTAAGAGACACACAATGTGCAGCTGCTCCTTCCATGAGGTGAGGAGAAAAGGAAGCAGGAGCCTGTCTCTTTCCCAGAAAGCACTGTGAGCAGGAAGTCAGGTGACCTAATGAATATGCATAACTTAAAAAGGCAGAAGATGCACTTACAGCTAAAGGTCACTAGATGGTGCTGAAGACACACACATGAGCACTCACATTAACAACTATGCATAGAAGACAGTACACTCCCCGCTTGACATCAGCCGATGTCACCATTAGAGTCCTCAACAGGTAACAGTAGGATTAGTTCGGAAGTAGGTCTGATAAACAGTTTGGTCTCATTTTGTTTGAAAATCTTGACCTCTACTTTACGGACATGTCCAGTCTTCACTTGGGAACACTTTAGTAATGAGGCCCAAAGGCCAATGATTTCTTTGAGCCTGAGAGTCTTTAACAAGAACAATGTCATCAGGTTTTAGGTTGGGCTTAACTGTGTGCCATTTGGTTCTTGTCTGTAAGGTGGGAAGATATTGCCTCTTCCACCTATTCCAGAAGGTATCGGCAAGGCCTTGCACTTGTCTCCATTGGCGTTTGTAGAGATCTTTGGTGCCAAACTCTCCAGAAGGAGCACTCACTATACCAGTCTTTTGGGTAAGTAGAGAGGCAGGCGTAAGCAGTATTGGATCTCCTGGGTCATTTGATATCGGAGCCAAGGGTCTGGCATTGATAATGGCTGAGACTTCGGCCATAAAGGTTGTAAGGCATTCATGAGAGAGTCTAGCATTACCCTACTTGTAGGAAAATAGAGTTCAAGATTCTGCGGGCTATGCCAATCATTCTTTCCCAGGCTCCTCCCATGTGAGAAGAATGAGGGGAATTGAAAATCCAAGTGCATCCTTGCTCACTAAGGAATCTTTTTACACTGTTATTATCCAAGTTGGAGAGAATCTTTAGCTCATTAGCAGCTCCAACGAAGTTTGTGCCTCTGTCAGAGCGGATTTGTTTTACAGGACCTCTGATTGCAATAAAGCGCCTGAGGGCATTTATGAAGCTAGAAGTGTCCATAGACTCAATAACTTCAATGTGGACGGCTCGAATTGACATACAACTGAAAATGACTGCCCATCGCTTGGAGCTAGCGTGGCTACTTCTAGTTTGACGTGTGATAACGGACCAGGGACCAAACACGTCAAGGCCCACATTAGTAAATGGAGGGTCCATGTTAACCCTGTCGGGTGGGAGATTGGCCATTTTTTGCGTTTGTAAACCCCACGTAGTTTGCGGCAAATGATGCATTTGAATATACATTTGTTAATACACCTTTTTACACCAACGACCCACAGCCCAGCAGCACGTAACGCCCCTTCGGTGAATAGTCGGCCCTGGTGTTTTATCTTACTGTGGTAGTGCTCTACAAGCAAGGAAGCTAAATGATGATGACCAGGTATTATGATAGGATGTTTCTCATTAAACCCTAATTTGGCCTCTTTAAGCCGCCCTCCCACTCTTAGCAGACCATTCTCATCAAGGACTGGATCGAGCTTCACTAACACACTGTCTTTTGACACAGGTTTTTTGTTGTTGATGCAGTAGAGTTCCTTAGCGAATGTCTCTCGTTGCATGGAACAAATAATTAGATTTTTCGATTGTTCTAGCTCACTTACTGAGTATCCATTCTTACAATGGTGCCAACCTTTGCAGTTACATTCCATAACAAATGGGGCATGCTTGAAGGAACGGGCTACGTGTGCTAAGCAGGTGATAGCTCGCACAAGTGACTTCCAGGTGGAAAACCTGATGAAACGGTGACTACCGAGCTGATTGTACGAATTTACAGTGAGTAGTACAGATACCTGGGGGCGGATTTCTTTGTCAGAATCTGCATCTAACAGCTCATATGAGTCACAGGCAGAAGAATGTTCTGAGTTGTATAGAAAAGCAGGACCCGTGAACCAGACTGTGTTCTTAAGGTGACTGGCAGCAACTGACCTGGTTGCTAAGTCTGCTGGGTTATGGTCAGTAGGTACAAAGTGCCATTGCTTTGGGATAGTGGACCTCCTGATTCTTAACACTCGGTTGTTAACGTAAACGTAAAAACGCCTAGTTTGGTTGTAAATGTAGCCCAGGACCACTTTACTGTCTGTATAAAACTCGGTGTCTCGAATCTCTAGGTTTATCTCTGTTGTAATTAATTCCGCTAGTTCAACGGCTAGTACAGCGGCACAGAGCTCTAGCCTGGGTATTGTATGTTCGAGAAGTGGTGCGAGTTTTGCTTTGCCCATGACAAACCCTGTGTGGCACTGACCTTTGTTATCTATAGTTTTAAGATACGCTACAGCGGCAATTGCTTTGATGGACGCATCAGAGAATACATAGAGTTTTTGTGTTTTTACTTCTGTGGATGGCACAGGAGCGTAAGAACGTGGAACATGCAGGCTAGATAAAGTCTTTAGGGAGTTTCTCCACTCTATCCATAGGTTTCTTTTTTCAGGGGATAGTGGGTGATCCCAATCCAATGTTTCCTGAGTTAAGTCTCTAAGTAGTGATTTGCCCTGGATTGTAACAGGGGCAGTGAATCCTAAGGGATCATAAAGACTGTTTATGGCAGACAGGACACCTCTACGGGTAAAGGGCTTCTCTTCCTGGCTGACTTGGAAGGTAAACGTATCTGATTTTAGATCCCAGAGGAGACCAAGGCTACGTTGTATAGGAAGGGAGTCAGTCCCTAAGTCTAAGCTCTGTAGGTCATTTGAATGGTCTTGAGAGGGAAATGCTTCTATCAGCTGCTTACTATTAGAGGCTATTTTGTGGAGTCTCAGGTTTGAGCATGCAAGCATTTCTTGAGCTCTCTTAAGGAGACTTATTGCATCCTCAACAGTGGGTAGTGATTTTAGACAGTCATCTACATAAAAGTCTCTTTCTACGAATTGTCTGACGTCTGACCCATATTCTAGTTCGCCTTCCTGAGCAGAAGTGTCTAAGACCATAAGTTGCAACTGCAGGGGAGGGGCTGTTACCAAAGATATGTACCCGCATGCGGTACTCCGCAATATCTTTTGTGGGGTCATTGTCAACAAACCAAAGAAATCTTAAGAAGTTTCTGTGTTCCTCTTTAACGAGAAAGCAATGAAACATCTGCTGAATGTCTGCCATGAAGGCAACAGAGTCTTTGCGAAAACGAAGCAGTACTCCTAGGAGCTTGTTGTTAAGATCAGGACCTGAGAGCAGGACGTCGTTTAAGGAGACGCCTTCATATTTTGCACTAGAGTCAAACACTACTCTAATTTGACCCGGTTTCTTTGGGTGGTAAACCCCGAATATGGGTAAATACCAACATTCTTCTAGAGTTTTTAAGGGTAGGAGCTACCTCAGCATGACCATTCTCAAATATTTTCCTCATGAAAGTAAAGAAGTGGTCTTTCATTTCTGGTTTCTTGTGGAAGCTACGCCTTAGAGAGACAAAACGTCTGTAGACTTGCTCTCTGTTGTTAGGCAAACGTTGCCTTTGAGGCCTGAAGGGAAGGGGTGCTACCCAACTATTTGTTTCATCCTTAGTGATTTCCTTTTGCATGGTTTCTAAAAACAATCTGTCTTCGTGGGACATTGCTACCCGATTGTCCTCCTTGGTCCTTTGGAACACTGAGCAACCTAGATGGTCTTTGTCACTGTCACAAGCTATGTCGTGGTCTACAGAGTCTATGAAAGAACAAGGTAGTTGAGTGCTACTGTGGCAATTCCTTTATGAGGAAGTTGTTTTTACATGGTTGGAAGATAGAGGGACGTCCATTATCTAATGTGCTTGTAAGCATGCTATTAATGGAAGTTGGTTTGTGTATGCTTCCTAAGCAGACATCTCCTACTATGACCCATCCTAGGTCATGCCTTTGGGCATAAGGAGCATGATGAGGGCCATTAATCTGCTCTCTAGTTTTATGAACTTGTAAGATATCTCTCCCTAGGAGTAAGATTATCTGAGCGTTAGGATCAAGTTTTGGTAAGAGATGGGCTATACGCTGTAAATGGGGGTGATGTATGGCTACCTCTGGTGTAGGGATCTCGTGTCTATTATCAGGAATTTGGTTACATTCAGTAATAGTTGGTAAGGAAAGACACGTTTTACCATCTATGGATTCGATTAGATAGCCACTAGCTCTCCTCCCCGCCGTTTCTACAGTACCTGCACAGGTCTTTAGGGAATAAGGAGTGTTGGGCCCTTTGATGCTGAAAATGTCAAAGAAAGTAGATTTGGCTAGGGACGCATTACTTTGGTCATCTAGGATGGCGTAAACATTGATGGCTTTGTCTCTGCAGCCCTTTGGGTATACTTTTGTTAGGCAGATTTTTGAGCAGGACCTGCCGCCTATGAGTCCTTTACAGACTTCAGTGCATTGTGAAGTAACTGCTGGTGGGTTAGCTTCAGAGGTACTTTCCTCCCCGCCATGCTCTCTGGCACTGTTACTCTGTGATGAGGTCCATGGGGAAGGCCCAGGATGTAGGGCCGTGTTGTGATCGGAGTTGTTGCATTCTGTGCATTTTACACTAACCTGACAGTCTTTGGCAATATGTGATGTAGATGAGCAGCACTTGTAGCAAATGCGGTTCTCCTTGAGGAAGGCTTTGCGATCTCCTATGGACATTTCTCTAAAGGCTCTGCACTTCAGAAGAGGGTGAGGCTTCTTGTGTAGAGGGCACTGCTTACCAGGATCTTTGACTGTTTCGCGGCTGGCGGAGCCGTAATGCCTGTAAGAATCTGCAGGTGAAATGTTAGTTTTGTGCACTGCCACTGATCCTTTGTGTGGTCTGTGGTCATAGGGAGTGGCACAAGACTGTGATAGATCAAAGCTAGGGTCATTACGAATATTAGCTTCTAGCCTTACAAAGTCAACAAACACACTGAAGGGAGGGAATGGCACATTGTAGGTATGTTTGTACCTTGACCCGTGGGAGACCCATTTCTCCTGCAGGTTGTGGGGAAGCTTTAATACAATAGGTTTGACACCTCTGGCAGTGTCGAGGAAAGCAAGCCCCGGTAAATCCCCTTCGGCTTTGGCAACCTGTAATTCCATCAGTAGATCACTTAAATCCCTAAGTTTCTGAAACCCTTTGCTAGATATTTTAGGGAATTCGTCAATTCTTTTAAACAACGCATCCTCTATGACCTCTGCAGAACCATAACATTCATCAAGTCTATCCCAGATCATTTTTAGGCCAATCTCTGGGTAGTTTATATTAATATCCCTGATTCTCTTGGCATGTTCTACCGAGTCTTTTCCAAGTCGATCTACGAGGAAGTCTATCTCCTCACTGTATGACAGACCCAAGTCTTTTGTAATGTTATAAAAGGAGGCCCGCCATGCTCTATAGTTTTCAGGGCGATCGCTGAACTTCGCCAGTCCCTTTGTAACAAGCTCTCGTTTAGTAAAGAACCTGGCAAAGTCTATTGTGCTCTGGTTACTACTAAGATTGGTTGGAGGTGGAAAGTCACAGTGAGAGTGTGGTGTGCGATCATACCTGTATGGAGTCTCTGACTTAGGCCAGCCCATGTCATACCGTCTTATGGGATGCGGTGGCTCTGCAGGCTGGACTGGAAGCTGGCTTCCTTGGTGTGCAGGGAAGTTAGCTGGAGTTTTGTCACGTGGCTCTGGGTTCTCTTGTTTGTAGGACTGGGTTCCGAGTGTGACTCTTTCTTTTGGACGGTATGATTCTTCTGTGGCATAGGTGACATCTTCGGTTCCTGGGAATGGATCAGCATTGCTGCTTGGTCTGGAGTGTTGACGGACGTACTCTGAAGTGCGTTGTACAGGATCTTGCTGGCCGAGCTCTGGGCTAAGGCTACTTTCACACTAGCGGCAGAGAGATCCGGCGTACAGTTCCGTCGCCGGAATTGCCCGCCGGATCCGACACAACGCACACCGCCGCACATTTTTCACATAACTGATCCGTCGTTCCGCCGATGACCCTAAAAGCCGGATCCGTCGTTCAGTTTCTTTACGTTGTCAAGTTTCGTCGGATCCGCCCGCCGGATCCGCCGTAAAAGCGGATCCGTCTATTCCGTTTCCATCCGTTTTTAGCCGGAAAGACGGATCCGGCGTTTAAATTAGAGATAAAAAGATGCTATCTGTTTAGGCAAATACATAAAAGTGGCTATAAAAGATAACCCAAGGTCACAAAAAGATAAGCAAAAACTCTAACTGCCTATAAAAGAAAACCAAAGAGCCTTACCACTCAGAAGTCCCTTCAGCAGATTGCAAAGATGATGCCGGACCATATTCGTTTTGGATTTCAGGCTCTAATTCTGGTTTCACGCTGGAGAAGACGTCTCAGAGCCAGACGGCGTAGAAATCGTCGCTATTGGGTGCATCCAATAACCTCTGCAAGAGTAAGAAGGGGAGTTTTTGAAACTCTGTTTCCTGAATTGAGGGATTATCCTGATAAATTCTTTAACTACTTACGGATGACGGTAGAAAGTTTTGATGATCTTTTACAACGTGTGTCACCTCACATCCAAAGACAAGACACCACTTTCCGTCGCTGTATTTCCCCAGCAGAACGCCTATTGTTGACCATAAGGTAAAGTACATACTTTATTACATATTGAACCAATATTTGGTCTAAATTTTTTAAAGCTGCTGTTTGGTAGTGTGAAGCCATACATTTTTTAAGCAATATTTGCTTTTTTTTTCTGTGATAACTGTACAAAGTGTCTTAGGCCCCAATTGATGGTCATCATTTTTTTTTTTTATTGTACATCTTGTTTAAAGTTTGAATCAATATACTCGTCAGATGTTGAATGAACTGGGATGAATATTGTTCGCCATGGAGAACATGTATCGTTGAATTTTAACAATTATATTGGCCACAGAAAAAAATCTTGACCAAATTAATATATGTAGGGGTGCAATACAATTGTGTCAGATTGATATACCTTGTATATTATGTCGTTTGGTCAAATTTTTAATACCCATTTTTTTTCTTTTAAAATTTAGGTTTTTGGCAAGTGGAGAAACTTTCAGCTCACTCCATTTTCAATTTCGTCTTGGCATATCAACTGTCTCAATAATTGTCAAGGAGACATGCCGTGTTTTGTGGGAACAACTGCATGATGAATTCATCCCACATCCAACTCGACAGCATTGGACAGAAATATCTGAAATTTTTTTTGATGTTTGCCAGTTTCCCAACTGCATAGGTGCGGTAGACGGGAAACATATTCGTATTATCAAGCCCCACGGAACCGGATCAGAGTATTTCAATTACAAGAAATATTTTTCCATAATACTAATGGCCATCGCAGATGCTCAATATCGTTTTGTTGCAGTGGACGTAGGGGCCTATGGACGCGCCAACGATTCCATGGTTTTTAAAAATTCAAATATGGGCCGTAGTCTATATAACGGACAATTTGATTTTCCTCTCCCTCAACCACTGCCAGGTACTGATGGCCCACCCATGCCGTTTGTATTGGTTGGTGATGAGGCCTTCCAAATGTGTGGAAATCTAATTAAACCGTATTCCAGCCGCGGATTAGATTTAAAAAAACGGACATACAACTACCGCTTGACCAGGGCTCGAAGAATGGTTGAATGCACATTTGGAATTTTGGTTGCAAAATGGCGGATTTTCACAAAACCAATTCAGATGAAGGTTGAATCGGTCGACGAAGTTGTAAAGTGTGCTGTGGTGTTACATAACTACCTCCTTCAAAAAGAACCACTCAATTTAGAACAGGTACCGGAGGACAGCGAGATCGCAAGCATTGAAAGTTGTCGACATCGGTCAACTGTAGCAGTTGCACGGATGAGAGACTCGTTTGCGGATTATTTCTGCTCTGAAGCAGGAAGGGTGGACTGGCAGGACCGATTTGTCTAAACATTTTGGGAATCATTTTCAAATAGACGTTAATTTATGTTTGTTGTCCCGTTGTTTGATGGTTAAAGTGTGTTGTATTTGATTTTAATTTCTTTTTGGGTTCAATAAATATTCATTTAACGTTTATTAGATTTTATTTTAATATATTGATGTGCCCATGCCAGTGGAGCGACAATTAGTTGTGTCGCTCCACTGGCGCTGGTAGATTTAATCAGGCCTGTTATTGAGACTGAGGTTAAATCTGCCCACGCCAGTGGAGCGACACATACTTGTGTCGCTCCACTGGCGCTGGTAGATTTAATCAGGCCTGTTATTGAGACTGAGGTTAAATCTGCCCACGCCAGTGGAGCGACACATACTTGTGTCGCTCCACTGGCGCTGGTAGATTTAATCAGGCCTGTTATGGAGACTGAGGTTAAATCTGCCCACGCCAGTGGAGCGACACATACTTGTGTCGCTCCACTGGCGCTGGTAGATTTAATCAGGCCTGTTATGGAGACTGAGGTTAAATCTGCCCACGCCAGTGGAGCGACAATTACTTGTGTCGCTCCACTGGCGCTGGGAGATTATGTCTGGCCTATTAGACACCTAGGTTTCTCATAATCTACCAACGCTGTAGGAGCGACAATTAGTTGTTTTGCTCCGCCAGTGCTGGGAGTTTTTAATTTTATTAAAAGCTAAAATATCTATATTTATTAAAAAAAAATATTAAACAGTCTAAGGATTTGTAAACCAAAAAAATAACATTTATTATAAATAACAATAAAATAAATAAAATAAATTATTACAAATTAAGGAAGGTATGCTGGGGGGTGGAGGGAAGTGATTGGTTTGGGTCCACTCTGTCCTGTCTTTCTTCTGCCACTGTGGACAACAAAGTGCGTGTTGAAGCAAGTGGCACAGAGGGAGTATGAAGAGTGGATTGGGCAGGAGAAGGAGTTTCCCGAGAAACAGTAGAGGGAGTGGTGAAAGAGGTAGGAGCATAGTAAGAAGGAGAAGAAAAGTGTTGAGAAAAGAGCTCGGGGGTTTGGGATGGGGGTGGGTTGTGGGAAGGGGGAGGGGGGGAATGCTGAGCCGGTTGCTGCAAACTTGGATAGGTGTGGGATGGGGGATAGGTGAAGGATGGGGGATAGGTGTAGGATGGGGGATAGGGCAGGGGTGGGGGAATGGTTGTGGGGCGGTGTGCCAGTTGCCACAAAACGCTGTCCATCTGTCTTCTGGCCTCATACTGCTGGTCGGGTGATAAGCGTTCCAGCGCAGGTAACAACGACACAATATAGTGATGCATCGGACTCATTTGTGTCGTCAACACCGCCCCCTCCTGAAGACGACGCAAATGATCCTCCACAGATGCAACCCTATTTGTGATCCCCGCCAAGGACTCATACATGAGCCTTGTGAGGTCTTCGTAATCAGCCTGGCGGCTCCTACCTGACCTCTGGCGACGCATAAGGGCCTCAAAAAGTGGAGCCATTGTCGACATTGTTGCGTCGCCAGAGGGCACAAGTAGGGGAACAGGTTGGGAAACCTGGTGTTCCTGACCAGCAGTAGGAGCAGGACGAGAGGGACCCGCGGTGGCTTGCTCTTCAGGGACCGCCTCCTGAGGAACTTCGGGCGCAAGAGTGCTGCTTGATGTTCTGTGAAGCAAAGAAAAAATAAAATATTTAGCATTTTTTATGGAGGGGAGAAACAGTGGGATAGAGGTGAGCAAAGAGACTTCAGAAGCTACATAGGAGGTTACATTCAAAAAAAATAGAGAAACATACTGTACCTAGAGGCCATAAAATAAATGAATTTTCAAGGAGGTGTCTATGTACAGTATAGCCTTTTTTTTTTTTGGAAAGCAACTTCGAATGAAAACTCGGAAGCATACATTGTTCCTCTCTACTCCACTAAATACAATGTGTATGTCCAAGACAAAGTGCCAAATGACAGTTTGTCTGGGCCATACACCTAGTTTGAAAGGTTGTTTTTTAAGAGACACCTTGAATCTTACCTTCGCATCTCAAGGGTCCTTCGTAGGAACCCCAAGGCGGCAGAATAGCGGTATTCACGCCTTGAGGTTCCTCCCGACCCACTCGGGCGCCGAAGTTCCTCATTAAAGGCCTTCTTGTAGCGGTCCCTGATTGAGCGCCACCGAACCATGATCGTATCTCCTAGAAAGAAAGAAATCAAATTAGGATGTATATTTAAATTCAGTTGGTAATCAAAGTTGTTTTTACAATTTAATTGAAACAGCCACAAAAAGAAAAAAAAAATCATTTAAAAAAAAAATGGCTGTTTAAATAAAATTAGACTGTAAAACCAATTTTGATTAATATTTTTTTTACATGTCTGCTCTCTACAAATAATTTTTACTTACGACATTTGCCCTGTTGCCTTTCTCGGAGGTCATCCCAGTTGGGCAGAATGGCCGCACATATCTCGTTCCAGAGGAGCCGTGTTAGATGATGGTCGGCATGGCGGCGGTCGGTGTGGTCCCACAACGGTGTACGCTCCTCCACCATATGGATGAGGAGGTCATTGTCGATATAAAATCGGTCAACGTCCTCCTCATGCCTTCTGGTGGAGGTTTGGGAGCCCTAAAAAAATAAAAAAAAAATTGAATAAAAATTAAGTTTAATATTCGATACATTTATTTGTAATAAAAAACATAACTTTATAATACTCACACGACCACGACCGCCGCGTGCTCCACGGCGTCCCCTGGAAGATCGTCGATGACCTCTCTCACTGGCAACAGGACGAGATGGCTAAAAAAAAAAAAAAAAAAAAATTATATATATATATATATATATATATATATATATATATATAAAAACACGCATAAACTTTTTAAAAGTATAAAAAAAAAATTTAACCAACCGTTTCTCCTCCACCCCCAACTTCCTCCTCCCCTGTTCCTCTGGCTTGACCGGGAGAACTATCCTCAATAGAGTCTGACTGATAAACAAAAAAATATAAATTAAATTATTAGAATAATAACACAATATATAGTTTGGAAAGCAAAGGAACTTTACATACCACATCCTGGAGGTGTCGTGATCGTGGAGGAGAGCTCCCGGCCTCGCTTGAAGATGAAGATGTGGCTATAAAGAAAAACCAAAAACGGAAAAAAAATGTATATTTGAACTTTAAATAGAATAACAGACATACCGACAAAAAAAAAAAATAGAACTTACTGGTCATAATAATTTTCTGGCTGGCTTGTTGGCTGGCTGGCTTTATGGCTAGCTGGCTGGCTTGCTGGCTGGCTTGTTGGCTGGCTGGCTGGCTTGTTGGCTAGCTGGCTGGCTGGCTTGTTGGCTAGCTGGGTGGCTGGCTTGTTGGCTGGCTGGCTGGCTGGCTTGTTGGCTGGCTTATTTTTTTTTCTTTGTGATCAGTCTAAAAAAATGAAAATGTTGACAGGTTGTCATATTGTTTAACGAAAACATACTACTCCTAACATGCACTGTGTAGTTAAATTACCTGCAACCCCCTATGCCACAGTACATAGGGGGTTGCAGGTAATATAAGTACATAATGGATGCTAGGAGCAGCAGCATGTCAGGACTACTACTCCTAACATGCACTGTGCAGTTATATTACCTGCAACCCCCTATGCGACAGTACATAGGGGTATGCAGTTAATATAAGTACATAGTGGTTGCTAGGAGCAGCAGCATGTCAGGACTACTCCTCCTAACATGCACTGTGTAGTTAAATTAACTGCAACCCCCTATGCCACAGTACATAGGGGGTTGCAGGTAATCTAAGTACATAGTGGATGCTAGGAGCAGCAGCATGTCAGGACTACTCCTCCTAACATGCACTGTGTAGTTAAATTACCTGCAACCCCCTATGCCACAGTACATAGGGGGTTGCAGGTAATATAAGTACATAGTGGATGCTAGGAGCAGCAGCATGTCAGGACTACTCCTCCTAACATGCACTGTGTAGTTAAATTACCTGCAACCCCCTATGCCACAGTACATAGGGGGTTGCAGGTAATATAAGTACATAGTGGATGCTAGGAGCAGCAGCATGTCAGGACTACTCCTCCTAACATGCACTGTGTAGTTAAATTACCTGCAACCCCCTATGCCACAGTACATAGGGGGTTGCAGGTAATATAAGTACATAGTGGATGCTAGGAGCAGCAGCATGTCAGGACTACTCCTCCTAACATGCACTGTGTAGTTAAATTACCTGCAACCCCCTATGCCACAGTACATAGGGGTATGCAGTTAATATAAGAACATAGTGGATGCTAGGAGCAGCAGCATGTCAGGACTACTCCTCCTAACATGCACTGTGCAGTTATATTACCTGCAACCCCCTATGCCACAGTACATAGGGGGTTGCAGGTAATATAAGTACATAGTGGATGCTAGGAGCAGCAGCATGTCAGGACTACTCCTCCTAACATGCACTGTGTAGTTAAATTAACTGCAACCCCCTATGCCACAGTACATAGGGGGTTGCAGGTAATCTAAGTACATAGTGGATGCTAGGAGCAGCAGCATGTCAGGACTACTCCTCCTAACATGCACTGTGTAGTTAAATTACCTGCAACCCCCTATGCCACAGTACATAGGGGGTTGCAGGTAATATAAGTACATAGTGGATGCTAGGAGCAGCAGCATGTCAGGACTACTCCTCCTAACATGCACTGTGTAGTTAAATTACCTGCAACCCCCTATGCCACAGTACATAGGGGGTTGCAGGTAATATAAGTACATAGTGGATGCTAGGAGCAGCAGCATGTCAGGACTACTCCTCCTAACATGCACTGTGTAGTTAAATTACCTGCAACCCCCTATGCCACAGTACATAGGGGGTTGCAGGTAATATAAGTACATAGTGGATGCTAGGAGCAGCAGCATGTCAGGACTACTCCTCCTAACATGCACTGTGTAGTTAAATTACCTGCAACCCCCTATGCCACAGTACATAGGGGTATGCAGTTAATATAAGTACATAGTGGATGCTAGGAGCAGCAGCATGTCAGGACTACTCCTCCTAACATGCACTGTGCAGTTATATTACCTGCAACCCCCTATGCCACAGTACATAGGGGGTTGCAGGTAATATAAGTACATAGTGGATGCTAGGAGCAGCAGCATGTCAGGACTACTCCTCCTAACATGCACTGTGTAGTTAAATTACCTGCAACCCCCTATGCCACAGTACATAGGGGGTTGCAGGTAATATAAGTACATAGTGGATGCTAGGAGCAGCAGCATGTCAGGACTACTCCTCCTAACATGCACTGTGTAGTTAAATTACCTGCAACCCCCTATGCCACAGTACATAGGGGTATGCAGTTAATATAAGTACATAGTGGATGCTAGGAGCAGCAGCATGTCAGGACTACTCCTCCTAACATGCACTGTGCAGTTATATTACCTGCAACCCCCTATGCCACAGTACATAGGGGGTTGCAGGTAATATAAGTACATAGTGGATGCTAGGAGCAGCAGCATGTCAGGACTACTCCTCCTAACATGCACTGTGTAGTTAAATTACCTGCAACCCCCTATGCCACAGTACATAGGGGGTTGCAGGTAATATAAGTACATAGTGGATGCTAGGAGCAGCAGCATGTCAGGACTACTCCTCCTAACATGCACTGTGCAGTTATATTACCTGCAACCCCCTATGCGACAGTACATAGGGGTATGCAGTTAATATAAGTACATAGTGGATGCTAGGAGCAGCAGCATGTCAGGACTACTACTCCTAACATGCACTGTGCAGTTATATTACCTGCAACCCCCTATGCGACAGTACATAGGGGTATGCAGTTAATATAAGTACATAGTGGATGCTAGGAGCAGCAGCATGTCAGGACTACTACTCCTAACATGCACTGGGTACTGACAACTCCTATGTACTTATAGCTCGTTTGTATAAGTACATAGGAGCTGTTTATATGATGTTTTTTCGCTCAAGAAATAATAAAATAACCACATATACTCACCTAGAGGCGTGCACCCGACTCCCTCGCAGGCAGGATCCAGACAGGATGGCGCGAAACTTGCTCCTCCTCTATCCGACGCAGGCGCAGACAGGATATCCGGATCAGTCGTTGCGTCGTTCCCATGAACATTTAAAGTCGGATCCGTCTTCAATACAATTCAATGGGAATTGAGGACGGATCCGGCGTTACGGCAAATGCTACGGCTTTTGAGACGGAGAAGAAATTTATGCATGCTACGGTTTTTCATTTCGACGGAAACGTCGAAAAGACTGAAGCAGAGCAATCCTGATGCATCCTGAAGGACGGACTGTCCATTCAGAATGCATGGGGATAAAACGGATCAGTTCTTTTCCGGATTTGAGCCCCTAGGACGGAACTCAACGCCGGAAAAGAAAAACGCTAGTGTGAAAGTAGCCTAAGCACGCTGCGGTGACTTCCGGTTTTTGGGTATTCCATTGCCTCCAAGAACTCTGCTTCAGCTATGGCGGCTGCCGTTTCTTTCTCTACGGCGAGTTTCTCTAGCTTTGCATCTAAAAGGACCTTTTGCATGTCTATTGAAGCCTGTTGCTTTGCTTTCTCAGCCTTTAGCTTTGCCTTTTCTTCTTTCATCTTCATTTCCAGCTGTGCCTTTTCTTCTTTCATCTTCATTTCTTGTTCGGCAAAGGCTGCTTTGACCTTCGCGGCTTCTGCCTTTGCGCGGGCAATGGCAGCCGCATTGCTAACAGAAGACGACTTAGTGGAACCATCCTTCCCTGATCTTGTCTTGTAGCTTGATACTGTGCTACGTGACATGGTGTTGATGAAGACACTTAACCGCGTGGAGACTACTGTGCGGTGGAATGCCGTTCGCTGTGCTTAGAGAGCGGTCACAGTATGCAATCAAATGTGTCTACATTGCTTGAAGCGGCTATCCCCTTGCAGCACTGGACTGTATAGAAGTCGCTGTGGTGTCCGTTTGCAGATATTGCGTGGACCGTAACAGACTTCTGTGTAGTCAGGTGTGCTTCTCTTGCTAGAAGTCGTCGTTTACTGTCCTGTTCTCACAACATGTACCCCCGGGGTCTGTATGCAGTTCAACAGGCAGATATCACCATTCTACTAGTTAATAAGATGAGACTTGTTTCTGTAGTCTGTGGTTTTTATTAACCGGCAGTAGATAAGGTAAACTAGGAAAATGAACATACAAGAACTGAGTATACAGCACAATGTACACAAAATCAATACAAAAACATAAATAAATCCCTTACCGACGATGCTTTAGTAAGAGACACACAATGTGCAGCTGCTCCTTCCATGAGGTGAGGAGAAAAGGAAGCAGGAGCCTGTCTCTTTCCCAGAAAGCACTGTGAGCAGGAAGTCAGGTGACCTAATGAATATGCATAACTTAAAAAAGCCAGAAGATGCACTTACAGCTAAAGGTCACTAGATGGTGCTGAAGACACACACATGAGCACTCACATTAACAACTATGCATAGAAGACAGTACACCAGTCTATGGTTCTACATAGTAAGCTAGCCATATTATATGCTGCAGGGTCAGGAAGATTGATGCCCCCTGAAATCTGGGTCTCTGCGAAATATGGAGGCCGATGCAAGCTTTTTTTTTTTGTTCCAGATGAAGTTATTGATATCTCTATTAAGGGATTGGCAGTAAGTGTTGGGGATAGGAAGAGGTAGGACGTGTTGCAGATAATTTAGTCTTGGCAGGACAAGGGAAGTAAATAGTTTTTTTCGGCCAAACCATGATAGTGTTGGGAAGTATAAGTTATAAATTTGAGATTGCATGGATTGTAGTACAGGTTTGAATAGATTGGAGACATCAGAACCAATTTTGACTCCCAGGTACGTTATGTTGGGTGAGTCCCAATTAAAAGGTGAACGGGAAGCGAGTTTAGATTTGGTGTGGGGGTTTAACCCTATATCTAGGACATGGGATTTCTTCATATTAATTTTAAAGTTAGACAGGGGAGTAAATCTTTCTAATTGATCAAAGATACGAGGTGGAGGGGTTGGTAGTTAAAAGTAATAAATCATCCGCAAAGGCAGCAGCTTTATGTTCTTGGCCCCCTAGTTTGATGCCTTCGATCAGGGGGTCTTGGCGTAGGGATTGGAACAGGGGTTCCATGACCAGGACAAAGACCAGAGGAGATAACGAGCAACCTTGGCGGGTTCCGTTCTTAATGGGGAGAGGGGGAGAGAAGGTGTAATTTACCAGCACCGACGCCGAGGCATTAAGGTACATTGAGAAGACCGTTTGTATGAAGGGGTCAGGGAGCCCAAATTTCATAAGGGTAAGACGCATAAAGTCCCAATTGACTCAATCAAATGCTTTTTTGGCATCGGTGCTGACAAGGACTAATGGGCAAGATTTCTTTTTAGCATAAAAGATAGCGTTCAGGATCCTTGTTGAGTTATCTTTACCCTCTCTGCCAGAGACAAAACCTGTTTGGTCTTTGTGGATTAAAGAGGGAAGTAGCGGGGATAAACGGTTAGCAAGTATCTTAGCCATTCGTTTTAGGTCCAGGTTCAGTAAGGATATAGGGTGATAGTTTTCACAGTAAGCAGGGTCTTTATCCGTTTTGGGGATAATTGGGATATGTGCTCTGGTCATATCTGGAGATAGGGGTATTCCCCTCAGAGATTTGTTAAAAAGTAAAAGTAAGTGGGGAGCGAGGGAGTCACCGAAGATTCGGTAATATATGGCTGAGAGACCATCTGGCCCTGGGGCTTTATTTCTAGGGAGTTGTTTTATAGCTTCTTTCAATTCTTTAGGCGTAAAAGGAGATTCGAAGGAAATCTTTTCAGATTGATTTAAGTCCGGGAAGGAAAGGAATTGAAGAAACTTTTGAATTGCTTCGGAATGGGAGGGAGCCTCGGCTGGAAAGGTGGCTTTGGGAATGTTGTATAAAGCGTGATAGAAGTCCCGGAATTGGGAGGCTATATCTTTGGTTTTGATGACAGTTCCCCCATTTTTGCTGTGGAGTTTACATATATGGTTATGTAATCGTCTTTGTTTTATTCTATTCATCATGAATGTCGATGCTTTATCGCCGTGGGCAAAACATTTGAATTGGGAGTTTAGAAAGTGTTTAGCTGAAGCAGTGTTTAATAGGTTTTTTAATTCGGATCGGAGTCTGGCGAGGTCAGCCAGTTGTGGATCAGATATAGTTTGTTTATGTTGAGTCTCCAGTTTTTTTAATATCCAGGAGAATACTATCTATTTGGGCCGATCTTGACTTTTTAATATGGGAACCTAAGCTAATAAGTTGCCCTTGCATATAGGCTTTATGGGTATCTCACAAAATATGGGGAGAGGTTTCTGGGAGGGCGTTCAGAGTGAAAAAGTCTTCCAGGACTTTTTTAGTTTGGAGACATGGTTTGGGTTGGAGAGAAGCTGTTCATTGAGTCTCCATCTAAATGCCCTGGGAGGGGATAGTGAGGGGGGGACAGAAATAAATATAGGGGCATGGTCAGACAGGTGAATTGAGTCAATACAAGGGTCAATACAAGATTTAATAAGTTTCCTAGAGACTAATAAATAATTGGGTCTCTTATAGGAACCATGAACATTTGAGTAAAAGGTATAGTCCTTTACAGATGGATTTAGCAGTCCCCAAACGTCGACCAGGTGGAAGTCAGCTAATGAATTGTTAATTGTTCGGAGTGCATTTTTAGATTTGCTGGTGGATGAATCTAAAGACGGGTCTAGAGTGACATTGCGGTCACCGCCTAGAACCAATGTGCCTTCTTGAAAGGGGGTTATAATTGGGATAAGGTCTTTGAACCATGCCGCCTGGTCGACGTTTGGGGCATATACATTTACAAAGGTGTACATACAGTTACCAATAGTGCCCTTGAGTAGTAGCTATCCCTCCCTCAGCGTCCTGTTGGTTGGAACAGTATCCACAGTGGAACCACACCGGGAAACTGGAGCGAGAGAGATCCGGATATCTATTACATTTAAAATGAGTTTCCTGTAAGGACAGAACTGAGGTCTGTTTCTTCTTCATAAGGGATACAATTTGGCATCTTTTAGAAGGCGAGTTGAAGCCTTTGACTTAATATTAGTCATCATTTCGGTTTAAAGATATCCTGATCTATCTGAACCAGCCATAGTGGGAACACCTCTGACCAGTATGTGGTGTCCGGGAAGGTTTTAGACCGTGTCTTAGCTCTTTAGTAAGTACCGTTCCTGAGATATTCCTCAAAAATGACCCACATCAGCCAATACAAGCCTGCAAATCTTTCTCTTCAAATCCCAACTGCCAAGAACACAGTTTTACTCCAGGTTTCCATAACAACCGCCATTTTTCTTTACTGCTTACAGGGGCGGGTACTGTGGAGGTCACTGTTTTTAAAGGGGCGGGCACAGTGGAGGTCACTATTATTAAAGGGGTGGGCACTGTAGAGGTCACTGTTATTAAAGGGGCGGGCACTGTGGAGGTCACTGTTATTAAAGAGGCGGTCACTGTGAAAGTCACTGTTAAAGGGGCGGCCACTGTGAAAGTCACTGTTAAAGGGGAGATCACTGTGAAAGTCACTGTTAAAGGGGTGGTCACTGTGAAAGTCACTGTTAAAGACTCGGCCACTGTGAAAGTCACTGTTAAAGGGGCGGTCACTGTTAAAGAGGCTGCCACTGTGAAAGTCACTGTCAAAGGGGCTGTCACTGTGAAAGTCACTGTTAAAGGGGCGGCCACTGTGAAAGTCACTGTTAACCGCCTCCGGACCGCCTAACGCAGGATCGCGGTCCGGAGGCGTCTGTCCCAGGCACAGTCACGCATATATGCGTCATCTCACGAGACGCGAGATGACGCGCTCAGCCGGCCCGCGCATGCGCATCGCGGGCTGGCAAAAGTTAGAGGGGGGTCACGTCATCAGCTTGCCAGCCAATGATCGTGGCTGGCAAGCTGATGATTTAAAAAAAAACGAATCAGAAGCCAGTTAACACATTATATTTATAAATATAATGTGTTAAATGGCTGCTGTGCTCCTCTGCTGGTCCTTTTCGTCGGTTGGTCCAGACAGAGGAGCACAGTTCACAGTGAGTAGCCACCAACAGCACACTTAGCCCCAGATCACTCCCCATCACCCCAATCAACCCATTGATCACCCCTTGATCGCCCCTGTCAATCACCTAGTGAAAGGGAAAAAGTGATCAGTGTAAACTGTCACTTTTTTTTCCCACTGGTATTGACTGATAGGTTTTAGGATAGTTTAGGCCCCTTGGTTAGGTAGTTAGCAATCGGTGAGCGCCCAGCCCACCGCACCGCAGTCACTGATTCGCTGATTAGCGTATCGCTAATCAGCATTTGTACTTTTATAGTATCTGTAAGTGATCAAAACTGATCACAGTCAGATCTATAATAGTATTAGTGTCACCTTAGATCGTCCTCCTCCCAAAACGCAGTGTTTGCCCGATCAGGCCTGATCGGTCGCCCAGACGTGCGTTCACCCACGCCCGCCCCGCCGCAGTGACAAAAAAAATCTTATTTTTTTGATCACTGCACAATCACTTTCCAAGCGCTGCGGCGATAAGATAAAAAAATCAGTTTTGATATTTTTTATCAATCGCAGCTGCCTCCGGTACTTCGCTAGCCTCCCATTTGTAAGACAGGCTTGCTTTTTTCTTGGGTAGTCTCAGGGTATACCCCCTAAATTTAGTAGTCCAAATGTCAAACAAGGGGTATTCTTCTGAAGAGGCCTACAGGATTCTGACCCAGTCGGATGAGGAATGGGAACCCTCATCTGACGAATCCAGCGGGTCAGAATATGAACCTGTAGAAAGCAGTGGCAGTCTAACCCAAAGTTCGGACGAGGAGGTTGAGGTCCCTGATACCACCAGGCGTACCCGGCCCCGTGTTGCTAGACCACAGGTTGCGCAGGATCAAGGGCAGCAGAGTGGGGCTGGCGCTGTCGGATTACGTGGTGAGGCATACACCAGCAGCGCAGCCCTCCCTGGACCTAGTACCAGCAGTGCCGTACAACATGGTTAAGTGGCGAGCACCAGAAGGGCAGTTGAAGCTGGTACGGTGGCACTTGCAATAGGTACCACATCGCAGCCACCGCACAGACAGGCCCGTAGACCCCCTAGAGTCCCTGAGGTGCTGGCAAACCCTGATTGGCAGTCCCCAACTTTAGCTGCACCATTAGTTCCCCCTTTCACCGCCCAGTCTGGAGTTCGGGTTGAGACAGCTCAGATCGGTTTGGCCCTGGGATTTTTTGAGCTGTTCTTGACTGCGGAGCTCTTGGACATAGTCGTGGCAGAAACAAACTGGTATGATACTCAATTTATATCCGCCAACCCGGGAAGCTTTTATGCCCAGCCTTTCCGGTGGAAACCAGTCCAAGTTTCCGAATTAAAAAAAATTCTGGGCCTTCTCCTCAACATAGGTCTAACCAAAAAGCATGAATTGCGGTCATATTGGTCCACGAACCCAATTCATCACATGCCCATGTTCTCTGCTGCCATGTCCAGGGCACGATTTAAGGCCATCCTGCGTTTCCTGCACTTTAGTGACAATAGCACCTCTCGTCCACTCATAGACCACTTCAACCAGAAATTTGCAGATTTGTATACCCCTGAGCAAAACATCTGCATAGACGAGTCCCTTATAAATTTTACTGGGCGCCTTGGCTTCAAACAATACATCCCAAGCAAGCGTGCCCGGTATGGGGTCAAATTGTATAAGCTCTGTGAAGGGGCCACAGGCTATACCCACAAATTTCGGATCTATGAGGGTAAAGATCAGACCCTGGAGCCGGTCAGTTGCCCTGACTACCTGGGGAGCAGTGGGAAGACAGTCTGGGACTTGGTGTCACCCTTATTTGGCAAGGGGTACCATCTTTATGTGGACAATTTCTACACAAGTGTGCCCCTCTTCAGGCATTTGTTTCTAGAACAGATTGGCTGCTGTGGCACCGCGCGAACTAGTCGCGCGGGCTTCCCCCAACGGCTCCTTACCACCCGTCTTGCAAGGGGGGAGAGGGCTGCCTTGTGTAATGAAGAACTGCTCGCGGTGAAATGGAGAGACAAGCATGACGTTTACATGCTCTCCTCCATTCACGCAGACACGACAATCCAAATTGAACGAGCAACCAGTGTCATTGAAAAACCCCTCTGTGTCCATGACTATAATTTGCTCATGGGAGGGGTGGACTTCAATGACCAGATGTTGGCTCCGTATTTAGTTTCCCGACGCACCAGTTGCTGGTATAAGAAGGTGTCTGTATATTTAATTCAATTGGCTGCATATAATAGTTTCGTTCTCTACAGTAAGGCTGGGAGAACAGGATCCTTCCTCAAATTTCAGGAAGAGATCATCGAGAACCTCCTGTATCCAGGAGGTTCCGTGGCCCCATCCACCAGTGTAGTTAGCCGTCTACACGAGCGACATTTCCCCAGTGTCGTTGCCGGTACCTCAACCCAACCGTCACCCCAAAAAAGATGTTGTGTCTGTAGCAGGAGTGGAATAAGGCGTTACACCCGTTATTTCTGTCCTGACTGCCCTGACCACCCTGCCCTATGCTTTGGGGAGTGTTTCCGGAAGTACCACACACAGGTACACTTAGCATAGGGATCACATCTCACAGGACAGGCACACAGGGCGATTAGGGCCCATTCACACAGAGCTGCTGCAAACCTCTCCTTTCACCTGGGACAAAGTGCATAATGTACTTCGCCACATCTTAGGGCGATTTGCGCTTTGCACATTGTCCCATGGGGAAGGAGAGGTTTGTCCTATAAAGGTAAAAAAAATAAATAAAAAATCACCAGTAAGCAAAAAAGTTAACGTTATGTTCAAAAAGTTAAAGTTTATATGTTCTGTTCAAAAGTTATTATAAAGTTAATAAATTTATTGCGTTGCGGCCTGGTTTTTTCTTTTTTGTTTTGTTTTTTTTACCTTCCAGGTGGACCAACCGATCGACTAACTGCAGCACTGATGTGCATTCTGACAGAAGCATTGCGCTGCTGTCAGATTACACAAAAGTCGGTGTATGCGGCGCTGCAAGACGAGATTTCTCCTCTGCAGTAAAAGATACGTTTGCCGAGGCATATGAGCTAAGGAGGCAGCGGTGTTCTTATGCTTTGGCAAACACTTTGCATATATAAAAAATAAATAAAATCCTGGCAATGATATATTCATCCACATCGATTGATGTAATTGGAGAAATCGGGTTTGCCAGGGCATACGAGCTAAGTGGGTATGGATGTTGGGCGGAGCTCCTATGTCCTGGCAGATGCCTTTCCCCTCCTTTTTATTTATTTTTTTTGGCAGAGATTTTTTCATCCACATCCAGAGGCTGAACGGAAAAAAAAAAATATCTCATTAACCATATGCTCAATATATGAAGAATAGCAGAAACTCCTAATGCTGGCCATACATGTAATGATTGCGGAGACCCTCAAATGCCAGGGTAGTACAAACACCCCACAAATGACCCCACTTTGGAAAGAAGACACCCCAAGGTATTCGCTGAGGGGCATATTGAGTCCATGAAAGATTGAAATTTTTGTCTCAAGTTAGCGGAAAGGGAGACTTTGTGAGAAGAAAAAAAATAAAAATAATCAATTTACGCTAACTTGTGCCCCCAAATTTTTTTCTATGAACTCGGCATGCCCCTCATTGAATACCTTGGGGTGTCTTCTTTCCAAAATGGGGTCACATGTGGGGTATTTATACTGCCCTGGCTTTTTAGGGGCCCTAAAGCGTGAGAAGAAGTCTGGGATCCGAATGTCTAAAAATGCCCTCCTAAATGGAATTTGGGCCCCTTTGCCCACCTAGGCTGCAAAAAAGTGTCACACATGTGGTATCGCCGTACTCAGGAGAAGTTGGGGAATGTGTTTTGGGGTGTCATTTTACATATACCCATGCTGGGTGAGAGAAATATCTTGGTCAAATGCCAACTTTGTATAAACAAATGGGAAAAGTTGTCTTTTGCCGAGATATTTATCTCACCCAGCATGGGTATATGTAAAATGACACCCCAAAACACATTCCCCAACTTCTCCTGAGTACGGCGATACCACATGTGTGACACTTTATTGCAGCCTAGGTGGGCAAAGGGGCCCACATTCCAAAGAGCACCTTTCGGATTTCACAGGCCATTTTTTACAGATTTTGATTCCAAACTACTTTGCACGCATTTGGGCCCCTAAAATGCCTGGGCAGTATAACTACCCCACAAGTGACCCCATTTTGGAAAGAAGACACCCCAATGTATTTCGTGATGGGCATAGTGAGTTCATGGAAGGTTTTATTTTTTGTCACAAGTTAGTGGAATATAAGACTTTGTAAGGAAAAAAATAAAAAAATTCATCATTTTCCGCTAACTTGTGACAAAAAATAAAAAGTTCTATGAACTCACTATGCCCATCAGCGAATACCTTAGGGTGTCTACTTTCCGAAATGGGGTCATTTGTGGGGGTTTTCTACTGTCTGGGCATTGTAGAACCTCAGGAAACATGACAGGTGCTCAGAAAGTCAGAGCTGCTTCAAAAAGCGGAAATTCACATTTTTGTACCATAGTTTGTAAACGCTATAACTTTTACCCAAACCATTTTTTTTTACCCAAACATTTTTTTTATCAAAGACATGTAGAACAATAAATTTAGCGAAAAATCGATATATGGATGTCGTTTTAAAAAAAAAAAATTACAACTGAAAGTGAAAAATTTCATTTTTTTGCAAAAGTTTCGTTAAATTTTGATTAATAACAGAAAAAGTAAAAATGTCAGCATCAATGAAATACCACCAAATGAAAGCTCTATTAGTGAGAAGAAAAGGAGGTAAAATTCATTTGGGTGATAAGTTGCATAACCGAGCAATACACAGTGAAAGTAGTGTAGTGCAGAATTGTAAAAAGTGCTCTGGTCATTAAGGGTGTTTAAGCTAGGGGGGCTGAGGTGGTTAAAGGGGAGATCACTGTAAAAGTCACAGTTAAAGGGGCGGTCACTGTGAAAGTCACTGTTAAACGGACGGTCACTGTAAAAGTCACTGTTAAAGGGGCGGTCACTGTTAAAGGGGCGGTCACTGTTAAAGGGGCGGTCACTGTTAAAGGGGCGGTCACTCTGAAAGTCACTGTTAAAATGGCGGTCACTGTGAAAGTCACTGTTAAAGGGGCGGTCACTGTTAAGGTCACTGTTAAAGGGGCGGCCACTGTTAAAGTCACTGTTAAAGGGGAGAACACTGTAAAAGTCACAGTTAAAGGGGCGGTCACTGTGAAAGTCACTGTTAAAGGGGCGGTCAATGTTAAAGGGGCTGTCACTGTAAAAGTCACTGTTAAAGAGGCGGTCACTCTTAAAGGGGCGGTCACTGTGAAAGTCACTGTTAAAGGGGCGGTCACTGAAAGTCACTGTTAAAGGGGCGGTTACTGTGAAAGTCACTTTTAAAAGGTGTGGGCACTGTGAAGGTCACTGTTAAAAGGGTGGTAAATGCTAAAGGGGTGGTTACTGTGGAGGTCACTGTTAAAGGGGCAGGCACTGCTAAAGGTGCGGGTACTGAGGAGGTCAATGTTGAAGGGGCGGCCACTGTGGAGGTCAATGTTAAAGGGGCAGACACTGTGAAGGTAATTGTTAAAGGGGCAGGTACTGTAGAAGTCACTGTTATGGGGGAAACTGTTGATATCTTTTTACGACACACGGAAACATACAATGAAATTGATCAAATATATTCGTATATAATTAATTTATTTAATTTTGTTGCCTGGTACGTTATGCAGGCTTACATTTTTAATTAATTAATTTCTGTTGCATGGTACGTTTTCAGGCTTACGTTTTTAATTCACCATTTTCTATGGCCTATCACGTTTACGCTGGGTCACGTTTAAGTTCATTAATATCCATGGCCTGGAGTAAGTGCTCAGGCTTACATCCATTCAATGCTTTGTCACTACATTCAGGCCACGAAAAAAATAAAAAATAAACATTTTTATCAACATTAATTTTCTATATATACTCAACTTCCATGATCTCGGTCTGCCTCTCTCAGGCTTATGAGAACTAAATTTATCGTCCTGTACAATTCAGGTCTGTGGCCAATGGTTTTTGCATCTTTGTTTGTTCCTGGTTCCTTCTTCAGGTACCGTCTAGTCATTATCACTTTGGTGCGCACATTTTTTTCACAGTCCACCCCCTTCTTCGTTCAAGTCACGTCTTTGCCAGCTGTCACTTTCTTTCCAGGTTCCGCACAGGCAAGCGCCCACACTCCATTCTTTACCAGCACCACCACTTCTTAAGTTTTTCACTTCACAGTCTCGGGTCTCTCTTTGCACCAGGGCCGTCCGACCGTTAATTCTGTCATTATTATCTCACACTCGCAGCATGTCTCACTTGTCAGATGTTGAGGAATCCCTATCAATCACAGAGTCTTCCACTTCCAGCCATGGCAGCACCATGTCGCTCAGAGGTTGGACAGTACCCAAACTGATTAAGGAACTCAACAGGCGAGGGATTCGTTATCCAGTGTTGGCCCGGAAGGCAGAGCTATACAGACTCTTGGTGTCTGAGCCAACGGCTCCTCCGGCGGTACAAGTCCCATGTCAACCATCCAGTTGTCATTGGCACAGTTGCATTCTACGATCAACAACATCGCCACCTCTGTGTCAGACATGCAGTCTAGGTTGATCGCCGTAGAGTTCAGAGGACTGATGCTGCTGCCACCTCCACACTATGTCACCTTGCCACTCTGTGGCTTCCTGATGCTGCTGCCACCTCCACACTATGTCACCTTGCCACTCTGTGGTCTTCTCATGCTGCTTCCACCTCCACACTATGTCACCTTGCCACTCTGTGGCCTCCTCATGCTGCTTCCACCTCCACACTATGTCACCTTTCCACTCTTTAGCCTTCTGATGCTGCCCCTACCTCCACACTGTCATTGTGCCACTCTGTGGCCACTTCCTGATGCTGCTGCCACCTCTACACTGTCATTGTGCCACTTCTTCTGATCTGTCACAAGTAAGGAAAAATTAGATGCACAATCGATCCTTTCTGTGTTTCTGTATAGATAGGGAAATGACTTAAAATAACATAAAATACATAAAATTGGCTCGTGATTTAGTAGCGAAATGCAAGAGTGGGTAAAACACACCGAAGACATGCAAATATTCCATTCATGTGTCATCTCTGTTTTGGATCCACTCCAGTTTTTTTTTTTGGGCATTAGCAATACTGAAGTATTACTTAACAAATGCTGACAAAGTGAAGGCGAATGCTCCACAGACAGGATCCATTCTTTGGGGGTTATTGTTCTGATGGATCAGAAGAAGGGCAAAATATTCAGTGACGTCAACACAAACCTACTGCTGACACCCTCTCCACTCTGTCGGGGGTCTCTACTTGTATAAGTGTTTACTAGAACAGGTTCTGTAGACATCTAGCTGGAATCAGCTGACCACGGTCTAAAAGGAGTGTGCTTCTTCTTGGCACTGACATTGATCTGTAAGGCTGAGTTCATACTTGAGTTATTTGGTCAGTTTTGGCCCAGTGACTGCCCAAATAAGTGAAGTGTGCAGTGATTCTAAGAGCGACCCCTGTCATCTGCATGTCATACTGACTCACAGTATTATTTCACTACAACAGTAGACTCGCTATTCGTGTTACTACAGTGTTCTATAGCTCTATAAAGGCTCTCTGTGGCCAGGAAATAGTAGTTTTTAAAGCAATTCGCCGCAAATAAATTTGGATCGAACCGGCCAAATCGTTTTTTTTATTTTATTCGCTTATCTTTACTCCTGATTATTATTTTTTATTTTTATGTATTTTATGTTATTTAAAGTCATTTCCCTATCTATATTTGTTTGTAGGGCAATCTTATTGCTCTTACCACAATTGGATACTTTTGCAGCCCTCTAGCCCTTTCTATGACTTTTTATACAGCTATTTTTCAGCCCCAAAGTTTGGGTCCCCATTGACTTCAAGTTCGAAACCCAAATTGAACTTGAAAACAAAGTTCAGTCGATCTCGTTGAATTCAAACATCCACCGGTCCGCTCATGACAGATCTTAAGCCATACCCATTTCCTGCCAGACCATACCCCATTGGCAAGCTAGGAGCAGTGAATTTTCTTTTATGTTGCATTTGATTCATAAATAGTATAAAACTAGATGTCTCAAAATGTGCAACAATGTGCCAAATTTGCACATAGTTTTGGCACATTTTAGAAAACGTTTTAGGCATAATTACTTCAGTAAATATGGACAATTACTTTTTTTCTAGGTACTTACACCTAATAAGTGGAACTGAAATACCACACATAAGACATTCCCTTTAAGCTTCCATAAAGAGATTTTTTTTGGGTTGAGCCTATATACAGCAGGGACCACAGTGACACCATTTTTTTTCCAGTGCAGCTGTTACTTCATAGTCTCAGCAGACATCAAAGCTATCAGAGGCCCGCCAATCAAACATTGGTGATGGTACCCAGCCTATGCTCAGACATGTTCTTAGCTCCATTGTATTAATATATCCAGCAGAAATGTTCCTGCTCCTGAACAGTTGCAAAAGTAATAGATTTACCATCCTTCTGATTAAATTCTTGATGTATAATTTTCTATTTAGATTAGTGGCAGAAGGTCGGCACAACTGCTGCCATAAATCACAGTCATTTATTTCATTAGCTACTTTTACATTTTACTGAAATTGAACTTTATGTATGTTCAACACATTCCAAGCCCAGGACGAAGACAGGTTAATAAAATGTTATTAGAGAAAACTTTTCTTATTACAATGTGGAAAATGTTCTACAGTATTTTCTGGGAGACACCTGAAATGTTATTAACTAGGGACCATTGAGTTCAGTTACATTTTACAATCACGGAAATGAACTGTTTAAGTATCAATAAATTTCAATTGCAATGTAACTTTTTTTTGCTTTTTTTACAATTGGTAAAAATGTTCTCCTATCATTACTATGGGATAGCAAATTTAGTACTCATTACATGCACAAAATCTGTACAGGCATGTGCTATTTTTCTAACTTGATAACCTGTTAACTTCTAGCTGCATACTGTCACCACTAGGGGGAGCTAAATGCATATAGGTTTATACAGATAATATTGATGGTAGCAAGAGCTGAATACAAAGCAGTAAGGCTCCCTGGTAGAAGCTACAGGTAGAACACTACTAATTACGTGTCAAACCCACTTCTACCACAGAGACAATTCTAGTTGCATGCCCTGTCGCTTAAAGCAGAGCTCAAGCATTTACTCATTAGAATAAACTACTTGATCATTTTTACTGTACCTCACAAAATGTTCTTCATAATTGCATTTTGACATACCAAATAGGGTTAAAGAAAATAGAGAAACAAAAGTTTTGCACCTTGCAATTTAGGCTTTATTATTGAAGGGGTTTTCTAATGTTTTCATAATTTGAGGGCAGAGGGTTATGCAAAATACTGTAAATAAAAAAAAAGCATACATAACTTTTAAATGTCCATCTGTTCAGCACCACAGCTCCAATCTCTGCCTTCAGTGTTCACTTTCTGTTCATTATTCATGTGACCGCTGCAGCCAATCACTTACCTCAATGGTCACATTTGCATTAAAGGGGTTGTCCGAAGTCTGGAATCCAAATGCCTAAAAATGCCCTCCTAAAAGATACTCATTGGAATTTGGGCCCCTTTGCGCACATAGGCTGCAAAAAAGTGTCACACGTGGTATCGCCGTACTCAGGAGAAGTAGGGCAATGTGTTTTGGGGTGTATTTTCACATATACTCAAACTTTGTGTGAGAAATTTCTCTGTCAAATGACTACTTTGTATAAAAAAAATGGGAAAAGTTGTCTTTTAGAGAGATATTTCTCTCACTGAGCATGGGTATATGTAAAAAGACACCCCAAAACACATTGCCCTACTTCTTCTGAGTACGGCGATACCACATGTGTGACACTTTTTTGCAGCCAAGATGCGCAAAGGGGCCCAAATTCCAATGAGTACTTTTAGGATTTCACAGGGCATTTTTACGAATTTGGATTCCAAACTACTTCTCACGCTTTAGGGCCCCTAAAATACCAGGGCAGTATAAATACCCCACATGTGACCCCATTTTGGAAAGAAGACACCCCAAGGTATTTCGTGAGAGGTATGGTTAGTTCATGTAAAATTTTATTTTTTGTCACAAGTTAGTGGAATATGAGACTTTGTAAAAAAATAAAAAAAGAATAATTTTCCGCTAACTTGTGACAAAAAATAAAAACTTCCATGAACTCACTATGCCCATCAGCGAGTACCTTAGGGTGTCTACTTTCCGAAATGGGGTCATTTGTGGGGTGTTTCTACTGTCTGGGCATTGTAGAGCCTCAGGAAACATGACAGGTGCTCAGAAAGTCAGAGCTGCTTCAAAATGCGGAAATTCACATTTTTGCACCATAGTTTGTAAACGCTATAACTTTTACCCAAACCAATAAATATACACTTATTGCATTTCTTTTTTTATCAAAGACATGTAGAACAATAAATTTAGAGAAAAATGTAAATAGAAATGTAGTTTTAATTGAAAAATTTTACAACAGAAAGTGAAAAATGTTGTTTTTTTGCAAAGATTTCGGTCAATTTCGATTAATTAATATAAAAAAATGTAAAAATGTCAGCAGCAATGAAATACCACCAAATGAAATTCATTTGGGTGGTAAGTTGTATGACCGAGCAATAAACCGTGAAAGTAGTGTAGTGCAGAATTGTAAAAAGTGGTCTGGTCATTAAGGGGGTTTAAGCTAGGGGAGCTGAGGTGGTTAATGGCCATTGAGCTGCTGTAGTGGTCACATGAATGGCATGTGACCATTGCAGGCCGAGTGAGGACAAGAGTAGAACAGTGGAGAATGTAGATAGTGATTTTTTTTAAAAATCATTATTATTATTTATTTTTGACAGTCTCCTGCTCTCTGCCATGGTTTAACATTTTTGGGAAAATCCCTTTAAATAAATTGAGCTTGTTTGTTGGGATCAATGATAGTACCCACTTTTGATTAAATTAAACTTTCAGTTCTTAAAATATTGTTACATGAACACTCAGGGCAAAACTGATACACTGAGTTGTGCCTAGTGAAGAGCCAAAAGGTGGTGATAAAGAGAATTCTGGCTCATGCACAGCTCTCTCAGGCATGCACCATGGTGTAGATTTATTAATACTGGCACACTGTCCGAGCAGTATGTCATTTCTTTTTCTGTACAGGGAGGGTTATATTCATCTACAGAGTAGCTGCCCATGGCACCTATCTTACAGGCACGATTAAATCACTATACCCAATTTCTTTCTTTCCTGGAGGAGTTTTCTCAGTGCTTATTGTTGCCGCTGCTATGTTTTTCAATTTGTCTGAGCTGTCAAGAGGATTGTGGGAAGTGACAAATCTTAACACATATTTGGCTCACTAAAGTGATTTCAATTTTCCAAGTTCCTTCAGAAACACATCTGACTTGAAGGAGTTATCTGACCAAAAGTTATTGGATGATAGGCTTAACTGGATGGACATGACGTTTTCTAGCCTCAGAAAGTATGTTATTATGTTACTGTGTATTACTATACAATTAATAGTATTTAAATACCAAATGGGTATTACAACCCCTTGATTACTCAGCCTGACACTGGTAGGCTGTTAAAGCCACGCACTTTATTCTATCAATTCAAACCCACCATTAGTCTAGGGGTCAAGAATAGTGAACTGTTAAAACCACATGGGCCTGTATAGATGGTGGATTTAGCTCTCATATTTTTATTGTGCTCTTGACATTCACAACACAATTAATTATGTTGGTGAGTTGGCTTACCGGATCTCCAACCCTATAATAACCATCAACTGGTCACATGCTTACAAAAAATTCAGGTCCTCCACAAATGTCCCCCTGACATGTTTCCCAACCTAAACTGTGCCATCAGGGGAAAGGGACAATAGTGTATGCCCAGTAGTTTCTCTGTCACTTGCCCATCCGCTCAGTGCTGCTGTAGTGATCTCACAGTGAAGCAGGTGAAGCAGCCCAGATACCTTTCATTCAATCCTATTTTTAAATTCATATAAAGATATAGCTACTGTATATTTCTCTTCAAACAGTGCAGATGAACATTGGGGGGAGAGGGACATTATATGCCATATGTATCTCTGGGGCTATATGTGAGGGACTATTTTTGCAATGCGTCCTGGGATATGCAGGTGCTTGATGAGCTACTGCCCACCCACAGGAGGAAAGTCGTCCAGATAAATTATTTGAAAAGTTTGATATTCCTTAGATAACTCCTTTAATATGTTTGCCCAGTGTTGGACTGGGGTGCCTAGGACCCACAGGTAAAATTTATTTTTGGGGCCCACCGTACGTAAACATTCATATATTACCAGCAGCAAGCTGCTACCAGATGATTGAATATGGGGTCCCTGCAGCAACTCTTAGAAGGTAGGTCCTGGGGAAAAGAGGATACTGGTAGATTTCCTCAATACCTATAAGTCACCTAAGCTCAAATCGAGTCTATAATAATAGAGTTTCTTTAACCCCTTCAGGAGCCTTCCATTTTTCATCTTAAGAACCAGTCCATTTTTTAGCAAATCTGACGTGTCACTTTATGTGGTGATAACTTTAAAAAGCTTTTACTTATCAAGGCCATTCTAAGACTGTTTTCTCATCACATATTGTACTTCATGACAGTGGTAAATTTGAGTAAAAATATTTCATTTTTATTTATAAAATACCAAATTTACAAAAAGTTTGGAAACATTTGGAAAAATTAGCAAATTCCAATTTCTCTACTTTTAAAATGGATAGTAATACCTCCAAAAATAGTTATTACCTTAAATTCCCCATATGTTTACTTCATGTTTGGATCATTTTGAATAATACATTTTATTTTTTAGGGACGTTAGAAGGCTTAGAAGCAAATTTTCCAAAACACAATTTTTTAAAAGACCAGTTAAGTTATTAAGTCACTTTGTGGGGCTTAGATATTTGAAATCACAACATTTTGCAAACTACTCCCCTCAAGCTATTCAAAACTGATTTTATAATCTTTGTTAAACCTTTAGGCATCCCACGAGAATTAAATGAAAATGGGAATGAAATTTCTAAATTTCACTTTTTTTTAGCAGATTTTAAATTTTTATCTACAGCATTTTTTCTGATGTATGGTCGCAATGCAAGCTTCAGAGTGGAGGGAGTACCATCTGGCTTTTGGAGAGCGGATTTAGCTGGAATGGTAAATTAGGTGGCCCTAAAGTGGAAACAGCCAAAAAGTGACCCCATTTTGAAAACTACACCCCTCAAGAAATCTTTCAAGGTGTATAGTGAGCACTTTGACCTCAAAGGTGATTCCTAGAATTCGGAAACACTTGGCAGTGAAAATGAAAAATTGCATTATTTCTAAAAAAAGTTGATTTACACTCACATTTTTCACTTTCCCAAAGGGTAACAGGACAAAATGCACCCCATATTTTGTTCCCCACACCCCATATGTGCTAAAAAAAACTGATGTATGTGCTCACTGTACTGGACTCCTGCATAATGGAAACCAGGACGGATCCGTTATGCAGACCATAGACTTGTATTATGAAGGAGCAAAACGGAATACCTCTTAAAGGCATCCGTTTTGACTTCTTATGGATTCCGTCTTATGGATTCCACTATTTTTCTTTATAACAATGTTATAATGGAAAACCATAACGGAATCCAAAACGGTGATGTGAACACGCCCTAACCGAAATTGGATTATATATATATATATATATATATATCTACATCTACAGGAACAAAAATCTGCACAGTAAGCTGAGCAGACCAGTCAGGAAAATGGATGTTTCTGATCAGCGCTCAGCAGGTGCAGGACGCACGCACAAGAATCTACACTAACACTACCTAACTAATATATATATATATATACATACAGAAAAAAAGTGGCAGCACCGTCCCTGATGTAAGCTGAAGGGTGCAGTTGGCCCAATAAGGATACAAGCCAATCCAGTAAATACAAAACAGGAAAAAGATGGGCAGCACTCCAAGAAGTAAAAAAAAATACTTTATTTACCCCAGCAGGACATGCGACGTTTCGGCTCTAGACAGGAGCCTTTCTCAAGCAGTGTAAATGGACAAAGTGCCAAAAATATATAGCAATGTGCTCATACATTTTAATTAACAAGAAATGTGTGTTCAATTCATATCAATTAGTAACAAATCACAAAAAATTGTAACCACGTTATAATAAACTGTAATTAAAATTATTGACATCTTGTAAACATATTCTATATGTCAACGTGAAAATATGCTCATAATCTCTGTACATATAATAAAAACTTACATACATCCATAATTAAAATCCTTATCATAATCAGTATCATGTGTAATTAAAAGTGCCATGTGCTTACTAGAAAGTATTGCGGACGGAGGGTGAAGGAGGAGTAAGAAAGCAAATGGCTATCGTTCATGGTGCCGCGTGCAGTCCGGCGTGCCTAAGGCGCTTCTGCGCATGTCGGGATGACGTACTTTTGATACTTCCGGCCTCAGCCGCATTCATCACTGAGCGGCTGCGCAGTACACCGCTGATGCTTTGTCAGCCATGTTGGATGCGGGAATCTTGCACTAACTAACGGGCGCATACATATTGGTGCCGATACCGTCTGATAAGCACAGGTTCAAGGTGGTGTCTGCACATATTCATGCCGACAAACTACAGATGGCAGTACGGGATCGGGTAAAGGCTACCCCACATCATAGAAGTGGAGCCTCAATCCATGACCATCGGTCAGTTGCGTACCTACATGTTAGTGCACTGAACCCGTGATCATAACCCATACTTCACCACCATTAGTGAGGGTTCTCCTCAAGGCCACCTGCCATGTGAATATTAGACTGTAACCGGAAGAAATAATAAAAAAATATATAAAAAACATCCTCTGCATAATGTGTCTCTTGACTGCACGCCGTTCACCAATATCACCTCAAACTTCCTCTCTCCAAACTCTGTGGCATACCATCTGTGGATCAAAAATGAGACAAAATATTTTTTACAAACATAAAATTCCAAAAAAGGACATATAATTTGTCCAATACACATATTCACCAAATATACCAAATATACACAGGTACAGTACAACATTTCCATATAATGGACAAGGGCATGCCACAGTTCTATATCTACCCAATTTTATAGTCTATATTCAGACCATGTGGTTTAAGGGAATTAAGTGTGTAAATCCACTTTAGTTCCCTTTTTTAAAATATACTGACTCTATCACCGCCTCTTCTGGGCATTGGTACACAATCGATAATGCAACATTTCATATCCGTCTCAGTATGTTTAAGTGCTGCTAAGTGCTTTGACACTTGTAGGTCAAGTCTTTTTTTCTTTATGCTGTACCCGTGGTTGTTGAGACGCGACTTGAAATCAGTGGTCGTCTCACCAACGTACAGCACGTTACATGGACAGACAAGTACATAAATAATGAAACTGGAGTCGCATGTCAGATAGTGACCTATTCGATACGCAACACCAGTTTGAGGGTGCACAAAGGTTTTGCCCTTAAGGATGTATCTGCAATTAACTCATGACAGGCAGGGGAAACATCCAACACTGGATGTCGTCAACGTTGTCTGCCTACCTTTTTTCGAAGTACCTACGTCGGCCTTAACCAACTGGTCTTTTATGCTCCTAGACCTCCTGTAGGACATTAATGGCAGGGAATGGAATTCTTCAATTGTGTTGTGGCAACCTTTCAATATACTCCAATGGCGTTGGATGATATTCCCTATATCTACACTCTGTTCAGAGTGTGTTGAGATAAAGGGAATCCTCATCACTTTAGAATGTTCAATTTTCCTTTTGAGGGTGTCATCCCTATTTAGGTTCCTAGCTATTTCCTTTTTTTCATGCAGTAATTTAGAAGGATAGCACCGCCTCTGGAATTTGTTCACCTTTGCCTCCAAGGTTCTGTCAAATACCTTGGGATCTGAGACTATGCGTCTAGCCCTTAAAAACTGGGAATAAGGTAGAGATCTAACCATCGGTCTGGGGTGATTACTGCTATATGTCAGTAGCGTGTTCCTGTCAGTGGGTTTGGTAAATAATTCTGTTTCCAACCTACCCTCTGTCAGGATCACGTGAGTGTCCAGGAATTGCATTTCAGTGTGAGAGTGTGCCAATGTAAATTGGAGAGCGCTATCGATCCCATTTAAAAAATCATGGAACTCAAGAAGCTGCTCCACATTGCCAGTCCAGATAAGGAAGATGTCGTCTATGTACCGCCACCACGCCTTGACATGTTGGAAGTGGTGGCTTCCATAGAGGACATCCTCCTCAAATCAACGCATAAATATGTTGCGTAGCTTGGGGCCACATTGGACCCCATCGCCACACCCTGTTCTTGTATGTAATAAGAATCCTAAAACAGAAAGTAGTTATACCTCAAAATAATCTCCAATAAAGATATTACAAATTGTTGACATTGACATGTGAGTGATGATTTCTCAAGCATGTAAGAGACTGCAGCCAATCCCTTCCGATGATCGATCGAGGTGTAGAGGGAGGTGACATCAAAAGATGCCAATGTCACCCCCTCTACACCTTCCAAATTGACCATCCGAAGTTTGAGCAAAAAATCTGTTGTGTCCTGTACATAGGAGCTGCCTCCACATGAAAAGCTCAGCAATATTTTATCAAGAAAAATGGCAATATGACAAAAAAATTTATCAGAACCGGATACAATGGGGCGACCGGGTGGGTCAACGAGGGATTTGTGCATCTTGGGCAACACGTAGATCACTGGAGTGACCGGATGCGTTACAGTAAGAAAATCCACAAGTCCCTCATCAACAACCCCCCCCCCTGTAAAGCCCCAGCTAAAACATCCTTTACCAGTCCAGCAATCTTGAACTTGGGGTCCATATCAATGTGTCTGTAAATGGTGCTGTCACCCAATTGCCTTGAAATTTCAGCAATGCATTTACGGGTGTCCAACACGACCACCGCGCCACCTTAACCGGCGGCCTTAATTGTAAGCTCGGGGTCGTGTTTTAATTCATTAAGCGCCACCATTTCATCAGCAGTCACATTAGGATGACCAAAAGGGTGTTCAGAATGCAATAATTTTAAGGCCTGAATCTCAGATTTAACAGCAGCCATATAAGCCTCAATTGCGGGTTCATTGATGACAGGATTAAAATTACTTGTAAGGGAGAGATCGAACATGCCAAGAGAGAGTTCACTCATCTTGGCATGGTCGATCCCTATTGTGAAACCAAACTTTTAGCTTAATAGCCCGAAAAAAAAAGCATGTAATTCAAACTCAAGTTCAAACCAGTCAGCAGTAAGGTCAGCAGGTTTACTACAATCATTTCTTCCTGGACGGCGCGTTCCTGCTGGCTGGTGGTCGCGGCTTGTTGTTGGCAAGCCTTTTGACCCCTTTGGTGTCTGTGACCTCCACGCCTGATGCGCTGTTTACGGGCACCTCCGTTTCCTTCACACCTAAAAAAAACTGATCAGAGATAGCTTGAGTAGCACTTTTTCTTCTTTTCCATGTGTCCTTATTCAAGTAGTGGTGCCATGATAGAGTGGGGAGGGTGGCAACAGCAATGGCAGTAACAGTGACAGTAGTGGCCCCATGAAAAAGTGGAAAGGGGAGGCAGCAGCTGTGGCATACAGCACAGGATGGTGGCAGATCACAGTAGCAACAGGTCCCAACAACAGCAGTGTGATAGCAAGGCCCAGTAACATGCATATCCTTGTAAAAATGTACCATATACAGTACATATCAGTAGGCCAAGAATCCCTATTGTAGGAATGGCATTAAAAGCAGCAGGCGGGAGGCATAAGGCAGATGGCAGCATCAGAATGGTGGCAGCAGGACGTGGCAAGAAGTAACAGCCCATTTTATACAATAGTCCAGTGTGCCAGCACACTACAGTATGATCAATAGTGGTAGTGGCTGTTTCATTAAGCATTGGTGTATGGAAATCCTGGTTGATCCACGTCGGATTTATATTTATGAAGGTTAGTCTTTTAATATTTTGGGAAGAATATTGAGTTCTCTTAAATGTAACTATGTCCCCACCGCACTGAACACCCGCTCTGATGCCACACTACTATCCAGCTATCCAGGCAGGAAAGCATGCCCATGACAAACTTGGTCAGTTGCGATCAAGCTTCAAGTTGGTATGCCCATTAGTCCAGGGTAGTGATGAGCGTCAGGGGCAATATTCGATTTTGCGATATTTAGCGGATATATAGAAGAATATTCGTCATATATTCGCTAATTCGCAAATTTGCTATCTCCGTACACTAATATTCATGTTATGCGCATGCGCAAGGGGCGTGGCCTAATTCCGGAACTATTTTCAAACTACTCAAAGTTTTTAGAAGATTGGAAAAGATGGTAGGAAGCAATTTCCGCGACAGTGAGACAGAACTAGTGATCATTGTAAGTATTTTGACATTACAGCAGTGTATTTGATTACATTTCACATGCATGTCAGAACAATCGCTTTATATGCAGATAGAGTGTTATAAAATATTCGTGATTGCGAAAATCACCACTTATGATCAGGTCTAAGTAGATATTACTGATTGGTGCACTAAGTATTGTTGTCACATAATACCCACTATGTCAGTAGCATGTATGTATGGACAGCAGAGAAATATCTCTCACATGCACATTGCACATCCATTTTCCTTCCGCACTCTATATACCACACACACACAGTCTATAGATTAGAGTTTGTATCCTGTTGGTCAGGACTCAGAAGAAGCTTTCTTTGTCTTACCGCCAGTATTTGTGTCATGGAACCATGAACCAGACGTACAACAAGAGATAAGTGGAAATAAGAAGGCTTTATTGAAAATCAGGCTGTAGCAAAAGTCCAAACGGATGGCTAAACCGAAGCAGGGTCTTGCGTAGACAGAGGTCAGGAACCAGGAGGGTAGTCAGACGAAGCCTGGATCAGGAACCAGCAGGGTAGTCAGACGAAGCCAGGATCAGGAACCAACGGGGTAGTCAGACGAGGCCAGGATCAGGAACCAGAAGCAGCAGCAGTCTTAGAAGCATGTGAACACAGGAGGACCAAGCAAGGAACTGAAGCCACAGACCTTCTATATATATGAGCTAGGCATCCAGCTCCTCCCAGTGGGAAGGAGAAGCCGCAGGGTGGGAGGCTACAAGAAACCCAGAAACCAAGATGGCCGCCAGCACATGTCAAACGAAGGAGAACAGTAAGAAGGTAAGACCATGACAATTTGCTGGTTCATTTCGAGTTACCCAGGCTACACCACGGGGAGGCGAACCAGCTTTACACCCCATACCGTACCGTCACTTCACTAGACAGGTACATCTCTGCTCAGCTGGCCAATATCCGATTGCTCAGACCCCACACACATATAATCTCAATACAATCTGATCTTATAACGGTAACATTAAATCGAATATTTCCCGTTCAAAGACTTAAATACTTTTTGATGTTTTGTTGAGGACATTATTGTCAATACTTCTATTAAAAAAGAATTGGGACTATATGCTTGTGTCTTTATCCTGCAGAGCATAATGGTGCGGGGCTATGACCGCACCCAGGTCCAGACAGAAAAGCGGAGGATCGTGAAGGAGATCCGGACAAAGCTAAAAGAAAAATTCAAGATCAGTCATCCCAGGACCGCCGTCTTGAAAAAAATGGTCCGATCTGAAGAGGAGGCACATTGGCTTGATCACAGAGATCCGTGACCGCACATGCCCAGGTACAATGCTTACATTACTTTTGTTTCTCTCGCCAACACTGTATATATACAGTTAGGAAAATAAGTATTTCTTCCCTTTACAAATGATTAATTAGTACCTGGTGTGACACGTAGCAAATCAGCAGGTTACATTATATATCTCTACCTCGCTGTGAGTGTATATATATATATATTTATATACACAGCGAGGTACAGATGTCTTATGTAACTGGATGATTTTGTGTGTTTTACACACACAGAAATATATATATGTGTGTGTGTATATATATACATAAACAGCAATCATCATTCTGTATTCCAGTAAAAGGCCACGTACACCATTAAATTAGATACATCCCCCACTTTACTCCTTAATGACCGATGACGTACATGTACGTCTCCTAAAGCCCAGTGACGTAAATGTACTGCATGGTTATCAGGCGGATTCATAAGCTGCGCCCGCCCATGTTCTGGCAGTCACTGATAGCCGGTCCCCTGTTGTATGCGCCGGCATCGGTGATATTACTGATGCCGGCGCATTTACCCCTGCACGGCCGTGGTCAGCACTGACCGCGGATCGTTTGAGATTCAGACATGTGCGGAGTGTCCATTGGGTCCCTGCGCTGCTGTGACGGGGACCCGATGGCAGTGAAGGTAGCCCGATGCCTTCCTTAGGCATCGTATTTGCCCTCCGGGAGAGCCTGTGAGATCAAGTTCCTGTATTACACCGGTAATACACTTACAGCCAATGCATTAGAATACAGAAGTATAGTAATGCATTGTAAAAGGAAACAGAACCCCAAAAGTTGAAGTCCCAGAGAGGGACAAAATCTAAACCGAAAGAAATAATTATAAAAATAAATCTTTCCAAAAAAGAATTACATTTTCAAGTCCCCAAAAAATACCTTTTCCCAAAATAAAGTTAAATAAAAATTTGAAAAAATAGGCAAAAAAAGAAAAGTAGACACATTATGTATCGCCGAGTCCATATCGACTGGCTATATAGAAATATCACATGACCTTACAGTTTTTTTGCAACATTACATCACTAAAATTGCAACACCAAGCGATCAAAAAGGCATATGACCCCCAAAATAGTACCAATCTAACTATCACCTTATCCTGCAAAAAACAAACCCCTACCTAAGACAATCACCCAAAAAATTAAACAAATATGGCTCTCAGAATATGTGGACACAAAAACATGATTTATTTCTCTTAAAAAATGCTATTATTGTGTAATCCTAAAATAAAAAAATTTACATAAAGGGTATTGCCACATCCCAAAAAAAACTGTTGTCTAAAAATATCACATGACCTAACCAATCAGGTGAACACCGTAAAAAAAAAAAAAAGAAAATGTTTCAAAAATTAAATTTTTTGTCACCTAACATCACAAAAAGCGTAATAACATAGAGATCAAATTTTTTATGCAATAATGTAATCGCATCGAAGGAGGAACACACACAGGCCGTGAGTGTCCATAGACAGGACATTCAAATGATAACGGATCACGTGTTCGCACCAGACAGTGAACACAAGCTGAGCCACAAATGCATCCAGTCTCTGCGGTCACATGATAGCAAACCTTGAAAATTATAAGAATAACTCCCAAAATGGTGACATGGCTCCAAGAATATCATATATACAACATTCTATATTGTAAATTTGAAAGCTTTGATAAAAATTGCATGTGCACATCATCATTACATAGTTGTCAAGAAGTAACATCAAATAAAAATGTATATATAGATATATACATGTGGCTATAACGCTCCATTCCCAAAACAGGATTACCACACGGATGAGTATAACTCCAGTCACACCCAATCATGTGAAGAGGTCAACATGGAAGTCAGGCATCATGTTCAGGACGACAAACAACACCAAGTTTGAACCTATATCCTGATTAAAACAAACCATAAAATAATAATAAAATAATAACATTTAATTAGGGTCCTCAATCAGTCCTGTACAATTTTAACTGCACAAGACCTTTTGAGAAGGGAAGCCCACATGCAGTCCCCATCTAATTTTAGTACAACTAGGGCCGCCCAAAACACAAATAAAGCAAAATTATAACATATAAAATAAATAAAAGAAAAAAATATTTGGTGAATTAAGCATAACCCAGCATGATTATATTTTATTCAAATGAAACTTAATATATATATGTACATTCTATGATGAACATAGCACATGCACGAAAAAATTAAGCATGCACAGCATTTTAAGAGAATTCTAATACTCGATAGTTGTAAAACTCCAAGGGTGAATAAGTGTTCCATGCTGGTAGTCCTCAGCAAGATCTGCGCAAACAGTAGCAACAGATAATTTTAAAGGGTATAGTATAAGGCCTACATCATGCTAGACCAAACTCAGAAGGAGCAGGTCAGACTGCAGCAGGTCAATGTTAACGTTGTAGTTTAAAGCATACACAGAGCTTTGCCTAAGTCTGCAGGAACAGAACAGACAGCAGCAATTTTTCAAGGCTGTGTATGAGGCCCTCCTTTAGGTTATATACAGGTTGTAAAGGAGTGCTTCTTCCTCGTAATTTTTGGCAGTACTTGCACTTTATATACAAGTAAATATACAGGAAAGAATGTTTCCTAACAATTTTTCCTCTAAAATTGATTTTATCTTCGATTTTGTGGGTATTATTGTCAGTCTGTAAAAGTGGTGTACTACCCGGACAACATCGTTCCCAGCAGCAACTTGGGAGTCCAAGATGCATCCAAACATCCTCCCCATGCTGTTCCGAACCATTTCAGTGGTGTTTCCATCAATTTCTGACCTTTTCCTATGAACCAGGCAGCTTTTCCTCGTCAGGGCAGGGGGTGCCTGGTTTAATGCTCGGGTTCTCCCATTGACTTTCATTATACTTGGGTGCTCAGTAGAGCATCGCAATGTGTTCGACCAGAGCACCTGAGCACCCAAGCACTTTGGTGCTCGATCAACACTACTCCTCAGTGCTCAGGTGGCAGTAAGATGTAGGTGCCGCATCTTCTTTCCCCTTGCCAATCTGATTTCTCAGCATCCCCTTCATTCATCCCATATTTCTGCTGACTGAAAAATAAAGTGGCCTCCTTAAACAGCCTGAGCAAACAACACGTGTCACACATGAGCTGCCACTGGCTAATGTGAAAGAAACATTGGGGAATAGACCTGTCCATCTGCAGCATTATAAAATCATTGATCACCTTCCTCTGCTAGTAGAGGCAGTATGAGAGCATATGGAGAGTGAGGTTCCAACACGTGGAAATGCTGCATATCAGGCGATGTTGGGAGGAGCATTTTGCTTTTGCAGCTCAAAGAGGGCATGTTTTGCACGGTAAGAGTGGCTGGTGTGCAAGCCCAGTTTCCTGGACATTTTTAAAAGCTCTTGCAGTTCAGTGGGTGAATTGAGGAATCGGGTGACAACAAGATTGAAGATGTGCACCATGCAGGGTGTATGGGTCAGCCCTCCCTGACACAGCACAGACAAAATGTCCCTCCAATTATCAGCAACTAGAGTTCAGCGGACACCTGGATGTTCGGGTTCGGCCGAACTTCGTAAAAAAGGTTAAGTTCGGGACCCGAACTTGACCCCGAACTTAACCCCATTAAAGCACTAAAATGGCTCTAAAAAAGTATTGGAAAGGGCTAGAGGGCTGCAAAAGGCAGCAAAATGTGGTTAGGAGCATGGCAAGTGCTCTTCAAGCAAATATAGATAGGGAAATGACTTAAAATAAGATAAAATATGTAGGCAGTGGATGTGGTGGTGTAGGTGGAAGCAGTGGTGGAGGAGGTAGCCAACACTGGTTTTCGGTTTTGTTTTTCATTTTATTAAATTTATTTTTTGTTCAAATTTGGGTAGACCCTAAAACATTGGGAAATATAAAACATAAAACAAAGAGAAAGTGCGCTGGAGTACAATGGTTGGGCGAGGCTGGTATACATGTCTATTCTGCACAAGGTACGGACAAGTCCTCTGGGATCCCTGCCTGGTTCGTTTTAATGAACGTGAGCTTGTCCACATTGGCTGTAGACAGGCGGCTGCGCTTGTCTGTGATAACCCCCTCCTGCCGTGCTAAACAAACGTTCAGACAATACATTGGCTGCAGGGCAGGCCAGCACCTCCAAGGCGTGAAGGGCAAGCTCAGGCCATGTGCCCAATTTGGAGACCCAGAAGTTGAATGGGGCAGACCCATCAGTCAGTACGTGTAGGCGTGTGCACACATACTGCTCCACCATGTCGTACGTCCCCGTGATGTCCACGATCCAATTGGATATCTTCCCTATCAACTTTTGATGTTCCTTTATGCGCCTACCATGGCGATCACGGGTAACGGGGAATCAGGGTTCCACCTCGGAGAGGGAGCGTGAGAAAGGGATACCACATCCAAGGGAGGTCAATGGTTGAAATGTGATCGAGTGGAAATGTGGAAAAAGTTGTCAAAGCGGAAGGGTCGAATGAAAGGAGGGGGCGCACGTCAATTAAAGACAAATAGAGAAATTTAAGTCCCTGTCACCTATGCAGAGCAGGTTTTTTTATCGACAAAAATAGGATAATGTCACCCACCAATGGAACAGACGATTTATAAAAAATGTGGTTCCTGTCAACTATGCAGAGAGGGGATTTATTTACGGCAAAACTGGTTTTATGTCACCCACTAATTGAACAGACGATTTTACAAAAATGAGTTCCCTGTCACCTATGCAGAGCAGGGGTTTGTATACGGCAAAAATTGTAAAATGTCACCTGAGAATGTAACAGACGATTTTTTTAAATTTAGGTCCCTGTCACCTATGCAGAGCAGGGCTTTATTCACGGCAAAAATGCTAAAATATCACCCAAGAATGTAACAGACGCTTTTGCACCCTGCTCCCTCTTTTGCTGTGCTGGTGCCTCTGTGCGACCACCGCCTCTTTTTTCCAAACTGCACACGTCACTCGCATGACCTTGATTTCATGTGGGGTTTAGTACCTCATCGTCCTCCACATCATCTTCCACCCAGTCTTCACCCCTGCCCTCCTTGTCGGTCTGCACACTGCAGAAGGCCACAGCAGTTGGCACCTGTGTTTTTTCATCAGAGACGTGCTGCGGTGGTCCTCCCATGTACTCATCTTGAAACATAAGTGGTTGGGCATCGGTACACCTGCGGAATGGCAGACCTAACAAGGGAATTATACGTGAGGTCACGATGTGGGCATTAGGTGGGCGAGGTAAATACAGTTCTGGTTACTCACAGTTACGTCATCCCTAGGCAGGCTCGCATAAGTGAAGAGGAGAACGGCACAGGAATTCTTTGGGGCACACTCTGGTGTAAGGGACACAGGCCAGGTGGTGATTCTAGGTGCCCTTGATGGTCTTAATGTGCTCATGGCAAGGTCCCTTGTAGTCCTGACGCCAGTACCTTTTGTATGGAGGTACAACCATTTACTGTAGTGTTAATTGAGGAACTTGAGACTGAGTCAGGAAGGATGAAATCCAGGGTAGAACTTTACTGAAGATAAATCCTGGTAACAGTACATCCAAGTAATAACAGTCTCTTGGTACAGCCAGATATTAAATACAGTCTCTGATGAATATGGGGGAAAGGGAAATGTAAGTCCTTAGTGGAAACAGGCTCTTTGTAATGAATATAAAAGCTACTGCTTCCGACTAGGCTTATAAAATATGAAAGTCTTACACTTGTAAAAACTCTGGCCTTTTTCTAACCTCGGTTAAAGATGCTTTTCTAAATCCTTGAACTTCTATTCCAATGTTGTTCTGACAGTTGACCTCAACTGTCCTCAGAGTTTGAACTGGCAGTGTGGATGCCTGACGCTGTCTCCTACACCTGGTACAAAGGTGCCTAGTAAGCCCTCTAGTAATGGCTGTCTTGCTGATCCTTTGTTCCAAATAAATTGTAGTAATCCCTTGGATACTTGTCTTAATGCAGCTTGGACACTGGTCACCTCGGAGGAGTGATCTATAGGAGTGGATTGCTCACCTCTAGGTAGAATACTTGCAGGCTTGAAAACCCTGGACTGTAGAGCCGACAGGGACAGAGCAGAGAAGCTGTGAATAAGCCTCTTTCCAGCTATACAGCTACATGGCTGCTGCTTTCTGACTAACCTCATGAGTGAACTGGTATGTTCTAGAATGAACTCTGAACTGAACTGTCTAACTAGGTCTGAGCTAAGCTATATACATACTGACACTGCCCAATCTTGTGGAGAAACTAGTGTAGTGCACCCTAACTAGGCCTGTGTAAAGGATCTTACATGTGGAATCACATTGTGACATGGGAGAATATGACGTGAGATGAAGTACAAAATGCAGGCATATTACATGACATTAAAACACAATAGGAAACAAGTTTGCTGTGCCCACGGTCACGTAGTGGGACACTGCACACCTACAAAACTAAATTGCTGTAGATCACAGAGTTAACAAGTTTTGATATCAGATAGATTCTTTCCTATTCTCTCCCTCACAACAACAGCATCCTCTCCCTACACTAGTAAGAGCAGAGTGATGTGCAGCGCTACGTGACTCCAGCCATGGCTTCTAAGGGCACACGAGTTAAACACTTGTTGATTGGCTGCCCTGCAGCCTTTCAAAAAGCGCCATTAAATCGCCAAACACCGAACTCGAACCCAAACTTTTACTGAAATGTTCAGGTTTGGGTCCGGGGTCCAAAAATCCTAATGTTCGGTACGAACCTGAACTTTACAGTTCGGGTTCGCTCAACCCTATCAGTAACCATGGTTTCTATCTCAAGTTGGCGAGAAGGCAGCTATTGTTCGATTTCTTTATTGATGGCGCTGAGCAGTTCCTCTCCGATGTGGCTCCATTGACCAAGGCTGACCAGGTGCAGAATCCCATGACAATGCCTAGCTATGCATAGGTAATATGCTGGGGGACCAGGATGGAGAATCAGCACAAGAATGACAGCATTACAGCACTGAGGCGGCATTACCATCATCTAGCCAAGTTGCTGGTGTGCCAGGGGCAGAACCACATTTACCGAGTGGGCTGTGAATGACATAAATTGTCCTTGACCATGGTTAAAACTCCATATGTCCATATGGTACGAGCCAGCTGCACATTCAGATTCTGTGCCATTGAACGCGCGCAAACTTTTTACAATTGCCACGGTGATCAATTGTACATCAGGCTGTAATACTGAATGAGTGGCACGGTTTTCTCATGCCACTTTATGGTGACACTCCATGTGTTGACTCAGGGCCATTGTGCTAACATTAGCACCCTGGCCGCGCTTCGCTTTCTGCCCACACATCCTGCATACCGCCAGTGACTTTGTGAAGAATTCCCACAATGCTAAGTATGGCATTTTCCCTCCACAATTGCAACTGCCTGCTACTGCTTTTATGAACCTGTGCACTGCTAACGTGTTCCTCACAGGTAGTCTCCCGAGTAGCAGGCGGTGTACCCCTTCTGCACTTAGCTCCAGATCTCTCACTGCTTCCACCCTGCTGGGTACGCAGCCATCCTCATCTCCTGATAATACCCCTCTTCACCCTGCTCCCATGTGCAATCAGCTACATCATCATCTGCAAATGTTTGGTTGTTACTTGTGTCGCCCTTACCTGTCTCTTGAGCACATTCCTGACCTCTTGCAACATGTGCTCCCATCCGACTGTCATCATCGGTAGACAGTAGTCTAACTATGAATAAACACATGTGGTAGTACGTCTAAAAGAGTCCTTAGTGGACCTCTTCTCCAAGCCTGGGATGGCCTGTAACTGCTGACTGTACTCACAAAGCTCATCGTTACTGAAAAGCGAAGCACAGCCAGCACTATCATTACCTGGCTAGCAGAAGGAACAGCCAAAGCAAAAGGCAGGTTCAGGACAGGTGAGGGCATAGAGGCAGTTCCTGGGCCATGCCAACTAAGCATGGTGTTAGAGAAACCTACTGATTCCTGGCTGTGTGTATCTGTCGTTACTTGAGATGATGTTGAAGAGCGAGTCAACCATTCCAGTGGCAGCTCTGGCCTGTTGCCGCGGCTGCTACCATCCTCCCTTCTTCTGCTGCTACTTGTGCTGGCTACAGAAACATTTTTGTCACTGCCCATTCCTTTGGAGGACCCAGGCAATTGTCTGATGACCATAATGTATACTAACTGTATTACTAACAGAACGGATTAGCGATGATAAATTTAGGTCCACTGCTCATGTCCAAGGCAATAAATTACACCTGCTCAAAATATGGATGCAAGGTAATGCTACAGCTAACAGAAGGGATTAGCTATGATACAGTTCACTCCACTGAACACTTATGTCCAGGGCAATAAAATACACCTGCCCATAATATGGATGCAACATTATGCTACAGCTAACAGAAGGGATTAGATATGATAAAGTTCGCTCCACTGCACAGCTCACTAAAATGAGGGGTTAACCCTGAATGTCGGTGCACAAGAACGTGATGCACACAGCGACATATGACACCTGCCTTTAATACTGAGGCACACTAACTGTATCACTAAAATGATGGATTATATTTAATATTTTTCTGTGATATAATCACATTTGCAAGCCCGTGTGTGTCAGGCCCACACAGACTGTATTGTGGCCACTGGCTAGTGGCTAGGCCTCCACTCATACCGTTACAGGGTGTCACTCACTCAAATACCTTGCAGATAAAAAAAATTATATTTAATATTTTTCTGTGATATAATCACATTTGCAAGCCCGTGTGTGTCAGGCCCACACAGACTGTATTGTGGCCACTGGCTATTGGCTAGGCCTCCACTCATACCGTTACAGGGTGTCACTCACTCAAATACCTTGCAGATAAAAAAATTCTATATAACATTTTTCTGTGATATAATCACATTGGCAAGCCCGTGTGTGTCAGGCCCTCACAGACTGTATTGTGGCCACTGGCTAGTGGCTAGGCCTCCACTCATACCGTTACAGGGTGTCACTCACTCAAATACCTTGCAGAAAAAAAAAAGATGTTTAATATTTTTCTGATATAATCATATTTGCAAGCCCGTGTGTGTCAGGCCCACACAGACTGTACTGTGCCCACTGCCCACCACTTATATAGGGTGGCACATTACCTTGCATGCATAGTACCACTTATCTAAAAATAAATGACTGGCAGAGGCAGGCCACCCCGCAGGGGCCGTCGTGATCGTGGTGCTGTGATTTCCACTGGCCCTGAAATAATGCCCAGTGTTCAGAGGCCATGTACCCTGAACCCAAAAAATTCGGAGAAAGTAGTAGACTGGCTTACACAGGACACCCAATCTTCAACAGCTTCCGCTAAGAACCTTGACGCACCATCCTCCTCCAGCTCAGCTTTGGTCACCTGCTCTCAAGTTACCACTCTCCCGCAAGCCACCACCACCACTACCACCACAGCCACCACAGCCGCTTCACTTGATCCCTCAGAGGAGTTATTTACACATCAATTGGATGAAATTAGTAATGCGCAACCATTATTGCCAGAGAATGCAGATAACGGGGAATGTCTCAGTCAGGCAGCATTACACACATGGACTTACAGTGTGATGATAATGATGATGTTGTATCCGCTGCTGCTTCCTTTGCTGAGGTGTCAGATACAAGTTAAGTGGTTGATGATGACGATGTGTCCGTGGATGCCACGTGGGTGCCTGCTCGAAGAGAAGAAGAAGAGGGGGGAAGTTCAGAAGGGGAGACAGAGAGAAGGAGGAGACCAGTTGGAAGCAGGGGGAGCTCGTCGCAAGGAGCTAGTGGCACAGTCAGACAGCATGTATCGGCACCCGGGGTCAGCCAGAAAGCACGTTAATCAACGCATGCTGTTGCCACCACCAGAATGCCGTCATTGCAAAGCTCAGCAGTGTGGCATTTTTTTTGTGTGTCTGCCTCTGACAACAGCGATGCCATTTGCAACCTGTGCCAAAAGAAACTGAATCGTGGGAAATCCAACACCCACCTAGGTACAACTGCTTTGCGAAGGCACATGATCGCATATCACAAACGCCTATGGGATCATGATGACGAGTAGAAGCAGCACACAAGCTCAAAGCCACCATCCTCCTCCTGGTCCAGCATCTTCAGTCACGTCAACCACTGCTGTCCTCCTTGCCCCCTCTCAACCACCCGCCACTCCGACTCTCACCTTGAGCAGTTCCATCTCATCTGCCCACAGTCAGGAAAAGTTTGAGAGTAAGAAGCTAATGTCACAGAGTCACCCCCTTGCCCGGCGTCTGACAGCTGGCTTGACGGAACTCTTAGCCCGCCAGCTTTTACCATACCAGCTGGTACACCACAGTGGAAGGTACCCGGACAATTTTTTTTTTTTAAAAGGCGATCCCAAACCTCTACTCAGTGATTGAAAAGGAAGTCATTTCAGGCGTTCCTACACTGCCATGGCGCACTTTTCAGACATTCAGCGCCGAAACAACATGCCAGTGAGGCGCTTGATTTGCGACAGCCCTACACGTTGGAATTCAACACTCCTAATGTTCGACCGCCTTCTCCAACAAGAAAAAGCCGTCAACGAGTATTTGTATGACCAGGGTGCTAGGACAGCCTCTGCTGAGCTGGGAATTTTTTTGCCACGTTACTGGATGCTCATGCGCAATGCCTGTAGGCTCATGCGTCCTTTTGAGGAGGTGACAAACCTAGTCAGTTGCACCGAAGGCACCATCAGCGACCTCATCCATTTGTTTTCTTCCTGGAGCGTGCCCTGCGAAGAGTGCTGGTTCAGGCTGTAGATGAGCGTGAAGAGGAAGAGTTGTGGTCACCATCACCACCAGAAACAGCCTTGTCATCATCGCTTGCCGGACCTGCGGCAACGCTGCAAGAGGAGTATGAGGAAGAGGAGTCAGAGGAGGAATGTGGCTTTGAGGAGGAGGAAGACCAACCACAGCAGGCATCCCAGTGTGCTCGTTATTGTCACCTATCTGGGACCTGTGGTGTTGTACGTGGCTGGGGGGAAGAACAAACCGTCAATTACATCAGTGAGGAGGAGGAACGGGAAATGAGTAGCTCGGCATCCAACCTTGTGCAAATGGTGTCTTTCATGCTGTCATGTCTGTTGAGGGACCATCGTATAAAAGGATAAAGGAGAACGACCTGTACTGGGTGGCCACGCTACTAGACCCCCGGTATAACCAGAAAGTGGCAGAAATGTTACCAAATTACCGGAAGTCAGAAAGGATGCAGCAGTTCAAAACCAAACTAAAAAATATGCTTTAGACAGCTTATAAGGGGGATGTCACAGCACAACGGGAATCTAACAGGGGAAGGGGTGAAAGTAATCCTCCCCCTACCACGACCACGGCGGCAAAGACAGGACGCTTTACAGATGTGTTGTTGATGGAGGACATGCAGAGCTTTTTCAGTCCTACACATCGCTACAGCCCTTCGGGATCCAGCCTTAGAGAACGACTCGACCGACAGGTAGCAGACTGTCAGGACTGGAATAGTGGATCAGGTATGGAATCCTTTGGCAGGGACAAAATAATCCCAAAAATTAGCGTAGTACAAAAAGGGTCAATCCAATCGGGTAGTCGGTTCCAGTTCCGGGTCGTGGCGGGCAGCAGAAATCGTAATCGAGGAAACAGGCAAGGAGTCGGTAGCTGGGAAGTCAGATTAAACAACAGGTTCACAGGAGGGAGCTGGGTGTTCACCATAAGGTTGAATAACTCAGCAATGAGTCAAGGCTCTGACTGGCTTTAAGTACACAGGGAACCCAGGACCGCCCCCCTGGTTGCTGGGCAACCAGGAGGCTTCCTTAGTCAGAAGCCAATCATAAGGCTGAGGGCGGTGACGGAGGCTGAAGCCCTCCCCTAGCCTTAGTAGCACCTGTGGTCTGGAATGGAGCATGTGCACTACGCTTGTATCCCCGCGCACGCGGCTTGTGTACCGCGCACCCGGCGTCCGCGCAGGCGCACTGGCCACATTGACGTCAGGTGGAAGAGGAGGAGCTATCTGCGCCCGCCGCCCGCGCCTGCAAACCCGATGCGAAACGGCCCCCCTGGTTCCCTGACAGAGCCCCCCACCAAGGAGCGGCCGCCGGACGCGAACCTGGGATGGCCGATTAGGATGAGCCCTGTGGAATGCGCGGACCTTGGCGTCTGCATGAAGGTTACCTGCTGGTTCCCAGGAACGCTCCTCTGGCCCATATCCCTTCCAGTGGACAAGGTATTCCAAGACTCCACGGCGTCTGCGGGAGTCCAAGATCCCCTGGACTTCATATTCATCATTGTTATCCACCTGAATGGGAGCGGGTGGCATCAACACTCTGCCCACAAGCGTGTTGGCACGGTAGGGTTTCAGTAGTGATACATGAAACACCGGATGGATGTTAAATGAAGTGGGCAGGTTTAGTCTCGCCGCGACGTCGTTGACCATTGAGGCGATGGTGAATGGTCCCAAATAGCGAGGGCCCAATTTCTTGGACGGGCAGGTCAGTTTAAGGTGCTGAGAAGATAACCATACCCTATCCCCACTTCTGTACTTGGGGCTCTCGGTGCGTCTCCGATCCGCCTGAGTCTTTTGCTGTTGCTGGGTAATGTGGAGCTTCTGCGCTAGGGTACGTAGCAAACCCCGGAGACGACGGAGGCGCTGGGCCACTTCAGGTACGGGAATGTCCACTGGAAGGTCTGGAAGCGTCAAGGGATGGTACCCGTAATTCGCATAAAAGGGTGAGAGTCCCGTAGAGGTATGCTGCTGTTGATTGTATGCATATTCTGCCAGAGGGAGAAGGTCCACCCAGTCGTCTTGTAGGTACGACGAATAGCAGCGAAGATACTGCTCCAAGGTTTGGTTCGTCCTCTCCGTCTGGCCGTTGGACTGGGGATGATAAGCAGAGGACAGGTTGCGGGTGATGTGGAGGCAGCGGCAAAATTGGCTCCAGAAACGGGAGGTGAACTGCGAACCCCGATCAGATACAATAGAGGAGGGGAGTCCATGTAGGCGGAACACGTGCTGTAGAAACAATTTTGAGGTATGTTGGGCTGTTGGAAGGCCGGTAGTTGGAATAAAGTGGGCCATCTTGGTACATCTATCTACTACAACCAAGATCGTAGTGTGGCCCTGTGAAGGAGGTAAGTCCACCACGAAATCCATTGCGAGGTCCCTCCAGGGCACCATTGCCACGGGTAGAGGTTGTAGTGGGCCGACTGGCCGGGTGTGGGGTCTTTTGTGCATGGCACAGATAGTGCATGAGCCCACAAAGGACCGTACATCTGCCGCTAGGGAAGGCCACCAGAACTGCCTCTGCACGTACTCTAAGGTATTGCGTATTCCCCTGTGACCTGCGGTTGGGTGGTCGTGATGATGTTGCAGGATCGGAACCCGATGGGAAGTAGGCACGTAGATTTTTCCCTGATGGTAACGTAGACCCTGCCTTTGTGGCAGGTGTGCTGCTTCAGACGGTACGGTCACGCTGGCTTGTCGGATCTCTTCGAGTAATGAATGTTGTGTGGCCAAAAAGTAGGTGCTTGGAAGGATGGTTTCTGGAGGTGAAAACACGGCATCGGTGTCATGAAGACGGGAGAGGGTATCGGCCTTCCCGTTCTTTGATCCAGGATGATATGTTATCTGGAGGGTGAAGCGGGAAAAGAAGAGGGCCCACCTGGCTTGCCGGGGCCGTAACCTCTTAGCAGTACGAAGGTATTCTAGGTTACGGTGATCAGTATAGACAGTTACCGGGTGCTTGGCTCCCTCCAGCAGATGCCGCCACTCCTCCAGCGCATTTTTTATGGCCAGTAGTTCCCTCTCGCCCACATCGTAGTTTCGTTCCGCCTTGGTTAACTTGCGGGAGTAGAACGCCACTGGGTGTAGGAGTTGTTTCTCCCCTTGTCTTTGGGAGAGAACTGCCCCGACAGCTTTCTCTGAGGCATCTGTCTCCAGGTAGAAGGGGAGAGCAGTGTCAGGCTGCGCCAATACCGGAGCTTGTGTGAAGAGCCTCTGGAGGGTTTGGAAGGCCTTATGAGCGGCAGGGGTCCATACAAATGGAACGTTGTTCCCGGTTAGGACCGTAATAGGAGCGCATATGGCCGAGAAATTCCGGATGAAGCGACGGTAGAAATTCGCGAAACCGATGAACTGTTGGACCATTCGTCGGTTTCGTGGGATAGGCCATTCTAGGATGGCCTGCACCTTCTTGGGGTCCATCTCCACTTTTCCGGGGGACAGTATGTATCCCAAGAATTCAATAGAAGGAACCTCAAAGATGCTCTTCTCCAGCTTCCCATAGAGTCGGTGTGTCCGAAGGCGCTCGAGGACTACCTTCACATGTCTCTCATGCTGCTGAAGTGTGTGGGAAAAAATAAGGATGTCATCCAGATACACTACCACATATGTGTCCAGAAGGTCGCGGAAGACATCGTTGATAAAGCTTTGGAAGGTAGCTGGGGCGTTGCAAAGCCCGAAGGGCATCACCAGATACTCATAATGGCCGAATCTGGAACGAAAAGCCGTCTTCCATTCATCGCCCTCACGGATCCGCACAAGATTATAGGCCCCCCGGAGGTCGATTTTGGAGAACACTTTGGCATCCTTCACTCGGTCCAGGAGATCAGGGATGAGAGGGAGAGGGTATTTATTTTTCCTGGTGATGTTGTTAAGGCCCCGGTAGTCCACACAGGGCCGAAGACCCCCGTCCTTCTTCCCCACAAAAAAGATACCTGCACCGACTGGGGAGGTGGACGGGCGGATGAAGCCCTTCGCCAGGCTTTCCTCAATGTAATCCCTCAGCGCCTGGGTCTCGGGCTCAGATAAGTTGTATAACCGTCCGTATGGCAGCGAGGCCCCGGGGAGTAGATCAATGGGGCAGTCATAAGGTCTGTGGGGAGGTAAGGTGTCTGCCCCTGCTTTCTCAAAGACATCCGCATATTCTTCGTATTTAGCAGGTAATACCCGAGGAGATGAGGCCAGGACCAGCAGAGAGCCAGGAACGGAGGAGATGCAGTGGGAGATGCAATAAGAGGACTGAAATGTGACACGTCCCAGTTCCCAGTCAATTTGGGGGTTGTGCTTTTTAAGCCATGGGATGCCTAAGATAACAGGAAATAAAGGAGAGGGTACAATGTCCCACACGATCTCTTCACGGTGGTGGCGACCAATGGAAAGGGTAAGAGGGTGTGATTCCAAAGAGACAGGTCCGGTTTTTAATGTACTGCCGTCCACCATGTGGAGTCGGGATGGGTGTTCCTTGGAGCGCAAGGATATTCCTAGATGAGTGGCAAGTTTGGAATCAAAAAAACAGCTGCTTGCGCCCGAATCGATTAAGGCCGTGAGTTCATGGCCAGTTCCGTTCAGCTGCAGAGAAACACATAGAGTTAGATGTGAAGAACCGTGGTATACAGGTATGTTCAGGAACACAGCGGAACTGACAGTCCTACCTGTAGGTGGTTTGACAGGACAGTCTCTCAACATATGCCCGGATTTGGCACAGTAGAGGCAGAGATTGAGAGTCCGCCTTCTGGACCTCTCAACTGCTGAGAGTGGACCCCTGACTACTCCGACCTGCATTGGTTCGTCTGGGGTGAGGTCTCCCACTGTGGAGGATTGCCCAAGGACTGAAACGGGAAGAGGATTGGATCGCCGTACAGGAGGAGTTAAAGTGTGCTGTCTCTCCGTCCTTCGTTCCCGGAAACGGCGGTCCAGTTGGGTAACCGTGCTCATCAGCCCTTCCAGGACCTCTGGGATCCCGATACGGGCGAGTTCGTCTTTCAATTGGTCCGACAGTCCGATCCGGAACTGGTCGATAAGGGCCACTTCATTGAGTCCGGTATCTGGTGCGATCTCCCGGAACTCCGTAATGTAGTCCTCCACTGGACGCCTTCCTTGTCGCAGGGCACGGAGAGTGTCCCTAGAGGTGGAAGCGCGCAGGGGGTCGTCAAAGAGTGCCTGCATGGCGGAAACAAAGGAGCCCCAAGAGGACAGCACTGGGCTATCAGTTTGCAGGAGCTGATGGGCCCAGGTCTGTGGGGGTCCCGTGAGCAGGGAGATAGCTGTCCGTACTTTGACATAGTCCGAGGAGTAAGTGCGGGGTTTCAAGGAGAACAGTAGCTCGCAGGAAATAATAAACGAACGGTATTTCTTCCTGTCTCCAGAAAAGCATTCTGGTAGGGCTACTGCTGGTTCACTGTTCACCACTTCTAGTGAGGTGCGTGGAGCGGGAGGAGGTGAGGGTGGTAGTGCAGTGAACTGGGCTTGGCGCAGCTCCTGGGCACGCATTCTCCCTAATAGGTGTGCATGGCTGGCCTGCATGTCCTGAAGGGCTTGCGCCATCATCGTCAGTTGTTCGGACAAAGAAGGGGCACCGTCTGCAGGTCCCGCGGATTCCATGGTTGGGCTGAGTTATTATGTCAGGACTGGAATAGTGGATCAGGTATGGAATCCTTTAGTAGGGACAAAATAATCCCAAAAATTAGCGTAGTACAAAAAGGGTCAATCCAATCGGGTAGTCGGTTCCAGTTCCGGGTCGTGGCGGGCAGCAGAAATCGTAATCGAGGAAACAGGCAAGGAGTCGGTAGCTGGGAAGTCAGATTAAACAACAGGTTCACAGGAGGGAGCTGGGTGTTCACCATAAGGTTGAATAACTCAGCAATGAGTCAAGGCTCTGACTGGCTTTAAGTACACAGGGAACCCAGGACCGCCCCCCTGGTTGCTGGGCAACCAGGAGGCTTCCTTAGTCAGAAGCCAATCATAAGGCTGAGGGCGGTGACGGAGGCTGAAGCCCTCCCCTAGCCTTAGTAGCACCTGTGGTCTGGAATGGAGCATGTGCACTACGCTTGTATCCCCGCGCACGCGGCTTGTGTACCGCGCACCCGGCGTCCGACTCGCGCAGGCGCACTGGCCACATTGACGTCAGGTGGAAGAGGAGGAGCTATCTGCGCCCGCCGCCCGCGCCTGCAAACCCGATGCGAAACGGCCCCCCTGGTTCCCTGACACAGACTACCTCGCCTTAACTGCAGATATCGACACTCTGAGGAGCGATGAACCCCTTGACTACTGGGTGTGCAGGCTTGACCTGTGGCCTGAACTATCCCAGTTTGCGATAGAACTTCTGGCCTGCCCCGCTTCAAGTGTCCTGTTAGAAAGGACCTTCAGTGCAGCAGGAGGCATTGTCACTGACAAAAGAAGTCGCCTCGGTCAAAAAAGTGTTGATTACCTCACCTTCATTAAGATGAATGAGGCATGGATCCCAGAGGGACTGACAGTGGGGGATACGTTTGACTAACAAAAGGCCTGATGACATGCCTTGGCCTCAAAATGGTCCCCACGCTGCTGTATTTAATGTCTGCATACCGGATGACTTTCGTGAATTCTCCGCCACCAACTAGGGTTCAAGCCGCAATGTTTTAGTCCCCTTTCTGCCTGGAAAACACTAATTTTTCTGGCCTCTAGTGCTGCACTGTGGCTGCAAAAAGAAAACAATAATTTTTCATAGAAAAACCTTTTTTTTTATTTTATTTTATTTTTATTTATTTTTTTTAAGTTGTATGGGTTTTTACTACATAAAAAAAAATCATAATAGTCTCTTAATAGTTTATTAGAAATAATGCAGACAATTTAAAAAATCACCATCAATTCCAATACAAAGCAAGTACAGAGCTCAGAACAAAATTATTTCAGGATGTCGTTAATTCGACAATGATTAATCAATTCGACACACTTCCCCAGATAGGGGACGTAACGAGGATTAAACTGATAGGAATAGTACTAGTTAAGACACCACTCATATAGGGTGTCACAGCACATTGCTCCGTGCACGCGCAGTGCCCCAACTTGGGAGTAAGAGGACCGACCAAGCTGCTTTTTCCATCTCCTGGTTCCTAAAATCAATTCAATTTGGTGTATCAGAGTTTGGTTTGTCACTGTGAAGGCAGTCGTAGGTACCCGGCCTAAATTTTTTTTCACAAAAGGCAATCCCACCCTGATATGGGACGTAACAGGGATTCAACTGATGAGAATAGTACTACAGAAAATAGCACTCATATCGGGTGTGACAGTAAATTGCACGGCGCAGACGCAGTGACCGTGGTGTGGATTCAAACAAAGGGGAGGGAGCCAGCGTTTTTTTAACCATCTCCCCGTTTGAAAAATCAATTTAATAAATGGACCCCAGATAAGGGATGTCACGTAACAGGGATTAAACTGATGAGAATAGTACTACAGAAAATAGCACTCATATTGGGTGTGACAGTAAATTGCACGGCGCAGACGCAGTGACCGTGGCGTGGATTCAAACAAAGGGGAGGGAGCCAGCAATTTTTTAACCATCTCCCCGTTCGAAAAATCCATTTAATAAATGGACCCCATATTGGGGACGTAACAGGGATTAAACTGATGAGAAGAGAGAACTACAGGAAATACCACTCATATTGGGTGGGACAGTAAATTGCACGGCACAGACACAGTGACCGTGGCGTGGATTCAAACAAAGGGGAGGGAGCCAGCGTTTTTTTAACCATCTCCCCGTTCGAAAAATCCATTTAATAAATGGACCCCAGATTGGGGACGTAACAGGGATTAAATTGATGAGAAGAGAGAACTATAGAAAATAGCACTCATATCAGGTGGGACAGTAAATTGCACGGCACAGACGCAGTGACCGTGGATTCAAACAAAGGGGAGGGAGCCAGTGTTTTTTTAACCATCTCCCCATTCGAAAAATGAATTCAATTCACCTTTCCGGGACCCTTGGTGTTGTACGTGGCTGGGTGGAGGAAGAAACCTTCAATTACATCATCGGGACATGGCTAGCTTGGTATCCAACCTTGTGCAAATGGGAAGTTTGCGGTTGGGCAAATGGACTGTTTGCGGTGCATTAAAAGGTGAGTTTGGTCTGTCAATGTCTGTGAAGCGGGCGTAACCCTTACACCACCTGATCGATACAACATCATACCTGATCGTATACACACACTGGATGTTTTAAACCGTGTTGTTAAAAAAATAATGGATTGTTAGCTGATTTATGCCCTTTATGGATTAAAATCCAACTCTGCGTCAACTATGTAATTTTCCATGGGAGTTTTGCCATGGATCCCCCTCCGGCATGCCACAGTCCAGGTGTTAGTCCCCTTGAATCAACTTTTCCATCACTTCTGTGGCTAGAAAGAGTCCCTGAGGGTTTTAAAATTCACCTGCCTATTGAATTCAATGGCGGTTCGCCCGGTTCGCAAACATTTGCAGAAATTCGCGTTCGCCGAAAATTTTATGTTCTCGACGTCTCTAATGGCTAACTGTGGATTGGCTGGCTGCTCGGCGTTCTGGGTGATCTTGCGTTCTTGGGCTTCTTATTTTTTTACTTTGTAACACACGCAGCTGCCATTTTTATGAAAAAATGCTTCGTTACCATGAAGCGTGAGGAAATTTGCCTTTGTTTTGAATCAATGTTTTCCTAAACTTCGGACCAAATACCAATTTGAATGCTTTGCTTCGCTCAACACTGCTTTCAAACCTTAACATATTGTTATTTATGCATTGTTTGTGTATGTAAACCTTGGCTTGGATGTGAGTTTAGGTACAATCATTTTTATTTTTATTTCCTGTTTGACACATAGTTAAATGGCACCTCCATGTATTAAACACCTTTTCATAAAAAAATAGTGCAGGTGAATATAACAAACTTTAATAATCATGTTTCTTATTAAAAAAGGCTTATATCTGCTTTTACCAGGCTCCTTTTTTCTTTCTTGCCTTTAACATAGATATCTATTGTGACAGGGTGTCACAATGTTTTGCAGAGAAAGTGCTGGATGGTGTGTACATTGCACGAAGTTTCCGGCACTTCATGTGTTAAAAGGCTCCAGGAAGGTTTGGTTTTCTTTGTATCCAGAAGCTTCCTGGGAAAAAGAAAGCCAGTTTAGGGTCCTGGAGCCACTCAGGGAAGAGTTGGGTGGGTTCCCTGACCACCCGGAGCCAGTCCGGGTTTTACCTACCTGGGGGACTGCTCACACAGATGTACTAATTAAGTCAGCAGCCCTGACCCAGGAGCTCTCTCTCTGGGAGTCAGGGCAGTCTGTTTGAGAAGCTGCAAGCCTAGGAGCTCTGAGAGCGGTTGGCTTCTCTACCTAACTACTGAACTGTAAGTTGCTCTGTTTTCCCCTTGAAAATGCTCTTTGTGTTTTGTGTTATGAGTTTAGCTAGGGCTGCCGAGTGAGATAGGCAGGAGCCAGACGGCTATTGTTGTTTTGGTTTTGTTTTGTTATTTTGAGCAACTTGCAAAATAAACTAGCAACAGTGTGACGCACAAGCTACAAAGGTGTCGATTGTTCCTGTTTCTGCCCAAAAGGTGTAACAGTTCACAAATTGGTGTCGGATGCGGGCAGACGGATCCCTGCCAGATACCATCCATCTAGCAACTTGAATTGCATTTCATCTTATCATCCAATGCGATGGAAGACCTGGTGTTGAGGTTGGCACAAGCCTGTGCAACCCAACAAGAAGCAAATGCAGTCCAGCGAGAGATTAATGCCAGATATGAAAAAGCTTTGGTGGCACAAGCTTAAGCTGCTCAGAAAGACAGAGGTTCTGCAGCAGCTGGTGAATACGTTTGAGGATCGACCTAGCAATAGTGGGTTGATCAAAGCAAGCCATTTTCTTCAGAAAATGACCCCACACTATGATGTGTAAGCGTTTCTGAATACGTTTGAACGTACCGCAGATCGGGTGGCATGGCCTAAGACTCAGTGGGCGGGGTTGGTTGCTCCGTTTCTAACGAGTGACTCTCAGAAAGTGTATTTTGATTTGTCTGCTGAGGATGCCCATGACTACGAGAAGCTAAAGCTAGAAATTCTCTGCCATTTGGGTGTCACTCCTGCTGTGCGGGCCCAACGAGTGCACCGCTGGAATTACCAACCTAATTAGGCTACTTTCACACTAGCGTTCGGAGCGGGTCCATCTGATGTTTCATCAGACGGATCCGCTCCTATAATGCAGACGTTTGCATCAGTTCAGAACGGCTCCGTCTGCATTATAACTTAGAAAAATTTCTAAGTGTGAAAGTAGCCTGAGCGGATCCGTTCAGACTTTACATTGAAAGTCAATGGGGGACGGATCCGCTTGAAGATTGAGCCATATGGTGTCATCTTCAAGCGGATCCGTCCCCATTGACTTCCATTATAAGTCTGGACGGATCCGCTCGCCTCCGCACGGCCAGGCGGACACCCGAACGCTGCTTGCAGTGTTCAGGTGTCCGCTCACTGAGAGGAGCGGAGGCTGAGCGCTGGCAGACGGATGCATTCTCAGTGGATCCGCCTCCACTGAGAATGCATTAGGGCCAGACGGCTGCGTTCAGGGCCGCTTGTGAGCCCCTTCAAACGGAGCTCACGAGCGGACACCTGAACGCAGGTGTGAAAGTAGCCTAAGTCTCCCAGGTCACAGATGCATGACTTAATTTATCTGGCACGAAAGTGGTTGCAACCTGAGATACTCACGGCACCCCAGATTGTCGAAAGGGTCACAATGGATCGCTTCCTGACAGCGCTGCTGTATGAATTAAGAAAATGGGTCAGTCACCCTGATCCAAAGTCTGCCAATGAGTTAGTTGAGATGGTTGAACGCTACCTCACAGCAGAGGGGTTTTTGGCAGGTGGGTCTGACCCCGAGAACTTGCCTGTAAAGCGGCGTCTGCCCGCAGTGGCGGGGAGAGGCGCCGCAACCTTAAATGCTGATCCTGGTTTGAAAACGTGGGTGAAAGCCCGGCGGCATGTGGCTGCTAAATGTCCTGACGTCCCAGAACCTATGGAGTGTGCTGCCGCTTGGCGCCTTTCCTTCTTCGCTTATCCAGCGTGTCTGACATCTGTGCTGGCTCATATGGCACAGGTCAAAGTGGGTGGAAGGGGGTGTCCAGGCCTTGCTGGATTCTGGGAGCCTCGTTACGCTTGTACATTCAGACCTGGTAGCTCCAGACCAGCTGAAAAAACTGTGCATGGGTATTGTGTGCATACATGGTGATGCAAAAAGTTATGGCACAGCGGTGGTCCCCATTGAGACTCAGTTTGGTGTGACGTCCCATGAGGTTGGAGTATCTAAATCCCTGATGCATAGTATCATACTAGGGCGGGACTTTACTTTGTTCTGGGATGGTCGAGTTTCCACCTCAAATTTCCCTAAGTGTGGGGGATGAAACTCCGGCTAGCCTGCCTGACTTTGGGGATTCTGGTTCTGAAGTACCAGCCGGTGGACTGGCCCTAGTTGAGCCTGACCAGTTCCCCTTCTCTGTGCTAGTGGGGGAATCCGAGAGACCTCAAGAGTCTGTGGAAGAGTTACCTATGCCAGAAATAAACTGCTCTCAAGATAAATTTGGCACATCCCAACTGAGGGACCCAACGTTAGCTCATGCTTGGGAAAATGTTGCTGTGGTTAATGGGGTTGCCCACAGTACGGGCTTGGAGAAGGTGTACCCTCACTTTGCTGTCAACCATGATCTTCTCTATCGTGTTGATAATATAAGGGGTGAAGTCATAGAGCAACTAGTTGTTCCCAAATTGCATAGGAAAGTGGTACTTGACCTGGCTCATAAAAACCCCATGGGAGGACACCTGGCAGCTGAGAAAACTCAGCAACAGGTACTCCAGAGGTTTTTTTGGCCTGGTATATTTGCAGAAATCAAACGATTCGGTGCGTCTTGCCCAGAATGTCCGTTGATGTCCCCTGCGCCTCATTACCGGGGACCATTGGTACTGTTCCATTACCTATCATTGAGGTACCTTTTCACCGGATTGCAATGGATTTGGTGGGGACCTGGTGAAGTCTGCAAAGGGACATCAATACATTCTTGTGGTTTTACACTATGCCACTAGGTTAGGGATGAGCGAACCCGAACCGTATAGTTCATTTTCGTAAAAGTCCGGGCTCGGTGTTCGTCGCTTTCTTGGCGCTTTTTGAAAGGCTGCAAAGCAGCCAATCAACAAGAGTCATACTACTTGCCCCAAGAGGCCGTCACAGCCATGCCTACTATAGGCATGGTTGTGATTGGCCAGAGCACCATGTGACCCAGCCTCTATTTAAGCTGGAGTCACATAGCGCCGCCCGTCACTCTGCTCTGATCAGCATAGGGAGAGGTTGCAGCTGCCACGTTAGGGAGAGATTAGGCAGTGATTAACTCCTCCAAAGGACTTCATTCAGAGATCGATCTGCAGCTGTGGATGATTGAACTGCTGCTATTGAATTGCTCACTGTTTTTAGGCTGCCCAGAGCGTTTTTCAGTCACTTTTTTTCTGGGGTAATCGGAGGCCATTTTGTGTCTTGTGGTGTGCCAGCACAAGCTGCCACCAAGTGCATTTAACCCTCAATGGTGTGGTTGTTTTTTGGCTAAATCCTACATCAGGGTGAAGCTGTCACACCAAGTGCATTTAACCAGCAATAGTCTGTTTATTTTTTGGCCATATACTACATCAGGGGCAAGCTGAGCCTGTCATCAAGTGCATTTAACCCTCAATGGTGTGGTTGTTTTTTGGCTAAATCCTACATCAGGGTGAAGCTGACACACCAAGTGCATTTAACCAGCAATAGTCTGTTTATTTTTTGGCCATATACTACATCAGGGGCAAGCTGAGCCTGTCACCAAGTGCATTTAACACTCAATGGTGTGGTTGTTTTTTGGCTAAATCCTACATCAGGGTAAAGCTGTCACACCAAGTGCATTTAACTAGCAATAGTCTGTTTATTTTTTGGCCATATACTACATCAGGGGCAAGCTGAGCCTGTCACCAAGTGCATTTAATCCTCAATAGTGTAATTGGTCAAGCTGTCACACCAAGTGCATTTAACCATCAATAGTGTGGTTATTTTTTGGCCATATCCCAGTCTAATTCTGTCAGTAAACCTATACCTGTCACCCAGCGCCTAAATACTAGGCCTCAAATTTATATCCAGCTAAATCTGTCGTTACTGCTGTACTGTTGTGGCTGGGCAAGTTATTTAGTGTCCGTCAAAGCACATTTTTTGTTCTGGGTTAAAATACAATTCCCAATTTAGCAATTTCCTAATTTAGTGGTTTCTGCTGTATCAGAGCTATTTTAAATCTATCCCTAAAAGGGTATATAAGATTCAAGGTGCACATAGGGACATTCTGAATAACTTCACACACACACGCTACTGTGCATTTCCAAGTCTAATTCTGTCAGTAAACCTATACCTGTCACCCAGCGCCTAAATACTAGGCCTCAAATTTATATCCAGCTAAATCTGTCGTTACTGCTGTACTGTTGTGGCTGGGCAAGTTATTTAGTGTCCGTCAAAGCACATTTTTTGTTCTGGGTTGAAATACAATTCCCAATTTAGCAATTTCCTAATTTAGTGGTTTCTGCTGTATCAGAGCTATTTTAAATCTATCCCTAAAAGGGTATATAAGATTCAAGGTGCACATAGGGACATTCTGAATAACTTCACACACAAACGCTACTGTGCATTTCCAAGTCTAATTCTGTCAGTAAACCTATACCTGTCACCCAGCGCCTAAATACTAGGCCTCAAATTGATATCCAGCTAAATCTGTCATTACTGCTGTGGCTGGTCAAGTTATTTAGTGTCCGTCAAAGCACGGTTTTTGTTCTGGGTTGAAATACAATTCCCAATTTAGCAATTTCCTAATTTAGTGGTTTCTGCTGTATCAGAGCTATTTTAAATCTATCCCTAAAAGGGTATATAAGATTCAAGGTGCACATAGGATCATTCTGAATAACTTCACACACACATGCTACTGTGCATTTCCAAGTCTAATTCTGTCAGTAAACCTATACCAGTCACCCAGCGCCTAAATACTAGGTCTCAAATTTATATCCAGCTAAATCTGTCGTTACTGCTGTGGCTGGTCAAGTTATTTAGTGTCCGTCAAAGCACGGTTTTTGTTCTGGGTTGAAATACAATTCCCAATTTAGCAATTTCCTAATTTAGTGGTTTCTGCTGTATCAGAGCTATTTTAAATCTATCCCTAAAAGGGTATATAAGATTCAAGGTGCACATAGGGTCATTCTGAATAACTTCACACACACGCTACTGTGCATTTCCAAGTCTAATTCTGTCAGTAAACCTATACCTGTCACCCAGCGCCTAAATACTAGGCCTCAAATTAATATCCAGCTAAATCTGTCGTTACTGCTGTGGCTGGTCAAGTTATTTAGTGTCCGTCAAAGCACGGTTTTTGTTCTGGGTTGAAATACAATTCCCAATTTAGCAATTTCCTAATTTAGTGGTTTCTGCTGTATCAGAGCTATTTTAAATCTATCCCTAAAAGGGTATATAAGATTCAAGGTGCACATAGGATCATTCTGAATAACTTCACACACACACGCTACTGTGCATTTCCAAGTCTAATTCTGTCAGTAAACCTATACCTGTCACCCAGCGCCTAAGTACTAGGCCTCAAATTTATATCCAGCTAAATCTGTCGTTACTGCTGTACTGTTGTGGCTGGGCAAGTTATTTAGTGTCCGTCAAAGCACAGTTTTTGTTCTGGGTTGAAATACAATTCCCAATTTAGCAATTTCGTAATTTAGTGGTCCCTGCTGTATCAGAGCTATTTTAAATCTATCCCTAAAAGGGTATATAAGATTCAAGGTGCACATAGGGTCATTCTGAATAACTTCACAGACACGCTACTGTGCATTTCCAAGTCGAATTCTGTCCATAAATGTATACCTGTCACCCAGCGCCTAAATACTAGGCCTCAAATTTATATTCAGCTAAATCTGTGGTTACTGCTGTGCCTGTATTAGTGTAATACGGTACCTAAATAGATAGCCAGATAGTGTTAGGTGTCTGTAAAAAAAGGCCTGAATTTGAATTCAATACATTGGGCCAAATAATATTTTTGTTGTTGTGGTGAACGATAACAATGAGGAAAACATCTAGTAAGGGACGTGGACATTGTCGTGGTGGTGTTAGTGGACCCTCTGGTGCTGGGAGAGGATGTGGCCGTTCTGCCACATCCACACGTCCTAGTGTACCAACTACCTCAGGTCCCAGTAGCCGCCAGAATTTACAGCGATATATGGTTGAGTCCAATGCTGTTCTAAGGATGGTAAGGCCTGAGCAGGTACAGGCATTAGTCAATTGGGTGGCCAACAGTGGATCCAGCACGTTCACATTATCTCCTACCCAGTCTTCTGCAGAAAGCACACAGATGGCGCCTGAAAACCAAGCCCATCAGTCTGTCACATCACCCCCATGCATACCAGGGAAACTGTCTGAGCCTCAAGTTATGCAGCAGTCTCTTATGCTGTTTGAAGACTCCGCTGGCAGGGTTTCCCAAGGGCATCCACCTAGCCCTTCCCCAGCGGTGGAAGACATAGAATGCACTGACGCACAACCACTTATGTTTCCTGATGATGAGGACATGGGAATACCACCTCAGCACGTCTCTGATGACGAAACACAGGTGCCAACTGCTGCGTCTTTCTGCAGTGTGCAGACTGAACAGGAGGTCAGGGAGGAAGACTGGGTGGAAGACGATGCAGGGGACGATGAGGTCCTAGACCCCACATGGAATGAAGGTCGTGCCACTGACTTTCACAGTTCGGAGGAAGAGGCAGTGGTGAGACCGAGCCAACAGCGTAGCAAAAGAGGGAGCAGTGGGCAAAAGCAGAACACCCGCCGCCAAGAGACTCCGCCTGCTACTGACCGCCGCCATCTGGGACCAAGCACCCCAAAGGCAGCTTCAAGGAGTTCCCTGGCATGGCACTTCTTCAAACAATGTGCTGACGACAAGACCCGAGTGGTTTGCACGCTGTGCCATCAGAGCCTTAAGCGAGGCATTAACGTTCTGAACCTTAGCACAACCTGCATGACCAGGCACCTGCATGCAAAGCATCAACTGCAGTGGAGTAAACACCTTAAAAACAAGGAAGTCACTCAGGCTCCCCCTGCTACCTCTTCTGCTGCTGCCGCCTCGGCCTCTTCTGCTGCTGCCGCCTCGGCCTCTTCTGCTGCTGCCGCCTCGGCCTCTTCCTCCACCTCTGGAGGAACGTTGGCACCTGCCGCCCAGCAAACAGGGGATGTACCACCAACACCACCACCTCCGTCACCAAGCATCTCAACCATGTCACACGGCAGCGTTCAGCTCTCCATCTCACAAACATTTGAGAGAAAGCGTAAATTCCCACCTAGCCACCTTCGATCCCTGGCCCTGAATGCCAGCATTTCTAAACTACTGGCCTATGAAATGCTGTCATTCAGGCTGGTGGACACAGACAGCTTCAAACAGCTCATGTCGCTTGCTGTCCCACAGTATGTTGTTCCCAGCCGCCACTACTTCTCCAAGAGAGCCGTGCCTTCCCTGCACAACCAAGTATCCGATAAAATCAAGTGTGCACTGCGCAACGCCATCTGTAGCAAGGTCCACCTAACCACAGATACGTGGACCAGTAAGCACGGCCAGGGACGCTATATCTCCCTAACTGCACACTGGGTAAATGTAGTGGCAGCTGGGCCCCAGGCGGAGAGCTGTTTGGCGCACGTCCTTCCGCCGCCAAGGATCGCAGGGCACCATTCTTTGCCTCCTGTTGCCACCTCCTCCTACTCAGCTTCCTCCTCCTCCTCTTCTTCCACCTGCTCATCCAGTCAGCCACACACCTTCACCACCAACTTCAGCACAGCCCGGGGTAAACGTCAGCAGGCCATTCTGAAACTCATATGTTTGGGGGACAGGCCCCACACCGCACAGGAGTTGTGGCGTGGTATAGAACAACAGACCGACGAGTGGTTGCTGCCAGTGATCCTCAAGCCCGGCCTGGTGGTGTGCAATAATGGGCGAAATCTCGTTGCAGCTCTGGGACTAGCCGGTTTGACGCACATCCCTTGCCTGGCGCATGTGCTGAATTTGGTGGTGCAGAAGTTCATTCACAACTACCCTGACATGTCAGAGCTGCTGCATAAAGTGCGGGCCGTCTGTTCACATCCTGCCGCTGCTCGCCTGTCTGCGCTACAGCGTAACTTCGGCCTTCCCGCTCACCGCCTTATATGCGACGTGCCCACCAGGTGGAACTCCACCTTGCACATGCTGGACAGACTGTGCGAGCAGCAGCAGGCCATAGTGGAGTTTCAGCTGCAGCACGCACAGGTCAGTCGCACTGCGGAACAGCACCACTTCACCACCAATGACTGGGCCTCCATGCGAGACCTGTGTGCCCTGTTGCGCTGTTTCGAGTACTCCACCAACATGGCCAGTGGCGATGACGCCGTTATCAGTGTTACAATACCACTTCTATGTCTCCTTGAGAAAACACTTAGGGCGATGATGGAAGAGGAGGTGGCCCAGGAGGAGGAGGAGGAGGAGGAGGAAGAGGGGTCATTTTTAGCACTTTCAGGCCAGTCTCTTCGAAGTGACTCAGAGGGAGGTTTTTTGCAACAGCAGAGGCCAGGTACAAATGTGGCCAGCCAGGGCCCACTACTGGAGGACGAGGAGGACGAGGATGAGGAGGAGGAGGTGGAGGAGGATGAGGATGAAGCATGGTCACAGCGGGGTGGCACCCAACGCAGCTCGGGCCCATCACTGGTGCGTGGCTGGGGGGAAAGGCAGGACGATGACGATATGCCTCCCACAGAGGACAGCTTGTCCTTACCTCTGGGCAGCCTGGCACACATGAGCGACTACATGCTGCAGTGCCTGCGCAACGACAGCAGAGTTGCCCACATTTTAACGTGTGCGGACTACTGGGTTGCCACCCTGCTGGATCCACGGTACAAAGACAATGTGCCCACCTTACTTCCTGCACTGGAGCGTGATAGGAAGATGCGCGAGTACAAGCGCACGTTGGTAGACGCGCTACTGAGAGCATTCCCAAATGTCACAGGGGAACAAGTGGAAGCCCAAGGCAGAGGAGGAGCAAGAGGTCGCCAAGGCAGCTGTGTCACGGCCAGCTCCTCTTAGGGCAGGGTTAGCATGGCAGAGATGTGGAAAAGTTTTGTCAACACGCCACAGCTAACTGCACCACCACCTGATACGCAACGTGTTAGCAGGAGGCAACATTTCACTAACATGGTGGAACAGTACGTGTGCACACCCCTCTACGTACTGACTGATGGTTCGGCCCCATTCAACTTCTGGGTCTCTAAATTGTCCACGTGGCCAGAGCTAGCCTTTTATGCCTTGGAGGTGCTGGCCTGCCCGGCGGCCAGCGTTTTGTCTGAACGTGTATTCAGCACGGCAGGGGGCGTCATTACAGACAAACGCAGCCGCCTGTCTACAGCCAATGTGGACAAGCTGACGTTCATAAAAATGAACCAGGCATGGATCCCACAGGACCTGTACATCCCTTGTGCAGATTAGACATTAACTACCTCCCCTTAACCATATATTATTGTACTCCAGGGCACTTCCTCATTCAATCCTATTTTTATTTTCATTTTACCATTATATTGCGAGGCTACCCAAAGTTGAATGAACCTCTCCTCTGTCTGGGTGCCGGGGCCTAAATATATGCCAATGGACTGTTCCAATGTTGGGTGACGTGAAACCTGATTCTCTGCTATGACATGCAGACTAATTCTCTGCTGACATGAAGCCAGATTCTCTGTTACGGGACCTCTCTCCTTTGCCTGGGTGCTGGGCCTAAATATATGACAATGGACTGTTGCAGTGGTGGCTGACGTGAAGCCTGATTCTCTGCTATGACATGCAGACTGATTCTCTGCTGACATGAAGCCAGATCCTCTGTTACGGGACCTCTCTCCTCTGCCTGTGTGCAGGGCCTAAATATATGCCAATGGACTGTTGCAGTGGTGGCTGACGTGAAGCCTGATTCTCTGCTATGACATGCAGACTGATTCTCTGCTGACATGAAGCCAGATCCTCTGTTACGGGACCTCTCTCCTCTGCCTGGGTGCTGGGCCTAAATATATGACAATGGACTGTTGCACTGGTGGCTGACGTGAAGCCTGATTCTCTGCTATGACATGCAGACTGATTCTCTGCTGACATGAAGCCAGATTCTCTGTTACGGGACCTCTCTCCTCTGCCTGGGTGCTGGGCCTAAATATATGACAATGGACTGTTGCAGTGGTGGCTGACGTGAAGCCTGATTCTCTGCTCTGACATGCAGACTGATTCTCTGCTGACATGAAGCCAGATTCTCTGTTACGGGACCTCTCTCCTCTGCCTGGGTGCCGGATCCTAAATATCTGAGAATGGACTGTTCCAGTGGTGGGTGATGTGAAGCCAGATTCTCTGCTATGGGACCTCTCTCCAATTGATATTGGTTAATTTTTATTTATTTTATTTTTATTCATTTCCCTATCCACATTTGTTTGCAGGGGATTTACCTACATGTTGCTGCCTTTTGCAGCCCTCTAGCCCTTTCCTGGGCTGTTTTACAGCCTTTTTAGTGCCGAAAAGTTCGGGTCCCCATTGACTTCAATGGGGTTCGGGTTCGGGACGAAGTTCGGATCCCGAACCCGAACATTTCGGGGAAGTTCGGCCGAACTTCTCGAACCCGAACATCCAGGTGTCCGCTCAACTCTACACTAGGTATCCCGAGGCAGTTCCTATGTGGAACACGTCAGCTAAATGTTTGCTAGAACAGGCATTCCCAAAGAGATCCTGACAGATCAAGGAACACCTTTTATGTCAAACGTAATGAAAGGTTTGTGTAAGCTGCTGGGTATAAAACAGTTAAGGACATCTGTCTATCACCCTCAAACTGATGGGTTGGTTAAGCGCTTTAACAAAACCCTCAAGAGAATGTTAAAAATGGTCGTTGAGGCAGACGGGACAGATTGGGATTGCCTGCTCCCCTACTTGATGTTTGCTGTATGTTAGGTGCCTCAGTCGTCTACTGGGTTTCTATTTGCAACCATCTTCATGTAAATTTTATAATCACAATTAAGTAACGTTATCAGTTGTCAATTCCTTAAATCCTTACTTTTATCTTTTTTGGAAACAAGGTAATCACCCTGGACCGCATACTATAAGCCATTTTCCCATTCATCCACATAAACTTATACTATGCTACCACATTAGTTCCTACCACATCGCACATCTTTCTAGAGAATTCAAACAGAAGGCCATCCTCCCCTGGTGCCTTATTTGTTGCCATACTACTAACCACCCTCCATATTTAATTACTTGTTATATTCATCATAATCCCCACTCTTTCTTCTTCATTCAAGCTCATATCTATCACACTTAACACATCCTCTTCTAACCTTTCATCCCTCCATTTCTCAGCATACGATTCTTCATAACATTTTTCAATTTCTTCCTTCATTTCTTTTCCATTCACCTCATTACCACTCTGATTATAACATACAGCCAGGTCTATAAATATAGGGACATCGACACAATTCTAACATTTTTGGCTCTATACACCACCACAATGGATTTGAAATGAAACAAACAAGACATGCTTTAACTGCACACTGGCAGCTTTAATTTGAGGGTATTTACATCCAAATCAATTGAACGGTCTAGGAATTACAACAGTTTGCATATATGCCTCCCACTTGTTAAGGAACAAAAAGTAATGGGACAATTGGCTTCTCGGCTGTTCCATGGCCAGGTGTGTGTTATTCCCTCATTATCCCAATTACAATGAGCAGATAAAAGGTCCAGAGTTAATTTCAAGTGTGCTATTTGCATTTGAAATATGTTGCTGTCTACTCTCAAGATGAGATCCAAAGAGCTGTCACTATCAGTGAAGCCATCATTAGGTTGAAAAAACAAAACAAACTCATCAGAGAAATAGCAAAAACATTATGCGTGGCCAAAACAACTGTTTGGAACATTCTTAAAAAGAAGGAACGCACCGGTGAGCTCAGCAACACCAAAAGACCCGGAAGACCATGGAAAACAACTGTGGTGGATGACCGAAAAATTATTTCCCTGGTGAAGAAAACACCCTTCACAACAGTTGGCCAGATCAAGAACATTCTCCAGGGGGTAGGTGTATGTGTGTCAAAGTCAACAATCATGAGAAGACTTCACCAGAGTGAATACAGAGTGTTCACCACAAGATGTAAACCATTGGTGAGCCTCAAAAACAGGAAGGCCAGATTAGAGTTTTCCAAAGGACATCTAAAAATGCCTTCACTGTTCTGGAACAACATCCTATGGACAGATGGACCAAGATCAACTTGTACCAGAGTGATGGGAAGAGAAGAGTATGGAGAAGGAAAGGAACTCGTCATGATCCTAAGCATACCATCTCATCAGTGAAGCATGGTGGTGGTAGTGTCATGGTGTGGGCATGTATGGCTGCCAATGTAACTGGTTATCTTGTATTTATTGATGATGTGACTGCTGACAAAAGCAGCAGGATGAATTCTGAAGTATTTCGGGCAATATTATCTGCTCATATTCAGCCAAATTCTTCAAAACTCATTGGACGACGCTTCACAGTGCAGATGGACAATGACCCAAAGCATACTGCAAAAGCAACCAAAGAGTTTTTAAGGTAAAAAAGTGGAATGTTATGCAATGGCCAAGTCAATCACCTGACCTGAATACGATTGAGCATGCATTTCACTTGCTGAAGACAAAACTGAAGGGAAAATGCCCCAAGAACAAGCAGGAACTGAAGACAGTTGCAGTAGAGACCTGGCAGAGCATCACCAGGGATGAAACCCAGCGTCTGGTGATGTCTATGCGTTCTAGACTTCAGGCTGCAATTGACTGCAAAGAATTTGCAACCAAGTATTAAAAAGTGAAAGTCTAATTTATGATTATTATTCTGTCCCATTACTTTTGGTTCCTTAACAAGTGGGAGGCACATATGCAAACAGTTGTAATTCCTCCACCGTTCACCTAATTTGGATGTAAATACCCTCAAATTAAAGCTGACAGTCTGTAGTAAAAGCACATCTTGTTAGTTTCATTTCAAATCCATTGTGGTGGTGTATAGAGCCAACAATGTTAGAATTGTGTCTGTCCCAATTTTTATGGACATGACTGAACATTTATGCACTGCCTCTTTGCAAACACCTTTAAAAAAAAAGTGTGCATTTTTCATTCTTCTCCAAGTTTTCTAATTTTGGCCTATAAATTATACTTCTTCCTTTTTTGATAAAAAATTCTTTACTCTCACGTTTCACTCCCACAATATCCTCGGTTACATCAACACCCCCCTCTCTTAATTTATGCAAATACCTTAACCTAGCATTCAGTCTTACATACTGCTCTCTTTTTGCCGTCGCTATTTTATAACCTAAATTCTTAAAAAATGACCTTGTTTTCATTTTCACCCAATCCCACCACTTAGACATATCACTAAACTCACTCTTTCTCCTACATCAATTTTCTATAATCCATTTTAATATTCGCATTTTCCAACAAACTCACATTTAATTTCCACAACCCACGTCCATACACTCCTCTTGATTCTATATCCTACTCACATATCACACATTCATGATCCGAAAAAACAACTTCTTTCTGTTTATAACTTAAAAGACACACATTTTGTGATACAAAACAATAGTCTTACTTGCTATGAAATCTGCCACTATCTACATGTTAGGTCTTCAAGTTAGGTTTAACTTTACCTAAATTTTGCATATCAAATCATTTAAAATCCGAAAGTACCATATTTTTCGCACTATAAGACCATCCACAGATCTCCCCCCCATAACAGTGCCATCCACAGATCCCCCAATAACAGTGCCATCCACAGATCCCCCATAACAGTGCCATCCACAGATCCCCCATAGTAGTGTCATGCACAGACCACCATTAGTTCAAAACCCACCAAAAGCACACCTTTTGGTTAAAAAAAATAGTTTTTCTTATTTTCATCCTTATTTTCATCCTTATGGGCCGGTGCGGCCCATAAGACGCACCTAGGTTTTTGAGGATGAAAATAAGAAAAACAATTTTTTTTAACCAAAATGTGTGCTTTTGGTGGGTTTTGAACTAATGGTGGTCTGTGCATGACACTACTATGGGGGATCTGTGGATGGCACTGTTATGGGGGATCTGTGGATGGCACTGTTATTGGGGGATCTGTGGATGGCACTGTTAGTTGTGGGATCTGTGGATGGCACTGTTATGGGGGGGAGATCTGTGGATGGCACTGTTATGGGGGGTGATATTTGGATGGCACTGTTATGGGGGGTGATCTTTGGGTGCCACTGTTATGGAGGGGGATCTGTGGATTGCATAGGTTAGCCTTCTCTTTTCTCGCTCCTCCTGAACTATCTGCTGCTGCCTCGTGTTGTTGTCTCTTTGGGCTTCAGCACCTGGACAATTCCTATACGTATGATCTGTTTTCCCACATATATCACATGCCTTAGGAGTTGGGCAATCCCCAGCAGTATGTCCTTCCTGCTTACAGTTCCTACAACATACACCTTTCTGACAACTCTCCTAAGTGTGTCCAAATGAATAGCATTTTCTGCAATATGACTTCTATTCCCCGCCACCAAAAAATTTGCCGGCGGGTGACTAAAACCTCCCACATGCTGCGGGTCCTTTTTCAATTTAGCTTTGAAATGATATTTACAATTAAAGATACCAAGATGATTCTTCTGAGGCACAAGTTTCCCCAAATATTTACAATATTTCAGCAAAAAGTCCATAATCTAACTTCAGTAAAAGGATTATAAACATGTACTACCATTGAAATTTCATGAAGACCAAACAACGGAGTTATCTTCACTCCCAATAATTCAGGATCTTCTGAATTGTTTCTGAACCATTCATATACCTCCAATCAAAGGTTCTCATTAAGAAAATTTACATCGTACACACCTGTTTTAGGGAAGTTTTGGACACTATAAATCAGATGTCTCCCATTTCCAGCCTTTTCCACGATCTCGATCACAATAAATTCTAAAATATTCTTTCTTGTATCCTTCGGGTCCCCTTCCAAACAAATGGTGTGCAGGATTCCAGCCATCTTTAGGAATTTCGTCTCTCTTAAGAAAGGAAACCAGATCAGCTCAAACCTTGCACCCTCCGACTGCATCCCGGCATTCCTTGATCGTAATCAGAAGATCGAGATGAAGTAACCCGAGACTCTCTGACTGAGAGACAGTTCTCTCACTGTCCTAATATTATATTCAATAGCCTTTCTATTCTGTTTTGTCATGTAAACTAATTTGCATAAACTTGAACATGGGAAAGACACGCAAACTAGCAGAATCTTCATTGCATGTCTTTCCCATATTCAAGTTTATGCAAATGAGTTTACATGACAAAACAGTATGGAAAGGTTATTGAATATAATATTAGGACAATTATAAAACTGAAATTTTTTATGCAACCCTCCTAAGCAGTGAGTGAAGAGTTAGATGGCATCCCAAATTTTCTTTTTACTAATTTTGTCACCCAAATGAAAATAATCTAGGTGCGCAGGTACCCCAAAGCCATCCAACTTAAATCAAGCAACTTTGAGGCTTACTGGCTTTCATTCAGATAAGAGCTGGTCATGGCAATATCATAGCCCATGCGATTTATCCAAGGTATGATTATTGCTAGTTGTCTCATAGTGCTCAAGGCTGCCATTATAAGGTATGATGAATAGAGATGGCCGAACGGGTGGACATATGGCAATGTCCGCTGGTGCCATATTCTTTTACATTGTGAAGAACTTTGACCCATGACACATCCATCAGGTGGTATAAGACAGCCAATTGAGACATTTCATGGATATAGCACCCACCTTATAAATAAACCCGATCTGGCTGCCATTTTACATTCAGTCTTTTGCCAATGTAGGGAGAGGTTGCTGTGTAGAGCAGGGACAGACTGTTAGGGACATCAAACGCTAGCTAATAAAAGACACAAAAGTCCTTTTATGTACGGGTATAGGTGCGCTATCGGGTGTGGCTTACTGAGGGGTATAATATACTTATAATATACTTTCTAACATAGAAAGTATATTATAGTGCATTTGTATTGTGCAGCAGCTGTGTGCGTTTCGGCTGCGATAATGCAGCTATACAGAGGGGCAAACGCTCTTGGAACAAATAATTTCAACTGGTGTGATATACCAGTTGCCCCTCCAAAAAAGTGATTGAGCCAGGGGTATGATATACCAATAACTTACTTTCTATATAGTGCATTTGGGTAGTGCAGCATTTGTTTGCGGTTCTGCTGCGTTACCGCAGCTACACAGAGTGACAAAAGCTATTGGAGCAAATAATTTTAATTGGTGTTATATACCAGTTGCCCCCCCGAAAAAAAAACTGAGGAAGGGGTGTGATATACCAATAATATACTTTCTATATAGTGCATTTGGGTAGTGCAGCATTTGTTTGCGGTTCTGCTGCATTATCACAGCTGCACAGAGTGACATACACTATTGGAACAAATAATCTCAACTGGTGTGATATTCCAATTGTCTCCCAGAAAAACAGATTGAGGCAGGAGTGTTGTATACCAATAATATACTTTCTATATAGTACATTTGGGTAGTGCAGCATTTGTTTGCAGTTCTGCTGCGTTACCGCAGCTACACAGAGTGACAAACGCTATTGGAACAAATAATTTCTACTGGTGTGATTTACCAGTCCCCCCCCCCCCAAAAAAAAAAAACTGACTGAGGCAGCGGTGTGATATATAGTACAGACCAAAAGTTTGGACACACCTTCTCATTCAAAGAGTTTTCTTTATTTTCATCACTATGAAAATTGTAGAGTCACACTGAAGGCATCAAAACTATGAATTAACACATGTGGAATTATATACATAACAAAAAAGTGTGAAACTACAAAACATATGTCATATTCTAGGTTCTTCAAAGTAGCCACCTTTTGCTTTGATTACTGCTTTGCACACTCTTGGCATTCTCTTGATGAGCTTCAAGAGGTAGTCACCTGAAATGGTTTTCACTTCACAGATGGGCCCTTTCAGGTTTAATAAGTGGGATTTCTTGCCTTATAAATGGGTCTGGGACCATCAGTTGCGTTGTGGAGAAGTCAGATGGATACACAACACTCACCTAGGGACAACCGCCTTAAGAAAGCACCTGGCCTCCCATCACGGAACCCAGTGAGAGCAACACCGTCACAACCCACAAAGCCACAATCCCGGTGCTCCACGTCCTGCCTCTTCTCCTCTCTCCTCCCATTTGTCCTTCACTCCACCTTCCACCGTGCTGTAGTCGCATTCATCTGGCAAAGGCAGGCTTCCGCGGCCCAAATGTTCGAGCGTAATAAGATGATAACGGCTTGTCGGAACTGCTAGCCCGCCAACTACTGCCATATAAACTAGTAGAGAGAGGAAAAAATTTGTGGCCATTTGTACACTGCAATGGAAGGTCCCCGGAAGGAAATGTTTTTCCCAGAAGGGCATCCTGGAGCAATATGGCCACGTTTAGCGGAAAGTGAATTTATCTCTGCACAAAGTGTCAGTGCCAAGATACATCTGACCACAGACACGGGGTCTAGCAAACACGGCCAGGGAAGATACATAACTTTTACTGCCCACTGGGTGAACCTTCTGACAGTTGTCAAGCATGCAACACGTGGCACCTGTGTGGATTTGGTGTTACTGCCACGGATTGCATGCAGGCCTGCCTCTTCTCCTCCTCTTACTCCATCCTCCGTCTCCTCCTTGGCTAACTCCTCCTTTTCCACTGCTAACGCCTCTTCCGCTGTGCCCCCCAAGCTCCCAAGAACCTATTCGACGTGCCAGGTGAGACGTTGCCATGATATGCTGCGGCTGTTGTGCCTGGAAGCCAAGAGTTGCACCTTCCTGCACTCTTTTCAGCTTTGCGGTCACAGGCCAATCAGTGGCTAAACCCGCTCTATTTGACAGTTGGTAAAGTGGTGTGCGACAACGGTGCCAATCTACTGAGTGCGCTGAAACAGGGCAAAATGACACACGTGCCGTGTATGGCACATGTCCTCAACTAAGTCATGCAGCGATTCGTTGCCAAATACCCCGTGGTCCTGGATGTCTTGCGGCAGGCCAGGAAAATCTCTGGCCATTTTTAAAGATCTTACACTGCCACGGCTCACCTTGCTGACGTTAAGCAGCGACACCACCTGCCCGTCAGATGTCTGATTTGTGACTGCCCGGAGCGATGGAACTCCACCTTGCATATTCTTGATAGGCTTCTCCAGTAGAAATGTGCAGTTAACGACTACCTGTACGAACTGTACGGCAGGACAGGTTCTGGGGAGCTGTTTTTCTTTCTCTCTGCGCCAGTGGCTGCTCATGTATGACGCATGCATACTTCTGAGGCCATTTGATAAGATCCCCAAATGGTCAGTCACAGCCAGTGCGCCATCAGTTATATCGTACCTTGCGCCTTCTTTCTGGAGCATGCATTGCATTGTGTCATTGATCAAGCCGTTGAGGAGCATGAGCAGGAAGATGAGGAAGTCGCAATGCTAGATTAATTCCCGGGGGGAAATTCTATCTGAGACAAGTCAACAGGAGTCTGAAGAGGAGTGAGAGGAGGATGGTGCCGGGGCAGAGGAGGAAGTGGAGCAAGAAGAGCATGCTTTAAACTTTTCTGAGATCCCTGGTGTTGTCCGTGGCTGGGGGGAGGAGACCCAGGACGACATTATCCTGGGCGATGAGCAGGAGCCAGGCCACTCTAAACTTCCAGTTTAGTGCAAATGGGGCACTTCATGCTCCAGTGTTTGAAGAGGGACCCCCATATAAAAAGCATAAAGTGCAAAGACCAGTACTGGGTGTCAACATACTTAGACTCCCGGTACAAACACAAAATGGCGGACATGTTACCAGCATCACAGAGAGCTGTCAGAATGTAGCAATTCCAGGAATTGCTTCGAGAAATGCTGCATTCTGCTTTTGCGGGCACTGGCAGAAGAATTTCCACTCTCAGAGAAACAGTTGTGGGTATCAATCCAATAGCGCATGCAAGAAGAGGGCGGTTTGAAGATGTGTTGGTCACTTCAGATATGAGATCATTCTTGAAGCCAACTCATCAACAGCCGCCCTTCGGATCCAGCCTCAGGGAACGCCTAGACCGACAGTTGTCCAACTACATTGAGTTAATGGCCAATGTGGACGCTATGAGAAGTGAAGAACCCCTGGACTACAGGGTGTGCAGGCTTGACTTGTGGCCAGAGCTGGCATAATTTGCCATGGAACTCTTGGCTTGCCCCTCGTCGAGTGTCCTGTCCGAAAGGACGTTCAGCGCAAGAGGGGGGATCGTGACCGATAGGCGCACTCGCCTAGCTCACGACAGTGTGGACTACCTCACATTTCTAAAAATCAATGAGGCATGGATCTCAGAGGAATTCAACACCTGTGACGACCACGTTTAATTGAATTTCCTCGTGCCAGCCCACACACATCCTATAACACCAAGAACAAAGAATGGTCCCTGTCTTATGTTAATAATGAGACATAAAAGGCTTTTTCTGTCCGTTGAATGCCTAATGTTTTGGGCCTCAGAGGAATTGAACACCTGTGGCAACCACGTGTTTCAAATATTATCATTAGGGTTTTTTTTCGAGAGGGGGGGATTTTGTTAGCCCTGTTTTTAATCCAGTTTTACATTTTTTCTTCTTATAAACATATGTATTTGTACTGGTCTTCAGTAAAATTGATATCCATTGGCCATCTAATATACCTACAGCCACATAATCACTTGATCTTTTCTGTACAGTGAATGCATAATATTTGGGGCCTTTAGTCCACTGGCCTGCTGTAAAATTAATATCCAATGACCATGTAAGGCTACTTTCACACTAGCGTTCGGGTGTCCGCTTGTGAGCTCCGTTTCAAGGGGCTCACAAGCGGACCCGAACGCATCCGTACTGCCCTAATGCATTCTGAGTGGATGCGGATCCGCTCAGAATGCATCAGTCTGGCAGCGTTCAGCCTCCGCTCCGCTCAGCAGGCGGACACCTGAACGCTGCTTGCAGCGTTCGGGTGTCCGCCTGGCCGTGCGGAGGCGTGCGGATCCGTCCAGACTTACAATGTAAGTCAATGGGGACGGATCCGTTTGAAGATGACACACTATGGCTCAATCTTCAAACGGATCCGTCCCCCATTGACTTTACATTGAAAGTCTGGACGGATCCGTCTGAGGCTACTTTCACACTTAGAAATTTTTTAACATTATAATGCAGACGGATCCGTACTGAACGGAGCCACCGTCTGCATTATATGAGCGGATCTGTCTCAGACTGATCTGCTCTGAATGCAAGTGTGAAAGTAACCTAATCTACCTCCAGCCACATACTTACTTGTTCTTTTCTGTCCGCTGAATACATAATTTTGGGGGCCTGTAGTCCACTGCTGAAAACTTGATAGAAGCTCCATAAAAGCTCAGCCTGCTGGACAGCACTCAAGGTAGATCATTCCCAGCCAGCCTTTATACACCTCAGCACCCCATAGCATTTGCGGGGTGCTCCATCTGTCACCGCTTACATGCAGCAGGTGCCATTGCCCGTGGCATGTAAGAGGTTAAACAACCTAGATTGGCACTCCTACCAGTCCGGTCTATTGTGAGAAAGCTGAGCCCCTGATATCCATTGCACGGGGGACTGCCGTGAAAAGGCGGCAGCCCAGCCTAATGCCCCTTAATTAACGCTGTGTTTATTGGTAGTCATTAATGGGTTAAACTTTTGGATGTCTGTAGACATTGTCAATATTGAGATGGACAAGTTTTGGGGACTTGAGCTGAATATATGATAAACTTTCCAAAGAAAGCTAAAATGTATATAGATGTAAAAGTTTTGTGCTTAGTCATGTTACAAAAATAAATAAAATTCTCAACCTGACAAATGAGAATTTTCCAGAGAAGTTTTGTTTTAGATGTTAATCCACTATCATAATAAAAACAGAGCCATATGCACCGTGCAGCTGTGTACTGGAGAAGTCTTGTTTGATTTTCTTTAGCTTGGATATGATAAGAATAGTTCTGCAATATGTTTTATAATGTGAATCATTTCATTTCCAAATGTATAAGTTTAAATTTAATATTAGACTTAAGAAAACTATTTGGTCATTATATTCAACAGCACATAAGTGCAAGGGAGGTGGAAAAGATGCTATTTTATTGTATATATTATTATTATTAGAACATTTCTAAACCATAATCCAATTATCAGTTACAAAAATATCCCTACATTTTAAACTTTTTACCAATAAAAATATTGCAAAATGTAATTCTGACTAGACTTTTATGTTTTCAGAAAAAGTAATCTAATGTTGCCCTCCATGTACCTTTTAACCCTCAGCCCAGAACCTTTTCAAATCATTATAAGTGATATACTCTTTATAATTGGTTCTCATAATGAGTTCATGGGGGAATTACTATCAAGAGATAATAAGCAACCACAATATTTATAACGATCTGGATGAGTTGGAGCCTCATATTCCAGTAAATGTTTAATAGTTATACTTTAAGGCTCATACACAGATGTCATAGAATCCCCCAGCTAAACTTAGTATGGACCCTCCTGCCCCACCCAATTTACCAGTACACGGATTAGATTCCCTCCCAGACAATGTAAAGTGTGTTGCCAAGATTTCTGACCAATTCAGTATTTCAATAATAAAATGGAAGAAATTTTAATACAACAATTGTAATAAAAAAAGTTGCCCTCTACCTCATTTCCTTTATCCAAATTCTATCCAACAGCATGTGAAGTCCAAAAAGTGGCCCAATGACATAGTGGCGAGGTGACAGCAGGATGAGGAGCGCACAGAGTGAGCCAGTGACAAAGTGGGTAGGTGGCAGCAGCATGAGGAGACCACAGAGTGGCCCAGTGACAGAGTAGGGAGGTGGTAGCAGCATGAGGAGACCACAGAGTGGCCCAGTGACATGGTGGTGAGGTGGCAGCAGCATGAGGAGACCACAGAGAGGCCCAGTGACAGAGTGTTGAGTTAGCAGGAGCATGGGGAGACCACAGAGTGGTGATGTGGCAGCAGCATGAGCATACCACAGAGTGGACATGTGGCAGCAGCATGAGGAGACCACAGAGTGGCCTAATGACAGAGTGTTAAGGTAGCAGCAGCATGAGGAGACCAAATATGGGTGATATAAAAGCAGCATGAGGATACCACAGAGTGTTGAGGTGGTAGCAGCATAAGGAGGCAATAGAGTGGCCCAGTGACATAGTGGTGAGGTGGCAGAAGCATGAGGAGACCACAAAGTGGCTCAGTGACAGAGTAGGGAGGTTTCAGCAGCATGAGGAGAACACAGAGCGGCCTACTGACAGAGAGGTGAAGTGGCAGTAGCACGAGGAGAACACAGAGAGGCCTAGTGACAAAGTGTTGAGGTAGCAGCAGCATGAGGAGACCAAAGAGTGGTGATGTGGCAGCAGCATGAGGAGACCACAGAATGTTGAGGTGGCAGCAGCATGAGGATACCACATAGTGGTCCAGTGATAGAGTAGGGAGGTGGAATCAGCATACGGAGACCACATAGTGGCTCAGTGACATAGTGGGGAGGTGGCAGAAGCATGAGAAGACCACAGAGAGGTCTAGTGACATAGTAGGGAGGTGGCAGCAGCATAAGGAGGCAATAGAGTGGCCCAGTGACAAAGTGGTGAGGTGGCAGAAGTGTGAGGAGACCACAGACTGGCTCAGTGACAGAGTAGGGAGGTTTCAGCAGCGTAAGGAGACCACGGCATGGCCTAGTGACAGAGTGGTCAGGTGGCAGTAACACAAAAATACCACAGAGAGGCCTAGTGACAGAGTGGACAAGTGACAGCAGCATAAGGAGACCACAGAGTGGTGAGTTGGCAGCAGCATGAGGAGACAACAGAGTGGCCCAGTAACAAAGTGTTGAGATAGCAGCAGCATGAGGAGACCACAGACTGGTGATGTAGCAGCAGTATGAGGAGAACAAAGAGTGGTAAGGTAGCAGCAGCATGAGGAGACTACAGAGCCGTAAGGTTGAAGCAGCATGAAGAGACAACAGAGTGGTCCAGTGACAGAGTGTTGAGGTAGAAGCAGCATGGGGAGACAACAGAGTGGTGGTATGGCATCAGCATGAGGATACCACAGAGTGGTGAGGTGGCAGCTGCATGAGGAGACCACAGAGTAGCCCAGTGACAGAGTGTTGAGGTAGAAGCAGAATAAGGAGACCACAGAGTGGTGATGTGGCAGCAGCATGAGGAGACCGCATAGTCTCTAGGTGGCAGCAGCATGAGACCACAAAGTGGCCCAATGACAAAGTAGGGAGGTTGCAGCAGCTTAAGGAGACCACAGAGTGGCCCAGTGACACAGTGGTGAGGTGGTAGCAGCATTAGAAGACTACAGAGAAGCCCAGTGACAGAGTGGTGAGGTGGCAGCAGCATGAGGAAACCACTGAGATACCCAGTGACATAGTGGTGAGGTAAATATGTGGCCACAGAATGAGAAAGGCGCTCATAGTGTAAATAGGTAAAGATGAAACAGCGTTCTTCAATTTAAGATGAGTATGTGCTGCTCACCTGTTTAGGTTGCACCGATTGGGTGCAACCGTGATGAAGGTCTGCTGGATTAGCTAGGTATCAGGTTGGAGCTGCCACGTCCAAAGGAACCAAGGGGCGAGGGCCAAGTCGCCACTTCGTTAATTACTAGAAATACTGACAGTGCCCGTCGCGACCTTTGTGGTCTGGCGAGCTGGTGGACGTGAGGCGCAAATCACAATCGGTTTTGACAAGTACGGGTTTATTGAGAGACAACGCATTTCGGGGTGCGCATGACCCCTTTATCAAGTCTACAAGAAACATTAATAACAAAAAAGTATATACATGTACAATTTATACTCAAAGGGGGTGATTTTTTGTAGGTATTAAAAGCGAAGGTTTGATAAAATTCATAATAATAACAATAGTCGAAAGTAAGGGATAAGAATAATATAAAGAGTGAAAATATCTTTCAATTAAGTTGGTAGAATGGCATAAGAAGTGCTATGTTCAAAAGACAAAATCTAAAAGAGGAGAAAAATACAACGATATAAAATATATATACATATAATGGCCTTCTGGGTAACGACTATAGAGAAGAGGCCTATAACGAATAGGCATCAAAGAAAATTCTTTGATGCCTATTCGTTATAGGCCTCTTCTCTATAGTCTTTACCCAGAAGGCCCTTATATATATATATATATATATATATATATATATATATATGTATATGTATATATATTTATTTTTTTATATCGTTGTATTTTTCTCCTCTTCTAGATTTTGTCTTTTGAACATAGCACTTCTTATGCCATTCTACCAACTTAATTGAAAGATATTTTCACTCTTTATATTATTCTTATCCCTTACTTTCGACTATCGTTTATTATTATGAATTTTATCAAACCCTGGCTTTTAATACCTACAAAAAATCCCCCCCCCTTTGAGTATAAATTGCACATGTATATACTTTTTTGTTATTTATGTTTCTTGTAGACTTGATAAAGGGGTCATGCGCACCGCGAAACGCGTTGTCTCTCAATAAACCCGTACTTTTCAAAACCTGTTGTGATTTGCGCCTCACGTCCACCAGCTCGCCAGACCACAAAGGTTGTGACAGGCACTGTCAGTATTTATAGTGGTGAGGTGGCAGCAGCATGAGGAGACCACAGAGTGGCCCAGTGACAAAGCGGGGAGGTGGCAGCAGCTCTCTCTCAGGCTATGAGCTGAGCGCAGTGATTGGCCAGCGCTACAGCATGGGAGAATGAGTCGACGGCAGGTTCCCCTGGGTGAAGCCTAACTGTAAAGATACCGGAGGCAATTACGGGAGAACAGAGCGGCGCCCAGGTATAGCAGTAAGTGCAGGGGGGTCCCTGGGCGCCGCTCTACATGCCTGTATAGTTACTTTAGAAGTTTAATTCTGGTGAAAGGTCCTGTTTAATAATGTTAGGCAAGCAAAGCAGGAAAGGGAGGTGGATGTTATTGTCCATCTTGGGACAAATGATCTGGCTTGCAATGAGGTTTAAAAGGTGAAGGAAGCTTTTCACACACTTGGAAATGATATTCGGGAGGTTGCGTAAATTGTTTCATTCTCTGCAGTTTTGCCTGTGCATAACCTTCAGCATGACAGGAAGATGCGCATTAAGGAATAGAGATGTCCCGAATTATTCGCCGGCGAACAGTTCCCGGCGAACATCGCTTGTTTGCGTTCGCCGCGGCGGACGAACATATGCAATGTTTGGTCCGTCCCCTATTTGTCATCATTGAGAGAACTTTGACCCTGTACCTCAGTCAGCAGACACATTCCAGCAAATCAGCAGCATACCCTCCCTCCCAGACCCTCCCACCGCCTATCAAAAAGCAAGGACAGCATCCATCTTAGATTCATTCTGAAGCTGCAGTGTTGGTGAGAGCAGGGAGAGTGCAGATGCTGCTGATTTAATAGGGAAATCGTTAGCTAGGCCAGTGTTCTGTGTCCACTCCAGTCTTCAAAGACTCATCTGATCTGCTGTAAGGACAGCGTCCTGACAGCACCCCAAAAAGCCCTTTTTAGGGCTAGTACATCAGTCTGCTTTCTTTTTTTTTTCCTCTGTAATATAATTGCAGTTGCCTGCCAGAGTGTGTCAGGCCGATAGAGTGTACTGTGCCCACCACTCATATCTGGTGGCACAGTAGCTTGCATTTGAAACAGTAAAACAATGTTTTCTCTGTAATATAATTGCAGTTGCCTGCCAGCTTGTGTCAGGCCCACAGAGTGTACTGTGCCCACTGCCAGTGCCCACCACTCATATCTGGTGGCACAGTAGCTTGCATTTGAAACAGTAAAACAATGTTTTCTCTGTAATATAATTGCAGTTGCCTGTCAGCTTGTGTCAGGCCCACAGAGTGTACTGTGCCCACTGCCAGTGCCCACCACTCATATCTGGTTGCACAGTAGCTTGTATTTAAAACAGTAAAACAATGTTTTCTCTGTAATATAATTGCAGTTGACTGCCAGCGTGTGTCAGGCCCACAGAGTGTACTGTGCCCACTGCCAGTGCCCACCACTCATATCTGGTGGCACAGTAGCTTGTATTTAAAACAGTAAAACAATTTTTTCTCTGTAATATAATTGCAGTTGCCTGCCAGCGTGTGTCAGGCCCACATAGTGTACTGTGCCCATTGCCAGTGCCCATTGCCAGTGCCCACCACTTATATCTGGTGGCACAGTAGCTTTCATTTAAAACAGTAAAAAAAAAAAGATCTGTAATATAATTGCAGTTGCCTGCCAGCGTGTGTCAGGCGCACAGTGTACTGTGCCCACTGCCAATGCCCACCACTCATATCTGGTGGCACAGTAGCTTTCATTTAAAACAGTAAAAAACAAAAAGATCTGTAATATAATTGCAGTTGCCTGCCAGCGTGTGTCAGGCCCACAGAGTGTACTGTGCCCACTGCCAGTGCCCACCACTCATATCGGGTGGCACAGAACCTTGCACGCATAGTACCACTAATCTAAAAAAACAAGGACAGGCAGAGGCAGGCCATCCTGCAGGGGCCGTCGTTGTCGTGGTGCTGTGATTTTCTTTGGCCCTAGAGTAATGCCCAGTGTTCAGAGGCCACGTACCCTGAACTCGAAAAGTTCTGAGGACATAGTTGACTGGCTAACACAGGACACCCAATCTTCTACAGCTTCCTCTCAGAACCTTGACGCACCATCCTCCTCCAGCTCAGCTTCGGGCACCTCTCAAGTTACCACTTGCCCGCCGCCACCACCAACACTAGCACCACAGCCGCTTCACTTGATCTGTCAGAGGAGTTATTTACACATCAATTATTGCCAAAGGATGTAGCTAACAGGGATATGTCTCAGTCAGGCAGCATTACACACATGGATGTACAGTGTGATGATAATGATGTTGTACCCGCTGCTGCTTCCTATGCTGAGTTGTCAGATACAAGTGAAGCGGTTGATGATGACGATGTGTCCGTGGATGTCACGTGGGTGCCTGCTCGAAGAGAAGAAGAACAGTGGGAAAGTTCAGATGGGGAGACAGAGAGGAGGAGGAGACGAGTTGGAAGCAGGGGGAGGTCGTCGCAAGGAGCTAGTGGCACAGTCAGACAGCATGTATCGGCACCCGGGGTCAGCCAGACAGCATGCCAATCAATGCATGCTGTTGCCATCACCAGAATGCCGTCATTGCAAAGCTCAGCAGTGTGGCATTTTTTTTCTGTGTCTGCCTCTGATAACAGTAATGCCATTTGCAACCTGTGCCAAAAGAAACTGAGTCGAGGGAAGTCCAACACCCACCTAGGTACAACTGCTTTGTGAAGGCACATGATCGCACATCACAAACGCCTATGGGATCAACACATGATGACGAGTACAAGCAGCACACAAACTCAAAGCCACCATCCTCCACCTGGTCCAGCATCTTCAGCCACGTCAACCTCTGCTGTCCTCCTTGCCCCCTCTCAACCACCCGCCACTCCGCTTCTCACCTTCAGCAGATCCTGCTCATCTGCCCAAAGTCAGGTGTCTGCCAAGGAAATGTTTCAGCATAAGAAGCCAATGTCAGAGTCACTCCCTTGCCCGGCGTCTGACAGCTGGCTTGTCGGAACTCTAAGCCCGACAGCTTTTACCATACCAGCTTGTGGAGTCTGAGGCCTTTTAAAAAAATTTGGGACACCGCAGGGGAAGGTATCTGGCTGAAATTATTTTTCACAAAAGGCAATCCCCAACCTGTACTCTATTGTGGAAAAGGAAGGGGCAAGGGTCTATCTGACCACTGATACCTGGTCTGCAAAGCACGGTCAGGGCAGTTATATCACGTACAGTACACTGCGCATTGGGTAAACCTGCTGCGTTGGTGACACCGCCATGACTTGCAGGAAGGCCTGCTGCCACCTCCTCTACTCCTCCTACTCCATCCTCTTCGCTAACCTCCTCGGCTGAGTCCTCTTCTGCTGCTGCATCTTGCTCCACATCAACTGTACACCTCCAGCTCCCCAGGGGCTATTCCACAACCCGGATACGACAGTGTCACGCCGTCTTGGGGTTGGCTTGCCTGAAAGCAGAAAGTCACACCGGACCAGCACTCCTATCCTCCCCGAATGCACAGGTGGATCAGTGGCTGACTCCGCACCAACTGGAGATTGGCAAAGTGGTGTGTGACAACGGAAGCAATTTGTTGGCGGCATTGAATATGGCCAAGTTGACACATGTGCCATGCATGGCACATTTGTTGAATCTGAACGTACAACGGTTTGTGCAAAAGTACCCAGGCTTACAGGACGTCCTCAAGCAGGCCAGGAAGGTGTGTGGCCATTTCAGGCGTTCCTACACAGCCATGGCGCACTTTTCAAATATTCAGCGGCTAAACAACATGCCAGTGAGGCGCTTGATTTGCGACAGCCCGACACGTTGGAATTCAACACTCCTAATGTTCAACCGCCTGCTCCAACAAGAAAAAGCCTTCAACGAGTATTTGTATGACCGGGGTGCTAGGACAGTCTCTGCAGAGCTGGGTATTTTTTTGCCACGTTACTGGACGCTCATGCGCAATGCCTGTAGGCTCATGCGTCCTTTTGAGGAGGTGACAAACCTAGTCAATTGCACCGAAGGCACCATCAGCGACATCATACCATTTGTTTTCTTCCTGGAGTGTGCCCTGCGAAGAGTGCTGGATCAGGCCGTAGATGAGCGTGAAGAGGAAGAGTTGTGGTCACCATCACCACCAGTTGAGGAGGAGGAAGACCAACCACAGCAGGCATCCCAGGGTGCTCGTTGTCACCTATCTGGTACCTGTGGTGTTGTACGTGGCTGGGTAGAGGAAGAGACCTTCAATGACGTCAGTGAGGACAAGGAACGGGACATGGCTAGCTTAGTATCCAACCTTGTGCAAATGGGGAGGTTGAGGTTGCGGTTGTGCAAATGGAATGTTTGCGGTTGTTTGCAGTGCGTTAAACGGGGAGTTTGGTCTGTCATAGTTTGGTCTGTCAGTGTGAAGCGGGCGTAACCCTTACACTACCTGATTGATACAACATCATAACTGATGTTTTAAAGCACATTATTCCAAACATTTTAGGAATGTTAGGTGATTTATGCCCTTTATGGATTAAAACCTGACTCTGCGTCAACTATGTAATTTTCCATGGATCCCCCTCCGGCATGCCACAGTCTAGGTGTTAGTCCCCTTGAAACAACCTTTCCATCACTATTGTGGCCAGAAAGAGTCCCTGTGGGTTTAAAAATTCACCTGCCTATTGAAGTTGTCGGAATATTTATGCTGTCTCCGATTGACAGTCTATATTATTTATGTGAATAAATTAAAATCGGTAATAAAGGAGATTCTAACTTATCATAAATATCAAGCTAAAACAAGCTCGTGATCTGCGTTGAATTGAAGACAAAACCCAGTTACAGACAAAATATATATGTAATTTATTAATACAATTTATAGTGCAAAATAATATATATAATAAAATTGGCGATAATAAAATTCAATCAATGATATGCAAAATAGTGATAAAGACAAAAATAATTGAGAACATATATATACACAATTATGCCTTCTTATAATAATACCCCTCAATTATATTTAAAATCAATTTAATACTTGATTTCTCTCAGCCGACAAATGTGCGATTAAACCCAAATCTGGTTTATCTTTTATCTATATAAATATATATATATATATATTATCAACCATACTGGTCTAGAACTGAATTCAATTCCTTGGAGATAATACCGTGTTTTCACTAGTATATTTTCAATCTCCCTGTATTGGATTAATTTTCAGGATGATGCTGCAGGTACACCCCAATCTTATTCCAAAACAGATACTATACACAAAGTATGGTTAATTGAATATATATATATATATATATATATATATATATATATGTATTATATTAATTAATTATCCTATAAAATATAGGTAAGGTTATACTATACCAAAATGTCAGCTAGCAGAAATCAGTTTCAATGGTTCTAAGATGGCTGCCTCCAATGACTGAAAAGGTGGTCTGGTCTTTTGAAGATGGTCAGAGAGAGAGCTAGAGAGCTCTAGAGATCGATCCTTTATGTCAGCCTATACCATCTTTTTATTCTATCTTAGAAAGGGCTTGGCCAAGTTTTATCATTAACTAGTGACCTCACTTTATAATCAATATAACCTCCCTCTAGTATTTTACCCTAACACTAGATGGCACTAGTATCTCTCTTTTATTATATACTAGCAGTGAATGTTATCTAAGGTTTCAGACAAAACCTTGAGAAGATCTTGAATAGACAATGACTTTTATACTTAGTCAACCACCTTGTTTATCCTTAAATCTTTTGACCAGACCTAATTAAATCAAGATAAACATGACTATCTTAAATCATTGTTCTTGTAAAAGACAGGGTTTGTTCATGATCACCTGTGTCCACATTTCTCCATTCAAGAAAACCTCAAGGAAAGAAATAATTAATTTGTGCGTTACACTGAGAGAGATTCTAAAAATGACAGAGGAGTTTGTACCTTGTTTCTAGTCTTAAAACTGAATCTAGCTATAAGGACCATACTCTTATATATATACTATATATTCAGCACACCTATTAAAATTGATAATATAAAATCAATCTACTCCTACATTGATTCATATAAAACCACAAAGAAAGATTAGTCTTTCTATTCACTAAAAATCATCAGAACTCAGCACATTTCTAATACATTGTCTTATCTAGGCAATTAAATTTCATTAGACCTTGGGACATCTCCTTCTCACAAAAACAGAGTTAGGTAAACACTTTGGTACATATCGTAAACCTTAGGTTAGCAATTTCAGAGTAAAAAAAAAAATCCTGAATTCACTCTGCCTTTTAAAATAAGACAAAATGGTTGTCCCTTAGGCTCATGTCCATACTCTTATATAGGCCTTATACTTATGGACTTTATTCATACCCAAAAGTTCTGACAAAGTCTATGGCGGCTCGCCTGGTTCGCCCGTTCGCGAACATTTGCGGAAATTCGCGTTCGCCGATTGCGAACGTAAAATTTTATGTTCGCAACATCTATATTAAGGAATTCAATTTATGGCTTTATGAATGGTATCTGAACCAAGGGTTTTGCTTTGTGTCTCATGTTAGCTCTAGTTGGAAAGGAAAAGAACTGTACAAGAAAGATGGTTTGAATATTTCTATCAAATGAACGAATGTCCTCAGTGAACAGTTCAAAGTATTTGCTTAGGAGCATTTAAACTAGGAAAGGGGGGCAAAAGGGTGATAATCTAGCAGTCCGACTGCCCCCCCAGAACAATTCCGGAAGATGCCAGTAGCACAGAGGTTACGAAATGACAAGCTCAGAGTTTTGTCTACAAATGCTCGCAGTTTAGGGAATAATCAATGAACTTGAGTCTATAATGGCATCTGACAATATAGATTTAGTGGCTGTTACTGAGAAATGGTTCAATGGGAGAAATGACTGGGATATAACAATACCAGGGTTCTCTCTATATAGGAAAGACAGAGAAGGCAAGAAAGGGGGAGGGGTGGCCCTGTATGTGAGAGATAGCATAAAATCTAATTTAATACAAGTTAGCGAGATCAATTTAGAGTCAGTTTGGGTCACCTTGCTGCTTGATAATCATACGGTAACTCATGTAGGTGTGAAATATAGACCACCTAGCCAAGTCAAAAAATTTGATGATCTACTAGTTGAGGAAATAGCTAAAATGACATTGAAAGGGGAATTTATCATTATGGGAGACTTTAATCTTCCAGATGTAAACTGGAAAACCAAAATAGCTATGAGTACAGATATTCTAAATTCCCTACTAGGATTATCTCTACCGCAAGTAGTTGAGGAGCCAACCCAGAAGGAGGCCATTTTAGATTTAGTATTCACAAATGGGAATTTGGTATCTGATATTATTGTAGGGGAAAGCTTGGGATCTAGTGATTACCAGTCAGTGTGGTTTACTATAAGTACAGCAACTGAATTACACCTCACAAAAACAAAAGTTTTAGATTTTATAAAAACTGTCTTTTCTAAAATTAGATTAGTGGTATACGAGTCCCTATCAGATTGGAACCGTTTCAATGGAGTCCAGGAGAAATGAGACTACTTAAAAGTGGCACTATTGAAGGCAACAGATAATTTGCTTGTCAGTAAAAGCAAAAAAAAAGGAAGAGACCACTGTGGTACTCAGCAGAAGTGGCCAAAATCATTAAAAACAAAAAGACAGCATTCAGTAATTATTAAAAAAAAAATGAGGATGACAGGCAAATTGATACGATTTGGCAGAGAGAGGCCAAACAAGTCATAAGAGCTTCTAAAGCACAGGCAGAAGAGAAATTAGCTGAGTCAGTTAAAAAAAGGCGATAAGACATTCTTCATATACATGAATGAAAATAGGAAACTAAAACAAGGAATTAACAGATTAAAACAAAAGAAGGAAGGTATATGAAAGAAGATAAAGAACTAGCTGACTACCTCAATGAATACTTCTGTTCAGTTTTTACAAAGGAAAATGAAGGAAAAGAAACTCAGTTAGGAAGGAAGAGTAATAAATCTTTTGATGCATGTCTTTACAGAGGAAGAGGTTCTAAGTCAGCTGTCTAAAATTAATAAGTCAGGGGCCTGATGGGAATAAAGTGGCCTCCTCAAAGGGCCAGAGCAAACTCGCAGTGTATCGCTTGAGCTGCCCCTGATGAACATCGAAGTTACACAGAGGAGTACCTCTGTCTGCCTGTATTATCAAGAGATCGTTTATGGCCTTTCTCTGTTCATATAATTGGTCCAACATATGGAGGGTGGAATTCCAACGGGTGGAAACGTCGCATATCAGCCTATGTTGGGGACGCCGTTCTGCTGCTGCAGCTCATAGAGGGTGTGCTTTGTGGTGTACGAGTGGCTGAAGTGCATGCAAATTTTCCTGGACATTTTCAGGAGGTCTTGCTGATGGGGTGAGAACTTCAGGAAACTCTTTACAACAGAGTGGCAAAGTGACAGATTGTTGAGTTGACAGCAGCATGAGGAGCCCACAGAGTGGCCCATTGACAGAGTGATGAGGTAGCAGCAGCACGAGGAGACCACAGAGTAATAATGTGGCAGCAGTATGAGGAGACCACAGAGTGGGGAGGTGGCAGTAACATGAGAAGACCACAGAGTGTCCCAGTGACAGAGTGGTAAGATGGCAGCAGCATAAGTAGACCACAGAGAGGCCCAGTGACATAGTGGTGAGGTTGCAGCAGCAGAGGAGACCACAGAGTGGCAAAATAATAGCAAAGACAGGTGCACTCTGCGGTCTTACTAAACCCTCAAACTGATTTTAAAATTGAGAGATTAGTCAACATGTCCTACGGTGTAGGACATGTCTAAGCCCGGGCACCACGCCAATGTTTCTCAAGTAGCCCGGGACCTAACACTCTCCTACCTGAGCCGTATGGGCAATACCAGGAGCCAGTGGGCAAATTGCAGGAGCATGAGGCCGACTCACAAACAACTCACCAGTTACCTCCAGCATATAACCATGCTTGCAATGGGAGGAGGGAGGAGTCTGCGAGTCCCACCCAAGACTGGCTGATATGTCCCAGGCCTCATAGGTGCACCTAAATGTGGCCTGTAGATGGAAAACAGGCACATTTAAATTGGAGTTTATACACCTCCAAGAATCTCTATATATACAAACTGAAAAGAATGGCGTGGTATTAGCAGGAGGTGCTCAAACCCACATGCAGTCGTGCATATATATATAGGGGAGCAAATCCTGCACTTGTGGCCCGTTGCTAATGGCGATCCCCAGCAAAAATGCATTCGGTGGAGGATGCCAGCAGCGAACCACAAGTACCACAATAGACATCCTACACAAGGTAGCAATTATGTCAATGTGATAATCAATATAACAATATAACTAAATAATAGCAAAGACAGGTGCACTCTGCGGTCTTACTAAACCCTCAAACTGATTTTAAAATTGAGAGATTAGTCAACATATCCTACGGTGTAGGACATGTCTAAGCCCGGGCACCACGCCAAGGTTTCTTAAGTAGCCCGGGACCTAACACTCTCCTACCTGAGCAGTATGGGCAATACCAGGAGCCAGTGGGCAAATTACAGGAGCATGAGGCCGACTCACAAACAACCACAGAATGGCCCAGTTACAGAGTTGAGTTGGCAGCAGCATTAGGAGACCGCAGAGTGGCCCAGTGACAGAGTGTTGAGGTAGCAGCAGCATGAGGAGACCACAATGTGGTGATGTGGCAGCAGCATGAGGAGACCAGAGTCATGAGTTGGCAGCAGCATGAGGAGGCCACAGAGTAGACCAGTGACAGCGTGTGGAGGTGGGGCACAATACCAGTACCCGCTGAAGATAGTGGGTGGCATTGTGAGCACCTGGAAGCAAGTGAGGCATCAGGCGGGTAGCAGCATCAGAATAGTAGCTGAAGAAGGTAGCCAAAAGAAACAGGTCTCTTTTGACAAAGTGTAGGTGTGGCACCATGGATGATCTAGTCTTAAGTATCAGGCACTGGTATTTGAAAATCCTGGCTGATTCACGCCTGATTTATCTTTACAAAGGTTAGTTTCTCCTTGGGGTAACTATGGCCCCCACCGCACTAAACACCCGCTCTGATGCCACACTGCTGGCCGCTTAAGAAAGCTTGTCCAGGGCAAACTCGACCAGTTGCAGCCACAAATCAAGTTTGGCTGCCCAGTAGTCCAGGGGTTCTTCAATGTGGGTTGGCAGGTTGCAGTCCAAGTATGCCACAACCTGCTGGTTCAGGTTCTTCTCTTTGTCTAGTTGCTGCTGCTGGTGAGTAGTTTCTTCAGTAGGTAGATCAGGAAAACTGTTCATCAGCAACTCTAGACTTAAGTTGCTGCTGATGGAGCTGATACCGGTCCTACCCCCTCTCCCCCCTAGCAATGGCAGTGGAACTTGAGCTCCTGTCAGCTGTGTAGAAAAACCAGCCATTTCTCTACACATTGCTTGTGCTCGAATATCCTACTCCTCCTTCTTTAGTTCAGCCATAAGATGTAGTCACCATGTCTCCTGTCCCCTGGCCAGCCAGATTTAGCAGCATCTGTTCCAGGACATGAATCTGTGGAATGACGTTGTTCATCCCATAGTCCTGGTGACTGACAAAATAAAGTGGCCTCCTCAAAGACCCAGAGCAAACTCGCGGTCTCTCGCATGAGCTGCCACTGGCGAACATTGACGTTACACAGGGGAGTCCTTCTGTCCACCTGTATCATCAAGAGATCGTTTATGGCCTTTCTCATGGCCCTTGTTCATATAATTGGTCCAACATATGGAGGGTAAAATTCCAACGGGTGGAAACGTTGCATATCAGCCTATATTGGGGGATGCCGTCCTGCTGATGATGATCACGGTTGGTGTGCTTTGTGGTGTACGAGTGGCTGAAGTACATGCAAATTTTCCTTGCCATTTTCAGGAGGTCTTGCAGATGGGGTGAGAACTTCAGAAAGACTTTACAACCAGATTGAACACGTGCGCCATGGGGGGCGCATGGCTCAGCCCTCCTTGACGGAGCACCGATACCATGTTCTTCCCATTGTCAGTCAACATGATTCTGATTTTGAGTTGTCGAGGAGAAAGCCAGGATTCGATTTCTTGTTGAAGGACACAGAGCAGTTCCTCCGCTGTGTGACTCTGTTCACCCAGGAAAACTAGGTGCAGAACAGCGTGACACTGCCATGCCCTGCACATTCGGTATGAAAGGGGAGCATTGTGAATTGTCCCTACAGTGGAGGCTGAGGACATGGTGGAGGATGAGGAGGCAGAGACGGACATTGTCACCGGACCATCGGTGTGAGAACGTGTACGTGTCATCTAGCCAAGTTGCTGGTGTGGCTGGGCAGGAACTACATTTGCCCAGTGGGCTGTAAAGGAAATATATTGCCCTTGACCATAGTTACAGATCCACACTTTGGCGCTGCCATGCACTTTGGCAGACACTGACAGGCTCAAGGACTGGCACATCTTCTGTTCCACATATGTCTGCAGGGCTGGTACTTCTTTTTTTGCAAAGAAATGACAGACTGGGACTCTCCACCTCTGCTCGGCACAAGCTATCAGTTCTCTGAAAGGTGCAGTGTCCCCCACTTGGAAAGGGAGGGACTGCAGCACCAGCAACTTGGCCAGGAGCACGTTCAGCTTCTGCGCTGTTGGATGAGTGCACGCATACTGTTGTCTCTTGGCAATTGCTTCGGTGATCGATTGCTGATGGAATGACTGATGAGGAGTAGGAGGACAAGGATCAGGGGCATCAGGCTTAGCAGATGATGGGAAGGACAGACAGCTCACTGCGGCTGAGGTGGTGGAGCCTTCACTGCCTGAAATTAGGTGCATGCCACTGGGTGATGCAGCGGTTGCTACTGCAGGCTGGAACACCACATCGGAGCCACGGTTCTCCCAGGCCACTTTATGGTGACGCTGCATGTGTTGACTCAGAGCCGTGGTGCCAACATTAGCACCTTGGCCACGCATCACCTTCTGACCACAAATTTGGCAAAGGGCCATGTTCACCTCCTCTGGTGCTGAGTATGGCATTTTCCCCCCAACACTCCTCGTTGACTTCCTGCTACCGCCAACTCTGTGAACCACTGCACCTCTAATTTCCGGGCAGGTAGGCTCCTGCAAAGCGGGTGGTCTACCCCAGGCACGTTTGGCTCCTGACCTCCCACTGCTGCCACCCTGCTGACTCACGGCCACGCTACCACCTTGCTTGCTCAGCCGCTGCCTCACACGCAAGTTGCCACCCTCTTATCCTGATGTTGATGAAGAAGCCTCTTCTTCACCCGGCTACCAAGTGCGATCGGCTATATCATCATCATCTGCTACTGTCTGCACGTCACTAATCCCCCTCAATGGTATCAGGGCCAGGAGCCTGACCACTCACAACACCGACGACCACGGGACTCTTATCATCACTACTTGCCTGCCTACTGGAGGAAGCGGTGTATGTCTTCTCCACATGTTGGCTAGGCATTAGCTGCTGACTGTCCCATATTAGCTCGTCCTCGCTGAAAAGTGGAGCCAAGCCTACGGCATATAATACTTCTCGTGCTGAGGGAATATAAAATGACAGAGGCAGATTCAGGACAGGTGGGGGCACAGGGCCTGCTCGCGGGCCATGTTAACTAAACGTTGTGTCAGGGGAACTGACTCTTGGCTGGGGGTGTCTGATGTCACTTGCGATGAAGTCAAAGACGGTGTCAACCATTCAAGCACCACTGGGTTGCTGGTCAAGACACCAGCGCTAGATGACACTAGGAGCCCAGGCCTCTCGCTGCAACTCCTGCTGCCACCCCCCTTCTTCTGATGTTAGTTCTGCCTGCGACAAAAACATTTTGGCTACTGCCTGTTCCCGTTGAAGGGCCTGTCACTTGTCTTTCTGACATACTGTATAATAAAAGAATGAAATTAAAAATAAAATAATACACCACAAAAAAGGCTGTAGTATAATTGTAACAATGAAATTAAGACGTATTCTTTTTCCTATTAATACACCCCCAAAACTTACGCATATCTCCTTTTAATACACCCCAAAAATGGCTGTAGTACAATGTAACTTCACCACAGAATGGAAATTAAGACATGTATTTTTTCCTTTTTTTTCCTATTAATACACCCACCCAAAAAATGTAAAATCAATGCAGAATGGCTAATAGGACATATCTATATTTCCTATTAATACACCCTGTAAATAGCTGTAGTACAATGTAACTTCACCGCTGAACTGCAATTATGAAATATTTTTTTCCTTTTTTTTCCTATTAATACACCCCCCCCAAAAAAATGTAAAACAATGTAAAATCAATGCAGAACGGCTAATAGGTTGTTCGTATTTTTGTATTAATACACCCTGTAAATGGCTGTTTAACATAGAACTTGCACCTTAATAACAAGCAAGGTTTGCTGGAATTACTGATGTATCATATAGTGCAAACAACCTAAAAGCAGCAGTGTAACTGCAATTTGGATCCCCAGTTAGTGCAGCAAGGTGTAATAGAATCGCTCCTATTACCCAGGCTCTACACTCTCCTGTTTCAACCTGTTCTCCTTTTATAGTGTGGAAGATTCCTCCCTATCTTTTCCATACACCTTGAATAATCTTTCCCTGAACTTCTAAATCGATTTTTCAGCACAATAAAGTCTTTCCTAGAACTGTCTCTAGCACCTGCTGACGTCTCTCCCTGCACTAAGTACACTGGAAAATGGCTGAATGCAAGATGGCTGAGGCTATTTATAGGGCTGTGACATCACAAGGGCTGGCTGGCTGCTGATTGGCTGCATGCATGGCATTGTGGATGATCCCTCATTCCCAGAGTTCTTTGCTCCATGTCCTAACATGTGCAGTAGCCATTTTTGGAAAAAAATGTGATTCGTCACCATAAAGCTTGAGGAAATTCGGCTTTGGTGCGAATCAAATTTTTCCTAAAATTCGGATCGAATTCCACTTCGTCAACTTCGATTCGCTCATCTCTAATTCTGACCACTATATTTTTTAGCGTACTTACACTAGACAACTGCCAAAAATGTATTGATAATTCAGCTTCTCGTCAATTAAAAAGCTGCCACTGGGGGGAGCCTAATGCATAGAATTTATGCAGTTACCATTTAGTGGAATGGAAGCTGAAATAATCTGAGATCCCCCTAGTAACTGTCAGCTTTTATTGGCAGGAATAGAAGATGGAGTTCAGAATTAGTCCCTTCCCCTCACCTTGGGCCACATTGCAGTCTTCTTCCACTGAAGAAACACTTCTGCTTTTTAGCTTCATGTGTTGTTACCCAGGTGTGGTTGCCCTTTTTTTTCTGCAAATTTTGTCAAGGACTTTAATTTCTCAATTACAAATTTTAGATATCCAGAAACATCCTCAGTTAGAAGAAAATCCATCTAGTATAAAACTGTAAATGCAAAACGGAGAAGAGGAATAAGTGAATGTAGCATGAGATGAGAATCAGGGAGGGACATCTGATTGGCTCAGAGCATACAGAGCCCACCCACTCAACAAGAATGGAGAGAAACATTAGCATTTTTCAAGCATCAGCAGGAAATAAAAAGACATAAAATGTGTAGGCATCACTAAATCTAATACACATTTACTAAGGCTACTTTCATATTAGCGTTCTTTGCAGATCCGTCATACCTAGAAATGAGCGAACACCTGGATGTTCGGGTTCGAGAAGTTCGGCCGAACTTCCCGAAAATGTTCGGGTTCGGGATCCGAACCCGATCCGAACTTCGTCCCGAACCCGAACCCCATTGAAGTCAATGGGGACCCGAACTTTTCAGCACTAAAAAGGCTGTAAAACAGCCCAGGAAAGGGCTGAGGGCTGCAAAAGGCAGCAACATGTAGGTAAATCCCCTGCAAACAAATGTGGATAGGGAAATGAATTAAAATAAAAATTAAATAAATAAAAATTAACCAAAATCAATTGGAGAGAGGTCACATAGCAGAGAATCTGGCTTGCCGTCACCCACCACTGGAACAGTCCATTCTCAGATATTTAGGCCCCGGAACCCAGGCAGAGGAGAGAGGTCCCGTAACAGAGAATCTGGCTTCATGTCAGCAGAGAATTAGTCTGCATGTCATAGCAGAGAATGAGGCTTCACGTCAGCCACCACTGCAACAGTCCATTGGCATATATTTAGGCCCAGCACCCAGGCAGAGGAGAGAGGTCCCGTAACAGACAATCTGGCTTCATGTCAGCAGAGAATCAGTCTTCATGTCATAGCAGAGAATCAGGCTTCACGTCACCCACCACTGTAAGAGTCCATTTTCATAAGTTTAGGCCCAGAACCCAGGCAGAGGAGAGAGGTCCCGTAACAGACAATCTGGCTTCATGTCAGCAGAGAATCAGTCTTCATGTCATAGCAGAGAATGAGGCTTCACGTCAGCCACCACTGCAACAGTCCATTGGCATATATTTAGGCCCAGCACACAGGCAGAGGAGAGAGGTCCCGTAACAGAGAATCTGTCTGCATGTCAGCAGAGAAGTAGTCTGCATGTCATAGCAGAGAATCAGGCTTCACGTCAGCCACCACTGCAACAGTCCATTGGCATATATTTAGGCCCAGCACCCAGGCAGAGGAGAGAGGTCCCGTAACAGAGAATCTGGCTTCATGTCAGCAGAGAATCAGTCTGCATGTCATAGCAGAGAATCAGGCTTCACGTCAGCCACCACTGCAACAGTCCATTGGCATATATTTAGGCCCAGCACCCAGGCAGAGGAGAGAGGTCCCGTAACAGACAATCTGGCTTCATGTCAGCAGAGAATCAGTCTGCATGTCATAGCAGAGAATCAGGCTTCACGTCACCCAACATTGGAACAGTCCATTGGAATATATTTAGGCCCCGGCACCCAGACAGAGGAGAGGTTCATTCAACTTTGGGTAGCCTCGCAATATAATGGTAAAATGAAAATAAAAATAGGATTGAATGAGGAAGTGCCCTGGAGTCCAATAATATATGGTTAAGGGGAGGTAGTTAATGTCTAATCTGGACAAGGGACGGACAGATCCTGTGGGATCCATGCCTGGTTCATTTTTATGAACGTCAGCTTGTCCACATTGGCTGTAGACAGGCGGCTGCGTTTGTCTGTAATGACGCCCCCTGCCGTGCTGAATACACGTTCAGACAAAACGCTGGCCGCCGGGCAGGCCAGCACCTCCAAGGCATAAAAGGCTAGCTCTGGCCACGTGGACAATTTAGAGACCCAGAAGTTGAATGGGGCCGAACCATCAGTCAGTACGTGGAGGGGTGTGCACATGTACTGTTCCACCATGTTAGTGAAATGTTGCCTCCTGCTAACACGTTGCGTATCAGGTGGTGGTGCAGTTAGCTGTGGCGTGTTGACAAAAGTTTTCCACATCTCTGCCATGCTAACCCTGCCCTCAGAGGAGCTGGCATTGACACAGCTGCCTTGGCGACCTCTTGCTCCTCCTCTGCCTTGGCCTTGGGCTTCCACTTGTTCCCCTGTGACATTTGGGAATGCTCTCAGTAGCGCGTCTACCAACGTGCGCTTGTACTCGCGCATCTTCCTATCACGCTCCAGTGCAGGAAGTAAGGTGGGCACATTGTCTTTGTAGCGTGGATCCAGCAGGGTGGCAACCCAGTAGTCCGCACAGGTTAAAATGTGGGCAACTCTGCTGTCGTTGCGCAGGCACTGCAGCATGTAGTCGCTCATGTGTGCCAGGCTGCCCAGAGGTAAGGACAAGCTGTCCTCTGTGGGAGGCGTATCTTCATCGTCCTGCCTTTCCCCCCAGCCACGCACCAGTGATGGGCCCGAGCTGCGTTGGGTGCCACCCCGCTGTGACCATGCTTCATCCTCATCCTCCTCCACCTCCTCCTCGTCCTCGTCCTCCAGTAGTGGGCCCTGGCTGGCCACATTTGTACCTGGCCTCTGCTGTTGCCAAAAACCTCCCTCTGAGTCACTTCGAAGAGACTGGCCTGAAAGTGCTAAAAATGACCCCTCTTCTTCCTCCTCCTCCTCCTGGGCCACCTCCTCTTCCATCATCGCCCTAAGTGTTTTCTCAAGGAGACATAGAAGTGGTATTGTAACGCTGATAACGGCGTCATCGCCACTGGCCATGTTGGTGGAGTACTCGAAACAGCGCAACAGGGCACACAGGTCTTGCATGGAGGCCCAGTCATTGGTGGTGAAGTGGTGCTGTTCTGTAGTGCGACTGACCCGTGCGTGCTGCAGCTGAAACTCCACTATGGCCTGCTGCTGCTCGCACAGTCTGTCCAGCATGTGCAAGGTGGAGTTCCACCTGGTGGGCACGTCGCATATGAGGCGGTGAGCGGGAAGGCCGAAGTTACGCTGTAGCGCAGACAGGCGAGCAGCAGCAGGATGTGAACGCCGGAAGCGCGAACAGACGGCCCGCACTTTATGCAGCAGCTCTGACATGTCGGGGTAGTTGTGTATGAACTTCTGCACCACCAAATTCAGCACATGCGCCAAGCAAGGGATGTGCGTCAAATTGGCTAGTCCCAGAGCTGCAACGAGATTTCGCCCATTATCACACACCACCAGGCCGGGCTTGAGGCTCACCGGCAGCAACCACTCGTCGGTCTGTTGTTCTATACCCCGCCACAACTCCTGTGCGGTGTGGGGCCTGTCCCCCAAACATATGCGTTTCAGAATGGCCTGCTGACGTTTACCCCGGGCTGTGCTGAAGTTGGTGGTGAAGGTGTGTGGCTGACTGGATGAGCAGGTGGAAGAAGAGGAGGAGGAAGCCGAGAAGGAGGAGGTGGCAACAGGAGGCAAAGAATGTTGCCCTGCGATCCTTGGCGGCGGAAGGACATGCGCCAAACAGCTCTCCGCCTGGGGCCCAGCTTCCACTACATTTACCCAGTGTGCAGTTAGGGAGATATAGCGTCCCTGGCCGTGCTTACTGGTCCACGTATCTGTGGTTAGGTGGACCTTGCTACAGATGGCGTTGCGCAGTGCACACTTGATTTTATCGGATACTTGGTTGTGCAGGGAAGGCACGGCTCTCTTGGAGAAGTAGTGGCGGCTGGGAACAACATACTGTGGGACAGCAAGCGACATGAGCTGTTTGAAGCTGTCTGTGTCCACCAGCCTAAATGACAGCATTTCATAGGCCAGTAGTTTAGAAATGCTGGCATTCAGGGCCAGGGATCGAGGGTGGCTAGGTGGGAATTTACGCTTTCTCTCAAATGTTTGTGAGATGGAGAGCTGAACGCTGCCGTGTGACATGGTTGAGACGCTTGGTGACGGAGGTGGTGGTGGTGGTGTTGGTGGTACATCCACTGTTTGCTGGGCGGCAGGTGCCAACGTTCCTCCAGAGGCGGAGGAAGAGGCCGAGGCGGCAGCAGCAGAAGAGGCCGAGGCGGCAGCAGCAGAAGAGGTAGCAGGGGGAGCCTGAGTGACTTCCTTGGTTTTAAGGTGTTTACTCCACTGCAGTTCATGCTTTGCATGCAGGTGCCTGGTCATGCAGGTTGTGCTCAGGTTCAGAACGTTAATGCCTCGCTTCAGGCTCTGATGGCACAGCGTGCAAACCACTCGGGTCTTGTCGTCAGCACATTGTTTGAAGAAGTGCCATGCCAGGGAACTCCTTGAAGCTGCCTTTGGGGTGCTCGGTCCCAGATGGCGGCGGTCAGTAGCAGGCGGAGTCTCTTGGCGGCGGGTGTTCTGCTTTTGCCCACTGCTCCCTCTTTTGCTACGCTGTTGGCTCGGTCTCACCACTGCCTCTTTCTCCGAACTGTAAAAGTCAGTGGCACGACCTTCATTCCATGTGGGGTCTAGGACCTCATCGTCCCCTGCATCGTCTTCCACCCAGTCTTGATCCCTGACCTCCTGTTCAGTCTGCACACTGCAGAAAGACGCAGCAGTTGGCACCTGTGTTTCGTCATCATCAGAGACCTGCTAAGGTGGTATTCCCATGTCCTCATCATCAGGAAACATAAGTGGTTGTGCGTCAGTGCATTCTATGTCTTTCACCGCTGGGGAAGGGCTAGGTGGATGCCCTTGGGAAACCCTGCCAGCGGAGTCTTCAAACAGCATAAGAGACTGCTGCATAACTTGAGGCTGAGACAGTTTCCCTGGTATGCATGGGGGTGATGTGACAGACTCATGGGGTTGGTTTTCAGGCGCCATCTGTGCGCTTTCTGCAGAAGACTGGGTGGGAGATAATGTGAACGTGCTGGATCCACTGTTGGCCACCCAATTGACTAATGCCTGTACCTGCTCAGGCCTTACCATCCTTAGAACGGCATTGGGCCCCACCATATATCGCTGTAAATTCTGGCGGCTACTGGGACCTGAGGTAGTTGGTACACTAGGACGTGTGGATGTGGCAGAACGGCCACGTCCTCTCCCAGCACCAGAGGGTCCACTAACACCACCACGTCCATGTCCACGTCCGCGTCCCTTACTAGATGTTTTCCTCATTGTTATGGTTCACCACAACAACAAAAATATTATTTGGCCCAATGTATTGTATTCAAATTCAGCGGGATATAAATTTGAGGCCTAGTATTTAGGCGCTGGGTGACCGGTATGGATTTACTAACAGAATTAGACTTGGAAATGCACAGTAGCGTGTGTGTGAAGTTATTCTGAATGACCCTATGTGCACCTTGAATATTATATACCCTTTTAGGGATAGATTTCAAAAATCTCTGATATAGCAGAAACAGCTAAATTATGAAATTGCTAAATTGGGAATTGTATTTCAACCCAGAACAAAAAATGTGCTTTGACGGACACTAAATAACTTTCCCAGCCACAACAGGACAGCGGTAACGAGAGATTTAGCGGGATATAAATTTGAGGCCTAGTATTTAGGCGCTGGGTGACCGGTATGGATTTACTAACAGAATTGGACTTGGAAATGCACAGTAGCGTATGTGTGAAGTTATTCTGAATGACCCTATGTGCACCTTGAATATTATATACCCTTTTAGGGATAGATTTCAAATAGCTCTGATATAGCAGGAACCACTAAATTATGAAATTGCTAAATTGGGAATTGTATTTCAACCCAGAACAAAAAATGTGCTTTGACGGACACTAAATAACTTTCCCAGCCACAACAGGACAGCGGTAACGAGAGATTTAGCAGGATATAAATTTGAGGCCTAGTATTTAGGCGCTGGGTGACCGGTATGGATTTACTAACAGAATTGGACTTGGAAATGCACAGTAGCGTGTGTGTGAAGTTATTCTGAATGACCCTATGTGCACCTTGAATATTATATACCCTTTTAGGGATAGATTTCAAATAGCTCTGATATAGCAGGAACCACTAAATTATGAAATTGCTAAATTGGGAATTGTATTTCAACCCAGAAAAAAAATGTGCTTTGACGGACACTAAATAACTTACCGCTGTCCTGTTGTGGCTGGGAAAGTTATTTAGTGTCCGTCAAAGCACATTTTTTGTTCTGGGTTGAAATACAATTCCCAATTTAGCAATTTCATAATAAATGGTTTCTGCTATATCAGAGCTATTTGAAATCTATCCCTAAAAGGGTATATAATATTCAAGGTGCACATAGGGTCATTCAGAATAACTTCACACACACGCTACTGTGCATTTCCAAGTCTAATTCTGTTAGTAAATCCATACCGGTCACCCAGCGCCTAAATACTAGGCCTCAAATTTATATCCCGCTAAATCTCTCGTTACCGCTGTCCTGTTGTGGCTGGGAAACGAGAGATTTAGAGGGATTTAAATTTGAGGCCTAGTATTTAGGCGCTGGGTCACCGGTATGGATTTAGTGACAGAATTAGACTTGGAAATGCACAGTAGCGTGTGTGTGAAGTTATTCTGAATGACCCTATGTGCACCTTCAATATTATATACCCTTTTAGGGATAGATTTCAAATAGCTCTGATATAGCAGAAACCACTAAATTATGAAATTGCTAAATTGGGAATTGTATTTCAACCCTGAACAAAAAATGTGCTTTGACGGACACTAAATAACTTTCCCAGCCACAACAGGACAGCGGTAACGAGAGATTTAGCGGGATATAAATTTGAGGCCTAGTATTTAGGCGCTGGGTGATTGGTATGGATTTAGTGACAGAACTGGACTTGGAAATGCACAGTAGCGTGTGTGTGAAGTTATTCTGAATGACCCTATGTGCACCTTGAATATTATATACTCTTTTAGGGATAGATTTCAAATAGCTCTGATATAGCAGGAACCACTAAATTATGAAATTGCTAAATTGGGAATTGTATTTCAACCCTGAACAAAAAATGTGCTTTGACGGACACTAAATAACTTGCCCAGCCACAACAGTACAGCGGTAACGACAGATTTAGCGGGATATAAATTTGAGGCCTAGTATTTAGGCGCTGGGTGACCGGTATGGATTTAGTGACAGAATTAGACTGGGATATGGCCAAAAAATAACCACACTATTGCTGGTTAAATGCACTTGGTGACGGGCGCAGCTTGCCCCTGATTTAGTATATGGCCAAAAAATGAACAGACTATTGCTGGTTAAATGCACTTGGTGTGATAGCTTGACCAACCACACTACTGAGGGTTAAATGCACTTGGTGACGGGCGCAGCTTGCCCCTGATGTAGTATATGGCCAAAAAATGAACAGACTATTGCTGGTTAAATGCACTTGGTGTCACAGCTTGACCAACCACACTACTGAGGGTTAAATGCACTTGGTGACGGGCGCAGCTTGCCCCTGATGTAGTATATGGCCAAAAAATGAACAGACTATTGCTGGTTAAATGCACTTGGTGACAGGCGCAGCTTGCCCCTGTTTTAGTATATGGCCAAAAAATGAACAGACTATTGCTGGTTAAATGCACTTGGTGTGATAGCTTGACCAACCACACTACTGAGGGTTAAATGCACTTGGTGACGGGCGCAGCTTGCCCCTGATGTAGTATATGGCCAAAAAATGAACAGACTATTGCTGGTTAAATGCACTTGGTGACGGGCGCAGCTTGCCCCTGATTTAGTATATGGCCAAAAAAATGAACAGACTATTGCTGGTTAAATGCACTTGGTGTGATAGCTTGACCAACCACACTACTGAGGGTTAAATGCACTTGGTGACGGGCGCAGCTTGCCCCTGATGTAGTATATGGCCAAAAAATTAACAGACTATTGCTGGTTAAATGCACTTGGTGACGGGCGCAGCTTGCCCCTGATGTAGTATATGGCCAAAAAATAAACAGACTATTGCTGGTTAAATGCACTTGGTGTGACAGCTTCACCCTGATGTAGGCTTTAGCCAAAAAACAACCACACCATTGAGGGTTAAATGCACTTGGTCGCAGCTTGTGCTGGCGCACCACAAGACACAAAATGGCCGCCGATCACCCCAGAAAAATGTGACTGACAAACGGTCTGGGCAGCCTAAAAACAGTGAGCAATTGAGTATCAGCAGCTCAATGACCCACAGCTGCAGATCGATCAATAATCAAGTCCTTTGGAGGAGTTAATCTGCCTAATCTCGCCCTACTGTCGCAGCCGCAACCTCTCCCTACTCTAATCAGAGCAGAGTGACGGGCGGCGCTATGTGACTCCAGCTTAAATAGAGGCTGGGTCACATGGTGCTCTGGCCAATCACAGCCATGCCAATAGTAGGCATGGCTGTGATGGCCTCTTGGGGCAAGTAGTATGACGCTTGTTGATTGGCTGCTTTGCAGCCTTTCAAAAAGCGCCAAATAAGCGTCACAAAAGCGCCAAGAAAGCGACGAACACCGAACCCGAACCCGGACTTTTACGAAAATGTCCGGGTTCGGGTCCGTGTCACGGACACCCCAAAATTCGGTACGAACTCGAACTATACAGTTCGAGTTCGCTCATCCCTAGTCATACCATAATACGGATCTGGTTGTATTATGTCTTCTATAGCCATGACGGATCCATCATGAACATCATTGAAAGTCAATGGGGGACGGATCAGTTTTCTATTGTGTCAGAGAAAACAGATCCATTCCCATTGACTTACATTGTGTCACGATGGATCCATCTTGCTCCACACCACATCACAGATGGAAAAACGCTGCTTGCAGCGTTATTATGTCTGCGATGGGAGCGCAACCAAACAGAATGGAATGCATTTTGGTGCATTCCATTTCGTTCAGTTCAGTTTTGTCCCCATTGACAATAAATGGGGACAAAACTGAAGTTTTCTTCCGCTATTGAGATCCTATGATGGATCTCAATAGCGGAATTGAAAACGTTATTGTGAAAGTAGCCTAATACACATGCACTCATTCCTTTAAAAAGATCATGAAGGAATAGAAAAACATGGCTGCTGTAAGATCCTCACCTGCTTTGCACTCCAGGGGAACCAAGAGGGGTCCTCGTGGAGTTGCGGGACAGGTTATGCGTGTCTCTGATGCACCAGCGCTGACCCCTTTGCGAGCCAGTGCGGAGATGCGTTCGCGTGGACATCGGAGGGGAGGACCGTCGGAGTCCCGGGGACAGAGTGGCCAGGCGAGTGACAAGACGCCGCGTCCAGGGTTGTCTCCGGTGTCTCCTGCGACTTCCGTTTCCGCATCTGGGTCCACGCGCTCGCATACTCGCGCTGAGTCAATCATGCGTCCGTGCGTACGCACGAGGGCAGGTTTGCAAAGGGATACACGGTCGCGAGTACGCGCTTCTTATGCACTTCGTCGACCAGTGGCGCATATTATACTGACTCACAAGAGCAAAGTGGATTAGGGAGCCAGCCATGGGTTAATCAACTTGTGATTGCCTTAGGCCTTGTCCTCAGGTGCAGGGCAATTTGTTCACCTATGGTAGTGGACACTTGGCACCCTGGGATTGGTCAGCAGGCATTTAAAAGGAGGTCTCTCAGGGTGATCAGTGCCCACTGTTATTTTCCCTCAACCAGGTATAGGTCACAACTCCTAGTGACTGAAGACTGCCAGGAACTTTGTCCTTACAGTGGACCCAAGATCTGGAGTGACTCGACTGCCAAGTGCACAGCATCATTCAGCACTGGTTGGGACTATTCCTGGAATCTCCTTGCCTGTTTTTTTGTTATTATTCCTTGTTACCAGCAAGTGTCCTGGACGTTTATGTTTCTGGTGAATAAACACCTTTTTGCTTTCATCACTGGTCTGTTGGTTGGTGCCTTGCATTACAGCTGCTTATAGGGGTATTCCCATCACCGACAATAGTGGCTTATCGCTAGGATATGCCCCCATTGTCTGATAGGTGCGGGTCCCACCTCTGGGACCCACACCTACAATGAGAACAGAGTGAGGAGAGCTGTGGCTGGAGGACCACAGATTTTCCGGGGTCCGTCCACCACCAAGCGCTGCTCCCATAGAAATGAATGGGAGCGCACCGTGCACACGCGGCCCCTGCTCCAGTTCATTTCTATGGGGCAGACAGAAATAGCTATGCCAGCGCTCGGCTATTTTTGGCATCCCCATAGAAATGAACGGAGGCCGGCTGCGCAGTGTGCCCTTTGTTCATTTACCCGCTCTATTCTCATTAGATGCGGGTCCCAGAGGTGGGATCCGCACCTATCAGACAAACTCCACTATGGTCAAGACCAAAGAGCTGTGGAAGGACACCAGAAACAAAATTGTAGCCCTACACCAGGCTGGGAAGACTGAATCTGCAATAAGCAACCAGCTAGGTGTGAAGAAATCAACTATGGGAGCAATTATTTGAAAACGGAAGACATACAAGACCACTGATAAAAGACCACTGATAATCTCCCTCGTTCTGGGGCTCCATGCAAGATCTAACCCCGTGGGGTCAAAGTGATCACAAGAACGGTGAGCAAAAGTCCTAGAACCACATGGGGCGACCTAGTGAATGACCTGCAGAGAGCTGGGACCAAAGTAACAAAGGCTTCCATCAGTAACACACTATGCCGCCAGGTACTCAAATCCTGCAGTGCCAGACGTGTCCCCCTGCTTAAGCCAGTACATGTCCGGGCCTATCTGAAGTTTGTTAGAGAGCATTTGGATGATCCAGAAGAGGATTGGGAGAACGTCATATGGTCAGATAAAACCAAAGTAGAACTTTTTGGTAAAAACTCAACTCGTCGTGTTTGGAGGAGAAAAATTGCTGAGTTGCATCCAAAGAACACCTGTGAAGCATAGGGGTGGAAACATCATGCTTTGGGGCTGTTTTTCTGCAAAGGGACCAGGACGACTGATCCATGTAAAGGAAAGAATGAATGGGGCCTTGTATCATGAGATTTTGAGTGAAAACCTCCTTCCATCAGCAAGGGCATTGAAGATGAAACGTGGCTGGGTCTTTCAGCATGACAATGATCCCAAACACACCTCCTAGGGCAATGAAGGGGTGGCTTTGTAAGAAACATTTCAAGGTCCTGGAGTGGCCTAGCCAGTCTCCAGATCTCAACCCCATAGAAAACCTTTGGAGGGAGTTGAAAGTCCGTGTTGCCCAGCGACAGCCCCAAAACATCACTGCTCTAGAGGAGATCTGCATGGAGGAATGGGCCAAAATACCAGCAACAGTATGTGAAAACCTTGTGAAGACTAGTGTTGACCGCAAATATTCAAATAACTAATAATTTTTGCGAATATCGCAACTTCGAGAATTCACAAATATTTTGAATATAGTGCTATATATTCTCTATATAGAATATTCATGATTTACATCTGAAAACATGATTCCTCACTGCTTCTTACTTGTGGGTCAATGAGTCATTAGCCCACAAGCAGTTTAAGCAGGAAGGAATCATTTTTTCATATTGAAAAAAAAATTGACAAATATTCTAAATAACGTATATATTTGCTATATTGCTATATATTAGTTTTTTGAATATTCATCATATTCTAAAACAAGAATATATAGCGAATATTCGTAAAATACAAACATAGAGCAATTTAGCTAACGTAGTGCTATAATCTATTTTTCAAGAGTCCTAATTTTTTTTAAATCAGAAGTTAAGAAGACAAAAAAAAGTTACAACTATTAGACAAAGAACATTATAGCACTATATTAGCTAAATTGATCGATTCTACATTGCTTGTAAGTAGAGTTGAGCGAACACCTGGATGTTCGGGTTCGAGAAGTTCGGCCGAACATGCCGGAAATGTTCGGGTTCGGGATCCGAACCCGATCCGAACTTCGTCCCGAACCCGAACCCCATTGAAGTCAATGGGGACCCGAACTTTTCGGCACTAAAAAGGCTGTAAAACAGCCCAGGAAAGAGCTAGAGGGCTGCAAAAGGCAGCAACATGTAGGTAAATCCCCTGCAAACAAATGTGGATAGGGAAATGAATTAAAATAAAAATTAAATAAATAAAAATTAACCAAAATCAATTGGAGAGAGGTTCCATAGCAGAGAATCTGGCTTCCCGTCACCCACCACTGGAACAGTCCATTCTCAGATATTTAGGCCCCGGCACCCAGGCAGAGGAGAGAGGTCCCGTAACAGAGAATCTGTCTTCATGTCAGCAGAGAATTAGTCTGCATGTCATAGCAGAGAATGAGGCTTCACGTCAGCCACCACTGCAACAGTCCATTGGCATATATTTAGGCCCAGCACCCAGGCAGAGGAGGGAGGTCCCGTAACAGAGAATCTGTCTTCATGTCAGCAGAGAATTAGTCTGCATGTCATAGCAGAGAATGAGGCTTCACGTCAGCCACCACTGCAACAGTCCATTGGCATATATTTAGGCCCAGCACACACACAGGCAGAGGAGAGAGGTCCCGTAACAGAGAATCTGGCTTCATGTCAGCAGAGAATCAGTCTGCATGTCATAGCAGAGAATGAGGCTTCACGTCAGCCACCACTGCAACAGTCCATTGTCATAAATTTAGGCCCAGCACCCAGGCAGAGGAGAGAGGTCCCGTAACAGAGGATCTGGCTTCATGTCAGCAGAGAATCAGTCTGCATGTCATAGCAGAGAATCAGGCTTCACGTCAGCCACCACTGCAACAGTCCATTGTCATAAATTTAGGCCCAGCACCCAGGCAGAGGAGAGAGGTCCCGTAACAGACAATCTGGCTTCATGTCAGCAGAGAATTAGTCTGCATGTCATAGCAGAGAATGAGGCTTCACGTCAGCCACCACTGCAACAGTCCATTGGCATATATTTAGGCCTAGCACACAGGCAGAGGAGAGAGGTCCCGTAACAGACAATCTGGCTTCATGTCAGCAGAGAATCAGTCTGCATGTCATAGCAGAGAATGAGGCTTCACGTCACCCACCACTGCAACAGTCCATTGGCATATATTTAGGCCTAGCACACAGGCAGAGCAGAGAGGTCCCGTAACAGACAATCTGGCTTCATGACAGCAGAGAATCAGTCTGCATGTCATAGCAGAGAATCAGGCTTCACGTCAGCCACCACTGCAACAGTCCATTGTCATAAATTTAGGCCCAGCACCCAGGCAGAGGAGAGAGGTCCCGTAACAGAGGATCTGGCTTCATGTCAGCAGAGAATCAGTCTGCATGTCATAGCAGAGAATCAGGCTTCACGTCAGCCACCACTGCAACAGTCCATTGTCATAAATTTAGGAACAGCACCCAGGCAGAGGAGAGAGGTCCCGTAACAGACAATCTGGCTTCATGTCAGCAGAGAATTAGTCTGCATGTCATAGCAGAGAATGAGGCTTCACGTCAGCCACCACTGCAACAGTCCATTGGCATATATTTAGGCCTAGCACACAGGCAGAGGAGAGAGGTCCCGTAACAGACAATCTGGCTTCATGTCAGCAGAGAATCAGTCTGCATGTCATAGCAGAGAATGAGGCTTCACGTCACCCACCACTGCAACAGTCCATTGGCATATATTTAGGCCCAGCACCCAGGCAGAGGAGAGAGGTCCCGTAACAGAGGATCTGGCTTCATGTCAGCAGAGAATCAGTCTGCATGTCATAGCAGAGAATCAGGCTTCACGTCAGCCACCACTGCAACAGTCCATTGTCATAAATTTAGGCCCAGCACCCAGGCAGAGGAGAGAGGTCCCGTAACAGACAATCTGGCTTCATGTCAGCAGAGAATTAGTCTGCATGTCATAGCAGAGAATGAGGCTTCACGTCAGCCACCACTGCAACAGTCCATTGGCATATATTTAGGCCCAGCACCCAGGCAGAGGAGAGAGGTCCCGTAACAGACAATCTGGCTTCATGTCAGCAGAGAATCAGTCTGCATGTCATAGCAGAGAATGAGGCTTCACGTCAGCCACCACTGCAACAGTCCATTGGCATATATTTAGGCCTAGCACACAGGCAGAGGAGAGAGGTCCCGTAACAGACAATCTGGCTTCATGTCAGCAGAGAATCAGTCTGCATGTCATAGCAGAGAATGAGGCTTCACATCACCCACCACTGCAACAGTCCATTGGCATATATTTAGGCCTAGCACACAGGCAGAGCAGAGAGGTCCCGTAACAGACAATCTGGCTTCATGACAGCAGAGAATCAGTCTGCATGTCATAGCAGAGAATGAGGCTTCACGTCACCCACCACTGCAACAGTCCATTGGCATATATTTAGGCCTAGCACACAGGCAGAGCAGAGAGGTCCCGTAACAGACGATCTGGCTTCATGTCAGCAGAGAATCAGTCTGCATGTCATAGCAGAGAATGAGGCTTCACGTCACCCACCACTGCAACAGTCCATTGGCATATATTTAGGCCTAGCACACAGGCAGAGCAGAGAGGTCCCGTAACAGACAATCTGGCTTCATGTCAGCAGAGAATCAGTCTGCATGTCATAGCAGAGAATCAGGCTTCACGTCAGCCACCACTGCAACAGTCCATTGTCATAAATTTAGGCCCAGCACCCAGACAGAGGAGAGAGGTCCCGTAACAGACAATCTGGCTTCATGTCAGCAGAGAATTAGTCTGCATGTCATAGCAGAGAATCAGGCTTCATGTCAGCCACCACTGCAACAGTCCATTGGCATATATTTAGGCCTAGCACACAGGCAGAGGAGAGGTTCATTCAACTTTGGGTAGCCTCGCAATATAATGGTAAAATGAAAATAAAAATAGGATTGAATGAGGAAGTGCCCTGGAGTCCAATAATATATGGTTATGGGGAGGTAGTTAATGTCTAATCTGGACAAGGGACGGACAGGTCCTGTGGGATCCATGCCTGGTTCATTTTTATGAACGTCAGCTTGTCCACATTGGCTGTAGACAGGCGGCTGCGTTTGTCTGTAATGACGCCCCCTGCCGTGCTGAATACACGTTCAGACAAAACGCTGGCTGCCGGGCAGGCCAGCACCTCCAAGGCATAAAAGGCTAGCTCTGGCCACGTGGACAATTTAGAGACCCAGAAGTTGAATGGGGCCGAACCATCAGTCAGTACGTGGAGGGGTGTGCACACGTACTGTTCCACCATGTTAGTGAAATGTTGCCTCCTGCTAACACGTTGCGTATCAGGTGGTGGTGCAGTTAGCTGTGGCGTGTTGACAAAAGTTTTCCACATCTCTGCCATGCTAACCCTGCCCTCAGAGGAGCTGGCCGTGACACAGCTGCCTTGGCGACCTCTTGCTCCTCCTCTGCCTTGGCCTTGGGCTTCCACTTGTTCCCCTGTGACATTTGGGAATGCTCTCAGTAGCGCGTCTACCAACGTGCGCTTGTACTCGCGCATCTTCCTATCACGCTCCAGTGCAGGAAGTAAGGTGGGCACATTGTCTTTGTAGCGTGGATCCAGCAGGGTGGCAACCCAGTAGTCCGCACAGGTTAAAATGTGGGCAACTCTGCTGTCGTTGCGCAGGCACTGCAGCATGTAGTCGCTCATGTGTGCCACGCTGCCCAGGGTTAAGGACAAGCTGTCCTCTGTGGGAGGCGTATCATCATCGTCCTGCCTTTCCCCCCAGCCACGCACCAGTGATGGACCCGAGCTGCGTTGGGTGCCACCCCGCTGTGACCATGCTTCATCCTCATCCTCCTCCACCTCCTCCTCATCCTCGTCCTCCTCGTCCTCCAGTAGTGGGCCCTGGCTGGCCACATTTGTACCTGGCCTCTGCTGTTGCCAAAAACCTCCCTCTGAGTCACTTCGAAGAGACTGGCCTGAAAGTGCTAAAAATGACCCCTCTTCCTCCTCCTCCTCCTCCTCCTGGGCCACCTCCTCTTCCATCATCGCCCTAAGTGTTTTCTCAAGGAGACATAGAAGTGGTATTGTAACGCTGATAACGGTGTCATCGCCACTGGCCATGTTGGTGGAGTACTCGAAACAGCGCAACAGGGCACACAGGTCTCGCATGGAGGCCCAGTCATTGGTGGTGAAGTGGTGCTGTTCTGTAGTGCGACTGACCCGTGCGTGCTGCAGCTGAAACTCCACTATGGCCTGCTGCTGCTCGCACAGTCTGTCCAGCATGTGCAAGGTGGAGTTCCACCTGGTGGGCACGTCGCATATGAGGCGGTGAGCGGGAAGGCCGAAGTTACGCTGTAGCGCAGACAGGCGAGCAGCAGCAGGATGTGAACGCCGGAAGCGCGAACAGACGGCCCGCACTTTATGCAGCAGCTCTGACATGTCGGGGTAGTTGTGAATGAACTTCTGCACCACCAAATTCAGCACATGCACCAAGCAAGGGATGTGCGTCAAATTGGCTAGTCCCAGAGCTGCAACGAGATTTCGCCCATTATCACACACCACCAGGCCGGGCTTGAGGCTCACCGGCAGCAACCACTCGTCGGTCTGTTGTTCAATACCCCGCCACAACTCCTGTGCGGTGTGGGGCCTGTCCCCCAAACATATGAGTTTCAGAATGGCCTGCTGACGTTTACCCCGGGCTGTGCTGAAGTTGGTGGTGAAGGTGTGTGGCTGACTGGATGAGCAGGTGGAAGAAGAGGAGGAGGAAGCCGAGAAGGAGGAGGTGGCAACAGGAGGCAAAGAATGTTGCCCTGCGATCCTTGGCGGCGGAAGGACGTGCGCCAAACAGCTCTCCGCCTGGGGCCCAGCTGCCACTACATTTACCCAGTGTGCAGTTAGGGAGATATAGCGTCCCTGGCCGTGCTTACTGGTCCACGTATCTGTGGTTAGGTGGACCTTGCCACAGATGGCGTTGCGCAGTGCACACTTGATTTTATCGGATACTTGGTTGTGCAGGGAAGGCACGGCTCTCTTGGAGAAGTAGTGCCGGCTGGGAACAACATACTGTGGGACAGCAAGCGACATGAGCTGTTTGAAGCTGTCTGTGTCCACCAGCCTAAATGACAGCATTTCATAGGCCAGTAGTTTAGAAATGCTGGCATTCAGGGCCAGGGATCGAGGGTGGCTAGGTGGGAATTTACGCTTTCTATCAAATGTTTGTGAGATGGAGAGCTGAACGCTGCCGTGTGACATGGTTGAGACGCTTGGTGACGGAGGTGGTGGTGGTGGTGTTGGTGGTACATCCCCTGTTTGCTGGGCGGCAGGTGCCAACGTTCCTCCAGAGGCGGAGGAAGAGGCCGAGGCGGCAGCAGCAGAATAGGCCGAGGCGGCAGCAGCAGAAGAGGTAGCAGGGGGAGCCTGAGTGACTTCCTTGGTTTTAAGGTGTTTACTCCACTGCAGTTCATGCTTTGCATGCAGGTGCCTGGTCATGCAGGTTGTGCTCAGGTTCAGAACGTTAATGCCTCGCTTCAGGCTCTGATGGCACAGCGTGCAAACCACTCGGGTCTTGTCGTCAGCACATTGTTTGAAGAAGTGCCATGCCAGGGAACTCCTTGAAGCTGCCTTTGGGGTGCTCGGTCCCAGATGGCGGCGGTCAGTAGCAGGTGGAGTCTCTTGGCGGCGGGTGTTCTGCTTTTGCCCACTGCTCCCTCTTTTGCTACGCTGTTGGCTCGGTCTCACCACTGCCTCTTCCTCCGAACTGTGAAAGTCAGTGGCACGACCTTCATTCCATGTGGGGTCTAGGACCTCATCGTCCCCTGCATCGTCTTCCACCCAGTCTTGATCCCTGACCTCCTGTTCAGTCTGCACACTGCAGAAAGACGCAGCAGTTGGCACCTGTGTTTCGTCATCATCAGAGACATGCTGAGGTGGTATTCCCATGTCCTCATCATCAGGAAACATAAGTGGTTGTGCGTCAGTGCATTCTATGTCTTTCACCGCTGGGGAAGGGCTAGGTGGATGCCCTTGGGAAACCCTGCCAGCGGAGTCTTCAAACAGCATAAGAGACTGCTGCATAACTTGAGGCTGAGACAGTTTCCCTGGTATGCATGGGGGTGATGTGACAGACTGATGGGGTTGGTTTTCAGGCGCCATCTGTGCGCTTTCTGCAGAAGACTGGGTGGGAGATAATGTGAACGTGCTGGATCCACTGTCGGCCACCCAATTGACTAATGCCTGTACCTGCTCAGGCCTTACCATCCTTAGAACGGCATTGGGCCCCACCATATATCGCTGTAAATTCTGGCGGCTACTGGGACCTGAGGTAGTTGGTACACTAGGACGTGTGGATGTGGCAGAACGGCCACGTCCTCTCCCAGCACCAGAGGGTCCACTAACACCACCACGACCATGTCCACGTCCGCGTCCCTTACTAGATGTTTTTCTCATTGTTATGGTTCACCACAACAACAAATATATTATTTGGCCCAATGTATTGTATTCAAATTCAGCGGGATATAAATTTGAGGCCTAGTATTTAGGCGCTGGGTGACCGGTATGGATTTAGTGACAGAATTAGACTTGGAAATGCACAGAAGCGTGTGTGTGTGAAGTTATTCTGAATGACCCAATGTGCACCTTGAATATTATATACCCTTTTAGGGATAGATTTCAAATAGCTCTGATATAGCAGAAACCACTAAATTATGAAATTGCTAAATTGGGAATTGTATTTCAACCCAGAACAAAAAATGTGCTTTGACGGACACTAAATAACTTTCCCAGCCACAACAGGACAGCGTTAACGAGAGATTTAGCAGGATATAAATTTGAGGCCTAGTATTTAGGCGCTGGGTGACAGGTATGGGTTTAGTGACAGAATTAGACTTAGAAATACACAGTAGCGGGTGTGTGTGAAGTTATTCTGAATGACCCAATGTGCACCTTGAATATTATATACCCTTTTAGGGATAGATTTCAAATAGCTCTGATATAGCAGAAACCACTAAATTATGAAATTGCTAAATTGGGAATTGTATTTCAACCCAGAACAAAAAATGTGCTTTGACGGACACTAAATAACTTTCCCAGCCACAACAGGACAGCGTTAACGAGAGATTTAGCAGGATATAAATTTGAGGCCTAGTATTTAGGCGCTGGGTGACAGGTATGGGTTTAGTGACAGAATTAGACTTAGAAATACACAGTAGCGGGTGTGTGTGAAGTTATTCTGAATGACCCAATGTGCACCTTGAATATTATATACCCTTTTAGGGATAGATTTCAAATAGCTCTGATATAGCAGAAACCACTAAATTATGAAATTGCTAAATTGGGAATTGTATTTCAACCCAGAACAAGAAATGTGCTTGAACGGACACTAAATAACTCGCCCAGCTACAGCACTAAGGACAGATTTAGCTGGATATAAATTTGAGGCCTAGTATTTAGGCGCTGGGTGACAGGTATGGGTTTAGTGACAGAATTAGACTTGGAAATGCACAGTAGCGGGTGTGTGAAGTTATTCTGAATGTCCCTATGTGCACCTTCAATATAATCTACCCTTTTAGGGATAGATTTCAAATAGCTCTGATATAGCAGAAACCACTAAATTATGAAATTGCTAAATTGGGAATTGTATTTCAACCCAGAACAAGAAATGTGCTTGAACGGACACTAAATAACTCGCCCAGCTACAGCACTAAGGACAGATTTAGCTGGATATAAATTTGAGGCCTAGTATTTAGGCGCTGGGTGACAGGTATGGGTTTAGTGACAGAATTAGACTTGGAAATACACAGTAGCGGGTGTGTGTGAAGTTATTCTGAATGACCCAATGTGCACCTTGAATATTATATACCCTTTTAGGGATAGATTTCAAATAGCTCTGATATAGCAGAAACCACTAAATTATGAAATTGCTAAATTGGGAATTGTATTTCAACCCAGAACAAGAAATGTGCTTGAACGGACACTAAATAACTCGCCCAGCTACAGCACTAAGGACAGATTTAGCTGGATATAAATTTGAGGCCTAGTATTTAGGCGCTGGGTGACAGGTATGGGTTTAGTGACAGAATTAGACTTGGAAATGCACAGTAGCGGGTGTGTGAAGTTATTCTGAATGTCCCTATGTGCACCTTCAATATGACCTACCCTTTTAGGGATAGATTTCAAATAGCTCTGATATAGCAGAAACCACTAAATTATGAAATTGCTAAATTGGGAATTGTATTTCAACCCAGAACAAGAAATGTGCTTGAACGGACACTAAATAACTTGCCCAGCTACAGCACTAAGGACAGATTTAGCTGGATATAAATTTGAGGCCTAGTATTTAGGCGCTGGGTGACAGGTATGGGTTTAGTGACAGAATTAGACTTGGAAATGCACAGTAGCGGGTGTGTGAAGTTATTCTGAATGTCCCTATGTGCACCTTCAATATGATCTACCCTTTTAGGGATAGATTTCAAATAGCTCTGATATAGCAGAAACCACAAAATTATGAAATTGCTAAATTGGGAATTGTATTTCAACCCAGAACAAGAAATGTGCTTGAACGGACACTAAATAACTCGCCCAGCTACAGCACTAACGACAGATTTAGCTGGATATGAATTTGAGGCCTAGTATTTAGGCGCTGGGTGACAGGTATGGGTTTAGTGACAGAATTAGACTTGGAAATACACAGTAGCGGGTGTGTGTGAAGTTATTCTGAATGACCCAATGTGCACCTTGAATATTATATACCCTTTTAGGGATAGATTTCAAATAGCTCTGATATAGCAGAAACCACTAAATTATGAAATTGCTAAATTGGGAATTGTATTTCAACCCAGAACAAGAAATGTGCTTGAACGGACACTAAATAACTCGCCCAGCTACAGCACTAAGGACAGATTTAGCTGGATATAAATTTGAGGCCTAGTATTTAGGCGCTGGGTGACAGGTATGGGTTTAGTGACAGAATTAGACTTGGAAATGCACAGTAGCGGGTGTGTGAAGTTATTCTGAATGTCCCTATGTGCACCTTCAATATGATCTACCCTTTTAGGGATAGATTTCAAATAGCTCTGATATAGCAGAAACCACTAAATTATGAAATTGCTAAATTGGGAATTGTATTTCAACCCAGAACAAGAAATGTGCTTGAACGGACACTAAATAACTCGCCCAGCTACAGCACTAAGGACAGATTTAGCTGGATATAAATTTGAGGCCTAGTATTTAGGCGCTGGGTGACAGGTATGGGTTTAGTGACAGAATTAGACTTGGAAATGCACAGTAGCGGGTGTGTGAAGTTATTCTGAATGTCCCTATGTGCACCTTCAATATGATCTACCCTTTTAGGGATAGATTTCAAATAGCTCTGATATAGCAGAAACCACTAAATTATGAAATTGCTAAATTGGGAATTGTATTTCAACCCAGAACAAGAAATGTGCTTGAACGGACACTAAATAACTCGCCCAGCTACAGCACTAACGACAGATTTAGCTGGATATGAATTTGAGGCCTAGTATTTAGGCGCTGGGTGACAGGTATGGGTTTAGTGACAGAATTAGACTTGGAAATGCACAGTAGCGGGTGTGTGAAGTTATTCTGAATGACCCTATGTGCACCTTGAATATTATATACCCTTTTAGGGATAGATTTCAAATAGCTCTGATACAGCAGAAACCACTAAATTTTTAAATTGCTAAATTGGGAATTGTATTTCAACCCAGAACAAAAAATGTGCTTTGACGGACACTAAATAACTTTCCCAGCCACAACAGGACAGCGGTAACGAGAGATTTAGCGGGATATAAATTTGAGGCCTAGTATTTAGGCGCTGGGTGACCGGTATGGATTTAGTGACAGAATTAGACTGGGATATGGCCAAAAAATAACCACACTATTGCTGGTTAAATGCACTTGGTGATGGGCGCAGCTTGCCCCTGATGTAGTATATGGCCAAAAAATGAACAGACTATTGCTGGTTAAATGCACTTGGTGTCACAGCTTGACCAACCACACTACTGAGGGTTAAATGCACTTGGTGACGGGCGCAGCTTGCCCCTGATGTAGTATATGGCCAAAAAATGAACAGACTATTGCTGGTTAAATGCACTTGGTGACGGGCGCAGCTTGCCCCTGATTTAGTATATGGCCAAAAAATGAACAGACTATTGCTGGTTAAATGCACTTGGTGTGATAGCTTGACCAACCACACTACTGAGGGTTAAATGCACTTGGTGACGGGCGCAGCTTGCCCCTGATGTAGTATATGGCCAAAAAATAAACAGACTATTGCTGGTTAAATGCACTTGGTGTGACAGCTTCACCCTGATGTAGGCTTTAGCCAAAAAACAAACGCACCATTAAGGGTTAAATGCACTTGGTGACAGGCGCAGCTTGCCCCTGATGTAGTATATGGCCAAAAAATAAACAGACTATTGCTGGTTAAATGCACTTGGTGTGACAGCTTCACCCTGATGTAGGCTTTAGCCAAAAAACAACCACACCATTGAGGGTTAAATGCACTTGGTCGCAGCTTGTGCTGGCGCACCACAAGACACAAAATGGCCGCCGATCACCCCAGAAAAATGTGACTGACAAACGGTCTGGGCAGCCTAAAAACAGTGAGCAATTGAGGATCAGCAGCTCAATGATCCACAGCTGCAGATCGATCAGTTAATCAAGTCCTTTGGAGGAGTTAATCTGCCTAATCTCGCCCTACTGTCGCAGCCGCAACCTCTCCCTACGCTAATCAGAGCAGAGTGACGGGCGGCGCTATGTGACTCCAGCTTAAATAGAGGCTGGGTCACATGGTGCTCTGGCCAATCACAGCCATGCCAATAGTAGGCATGGCTGTGATGGCCTCTTGGGGCAAGTAGTATGACGCTTGTTGATTGGCTGCTTTGCAGCCTTTCAAAAAGCGCCAAGAAAGCGTCACAAAAGCGCGAAGAAAGCGACGAACACCGAACCCGAACCCGGACTTTTACGAAAATGTCCGGGTTCGGGTCCGTGTCACGGACACCCCAAAATTCGGTACGAACCCGAACTATACAGTTCGAGTTCGCTCATCCCTACTTGTAAGTTTTCTTTTCCCTATTATGGTGGCTGACTAAATACTGCAAAATTTTGCAAAAGTTGTTCTTTCAAACTGCTAACTCAATACCAAGAGTATAATTTATGGAAGGTTCATCACAACTAACCTTTGGCAGATCTACCCCATGGCAGAATGTTCCTGGAACAGGTGCAGATTCTTGTCGTAGTGAGGACCCTGAACTGATTTAGTCCATTATTATTGGAATGAGCCAAAGGCAGATGTTTAAATTTGGGGAAGTGCCAGAAATGAAGGTTTTGATGGAACATCAAGCCCCTTCCTTCATGCTTTGTGGTGCATCTGGGTCAGCTGCCATTTACAGTATATTAACATTAACAGCTTTGCTTTTCCCAGAAGACTTGTCAGCTATATCACCCATCAATTGCAGTCAAATTGGTAAACTAAAAGCTTACAAAAGAAGCATGGTAAAATCAAAACTTTAGGCTAATGTTATGTAGACAGGAATCAAAAAATAAAATTGTGTATATTATAGAAAATAAGATGATAGCTAGACAGAGAAATACAGGGACCGATAAAAGATAGAAAGGTAAAAGATATATATATATATATATATGAGATAGATAGGTAGATATGAGATAGGTATGTAGATAGATAATAGATAGATAGATATAATAGATAGTGTTGAGCGTGAATATTAGAATAGCAAATTTTAATGGCGAATATCGGCACTTCGAGAATTTGAGAATATTTAGAATATAGTGCTAAATTTTCGTAATGACAAATATTCGTCATTTTTTTTCCATCTGAACACATGATTCCTCCCTGTTTCTTGCTTGTGGGCCAATTATGTCATTGGCCCACAAGCAAGTAGCAGGGAGGAATCATGTGTTCACTTCAGATGGAAAAAAATGAGGAATATTCTAAAAAACGAATATATAGCATTATATTGAATATAGTGCTATATATTCGTTTTTTAGAATATTCCTCATTTTTTTTCCATCTGAAGTCATGATTCCTCCCTGCTTAAGTTGCTTGTGGGCCAATGACTCATTGGCCCACAAGCAAGAAGCAGGGAGGAATCATGTGTTCAGATGGAAAAAATTATGAATATTCTAAAAATGAATATATAGCACTATATTAAATATAGTGCTATATATTAGTTTTTTTTTTATATTCCTCATTTTTTTCCATCTGAAGTGAACACATGATTCCTCCCTGCTTCTTGCTTGTGGGCCAATGACATCATGGCCCACAAGCAAGAAGCAGGGAGGAAGCATGTGTTCAGATGGACAAAAAAATGGATTAGATAGATAGATAGATAGATAGATAGATAGATAGATAGATATTAGATATGAGATAGATATATAGTAGTCTCCATCACAGTTTATGTAAAAAATTCTAGGAAAAAATGCTGTTCTATTTTGTTCAGTTTTTGTTTATGGACACCCAACGGATGCAATCATAGCAAACGGGGTCCGTCAGGTGCCATTGGTTTCTGCTTTGATTATTTTCATTGTTCTGCCCCTAGAACAGAACAATGGAAATAATAAGTAGAGATGTGACCATAGCCAGTGGAGTGCCTAGGGTGTTTGGCACCCGGGGCAGGTCCTTTCTCTGGCACCCCCCCCCCCCCCCACCCGCAAATACTTTTAAAAAATTGTACCCCCCTCACAGTAGTATTGCCCTCATTGTACAACCTTAACAGTAATTTTATACAGATGTGTGCCCGCTCACAGTAGTTATGCCCACAATGTGCCCTCGAAAAGTAGTTATGCCCTCTCTGTGCCCCTTTCACAGTTGTAATGCCCCCTCTGTGTGCCTTATTCACAGTAATAATACCCATTGTGTCCTTTTCATAGTAATAATCCTTATTGTGCCCCCTTTATAGTAATAATGCCCACTGTGCCCCCTTCACAGTAATAATGCCCACTGTGCCCCCTTCACAGTAATAATGCCCACTGTGCCCCCTTCACAGTAATAATGCCCATTGTGCCCCTTCACAGTAATAATGCTCATTGTGCCCCCTTCTCAGTAATAATGCCCACCGTGCTAGTAATGCCCTCTGTGACCCCTCCATGGTAGAAATCACCATTTTGCCGCTGTGAGGAATATGGATTAATATTTACTGTCAGCCATGTCCTCACACCCACCATTTGCTGAAAGATGGCAGAGGAAATCAAGCTCCATAGGAGGGCCCTGCTTTAAAGCCACCGCCAGATAGCAGAAAACTCCTAGCAGGCTACATTTGGTTACATTTCACACCTTCAGTCAGACAACACGGGTCCTGCTGGAAAACCCCCAGCAGGAGGTATCAGCGTTGCCAGGATCAATGAAACCTCCCAGACATGTTGGCACCTACATTTCATAAGGAATTATGAATTGTCTGTCCATCCCCGGCATAATTCAGTTATCTTTTTTGCGATCCTGGGGCAAAGCCAAATGTCCAAGTAGTCCTGGCTTAAGGCTAGGATGTCCGGGAGGGGCGATATACCTATCTCCCCACAGAAACCAACTAATGGTACCATATTTGGACTTTACTTGTAGCCGGAACCCAGGCAGATCCGTTGGTCCCAGAACCATCTCCCTGTGACCTTCTGGCCTGGAGCTATGAACACTAAAGAGTTTTGTGGGTCATTTGCTGCCAGCCCAGAAAGAGGGGGGGTGGGCCCGGGTGGGCCCGGGTGGGCCCCTCCCAAAGGCTGGGAGGGGAGGGATCGGCTACAGGTTAAAAGGCTTGTGCCAGCAAGCAGGCGTGTCTTTTCTCTGAAAGGGGGTCACATCGTGCAATATGTTTAGAGGGACCTGGAAACGGCTGACATCACTGCCTCCGACGTGAATACAGCTAAGAACTCATCACTACCCAAAGGACTCATATATCTGGTAAACTGACTTATTGTTCTGCTTAACCCTGTTGTACGTATATCACCTGTATCTGTAACCTCAGACCACTGTATATATTCTCTGTGTATATTGTCTCATCTAATGTGCCCTGAAGGCAATTAAATATATAATTTAATATTGTGCTATGTTGTATCTCGATCACGAATCCCCATGTCCATGTTTCGGCCTAGTTATAAGCTACCGTGAGTTGGTTTCTCACCCTATATAAGCCCGTTAGCAGACCGGGCTTATATCAAACGAGAAGCTGGTGGCAGATACCCGGGCTGAGACAGCGCTGTTTTCACTGTGGCAGTGAAATGGCTCTCTCAGCTTGTTGCCTCTCTGTGCCCACGTGGACAGGAGGTGTCTGTGTAAACTGTACCAAGCTGACCTTACCTGCTCCTCTGGAGGGCTTAATGTCACACTTGCTTTGGTAACCCGTGACGATACCGCGTCTCGTGAGTTTGACGTAGGTGACGTCAAGCGATCACGAGGCGTGGTATTCGTCACAGCCCCTTCACAGTAATAATGCCATTGTGCCCCCTTCACAGTAATAATGCCTACTGTGCCCCCTTCCCAGTAATAATGCCATTGTGCCCCTTCACAGTAATAATGCCCATTGTGCCTTCACAGTAATAATGCCCATTGTGCCCCGTTCACAGTAATAATGCCACCTGTGTTAGTAATGCCCTCTGTGCCCCCTCCACAGTAAAAATCCCCATGGTGCCCCCCCTTCACAGTAATAATGCCCACTGTGCCCCCTTCATTGTAGTAATGCCCTCTGGCTCTGTGCCCCCTCCATACACAAACAAAGGATAAACTGAGACTAGACGGGTATAGTAGAAAAATTATATACATATACTTTATTAAACAATACATAAAAAATTTATATTTTAATTGGGTGATATATCACATCAGATAAAAAGGTGGACTACACCTGAGAGGACATGACATAGTTACAAACATACAAATAAGGGGGGGGGGGGGCAATGAGGTAAATACCTAGTTATATCTCAGCTAAGGTTCACAAGTAGCTAGAAAAAGTGCAAGAGCATATCTCAAAGCTTGTAGCATATAAATACATATACAGGATCTGTTTCACATACAGAAAAGTTCTCTACATATATCACAGATATCCACAAACTATGCTGATGTATATGCATGTATCTCCACTGCCAGTGCATCAAATTAGGACATACATGCATATAGTGCACGGACCCAACCCCTCATAAGAAGAGGGACTAGTACCTTGAATCAAGCAAGGAAAATGTGCACATTGTGAAGACTATATAAACAGAGTCCCATAAAGATGCATGAACGTGCATGTGCATGCCGCCTCAGGGGCAGATAGATATAACTACTAATGTCCCAAAGATGGAGCAGTACATGGACATGCACATACAAATATACGCACCCTGGAATCAACTGAATGACTATATCAAGAAAGATGCAAACAAAGCCTCAAAAAATAAAAAGAGATAGCTGAATCATGCTACAATACCATTAGCTAGCAAAGCAAAGAGTAGCTTCACACTATAGCATTACGTACACATATAATAGACAGTCCAAACTCAGGAGAGCCACGTACCCCCTCCATAGTAGAAATGCCCATTGTGCCCCCTTCACATTAGTAATGCCTCCTGTGCCCCCTCCATAGTAGTAATACCCTCTGTGCCCCCAGCTGTTTGAAGTAAGGGCTGCGCTTATATGAGAGCTGCTTTCTCTGTTCTGTTCACCTGCCCGTCCTAGCATTTGCAGTGATGAGCAGGTAAAGCAGGCAGTGCTTATACAAAAAAAAAAAAAAAAACGGACAACCCCTTTATAGACATACTTGGAAAACATTACATACAGCACTACAGAAAGCACAGGGTAATACAGCGCCACATACCTCTTACATCCAGTGACTTCTCTTCTCTAATGTAGATATTCTCTTTCCTCTTCTTCTCCTGTTAGACCAGACCACCATGGTGACTTCTTTCAGCCACGCCTCGTCTCTGCAGAGTTTAACAAACAGACTACTTTTCCATCATCCTCCCACCTTCTCAACACCCCATCCTGCCACCCCTAATACTATGTCCGCTATGCTCCCCAATACTTTCCTGCAGCAACAGTCCCCCTGAAAATACTTGTACAGTACCATACAGATAGTGTGTCAGTACAAAAACACCCTTCTATATTGTGTGCTAGTTATAAAAAAACACCTTTCTTTCAGATCAGACCCCCATATAAAACCCTAAATGAGATCCCCCCAATCTCAGACCAAACCCCCTTTAGACCTCTATGTCAGACCCCATATAAGACCCCAGGTTTAAACCTCAGATCAGACCCCATTAGACCCCCATTAGACCTCCATGTAAGACCCCGACCCAATATCAGATCTCAGATAAGACTCCCATATAATACCCCCATTAGACCTCCAGACCCACATATCAGAGCTCAGACCAAACCCCATATCAGACCTTCAGACCCCCATTAGACCTCCAGACTCCTACTAGACCTCCAGACCTCCATAACCACATATCTGACCCCCATTAGACCTCCAGACCCCCATACCCCCAATCAGATCCCCATTAGACCTATATACCCCCCCAGTCAGACCTCCAGACCCGCAATCAGACCCCATTAGACTTATAGACCCCCCCAGTCAGACCTCCAGACCCCCAGTCAAACCCCCATTAGACCTCCAGACCCCCAATCAGACCCCCATTAGAATTCCAGACCCCCAATCACACCCCTATTAGACCTCCAGACCCTCAATCAGACCCCCATTAGACCTCTAGACGCCCAGTCAGACCTCCAGACCCCAATCAGACCCCCATTAGACCTCTAGACCCCCCAGTCATACCTCCAGACCCCCATTCGAACTCCAGACGCCGAATCAGACCTCCAGACCCCCATTAGACCACTCCAGACCCCCAGTCAGACCTCCAGACCCCCCAGTCAGACCTCCAGACCCCCCAGTCAGACCTCCTGACTCCCCAGTCAGACCTCCTGACCCCCCCAGTCAGACCTCCTGACCCCCCCAGTCAGACCTCCTGACCCCCCCAGTCAGACCTCCAGACCCCCCCAGTCAGACCTCCAGACCCCCCCAGTCAGACCTCCAGACCCCCCCAGTCAGACCTCCTGACCCCCCCAGTCAGACCTCCTGACCCCCCAGTCAGACCTCCTGACTCCCCCAGTCAGACCTCCTGACCCCCTCAGTCAGACCTCCAGAGCCCCCATAGACAGCTCCAGACCCCCAGTAGACCTCTCCGGAGCCCCAATTAAACCTCCATATCAGACCTCAGATCAGACTGTAAAATAATAAAGTCACTTACCTCTCCTGCCGCCACTCTCCCTGTTCTGGCTGTCTTCTCCTCTCAGGGCCTGCGTTTCAGTCACCTGACCTCCAGCAGCATCAGGTCAGAGTGCGCTCTGTACGTCCTGATGCTGCAGGCAGCCAGGACACAGCAGCGCAGACCCTGAGAAGAGCGAGCAGGAGGAAGGGTAAGTACTGTACAGCACACACAGCGCTTCACTCCCTCTCCTCCTGCAGACTAGTGAGCACTTCCAGCTGCATCTTATAAAGGGAAAAGCAATGAGCGCTTCCATCTGTATTTATGGAAGCGCTCACTGCTTTTGTTCTGGAACCCCCTTGAGAGCGCTGAGAGCCAACACCCGGGGCGGACCACCCCCCTCCTGGGCATGCCACTGACCATAGCCTTAGGCCTCATGCACACGGCCGTGTTCCGCGGCCGGGAGCGGACCGTGGAAACCCGGCCGGGATTCCTGCTGACAGCATGAGCGCACGGCGTCATTGGTTGCTATGACGCCGTGTGCTTCATGCAGCCGCTGCTGTACAGTTATACACTAGTATAGTGTATTACTGTACAGCAGCGGCTGCATGAAGCGCACGGCGTCATAGCAACCAATGACGCCGTGCGCTCATGCTGTCAGCAGGAATCCCGGCCGGGTTTCCACGGTCCGCTCTCAGCCGCGGAACACGGCCGTGTGCATGAGGCCTTATTTGACATTTGATTAATGATTCAGTTCTTGTATGATTTTCATGTTTTTTTTAAAGATGATACAGTTGCTGGTTATGACTCCTTCAAACTCCATCATAAAAAATTATTTCAAGAAATGTTCTTGTTGTTCAGATAATTGGATATCCAAGTTCCAATGGAGATCCACTAGAGGGGCTGGGACATACAGAAAGTCTAGCTGTTAGACAATATTCAATATCTAAAATGAATAAACAGGGCACTCAAGGATAACAGAGACCAGGTACTATAAGCAAATATTAGCTTTTATTACTACAACGAAAAAAGTTGATAAAACAATGTAGCACAATGTATCACAAATATAACAGATAAAACTATGTATCATAAGGATTGTAACATGGGTAAGCTGTAGACAGAGTAAATTGTGTTTGATGACCAGCTGATAAATGTTCAAAAATGCGATCTAAATAGGCCTCTTAGTCCAATGGGAATGACTCCGAAAATAATGTCAGTATTTCATTAACTGCAGTATTTCAAATAAATATGGCGACGTCACGCCAAAGCAATCTAGGTAGCGGCGTCCCGCTCCTGAATAGCTTGCAAAGAGAGATAATCCGTTACCTTTCCTTCGACCTGTTGTTCATCCGATGATATTACTTTGAGCCTTCAGGTGTTTTTACTCCCAGAATATGCCTTTAGTTGTTTTTAGCACTATTCCATCAGGATATTGGGGTCGGCTCGTTTTTTCGGTTGCGGTCGGTTGGTTGGTAAATTCAATGTTTCAGTACAGCAATGGGGTGTAGCACCAGACGCGTTTCGGGGTTCAACCCCTTCCTCAGTGGCATGCTTCACCCCATTACACACCCCTCTTTTATACTGAGTATTCCTTGCTTTAATTGGTCCCATTTTGGTCGTAACTTCCTGTTTGTCAATCAGCTCAGGTGTTCACCCTTGCAGCTCTGACATGAGCATAATGTCTTTTAAAGGAGATTTGTCAAAAGTAGCAAGGCACCAAAAAAAGTCTTTTTTAACGTCTTTAGCAATTGACTGTAGTTCTGCAATTTCATCCAATTATATATCTCTGACTGCCGCATGTTATGGTACAAAAAACGCATCTACACCTTGTGCGTTTTTGATGCGTTTTTGATGCGTTTTTTGTTTTTGCAGTTTTTTTTTTTTTTTTTTTTTTTTTTTGGGTGAATAAGAGCAGAACTAGTTCTACCAAAGACGTATTACTCGTATACAACTTCAAAATTAGAATTAAATTCCACTTTCAGGGGATACTTTGTAACCCAGTAGCTGTTTGCAACATATCACACGCATATAACAAATGACATCACTTATACAACCATATATAGATCAGATTTTCGATTAAAACATATTAAATAGAGCATTTAAAATAATAAAACTCCAAATACTATATAAAAAAAGTTAAGATAGGGGATGTCCTGTGGTGGGCATAATGTCATATAAAGAAGATTTGTCACAAGTAGGGAGGCACCAAGAAATCATCTTTTTAGCGCCTTTAGCAATTGAGTATAGTTCTGCAGTTTCATCCAATTGTATTACTCTGACTGCCGCATGTTATGGTCCAAAAAAGCGCATCTACACCTCATGCGTTTTTGATGCGGTTTTGATGCGTTTTTTGTTTTTACAGTTTTTTTGGGTGAATAAGAGCAGAACTAGTTCTGCCAAACACATCTTACTCATATACAACTTCAAATTTAGTGAAAAATTGAGAAAAATTCCACTTCCAGAGGATACTTTGTAGCCCAGTGGCTGTTTGCACCATACCACATACATATAACAAATGACATCACCTATAAAAAATCAGATTTTCGATTCAGACATATTATGAGCACAAATACAACATTTTAAAATGAAATAAAAAGACTCCAAATATGAGATAAAAAGACTCCAAATACTATATAAAAAGTTAAGATGAGGGATGTGCTGTGGTGGGCACCCATGTCTAGAGGAAAAACCGACCGTATTGAAAACGGTCGGTTAATCGTCGAAACACCGGTGACCACCACCTTCTCATAGAAATCCAAAGAGCTCGAATTCTGCATTGAGCCCCCTGGGCATCAGGGTATCAAGTTCAAAAATTCTTTTAGTTTCCAATCTAGACATCTTTTCTATGTGGTTGCCTCCTCTCCATTCTTTCTCCACTTTGTCAATAGCGAAAAATTTTAGACCTGAAGGGTCCTGATTATGTGTAATTTTAAAGTGGTAAGATAGTGAATGGTTTTCCACTCCCTTCCGTATATTATTTATATGTTCCGAAATGCGTTTTTTTAAAACCCTTTTGGTTCTGCCTATGTATAATCGTTTACACGGACATTCTATGGCATAGATTACATTATCCGTATTGCAGGTTAAACAATCTTTTATTAAATGGCAATGTTTATTGTGGTTAGATACCAATTCGCTGGTTTTTTTCGGAAAAGATGTAACTTTACAATTTTTACAACTACCACACCTAAAGAACCCCTGTAGGCCTATCCAACTTGGAATAGTGGGTTCCCTATTTGGTTGTTTTTTCACAGTGGGTGCCACTTTTAGGCCTAAATTGGGTGCCTTCGTAAAAACAATTCGTGGGTTTACTGGTATTGCAGTGCCTATAGTTTTGTCCTTTTGTAACAGATGCCAGTGTTTGGTTATGATCTGGCGTATTTTTTTATGATCATCGCTAAAGGGCAAGATTACCTGTAACATTTCCTGAGGAGACTCTGAATTATGTATTTTATCCTCAAAAAAGGACTTTCGATCCATGATTTCTACTTGATGTAATGCTTTTTCCAGGACCTCTATGGGGTATTTTTTCTCCAAAAAACTTTCCCTCATTTTATTGGCCTCCAACTTATATTGTGTTTCCAATGTACAGTTTCTTTTTATTCTTCGGAATTGTCCTTGTGGGATATTTAATAGCCAGCTAGGGAGGTGGCAGCTATTAAACAGAATATAGCTATTCTTGGCGGTAGGCTTAATGAATGTACTGCAGATTACGTCTTGATTTACTATATTAATATTCAAATCCAGATATTCTACCTTCTCCTGACTTGTCACTCCTGTAAATCTGAGATTAATATCGTTAGAATTGATGTCCTTTATAAAAGTTTGTAGACTCTCTTCTCCACTTTGCCAGATAAATAAAATATCATCTATATAACGTTGCCAGAGCACCAGGTCCGTCCCCAGCCTTGGCCGTATGGTCTGTCTTTCCCATTCCGCCATAAATAAATTAGCGTAGCTGGGGGCGAACCTGGTGCCCATGGCAGTACCCTGTGTTTGCAAATAAAAAACTCCCTCAAAATTAAAATAATTATGATTTAAAATGAAGTCTATTCCTTCTATAATAAAATCTATTTGTTCAGTTTCCAACCTACCCTCTAATATTAATTGAGATCTTACTGCCTGCTTACCCTTATCATGATCTATTACTGTGTATAGGGATTGTACATCTAAGGATCCCAAAATCCAGGTATCCTTAAATTTCAATTTCTCCACTATTTGAATAATTTGTGTAGTGTCCTTTGTATATGACTCTGTTTTTTGGACCCTAGGTTGCAACATTTGGTCTATATACTGTGACAAATTTGACGTAAGGGATCCAATGCCTGACACTATAGGTCTACCTGGGGGATTTTCTTGATCTTTGTGAACTTTTGGTACGCAGTAGAACATGGGTATTCGTGGAGTTTTATTCAATAAAAATTTGTGCTCCTCATCTGTTAAAATACCTTTCTTGTGGCCTCTATCACAGAAGGCCACAAGTTCTGCATAAAAATGGTTGGTGGGATCATTAGGTAATTTGCGGTAGGTATTGGTATCTTGCAATTGTCTTAGACATTCCATATTATATTTTGAAATGTCCTGGATCACAATGGATCCTCCCTTATCTGCTGGTCGTATCACTATACTATTATCTTTCTGCAAGGTCTTGAGAGCTTTTATTTCATCATTGGACAAATTTTTCCGTTTATATTTGGTGGTGTTTTTTATTTTTCGTATATCACATTCTACACATTTTTTGAAACTTGCCATTTCGTGGCTAATTTCATTTTTGGGATATTTTTTAGATCTATTTTTGCATGTTGTATGGATGTATTGATCATTTCTATCAATTTCTCTAGTAGTTGGATTTTTAAGAAAGTACTTTTTGAGACACAGACGTCTTATAAATTTTTCCACCCCTATAAAGGTGTCAAATTTATTTAAGGCAACTGTGGGAGCAAATTTGAGGCCTTTATTTAATAGTTGTTTTTGGGGATCTGTAAGGGTTATAGAACTCAGATTAATAATAGAGTCATTTTCTATTGGATCTAAACTTATCTGCGTTGTCCCCTTTTTCTTCCTGCCTCCTCTACGTATTTGTGTCTGTCTCCCTCGTATGATTTTATCCTTTTTGGGTAATGATGTTCCTGATGGTGATTTGATTGTGCAGTGTAGTGCTCTTGGTAAGGGACATAATGTCTTTGTGATTTGCCTCCTTGTTGGTGATATGGAGTGTACATTACTTGGGGCCTGTTCCTCAAATTGTATTGGTGATCCCCCTGGTGAGTGGTATTGTGTATTTGTGGTTCCTCCTGAGATGGTATGTGTCTTAACCGTGTCCTGTGATGTGGTGGGGTCCTGTCTAAAAAAACCTGCCTATCTTCAAGTGCCTCAAAACGGTTTTGTGTTGGTATTGTGTATTTAATTGTGTTGTGGGGCCTTTCTCTGTCCGTCACATTTTGTCTTTCTTCTGTTAAAATTTCTATAGTTTCAGTGTCTATGGTGGTATTACCTATGTTGGTGATTTGATTATGCCCAATTTTAGGTATAAAATGTAATTTCTTAATTTTCTTTTCCATTATATCTTGCTCTACTTTATCAAGATTATTACACAATTTAGATTGCCAATAGTTAAATTCATCATTTTTTGGCAATTTTCCCATATTGATTTTCATCTCATTAATCCTATCTGTCACTTCATTCAATATTTCTTTCCTCCTTTTCAGGATTAATTCCACCAGGGAAAGGGAATGCTGATGGAGCAGCTTGTCCCATTCAGTATTAAATGTGGGACTATGGAGATCCTGTGCAGGGGATTTAGTTAATGTTAAACCCTTTGGGGTTTTACCACAATCCACAAACCTGCACAGTGTCTTAATCTCCCATCTCTGTCTGAGCTGCTTCACCAGTAAGTTCTCCAATTCTCTGAATGTGTTTTTCATCATCCTATCATTTTCCACATTTGACTCTTCATTGTTAAACACAAAATTTTCAACCTTCAATCTTTTAGTTTCTACATGGTCCCAGATATCCATGGTGTTTACCGTGTCCTGTGCAGACATAGTGAGTGGACAAAATGTGGCTCAATAAATTAAGGAATGTCGCACTAAGACACTGAAACCACACCAGGTGCTCCTGTGAATTGAGACCACTCTCTCAATACAGTAAATTATTTAAAATGAATAAACAGGGCACTCAAGGATAACAGAGACCAGGTACTATAAGCAAATATTAGCTTTTATTACTACAACGAAAAAAGTTGATAAAACAATGTAGCACAATGTATCACAAATATAACAGATAAAACTATGTATCATAAGGATTGTAACATGGGTAAGCTGTAGACAGAGTAAATTGTGTTTGATGACCAGCTGATAAATGTTCAAAAATGCGATCTAAATAGGCCTCTTAGTCCAATGGGAATGACTCCGAAAATAATGTCAGTATTTCATTAACTGCAGTATTTCAAATAAATATGGCGACGTCACGCCAAAGCAATCTAGGTAGCGGCGTCCCGCTCCTGAATAGCTTGCAAAGAGAGATAATCCGTTACCTTTCCTTCGACCTGTTGTTCATCCGATGATATTACTTTGAGCCTTCAGGTGTTTTTACTCCCAGAATATGCCTTTAGTTGTTTTTAGCACTATTCCATCAGGATATTGGGGTCGGCTCGTTTTTTCGGTTGCGGTCGGTTGGTTGGTAAATTCAATGTTTCAGTACAGCAATGGGGTGTAGCACCAGACGCGTTTCGGGGTTCAACCCCTTCCTCAGTGGCATGCTTCACCCCATTACACACCCCTCTTTTATACTGAGTATTCCTTGCTTTAATTGGTCCCATTTTGGTCGTAACTTCCTGTTTGTCAATCAGCTCAGGTGTTCACCCTTGCAGCTCTGACATGAGCATAATGTCTTTTAAAGGAGATTTGTCAAAAGTAGCAAGGCACCAAAAAAAGTCTTTTTTAACGTCTTTAGCAATTGACTGTAGTTCTGCAATTTCATCCAATTATATATCTCTGACTGCCGCATGTTATGGTACAAAAAACGCATCTACACCTTGTGCGTTTTTGATGCGTTTTTGATGCGTTTTTTGTTTTTGCATTTTTTTTTTTTTTTTTTTGGGTGAATAAGAGCAGAACTAGTTCTACCAAAGACGTATTACTCGTATACAACTTCAAAATTAGAATTAAATTCCACTTTCAGGGGATACTTTGTAACCCAGTAGCTGTTTGCAACATATCACACGCATATAACAAATGACATCACTTATACAACCATATATAGATCAGATTTTCGATTAAAACATATTATGAACACAAATAGAGCATTTTAAAATAAAATAATAAAACTCCAAATACTATATAAAAAAAGTTAAGATAGGGGATGTCCTGTGGTGGGCATAATGTCATATAAAGAAGATTTGTCACAAGTAGGGAGGCACCAAGAAATCATCTTTTTTAGCGCCTTTAGCAATTGAGTATAGTTCTGCAGTTTCATCCAATTGTATTACTCTGACTGCCGCATGTTATGGTCCAAAAAAGCGCATCTACACCTCATGCGTTTTTGATGCGGTTTTGATGCGTTTTTTGTTTTTACAGTTTTTTTGGGTGAATAAGAGCAGAACTAGTTCTGCCAAACACATCTTACTCATATACAACTTCAAATTTAGTGAAAAATTGAGAAAATTCCACTTCCAGAGGATACTTTGTAGCCCAGTGGCTGTTTGCACCATACCACATACATATAACAAATGACATCACCTATAAAAAATCAGATTTTCGATTCAGACATATTATGAGCACAAATACAACATTTTAAAATGAAATAAAAAGACTCCAAATATGAGATAAAAAGACTCCAAATACTATATAAAAAGTTAAGATGAGGGATGTGCTGTGGCAAATTTTTCACTAAATTTGAAGTTGTATATGAGTAAGATGTGTTTGGCAGAACTAGTTCTGCTCTTATTCACCCAAAAAAACTGTAAAAACAAAAACCGCATCAAAACCGCATCAAAAACGCATGAGGTGTAGATGCGCTTTTTTGGACCATAACATGCGGCAGTCAGAGTAATACAATTGGATGAAACTGCAGAACTATACTCAATTGCTAAAGGCGCTAAAAAAGATGATTTCTTGGTGCCTCCCTACTTGTGACAAATCTTCTTTATATGACATTATGCCCACCACAGGACATCCCCTATCTTAACTTTTTTATATAGTATTTGGAGTTTTATTATTTATTTTAAAATGCTCTATTTGTGTTCATAATATGTTTTAATCGAAAATCTGATCTATATATGGTTGTATAAGTGATGTCATTTGTTATATGCGTGTGATATGTTGCAAACAGCTACTGGGTTACAAAGTATCCCCTGAAAGTGGAATTTAATTCTAATTTTGAAGTTGTATACGAGTAATACGTCTTTGGTAGAACTAGTTCTGCTCTTATTCACCCAAAAAAAAAAAAAAAAACTGCAAAAACAAAAAACGCATCAAAAACGCATCAAAAACGCACAAGGTGTAGATGCGTTTTTTGTACCATAACATGCGGCAGTCAGAGATATATAATTGGATGAAATTGCAGAACTATAGTCAATTGCTAAAGACGTTAAAAAAGACTTTTTTTGGTGCCTTGCTACTTTTGACAAATCTCCTTTAAAAGACATTATGCTCATGTCAGAGCTGCAAGGGTGAACACCTGAGCTGATTGACAAACAGGAAGTTACGACCAAAATGGGACCAATTAAAGCAAGGAATACTCAGTATAAAAGAGGGGTGTGTAATGGGGTGAAGCATGCCACTGAGGAAGGGGTTGAACCCCGAAACGCGTCTGGTGCTACACCCCATTGCTGTACTGAAACATTGAATTTACCAACCAACCGACCGCAACCGAAAAAACGAGCCGACCCCAATATCCTGATGGAATAGTGCTAAAAACAACTAAAGGCATATTCTGGGAGTAAAAACACCTGAAGGCTCAAAGTAATATCATCGGATGAACAACAGGTCGAAGGAAAGGTAACGGATTATCTCTCTTTGCAAGCTATTCAGGAGCGGGACGCCGCTACCTAGATTGCTTTGGCGTGACGTCGCCATATTTATTTGAAATACTGCAGTTAATGAAATACTGACATTATTTTCGGAGTCATTCCCATTGGACTAAGAGGCCTATTTAGATCGCATTTTTGAACATTTATCAGCTGGTCATCAAACACAATTTACTCTGTCTACAGCTTACCCATGTTACAATCCTTATGATACATAGTTTTATCTGTTATATTTGTGATACATTGTGCTACATTGTTTTATCAACTTTTTTCGTTGTAGTAATAAAAGCTAATATTTGCTTATAGTACCTGGTCTCTGTTATCCTTGAGTGCCCTGTTTATTCATTTTAAATAATTTACTGTATTGAGAGAGTGGTCTCAATTCACAGGAGCACCTGGTGTGGTTTCAGTGTCTTAGTGCGACATTCCTTAATTTATTGAGCCACATTTTGTCCACTCACTATGTCTGCACAGGACACGGTAAACACCATGGATATCTGGGACCATGTAGAAACTAAAAGATTGAAGGTTGAAAATTTTGTGTTTAACAATGAAGAGTCAAATGTGGAAAATGATAGGATGATGAAAAACACATTCAGAGAATTGGAGAACTTACTGGTGAAGCAGCTCAGACAGAGATGGGAGATTAAGACACTGTGCAGGTTTGTGGATTGTGGTAAAACCCCAAAGGGTTTAACATTAACTAAATCCCCTGCACAGGATCTCCATAGTCCCACATTTAATACTGAATGGGACAAGCTGCTCCATCAGCATTCCCTTTCCCTGGTGGAATTAATCCTGAAAAGGAGGAAAGAAATATTGAATGAAGTGACAGATAGGATTAATGAGATGAAAATCAATATGGGAAAATTGCCAAAAAATGATGAATTTAACTATTGGCAATCTAAATTGTGTAATAATCTTGATAAAGTAGAGCAAGATATAATGGAAAAGAAAATTAAGAAATTACATTTTATACCTAAAATTGGGCATAATCAAATCACCAACATAGGTAATACCACCATAGACACTGAAACTATAGAAATTTTAACAGAAGAAAGACAAAATGTGACGGACAGAGAAAGGCCCCACAACACAATTAAATACACAATACCAACACAAAACCGTTTTGAGGCACTTGAAGATAGGCAGGTTTTTTTAGACAGGACCCCACCACATCACAGGACACGGTTAAGACACATACCATCTCAGGAGGAACCACAAATACACAATACCACTCACCAGGGGGATCACCAATACAATTTGAGGAACAGGCCCCAAGTAATGTACACTCCATATCACCAACAAGGAGGCAAATCACAAAGACATTATGTCCCTTACCAAGAGCACTACACTGCACAATCAAATCACCATCAGGAACATCATTACCCAAAAAGGATAAAATCATACGAGGGAGACAGACACAAATACGTAGAGGAGGCAGGAAGAAAAAGGGGACAACGCAGATAAGTTTAGATCCAATAGAAAATGACTCTATTATTAATCTGAGTTCTATAACCCTTACAGATCCCCAAAAACAACTATTAAATAAAGGCCTCAAATTTGCTCCCACAGTTGCCTTAAATAAATTTGACACCTTTATAGGGGTGGAAAAATTTATAAGACGTCTGTGTCTCAAAAAGTACTTTCTTAAAAATCCAACTACTAGAGAAATTGATAGAAATGATCAATACATCCATACAACATGCAAAAATAGATCTAAAAAATATCCCAAAAATGAAATTAGCCACGAAATGGCAAGTTTCAAAAAATGTGTAGAATGTGATATACGAAAAATAAAAAACACCACCAAATATAAACGGAAAAATTTGTCCAATGATGAAATAAAAGCTCTCAAGACCTTGCAGAAAGATAATAGTATAGTGATACGACCAGCAGATAAGGGAGGATCCATTGTGATCCAGGACATTTCAAAATATAATATGGAATGTCTAAGACAATTGCAAGATACCAATACCTACCGCAAATTACCTAATGATCCCACCAACCATTTTTATGCAGAACTTGTGGCCTTCTGTGATAGAGGCCACAAGAAAGGTATTTTAACAGATGAGGAGCACAAATTTTTATTGAATAAAACTCCACGAATACCCATGTTCTACTGCGTACCAAAAGTTCACAAAGATCAAGAAAATCCCCCAGGTAGACCTATAGTGTCAGGCATTGGATCCCTTACGTCAAATTTGTCACAGTATATAGACCAAATGTTGCAACCTAGGGTCCAAAAAACAGAGTCATATACAAAGGACACTACACAAATTATTCAAATAGTGGAGAAATTGAAATTTAAGGATACCTGGATTTTGGGATCCTTAGATGTACAATCCCTATACACAGTAATAGATCATGATAAGGGTAAGCAGGCAGTAAGATCTCAATTAATATTAGAGGGTAGGTTGGAAACTGAACAAATAGATTTTATTATAGAAGGAATAGACTTCATTTTAAATCATAATTATTTTAATTTTGAGGGAGTTTTTTATTTGCAAACACAGGGTACTGCCATGGGCACCAGGTTCGCCCCCAGCTACGCTAATTTATTTATGGCGGAATGGGAAAGACAGACCATACGGCCAAGGCTGGGGACGGACCTGGTGCTCTGGCAACGTTATATAGATGATATTTTATTTATCTGGCAAAGTGGAGAAGAGAGTCTACAAACTTTTATAAAGGACATCAATTCTAACGATATTAATCTCAGATTTACAGGAGTGACAAGTCAGGAGAAGGTAGAATATCTGGATTTGAATATTAATATAGTAAATCAAGACGTAATCTGCAGTACATTCATTAAGCCTACCGCCAAGAATAGCTATATTCTGTTTAATAGCTGCCACCTCCCTAGCTGGCTATTAAATATCCCACAAGGACAATTCCGAAGAATAAAAAGAAACTGTACATTGGAAACACAATATAAGTTGGAGGCCAATAAAATGAGGGAAAGTTTTTTGGAGAAAAAATACCCCATAGAGGTCCTGGAAAAAGCATTACATCAAGTAGAAATCATGGATCGAAAGTCCTTTTTTGAGGATAAAATACATAATTCAGAGTCTCCTCAGGAAATGTTACAGGTAATCTTGCCCTTTAGCGATGATCATAAAAAAATACGCCAGATCATAACCAAACACTGGCATCTGTTACAAAAGGACAAAACTATAGGCACTGCAATACCAGTAAACCCACGAATTGTTTTTACGAAGGCACCCAATTTAGGCCTAAAAGTGGCACCCACTGTGAAAAAACAACCAAATAGGGAACCCACTATTCCAAGTTGGATAGGCCTACAGGGGTTCTTTAGGTGTGGTAGTTGTAAAAATTGTAAAGTTACATCTTTTCCGAAAAAAACCAGCGAATTGGTATCTAACCACAATAAACATTGCCATTTAATAAAAGATTGTTTAACCTGCAATACGGATAATGTAATCTATGCCATAGAATGTCCGTGTAAACGATTATACATAGGCAGAACCAAAAGGGTTTTAAAAAAACGCATTTCGGAACATATAAATAATATACGGAAGGGAGTGGAAAACCATTCACTATCTTACCACTTTAAAATTACACATAATCAGGACCCTTCAGGTCTAAAATTTTTCGCTATTGACAAAGTGGAGAAAGAATGGAGAGGAGGCAACCACATAGAAAAGATGTCTAGATTGGAAACTAAAAGAATTTTTGAACTTGATACCCTGATGCCCAGGGGGCTCAATGCAGAATTCGAGCTCTTTGGATTTCTATGAGAAGGTGGTGGTCACCGGTGTTTCGACGATTAACCGACCGTTTTCAATACGGTCGGTTTTTCCTCTAGACATGGGTGCCCACCACAGCACATCCCTCATCTTAACTTTTTATATAGTATTTGGAGTCTTTTTATCTCATATTTGGAGTCTTTTTATTTCATTTTAAAATGTTGTATTTGTGCTCATAATATGTCTGAATCGAAAATCTGATTTTTTATAGGTGATGTCATTTGTTATATGTATGTGGTATGGTGCAAACAGCCACTGGGCTACAAAGTATCCTCTGGAAGTGGAATTTTTCTCAATTTTTCACTAAATTTGAAGTTGTATATGAGTAAGATGTGTTTGGCAGAACTAGTTCTGCTCTTATTCACCCAAAAAAACTGTAAAAACAAAAAACGCATCAAAACCGCATCAAAAACGCATGAGGTGTAGATGCGCTTTTTTGGACCATAACATGCGGCAGTCAGAGTAATACAATTGGATGAAACTGCAGAACTATACTCAATTGCTAAAGGCGCTAAAAAAGATGATTTCTTGGTGCCTCCCTACTTGTGACAAATCTTCTTTATATGACATTATGCCCACCACAGGACATCCCCTATCTTAACTTTTTTATATAGTATTTGGAGTTTTATTATTTATTTAAAATGCTCTATTTGTTCATAATATGTTTTAATCGAAAATCTGATCTATATATGGTTGTATAAGTGATGTCATTTGTTATATGCGTGTGATATGTTGCAAACAGCTACTGGGTTACAAAGTATCCCCTGAAAGTGGAATTTAATTCTAATTTTGAAGTTGTATACGAGTAATACGTCTTTGGTAGAACTAGTTCTGCTCTTATTCACCCAAAAAAAAATAAAAAAAAAAAAAAAAATGCAAAAACAAAAAACGCATCAAAAACGCATCAAAAACGCACAAGGTGTAGATGCGTTTTTTGTACCATAACATGCGGCAGTCAGAGATATATAATTGGATGAAATTGCAGAACTACAGTCAATTGCTAAAGACGTTAAAAAAGACTTTTTTTGGTGCCTTGCTACTTTTGACAAATCTCCTTTAAAAGACATTATGCTCATGTCAGAGCTGCAAGGGTGAACACCTGAGCTGATTGACAAACAGGAAGTTACGACCAAAATGGGACCAATTAAAGCAAGGAATACTCAGTATAAAAGAGGGGTGTGTAATGGGGTGAAGCATGCCACTGAGGAAGGGGTTGAACCCCGAAACGCGTCTGGTGCTACACCCCATTGCTGTACTGAAACATTGAATTTACCAACCAACCGACCGCAACCGAAAAAACGAGCCGACCCCAATATCCTGATGGAATAGTGCTAAAAACAACTAAAGGCATATTCTGGGAGTAAAAACACCTGAAGGCTCAAAGTAATATCATCGGATGAACAACAGGTCGAAGGAAAGGTAACGGATTATCTCTCTTTGCAAGCTATTCAGGAGCGGGACGCCGCTACCTAGATTGCTTTGGCGTGACGTCGCCATATTTATTTGAAATACTGCAGTTAATGAAATACTGACATTATTTTCGGAGTCATTCCCATTGGACTAAGAGGCCTATTTAGATCGCATTTTTGAACATTTATCAGCTGGTCATCAAACACAATTTACTCTGTCTACAGCTTACCCATGTTACAATCCTTATGATACATAGTTTTATCTGTTATATTTGTGATACATTGTGCTACATTGTTTTATCAACTTTTTTCGTTGTAGTAATAAAAGCTAATATTTGCTTATAGTACCTGGTCTCTGTTATCCTTGAGTGCCCTGTTTATTCATTTTAAATAATTTACTGTATTGAGAGAGTGGTCTCAATTCACAGGAGCACCTGGTGTGGTTTCAGTGTCTTAGTGCGACATTCCTTAATTTATTGAGCCACATTTTGTCCACTCACTATGTCTGCACAGGACACGGTAAACACCATGGATATCTGGGACCATGTAGAAACTAAAAGATTGAAGGTTGAAAATTTTGTGTTTAACAATGAAGAGTCAAATGTGGAAAATGATAGGATGATGAAAAACACATTCAGAGAATTGGAGAACTTACTGGTGAAGCAGCTCAGACAGAGATGGGAGATTAAGACACTGTGCAGGTTTGTGGATTGTGGTAAAACCCCAAAGGGTTTAACATTAACTAAATCCCCTGCACAGGATCTCCATAGTCCCACATTTAATACTGAATGGGACAAGCTGCTCCATCAGCATTCCCTTTCCCTGGTGGAATTAATCCTGAAAAGGAGGAAAGAAATATTGAATGAAGTGACAGATAGGATTAATGAGATGAAAATCAATATGGGAAAATTGCCAAAAAATGATGAATTTAACTATTGGCAATCTAAATTGTGTAATAATCTTGATAAAGTAGAGCAAGATATAATGGAAAAGAAAATTAAGAAATTACATTTTATACCTAAAATTGGGCATAATCAAATCACCAACATAGGTAATACCACCATAGACACTGAAACTATAGAAATTTTAACAGAAGAAAGACAAAATGTGACGGACAGAGAAAGGCCCCACAACACAATTAAATACACAATACCAACACAAAACCGTTTTGAGGCACTTGAAGATAGGCAGGTTTTTTTAGACAGGACCCCACCACATCACAGGACACGGTTAAGACACATACCATCTCAGGAGGAACCACAAATACACAATACCACTCACCAGGGGGATCACCAATACAATTTGAGGAACAGGCCCCAAGTAATGTACACTCCATATCACCAACAAGGAGGCAAATCACAAAGACATTATGTCCCTTACCAAGAGCACTACACTGCACAATCAAATCACCATCAGGAACATCATTACCCAAAAAGGATAAAATCATACGAGGGAGACAGACACAAATACGTAGAGGAGGCAGGAAGAAAAAGGGGACAACGCAGATAAGTTTAGATCCAATAGAAAATGACTCTATTATTAATCTGAGTTCTATAACCCTTACAGATCCCCAAAAACAACTATTAAATAAAGGCCTCAAATTTGCTCCCACAGTTGCCTTAAATAAATTTGACACCTTTATAGGGGTGGAAAAATTTATAAGACGTCTGTGTCTCAAAAAGTACTTTCTTAAAAATCCAACTACTAGAGAAATTGATAGAAATGATCAATACATCCATACAACATGCAAAAATAGATCTAAAAAATATCCCAAAAATGAAATTAGCCACGAAATGGCAAGTTTCAAAAAATGTGTAGAATGTGATATACGAAAAATAAAAAACACCACCAAATATAAACGGAAAAATTTGTCCAATGATGAAATAAAAGCTCTCAAGACCTTGCAGAAAGATAATAGTATAGTGATACGACCAGCAGATAAGGGAGGATCCATTGTGATCCAGGACATTTCAAAATATAATATGGAATGTCTAAGACAATTGCAAGATACCAATACCTACCGCAAATTACCTAATGATCCCACCAACCATTTTTATGCAGAACTTGTGGCCTTCTGTGATAGAGGCCACAAGAAAGGTATTTTAACAGATGAGGAGCATAAATTTTTATTGAATAAAACTCCACGAATACCCATGTTCTACTGCGTACCAAAAGTTCACAAAGATCAAGAAAATCCCCCAGGTAGACCTATAGTGTCAGGCATTGGATCCCTTACGTCAAATTTGTCACAGTATATAGACCAAATGTTGCAACCTAGGGTCCAAAAAACAGAGTCATATACAAAGGACACTACACAAATTATTCAAATAGTGGAGAAATTGAAATTTAAGGATACCTGGATTTTGGGATCCTTAGATGTACAATCCCTATACACAGTAATAGATCATGATAAGGGTAAGCAGGCAGTAAGATCTCAATTAATATTAGAGGGTAGGTTGGAAACTGAACAAATAGATTTTATTATAGAAGGAATACACTTCATTTTAAATCATAATTATTTTAATTTTGAGGGAGTTTTTTATTTGCAAACACAGGGTACTGCCATGGGCACCAGGTTCGCCCCCAGCTACGCTAATTTATTTATGGCGGAATGGGAAAGACAGACCATACGGCCAAGGCTGGGGACGGACCTGGTGCTCTGGCAACGTTATATAGATGATATTTTATTTATCTGGCAAAGTGGAGAAGAGAGTCTACAAACTTTTATAAAGGACATCAATTCTAACGATATTAATCTCAGATTTACAGGAGTGACAAGTCAGGAGAAGGTAGAATATCTGGATTTGAATATTAATATAGTAAATCAAGACGTAATCTGCAGTACATTCATTAAGCCTACCGCCAAGAATAGCTATATTCTGTTTAATAGCTGCCACCTCCCTAGCTGGCTATTAAATATCCCACAAGGACAATTCCGAAGAATAAAAAGAAACTGTACATTGGAAACACAATATAAGTTGGAGGCCAATAAAATGAGGGAAAGTTTTTTGGAGAAAAAATACCCCATAGAGGTCCTGGAAAAAGCATTACATCAAGTAGAAATCATGGATCGAAAGTCCTTTTTTGAGGATAAAATACACAATTCAGAGTCTCCTCAGGAAATGTTACAGGTAATCTTGCCCTTTAGCGATGATCATAAAAAAATACGCCAGATCATAACCAAACACTGGCATCTGTTACAAAAGGACAAAACTATAGGCACTGCAATACCAGTAAACCCACGAATTGTTTTTACGAAGGCACCCAATTTAGGCCTAAAAGTGGCACCCACTGTGAAAAAACAACCAAATAGGGAACCCACTATTCCAAGTTGGATAGGCCTACAGGGGTTCTTTAGGTGTGGTAGTTGTAAAAATTGTAAAGTTACATCTTTTCCGAAAAAAACCAGCGAATTGGTATCTAACCACAATAAACATTGCCATTTAATAAAAGATTGTTTAACCTGCAATACGGATAATGTAATCTATGCCATAGAATGTCCGTGTAAACGATTATACATAGGCAGAACCAAAAGGGTTTTAAAAAAACGCATTTCGGAACATATAAATAATATACGGAAGGGAGTGGAAAACCATTCACTATCTTACCACTTTAAAATTACACATAATCAGGACCCTTCAGGTCTAAAATTTTTCGCTATTGACAAAGTGGAGAAAGAATGGAGAGGAGGCAACCACATAGAAAAGATGTCTAGATTGGAAACTAAAAGAATTTTTGAACTTGATACCCTGATGCCCAGGGGGCTCAATGCAGAATTCGAGCTCTTTGGATTTCTATGAGAAGGTGGTGGTCACCGGTGTTTCGACGATTAACCGACCGTTTTCAATACGGTCGGTTTTTCCTCTAGACATGGGTGCCCACCACAGCACATCCCTCATCTTAACTTTTTATATAGTATTTGGAGTCTTTTTATCTCATATTTGGAGTCTTTTTATTTCATTTTAAAATGTTGTATTTGTGCTCATAATATGTCTGAATCGAAAATCTGATTTTTTATAGGTGATGTCATTTGTTATATGTATGTGGTATGGTGCAAACAGCCACTGGGCTACAAAGTATCCTCTGGAAGTGGAATTTTTCTAAATTTTTCACTAAATTTGAAGTTGTATATGAGTAAGATGTGTTTGGCAGAACTAGTTCTGCTCTTATTCACCCAAAAAAACTGTAAAAACAAAAAACGCATCAAAACCGCATCAAAAACGCATGAGGTGTAGATGCGCTTTTTTGGACCATAACATGCGGCAGTCAGAGTAATACAATTGGATGAAACTGCAGAACTATACTCAATTGCTAAAGGCGCTAAAAAAGATGATTTCTTGGTGCCTCCCTACTTGTGACAAATCTTCTTTATATGACATTATGCCCACCACAGGACATCCCCTATCTTAACTTTTTTTATATAGTATTTGGAGTTTTATTATTTTATTTTAATATGTTTTAATCGAAAATCTGATCTATATATGGTTGTATAAGTGATGTCATTTGTTATATGCGTGTGATATGTTGCAAACAGCTACTGGGTTACAAAGTATCCCCTGAAAGTGGAATTTAATTCTAATTTTGAAGTTGTATACGAGTAATACGTCTTTGGTAGAACTAGTTCTGCTCTTATTCACCCAAAAAAAAAAAAATAAATAAATAAATAATGCAAAAACAAAAAACGCATCAAAAACGCATCAAAAACGCACAAGGTGTAGATGCGTTTTTTGTACCATAACATGCGGCAGTCAGAGATATATAATTGGATGAAATTGCAGAACTACAGTCAATTGCTAAAGACGTTAAAAAAGACTTTTTTTGGTGCCTTGCTACTTTTGACAAATCTCCTTTAAAAGACATTATGCTCATGTCAGAGCTGCAAGGGTGAACACCTGAGCTGATTGACAAACAGGAAGTTACGACCAAAATGGGACCAATTAAAGCAAGGAATACTCAGTATAAAAGAGGGGTGTGTAATGGGGTGAAGCATGCCACTGAGGAAGGGGTTGAACCCCGAAACGCGTCTGGTGCTACACCCCATTGCTGTACTGAAACATTGAATTTACCAACCAACCGACCGCAACCGAAAAAACGAGCCGACCCCAATATCCTGATGGAATAGTGCTAAAAACAACTAAAGGCATATTCTGGGAGTAAAAACACCTGAAGGCTCAAAGTAATATCATCGGATGAACAACAGGTCGAAGGAAAGGTAACGGATTATCTCTCTTTGCAAGCTATTCAGGAGCGGGACGCCGCTACCTAGATTGCTTTGGCGTGACGTCGCCATATTTATTTGAAATACTGCAGTTAATGAAATACTGACATTATTTTCGGAGTCATTCCCATTGGACTAAGAGGCCTATTTAGATCGCATTTTTGAACATTTATCAGCTGGTCATCAAACACAATTTACTCTGTCTACAGCTTACCCATGTTACAATCCTTATGATACATAGTTTTATCTGTTATATTTGTGATACATTGTGCTACATTGTTTTATCAACTTTTTTCGTTGTAGTAATAAAAGCTAATATTTGCTTATAGTACCTGGTCTCTGTTATCCTTGAGTGCCCTGTTTATTCATTTTAAATAATTTACTGTATTGAGAGAGTGGTCTCAATTCACAGGAGCACCTGGTGTGGTTTCAGTGTCTTAGTGCGACATTCCTTAATTTAATATTCAATATCTCCCTTGTTTATAGTAATCATAGCAGTCTTTGTCACATGGGCGAGAATCGCATGACTAAAACCAGATGTGTTTTTAGTAAAGCAGCAGCAATTAGCGGTAAAACAGCATACATTTTTTGCGATTTGTTTCTAGCCTTGTGAACCACATCTCAGCTGTACCATGGAATTAGATCCTTATAATGATAATTTTTCCACATATCATTAGAATTTTATGGCACTTCACGCTTCATAAGAACATATATTGCAAATGATTGGTCTCTTACAGTATCGAGATTATTCCATTCTTCAGTGGACGTTAGAAGACCCTTAGTCTAGAGCTGGGGAGCTGAGACATGCAGTATGGATGCCTCAGCCAGACTGGTACTAAAATTCAGCCCTGGCATTTTAAAACCGTGTAGTGAATGTGAAATATGTTGTGGACACCTCCTAGTGAAAACCCCTACCAAAATCCTAAATAACTACCAGTATGAACAAACTCCAAAGGTAGGTGAATTCATACGCAGGAATACCTAAAGTCCTATCAAGACCTATAGGACCCTGTTACTAATGGCAGGTACGAGACTACCTGTTCCTCCAAAAGAAAGGACGAACAGTAGTCTCCTTCAGGCCTAATACAAACAATAGGGAAATGTAACACACAGAACCCAAACAAAATACAAAAGGTAAAGGAAAGGCAACTTCAAAGGAGCAATGGAAGCACCAGGAACTCAAGCCAAGATCCAACCACAATCTATCCAAAAGTCCAAACAGAAGCTATAAACCGCCCAGCATTGTGGGAGAAGCAACTATAAATAGAGAAGGTTAAATGACCCTAATAGCCACACCTGGGTAAAGAATGTGTGGCAAGCACCAGAAACAACACAGACGTCATTTGATCCAAACGGAAAACATGTCAGATCAAACGTGTTGCCAGTCTCACGATCTCCTGTCACCTGTCACTGGAACATCCGTGACAATAGGACTGTGGCCTCTGAGTGAGAACGGTAGGGCCGGAACCATTGGTTCCTGTGCCCTACTGCATTATTCAACTGTATCACAGTTTAGGGATGGCAATTAGCTTTGAGCGCGAATATTCAAATAGCTAATTTTAATCGCGAATATCAGCACTTAGAGAATTTGCGAATATTTAAAATGTAGCTCTATATATTCATAAATTCAATTTTTTTTTTTTTTTTTCACAGTACACATGATCCCTCTCTGCTTCTAGCTTGTGGACCCTAGCAAGTAAAAGGAAAGGTGCCTACCCGTTACTATATAAGAAAACCTCCCCACAGCCAGATAGTGTTGGATAATGTAGGTTAGTGAGTCAATAGTATAGCTGATTAGAGTTAAGTGGACACCTGGATGTTCGGGTTCGACGGGTTTGGCTGAACTTCGGAAAAAAGTTTGAGTTCGAGACCCGAACTTGACCCGAACTTGACCCCGAACCCCATTGAAGTCAATGGGGACTCGAACTTTTGAGCACTAAAATGGCTGTAAAAATGTCATGGAAAGGGCTAGAGGGCTGCAAATGGCATCAATATGTGGTTAATAGCTTGGCAACAAATGTGGATAGGGAAATGACTTTAAATAACATAAAATACGTAAAAATAAAAAATAAGAATCTTGATCTAGGAGGACCAAGTCCATATGGAGTAGGAGGTTGAGGAGGCGGTGGATGTGGCAGTGGCAGTGGAAGCAGCGGTGGAGGAGGAGGTAGCCTACACTGGTTTTTGGTTTTAAATTTTATTTTTAAAATTAGTGTACACCCCAAAACATTGGGAAATATAACCTGTGATAACCCCCTCCAGTCATGCTAAACACACGATCAGACCATACACTGGCTGCAGAGCAGGCCAGCACCTCCAAGGGGTAAAGGGCAAGCTCAGGCCATGTGCCCAATTTGGAGACCCAGAAATTGCAAAGGCTGACCCCTGTCAGTCAGTTTGTGTAGGCGTGTGCACACTTAGTGCCCCACCATGTCACACGTCCCCGTGATGTTCACGATCCAATTTGATATCTGCTCTATCAACTTTCAATGTTCTTTTATGCGCCTACCATGGTGATTATGGGTGGCAGGGAATCAGGGTTCCAGGCCGGAGAGGGAACGTGAGAAAAAGAGACCAAATTTAAGGGAGGATCCATTTTTTCTAATTTAAAATTAGAGTTGAAATATGGGAGAAATTATTAAAGCATAAAAGTGTGACAACTTTTCAAAGTTTAAGCATTGAATGTAAGGATGTGGTGCGCATTAATTACTGAATAATTTATAAAATTTTATTCCCTGTCACCTATGCATAGAAGGTGTTTATGCACGTCTAAAATTGTATAATGTCAACCCAAGAATGTAACAGAAAAATTATTGAAATTTATTAAGCTAGCAACTAGGTAGAGGAGGGTATATTACACCCAAAAATTGGTGAATTTCACCCAAAAATTTAATTGATCATTTTTTTTTTCGGTCTACTAGGTATACCAGTGTTACTATACACCCAAAAATGTTTTATTTCACCAGAGAATGTAACTTTTTTTTTTTTACCGTTTCACTAGGTAGAGCAGTGGTACTATACACACCAAAATTGGTGAATTTCACCCTAAAATGTAAATAGCAATTATTTTTTTGTTTAACCTGTCTACTAGGTATAGCAGTGGTGCTATACACCAAAAATTTTGTTAATTTTGACAGAAAATGTAACTGACAATATATATATATTTTTTTTACTGGCCTCCTAGGTAAAGCAGTGGTACTATACACACAAAAATTGGTTAATTTAACCCCAAAAAGTAACTGACAATTTTTTTTATTTTCTTTTACCAGTCTACTAGGTATAGCAGTGGTACTATACACCCAAAAATTGGTGAATTTTACCCGAAAATGTTAATGAGAATTTTTTTGTTGCTTAACCTGTCTACTAGGTATAGCAGTGGTACTATACACCCAAAAATTGGTGAATTTAACCCGAAAATGTAAATGACAGTAGTGAAATGATATAAAATAAAACACGTACAAAAAAAAATTTGATTTATGAGGTGGAGTTCCATATGGAGTAGGAGTTTGAGGAGGCGGTGGACGTAGCGGAGTAGGTGGAAGCGGCGGTGGAGGAGGACGAAATAGCCAACACAGGTTTTTGGTTTTAATTTAATTTTGTAAAATTAAGGTACACTCCAAAAGAGTGTGAAATATCCAAAATACAAACATGAGCAATTGCGCTGCAGTATAACAATGGCTGCTTAGTGCCGGTATATATGTCTATTCTGCACAAGGTATGGACAAGTCCTGAGGGATCCATGCCTGGTTCATTTTAATGAACGTGAGCTTGTCCACATTGGCTGTGGACAGGCGGCTGCGCTTGTCTGTGATAACGCCCCCTGCCGTGCTAAACACACGTTCAGATAATACACTGGCTGCAGGGCAGGCCAGCACCTCCAAGGCGTAAAGGGCAAGCTCAGGTCATGTGCCCAATTTGAAAACCCAGAAGTTGAAGGGGGCAGACCCGTCATTCAGTACGTGTAGGCGTGTGCACACATACTGCTCCACCATGTTGGTGAAATGCTGCCTCCTGCTAAGACGTTCCATATCAGCTGGTGGTGCTGGTTGTTGTGGCGTGGTGACAAAGCTTTTCCACATTTCAGCCATGCTAACCCTGCCTTCCGAGGTGCTGGTGGTGCCCCAGCTGCATTGGCGACCTCTTCCTCGTCCACTGCCTTCGCCTTGTGCTTCCACTGTTCCCCAGCTGTCAGGTGGGAATGCCACCAGCAACGCGTCTACCAGCGTGCGCTTGTACTCGCACATCTTATGATCACGCTCCAGTGATGGAATTAAGGACGTTACATTGTCCTTGTAACAGGGATCCAGCAGCCTGGCCACCCAGTAATCAGCACAAGTTAGAATGTGGGCAACTCGGCAGTCATTGCTGAGACACTGCAGCATGTAATCACTCATGTGTGCCAGGCTACCCAGAGGCACCGACAAGCTGTCCTCTGTGGAAGGTGTATCATCTGTGTCCTCTGTATCCCCCATCCACGCACCAGTGATGGCCATGAGCTGGTCTGGGTGCCACCCTGCTGTGATAATGGTTCCTCCTCCTCAATCTCCTCCTCCTCATCCTCCACCTTGTCATCCTCCAGAACTGTGCCCTGGCTGGACCATTGTGTACCTTGGGTTTGTGGGTGCAGGAACCCACCCTCTGAGCCACTTGGGAATGACTGGCTGGAAACCCTATGAAATGATCCCTCTTCCTCCTGTGCCACATCCTCTTCCATCATCGCCAGGAGCGTTTTTTCAAGGAGGCATAGATGTGGGATAGTAACACTGAGAACGGCGTTATCGGCACTGGCCATGTTGGTGGAGTACTCAAAACAGCACAGCAAGGTACACAGGTCTCGCATGGAGGCCCAGTCATTAGTGGTGAAGTGGTGCTGTCCCACAGAGCGACTCACCTGTGCGTGCTGCAGCTGAAACTCCACTATTGCCTGCTGCTGCCAGACCGGGCTTGAGGCTGACTGGCACAAACCAATCATCGGTCTGTTGTTCAAGGCCTGTCCACAGCTCCTGCGCAGTGTGGGGTTTGTCCCCCAAACAGATAAGTTTTAAAACTGCCTGCTGTCGTTTACCCCTGGCTGTGCTGAAGTTGGTGGTGAATACGCTGACCGGATGAGGAGCTGGTAGAGGATGAGGAAGGAGAAAAGGAGGAGGAAGCAACAGGAGGCAAACTGAAGCGCCCTGCAATCCTCGGTGATGGACGGACATGAGCCAAACTGCTATCCGCCTCAGGCCCAGCCGCCACTGCATTTACCCAGTGTGCTGTTATAGAGATATAACGTCCCTGACCGTGCCTACTGGTCCACTTATCCGTAGTGATGTGCACCTTGCCACAGATTGCGTTGCGCAGTGCACACCTGATTTTGTCCCCTACTTGGTTGTGCAGGGAAGGGATGGCTCATCTGGAAAATTAGTGGCGGCTGGGCACGACGTACTGTGGGACAGCCACCACCATGAGGCCTTTAAAACTATCCATCTCCACCAGACGGAATAACAGCATTTCAAAGGTCAGTAATTTAGAAAAGCTGGCATTCAGGTCTAGGGATCGCGGGTGGGTAAGCGGGTACTTCCTCTTCCTCTCCAGCGTTTGGGAGATGGAGAGCTGAATGCTTCCGTTGGACAATGTGGAGATGCTTGGTGACCCAGGTGGTGGTGTTGCTGGAAGATCCTCTGTTTTCGGGGTGGCAGGTGACACTGTCACTCCAGAGGTGGATGAAGAAGCAGAGACTGCAGCAGAAGAGGAAGCAGGAGGAGCCAGAGACCTTTCTTAGTTTTTGATGTGTCTACTCCACTGCAGCTCGTGCTTTGCACTTAAAGTGGTTATCAGAGTTATTTTTTTGTTCTTTCTATGTTCCTAACTAAGCAAATGTAACAGCTTTCCAATTAACTCACTTTATCTCCAGTGGCTGGTTTCTCAGATTTCACTGAAGGTCACATGTCCTGTGATGTCAGCTTTTTCCCTGCTCTGATAAAGGTCGTTTACAAGCCTGTAAACGAGAAGTTAGTGTGCTGGCCACACACCCCCTTCACTGCCGTCTGCTCTCTGCTAGGATTCTTAACCCCTTCAGCTGCACAGCTCTGCAGGCAGTGAGGAGACAATGCTGGGCACTGGAGCTGATATACTAGAGAGAGCATTGCACAAGAAGGTAGGGGGAAGATCCTGTGTGTATTAGCAGTGTCATTATACAGCTGGAACTTGTAGTTCTATACCTACAACATGCTGCAAAATCTCCCAGCAGGCAGACATGTCACTCAGGGCAGCTCTTGTATCCACTCCCTTAGCAGTGTCATTATACAGCTGGGACTTGTAGTCCTACACATACAATATGCTGCAGAGTCTCCCAGCAGGCAGACATGTCACTCAGGGCAGCTCTTGTATTCACTCCCTTAGCAGTGCAGGGGGAGGGGCAGAGTTTGTTTTTATTGCATGTAAACAAAGTGCCAGAAAAGAACCAGGGAAATGAGGAAATATATATGTATATGTATATATTTTTTTTGCATAAAACTTGTTTAGCTCAGTTAAATATCAGATTTTCAGTGCTATATTGTTTTTTTTTTCATAACTCTGACAACCCCTTTAACCACTACAGGACCGCCGTACGCAGGATTGCGTCCTGCCGGCGGCCCTGCTCTTCTGGGTGGACGCATATACGCGTCCTCCCGCGAGAGCCGAGATTTCCTGTGAACGCGCGCACACAGGCGCGCGCGCTCACAGGAACGGAAGGTAAGCGAGTGGATCTCCAGCATGCCAGCGGCGATCTCTCGCTGGCAGGCTGGAGATCCGAATTTTTTAACCCCTAAGAGGTATATTAGACGCTGTTTTGATAACAGCGTCTAATATACCTCCTACCTGGTCCTCTGGTGGTCCCTTTTGTTAGGATCGACCACCAGAGGACACAGGTAGGTCAGTAAAGTCGCACCAAACACTACACTACACTACACCCCCCCGTCACTTATTAACCCTTTATGAACCCCTGATCACCCCTTATAAACTCCCTGATCACCCCCCTGTCATTGATCACCCCCCTGTCATTGATCACCCCCCTGTCAGGCTCCGTTCAGACGTCCGTATGATTTTTACGGATCCACGGATACATGGATCGGATCCGCAAAACGCATACGGACGTCTGAATGGAGCCTTACAGGGGGGTAATCAATGACAAGTGGGTGATCACGCATATAGACTTCCTGATCACTTCCCTGTCATTGATCACCCCTCTGTCATTGATCACCCCCCTGTCAGGCTCCATTCAGACATCCGCATGATTTTTACGGATCCACTGATACCTGGATCGGATCCGCAAAACACATACGGACTTCTGAATGGAGCCTTACAGGGGGGTGATCAATGACAGGCGGGTGATCACCCATATAGATTCCCTGATCACCCCCTGCATTGATCACCACTCTGTCATTGATCACCCCCCTGTAAGGCTCCATTCAGACGTCCGCATGATTTTTACGGATCCACTGATACATGGATCGGATCCGCAAAACACATACGGACGTCTGAATGGAGCCTTACAGGGGGGTGATCAATGACAAGTGGGTGATCACGCATATAGACTTCCTGATCACTTCCCTGTCATTGATCACCCCTCTGTCATTGATCACCCCCCTGTAAGGCTCCATTCAGACATCCGCATGATTTTTACGGATCCACTGATACATGGATCGGATCCGTAAAACACATACGGACGTCTGAATGGAGCCTTACAGGGGGGTGATCAATGACAGGCGGGTGATCACCCATATAGATTCCCTGATCACCCCCTGCATTGATCACCACTCTGTCATTGATCACCCCCCTGTAAGGCTCCATTCAGACATCCGCATGATTTTTACGGATCCACTGATACATGGATCGGATCCGCAAAACACATACGGACGTCTGAATGGAGCCTTACAGGGGGGTGATCAATGACAGGCGGGTGATCACCCATATAGATTCCCTGATCACCCCCTGCATTGATCACCACTCTGTCATTGATCACCCCCCTGTAAGGCTCCATTCAGACGTCCGCATGTGTTTTGGTATCCATGGATCCGTAAAAATCATGCGGACGTCTGAATGGAGCCTTACAGGGGGTGATCAATGACAGAGGGGTGATCACCCATATACACTCCCTGATCACCCCCTGTCATTGATCACCCCCCTGTAAGGCTCCATTCAGACGTCCGCATGTGTTTTGGTATCCATGGATCCGTAAAAATCATGCGGACGTCTGAATGGAGCCTTACAGGGGGTGATCAATGACAGAGGGGTGATCACCCATATACACTCCCTGATCACCCCCTGTCATTGATCAAACCCCTGTAAGGCTCCATTCAGACGTCCGCATGTGTTTTGGTATCCATGGATCCGTAAAAATCATGCGGACGTCTGAATGGAGCCTTACAGGGGGTGATCAGTGACAGGGGGGTGATCAGGGAGTCTATATGGGTGATCACCCCCCTGTCATTGATCACCCCCCTGTCATTGATCACCCCCCCCCCCCCCCCTGTAAGGCTCCATTCAGACATTTTTTTGGCCCAAGTTAGCGGAAATTTTTTGTTTGTTTTTGTTTTTGTTTTTGTTTTTCCTTACAAAGTCTCATATTCCACTAACTTGTGTCAAAAAATAAAATCTCACATGAACTCGCCATACCCCTCACGGAATCCAAATGCGTAAACATTTTTAGACATTTATATTCCAGACTTCTTCTCACGCTTTAGGGCCCCTAAAAAGCCAGGGCAGTATAAATACCCCACATGTGACCCCATTTCGGAAAGAAGACACCCCAAGGTATTCCGTGAGGGGCATATTGAGTCCATGAAAGATTGAAATTTTTGTCCTAAGTTAGCGGAAAGGGAGACTTTGTGAGAAAAAAACAAAAAAAATCTATTTCCGCTAACTTATGCAAAAAAAAAAAAAATTCTATGAACTCGCCAGGCCCCTCATTGAATACCTTGGGGTGTCTTCTTTCCAAAGTGGGGTCACATGTGGAGTATTTATACTGTCCTGGCTTTTTAGGGGCCCGAAAGTGTGAGAAGAAGTCTGGGATCCAAATGTCTAAAAATGCCCTCCTAAAAGGAATTTGGGCACCTTTGCGCATCTAGGCTGCAAAAAAGTGTGACACATCTGGTATCGCCGTAATCAGGAGAAGCTGGGGAATATGTTTTGGGGTGTCATTTTACATATACCCATGCTGGGTGAGAAAAATATCTTGGTCAAATGCCAACTTTGTATAAAAAAAATGGGAAAAGTTATCTTTTGCCAAGATATTTCTCTCACCCAGCATGGTTATATGTGAAATGACACCCCAAAACACATTGCCCAACTTCTCCTGATTACGGCGATACCAGATGTGTGACACTTTTTTGCAGCCAAGGTGGGCAAAGGGACCCACATTCCAAAGTGCACCTTTCGGATTTCGCAGGCCATTTTTTACACATTTTGATTGCAAAGTTCTTCTCACACATTTGGGCCCCTAAATTGCCAGGGCAGTATAACTACGCCACAAGTGACCCCATTTTGGAAAGAAGACACCCCAAGATATTCCGTGAGGGGCATGGCGAGTTCCTAGAATTTTTTATTTTTTGTCACAAGTTAGCGGAAAATGATGATTTTTCTTTTTTTTTCTTTTTTCCTTACAAAGTCTCATATTCCACTAACTTGCGACAAAAAATAAAAAATTCTAGGAACTCGCCATGCCCCTTACGGAATACCTTGGGGTGTCTTCTTTCCAAAATGGGGTCACTTGTGGGGTAGTTATACTGCCCTGGCAATTTAGGGGCCCATATGTGTGAGAAGTACTTTGCAATCAAAATGTGTAAAAAATGGCCTGCGAAATCCGAAAGGTGCACTTTGGAATATGTGCCCCTTTGCCCACCTTGGCTGCAAAAAAGTGTGACACATCTGGTATCGCCGTACTCAGGAGAAGTTGAAGAATGTGTTTTGGGGTGTCATTTTACATATACCCATGCTGGGTGAGAAAAATATCTTGGTCAAATGCCAACTTTGTATAAAAAAATTGGAAAAGTTGTCTTTTGCCAAGATATTTCTCTCACCCAGCATGGGTATATGTAAAATGACACCCCAAAACACATTCCCCAACTTCTCCTGAGTACGGCGATACCAGATGTGTCACACTTTTTTGCAGCCTAGGTGGGCAAAGGGGCACATATTCCAAAGTGCACCTTTCGGATTTCACCGGTCATTTTTTACACATTTTGATTGCAAAGTTCTTCTCACACATTTGGGCCCCTAAATTGCCAGGGCAGTATAACTACCCCACAAGTGACCCCATTTTGGAAAGAAGACACCCCAAGGTATTCCGTGAGGGGCATGGCGAGTTCCTAGAATTTTTTATTTTTTGTCGCAAGTTAGTGGAATATGAGACTTTGTAAGAAAAAATTAAAAAATCATCATCATTTTCCGCTAACTTGTGACAAAAAATAAAAAGTTCTATGAACTCACTATGCCCATCAGCGAATACCTTAGGGTGTCTACTTTCCGAAATGGGGTCATTTGTGGTGTTTTTCTACTGTCTGGGCATTGTAGAACCTCAGGAATCATGACAGGTGCTCAGAAAGTCAGAGCTGCTTCAAAAAGCGGAAATTCACATTTTTGTACCATAGTTTGTAAACGCTATAACTTTTACCCAAACCATTTTTTTTTTGCCCAAACATTTTTTTTTATCAAAGACATGTAGAACTATAAATTTAGCGAAAAATTTATATATGGATGTCGGTTTTTTTTGCAAAATTTTACAGCTGAAAGTGAAAAATGTCATTTTTTTGCAAAAAAATCGTTACATTTCGATTAATAACAAAAAAAGTAAAAATGTCAGCAGCAATAAAATACCACCCAATGAAAGATCTATTAGTGAGAAGAAAAGGAGGTAAAATTCATTTGGGTGGTAAGTTGCATGACCGAGCGATAAACGGTGAAAGTAGTATTAGTGCCGAAGTGTAAAAAGTGCTCTGGTCATGAAGGGGGTTTCAGCTAGCGGGGCTGAAGTGGTTAAATGACTGGTCATGCAGGTTGTGCTTAGGTTGAGAGCATTTATGCCTCGCTTCAGGCTCTGCTTGCACAGCGTGCAAACCACTCATGTCTTGTCGTCAGCACATTGTCTGAAGAACTGCCACGCCGGGGAACTCTTTGCAGCTGGCTTTGGTGTGCTCGGTCCCTTGCTGCGGTGGGCAGTAGCAGGTGTACTGTCTAGAGGACGGCCGCTCCGCTTTTGCACCCTGCTCCCTCTTCTGCTGTGCTGGTGGCTCTGTGCGACATCCGCCTCTTCCTCTGAACTACACAGGTCACTCGCATGACGTTGATTGCACGTGGGGTTGAGGACCTCATCGTCCTCCACATCATCTTCAACCCAGTCTTCACTCCTGCCCTCCTTGTCGGTCTGCATACTGCAGAAAGCCACAGCAGTTGGCACCTGTGTTTTGTCATCATCTGAGACGTGCTGCGATGATTCTCCCATGTACTCATCTTGTAATATAAGTGGTTGGGCATCGGTGCACTCAATCTCTTCCACTTCTTGGGCAGGGCTAGCTGGATGGCCCTGGGAAACTCTGCTAACAGAGTCATCAAAAAGCAGAAGAGACTGCTGCATGACTTGGGGCTCAGACTGCTTGGCTGATTTGTAAGGGGGTGAGGTGAAAGATTGATGGACACGGGCTGCTGATGCCAACTGTGATTTTTGAGCAGGAGACTGGGTATGAACTGGAGCCACTGTCAGCAACCTAATCTACTATCGCCTGTACTTGTTCAGGCCTCACCATTCGTAGAGCTGCATTAGGCCCGACTGCAGATTCTGTCGCCTACTCGCACCTGAGGAAGGGGTAGCTCCACCAGCAGCACCACAACCTGGGCCACATCCCTTATTTGACGCTCTCCTCATATTTTTCGAATTTAGGATCTTGCCCTAGATGGGTGTTTAATTAATAGTAGAATAGAACGACCGTATGTACAGGGTGTATCTCACACGCCCTGAACCAGACTAGGCCTTAATTAAATTTATTTGCCCAAAATGGCTGTATTTCAAATATCTGAATAGAACCACAGTATTTAAAGGGTGTATCTCACAATGACATATGCAGCGAAGGCTGTCAACTGTTTTTTTTTTGCTCAAACGGGTTTTCATTTAATAACTGAATATGACAGCAGTATATAACCCAGGAATTTCAAACATCTTGATAATGTAAGGGTGCAACAATTGTGTATTTTGACCCAAAAAGGGTGTTTTAATAATAGAAGAATATAAGCCCTGTATATACAGGGTGTATGTCACACGGCCTGACGCACACTAGGCCTCAATTAAAGATTTGTGCACCAAATGGCATTATTTCAAATATCTGAATATAACCCCTGTATTTATAGGCTGTATCTCACAATGACATATGCAGCAAAGGCTGCCAACTAAAAATTTGTGGCGGTAACCAAGTCGTGGTATTTCAAATCCATTAATAGAAGCACACTATGTAAAGTCTGTATCTCACAATGAAATATGCAGCAAAGCCTGCAAAATAAACTTTTTTTTTTTTTCCCAAACGGGTGTTAGTTTAATAGCTAAATATGACAGCAGTATATAACCCTGGAATTTCAAACGTGCTGATGCTGCAAGGCCTGAAAAATTGTGTATTTTGCACAAAAAAGGTGTTTTATTAATAAAAGAATGAAACCCCTGTATTTAAAGGGTGTATCTCACACGCCCTGAACCAGACTAGGCCTTCTTTTAATTTTGTTTGCCCAAAATTGCTGTATTTCAAATACCTGAATAGAACCCCTGTATATACAGGGTGCATCTCACACGCCCTGAAACACACTAGGCCGCAATTAAATTTGTTTGTTCAAAATGGCTGTATTTCAAATATCTGAATATAACCCTGTATATACAGGGTGTATCTCACACGCCCTGATCCACACTAGGCCGCAATTAAATTTGTTTGCCCAAAATGTCTGTATTTTAAATACCTGAATAGAACCCCTGTATTTAAAGGGGGAATTTCACACGCCCTGACCGACACTAAGCCGCTATTAAAGGATTGTGCCCAAAATGGCTTTATTTAAAATAACTGAATAGAAAGAGAGTATATAAAGGCGGTATCTCACAATGACATCTGTAGCAAAGCCTGTCAACAATAATTTTTTTGCCCAAATGGGTGTTTGTTTAATAATTTAATTTGACAGCAGTATATAATCCTGGAAATATACACGTGCCGATGCTGCAAGGCCAGAAAAATAGTGGAATCTGACAAAAAAGTGTGTTTTTAAAAATCCAGTAAATTATGGCTGTATTTCTAGCTTAAATTGCACACTCACTAATCCAGATGTTGTATATTGCCAAAAAAGTTGGGGATTTTGGTAACAGAATATGAAAGTTGTACATATTAAACTTGAATTTAACACTTGCACATCAGGAAAATAGTGGTTTTGGCAAAAAAGTGTGTTTTCAAAAACCCAGAAAATTATACCTGTATTTCTCGCTTAAATTGCACACTGACTAATCCAGATGTTGTATGTTGCCATCGCCACACAAGGAAAGAGTCTGGGGATAATCTTGGATCAAGAAATGAGCCTCCGTCCCCAGATTAAAGAAGTAATACGGAAAGCAAACTTCGCCCTATTCCTTCTAAAAAAAGCCCTACCGTTTCTTCCCAACACATGCAGACAGGTCGTGGTGGGAGCTCTAGTCAACTCCCACCTGGACTATGGTAATGCAATGTATGCGGGGCTGCCAGAGAAAGATCTGGGAGCTCTGCAACACTGTCAAAACAGAGCCATCCGGCTCATCAAGAAACTAGACTGGACAGATTCTGTCACAAAAGCACGCAGGGAACTCCACTGGCTCCCAGTGAAAGAGAGAGTGCAGTTTAAGCTGTGCTGCTTAACACACAAAGCTCTCCACAAAACAGGTCCCATCTACCTGCAAAAAAAGATAACACGTCGCCATCCTCCTAGAGAACTGAGATCCACCTCAGCCTCCCTTCTGTCGGTGCCAAGAACCCGCCTCAAGACAAGGGGGGACAGACGTTTCTCAGTATTGGCCCCCAAGATCTGGAACTCCCTCCCAGAACACATTAGAACAACATCAAATTACCTGGAATTTAGGAAGTTGGTTAAGACCTGGCTTTTTGTGTAGGATGACGTAGGGGCCCACCAATATAGCCGTCGAGAAGCGCTTCGATCGGATTGAGTTCCTCTAGAGCGCTATATAAGGACTTAGTAACATAACATAACATAACATGTTTATAATTTAACACTTGCAGATCAGGAAAATAGTTGTTTTTGGCAAAAAAATTGTGTTTTTAAAAACTCAGAAAATTATGGCTGTATTTCTAGCTTAAATTGCACACTGACTAAGGGCCCTTTCACACCTGCGTTATAGTCTTCCGGCATAGAGTTCCGTCGTCGGGGCTCTATGCCGGAAGAATACTGATCAGGATTATCCTAATGCATTCTGAATGGACAGTCCGTCCTTCAGGATGCATCAGGATGTCTTCCGTTCCGGAACGGAACGTTTTTTGGCCGCAGCAAATAGCGCAGCATGCTGCGCTTTTTGCTCCGGCCAAAAATCCGGAACACTTGCCGCAAGGCCGGATCCGGAATGAATGCCCATTGAAAGGCATTGATCCGGATCCGGCCTTAAGCTAAACGTCGTTTCGGCGCATTGCCGGATGCGACGTTTAGCTTTTTCTCAATGGTTACCATGGCTGCCGGGACGCTAAAGTCCTGGCAGCCATGGTAAACTGTAGTGGGGAGCGGGGAGCAGCATACTTACCATCCGTGCGGCTCCCGGGGCGCTCCAGAGTGACGTCAGGGCGCCCCAGGCGCATGGATGACGTGATCGCATGGATCACATGATCCATGCGCATGGGGCGCTCTGACGTCATTCTGGAGCGCCCCGGGAGCCGCGCGGACTGTAAGTATACCGCTCCCCCGCTCCCCACTACTACTATGGCAACCAGGACTTTAATAGCGTCCTGGGTGCCATAGTAACACTGAAAGCATTTTGAAGACGGATCCGTCTTCAAATGCTTTCAGTACACTTGCGTTTTTCCGGATCCGGCGTGTAATTCCGGCAAGTGGAGTACACGCCGGATCCGGACAACGCAAGTGTGAAAGAGGCCTAAGCCTGCACATGCACCAGATGTTGTAAATTGCCCAAAAAAATTTAGATTTTTTTTACAAACAGATTATTTGTGCTGCTTTTAAAGCTTGGATTACAATGTCCCAAAAGCTCGGATGCAGTGCTGGTGCACTGAGCTTGCATAAAATGGCTGCCGCCGCCCGCCTAGCTGACTTATAAAAGTATTTTTTTTTTGGTCACTGGGCTCAGGGCAGGATAAACAAATTGTGCCCTGCAAACACACAACACAGTGTATGTAGATTTATGAGTTAGATTCACGTTTTGAGCAAAGATTCTCTCCTATTCTCTCCCTGAAATCACCAGCAGCGTCCTCTCCATACACTAAACACAGCAGAGTGACGTTCAGCGCTACGTGACTCCAGCTTATATAGAGGCTGGGTCACATGCTACACTGGCCAATCACAGCGATGTCATTAGTAGGCATGGCTGTGATGGCTTCTAAGGGCACAGAGTTAAACGCTTGTTGATTGGCTGCAGCCTTTCAAAAAGCGCCAAGAAAGCGCTGAACACCGAACCCGAACTTTTACTGAAAGGTTCAGGTCCGGGTTCGGGGTCCACAAATCCTAAAGTTCGGTAGGAACCCGAACTTTACAGTTCGGGTTCGCAAAACCCTAATTGGCACACATTAAAAGGGGGTATTTTTTGTATTGGAACATATTAAAAGTTTTTTTTTATATTGGCACACTTTATAAGGGGATATTTTTGTACTGGAGCACATTATAAGGGGGTATTTTTATACTGGTGCACATTATAGGGAGAATTATTACTACTAGGGACTATGGGGAACAGGATTACTAGTATGGGCAATATTACTATTGGTGACACTGTTAACATTATGCCCTCTGGCAGATAAATATTACTATTAGTGAGACTTTGAAGATCACTATTACTGTGGGGGGCACCATGGCACAGTATCAGCTTAGGCCTCTTTCACACTTGCGTTGTCCGGATCCGGCGTGTACTCCACTTGCCGGAATTACACGCCGGATCCGGAAAAACGCAAGTGTACTGAAAGCATTTGAAGACGGATCCGTCTTCAAAATGCTTTCAGTGTTACTATGGCACCCAGGACGCTATTAAAGTCCTGGTTGCCATAGTAGTAGTGGGGAGCGGGGGAGCGGCATACTTACCATCCGTGCGGCTCCCGGGGCGCTCCAGAATGACGTCAGAGCGCCCCAGGCGCACGGATGACGTGTACATGCGATCACGTGATCCATGCGCTTGGGGCGCCCTGACGTCACTCTGGAGCGCCCCGGGAGCCGCACGGACGGTAAGTATGCTGCTCCCCCGCTCCCCACTACACTTTACCATGGCTGCCAGGACTTTAGCGTCCCGGCAGCCATGGTGACCATTGAGAAAAAGCTAAACGTCGCATCCGGCAATGCGCCGAAACGACGTTTAGCTTAAGGCCGGATCCGGATCAATGCCTTTCAATGGGCATTCATTCCGGATCCGGCCTTGCGGCAAGTGTTCCGGATTTTTGGCCGGAGCAAAAAGCGCAGCATGCTGCGCTATTTGCTGCGGCCAAAAAACGTTCCGTTCCGGAACGGAAGACATCCTGATGCATCCTGAAGGACGGACTGTCCATTCAGAATGCATTAGGAAAATCCTGATCAGTATTCTTCCGGCATAGAGCCCCGACGACGGAACTCTATGCCGGAAGACTATAACGCAGGTGTGAAAGAGCCCTTAGCTATTTTTGGGGGATATTATGCTTACAATACTATTACTGTCAGGCCTCATGCACACGACAGTATTGCTTTTTCAGTGTTTTGCGGTCTGTTTTTTACGGATCCGTTGTTCCGTTTTGTGTTTCCGTTTCCTTTCCGTTTTTCCGTTCCATTTTTCCGTATGCCATATACAGTATACAGTAATTACATAGTAAAAATTGGGCTGGGCATAACATTTTCAATAGATGGTTCAGCAAAAACGGAACGGATACGGAAGACATACGGATGCATTTCCGTATGTGTTCCGTTTTTTTTGCGGACCCATTGATTTGAATGGAGCCAAGCACCGTGATTTGCGGACAAGAATAGGACATGTTCTATCTTTTCACGGCACGGAAATACTGAAATGCTGAAACGGAATGCACACTGAGACACTTCAGTATTTTTTGCTGAACCATTGAAATGAATGGTTCAGTATATGTTCCGCATACTGAACTACAAAAACGGCCAGTATACTGAACGCAAAATACTGTCGTGTGCATGAGCCCTTAGGGACACTATTTGCTGGGCACAGTTATTTTTAGGGCACTGTGTGCCAATAATTTATGTAGTGGGCACTATCTGTGTGGTACTTGTATTTTAATGTGGACTGTTTTTGCCTTCCCAGATCCATATTTTTTTAGTTTTTATTTCCATTCACATAGCCATATGACAGCTTATTGTTTTGTGGGACAAGTTGTACTTTCTAATGGCACCATTTAATTTTGCATACAATCTAGTAGGAAGCTGGAAAAAAAATCCAAATGATGTAGAAAAAAAAACCTTTGTAGTAAACTGACCTGTTACCTTCATTCTCCAGGTCAGTACAATAACAACAATATCACATTTATTTAGTTTTTCTTGAGAAAAAAAACTTTGGAAAAAATCTAATGATTTCTTTTTGCATCATCACATTCTGGCCCCCATAACTTTTTATAGTTACGTCTATGGAGCCGGTTCATTTTTTGTGGGTTGATCTCTAGTTTTTATTGATTATAATAGTGTGTGTAAGACTTTTTGATCATTTTTATTCCTTTTTTATTGAGGGGAAGCAACAAAAATAAATTGGCCATTTAGATTTTTTTTTTCTGTTATAGCATTCATCATATGGGTAAATACCTTTATTTTTGTAATACTTTGGGCATTTGGGGATACAACAATGCCTATTATGTTTATTTTCTTATTGTTTTTATTTTATTTTAAAGTGAGTAAAGTTTTTATATATTTTTATATTTTAAAAGACTTTTTTTTACTTTTTTATCACCCTGGATGACTATAATAAGCATTAGATTGATTCTATGAGATTCGACTGGAATCATAATTTTTTGGAAATTCGAAACAAATTAGAATTTGTTGCACACCTCACCATAAGTATAGCAAATATAGAAGGATTGTAAAGTTAGTGCTTGAATGATACATGATTCCACATTGTTTGTGCAGTGTCCCACTCCGTATCAGTAGTAGGACCCTGTATGTTTAAGGGTATTTGCTGAATGTCATATTATGCTGTGTATGTATATAGTTGTGAATTCCTATTAACAGGCTGGTAACAAACACTGCAAATTAGTCACCACTAGATGCTGGTACATTCCTATTTAAAAGGGACAGGTGGCAGACAGGAGAAGAGGAGAAGTGTAGTATGAGGAGTTATTAGGAAGGATGTAGTGAGGATATAGTCAGATGAAAGTTTACCATGTAGCTACCACTTAAGCCCATTTGACAATGGCCAGGTTGAGAGAGGCTGGAGGAGGAATAATCAGAAGCTAGTCAGCATAGACCAGAGTAGACTTGGATATAGAGCAAGTCTAGTGGAGATAGCAGCAGTTTTTAGCTTATGGACTCCAAAGCACCTAGTGACTGGGAGAAGCCTCAAGCACCTGGACACACCAGTACAACTAAGTGCAAAGTTGTGTTTTACCACATTCCTCTATGGACCATATGGAACTATTTATGTTGGTAACCAGTACAAAGAATGGAGCAGAAGTTGTTTGCCTGCAGTTAGGGAGAACTGCCCTGTAGGTTGCAGAAAGGAAGAAAGACATAGAATATAAGATTATACCATATCAAGTACCTGGCTGTTTGAAAGTGAACCAGTTGCCCGGTAACCACATATGAAGGATTCTGATACCAGCAAAAGGAAGCATAATAGTGTTATTAGCACATTGAAGCCTGTAGTACCATAACTGAGCCTGTTACCTGGAATTACAGCACAATTGAGATCCGAATACCTCCATGATAACTGAACCTGTACATCTATCTCAAGGCAAGTGATTCTCAGTAAATGTTCCAGTTATTTATTTAAACTGACTCCTCTTTATTTCTATCACCTCCTTTGCTCCCAAGGTTGCTGGCGTGTCAAACCTCAGAGACCCTGCCTTCCCTGCACCTAAAACCCTGTACTATCAAGGACACCTCAACTAACATCTGGCAGGAGGTCCCTGCCCCGAATAAATCTGGTGCTTTCCTTCCCATCACTGCATGCCGACTCAGGGAGCTGCAGAAACTTAAAGAGGACCTTTCATCGCTCCTGACAGGCCTATTTTAATAGCTTCATGCATTCCCCATGTAATAACAATTCCAGAGCATCTATTGTTATGGCTCTATCTTGTGCCATTCCTGTATTTTTTTCACTAGAAGTTATAAATTGCTATTAGCCTTCAGTAAGGGTACAGAGGGGAGGGGGGTGGGTGTATCTGCACAGACTGACAATGGCAGCACTGATTGGATAGAGTCAGTCTGTGCAGGGACACCCCCCCCCCCCAACTGGTTACCTCCCCTCTGTACCACCTCATCAGGCAACCACACTCAAACATTGCCCCTGTGATCCCGGTCACTGCATTTTTCCCTGGCAAAATTTTGGATAAATGTGGCCTTTACCATGACCCTAGTTTTATGCTTAGCCTCAATGTTCAGTGTATTATTTTGCATGTTTTACTTGATGACTTTTTAACCTATTGCTGTGGTATGATATAAATATTTTCAGTCAATACCATCCTCGTTATTTTTTCTTGTTATTATTTCTACATCTCAATCAGTACTGAAACTGATCAATAATACTGAAGAATAATTAAAGGTTTTGTTACATAGGTAAAGATTCTGTATCGTTCTTAATTGTACACTGTAGTTGCAGACTCACATAGCTCATCAACTACAGCACTTGACCAGATATTATAAATTTAGTCTCATACATTTTTACAAATTAACAGAATATGTGACTTGCAAGAAAAGGCAAATGGGATAAGATGGGAAAAAGAAGTGTAAATGTTATCATTGTTATTTTTGTCCTGTACTTAAAGGGTTTCTATAATCACAAAATTCATTATGTGGCTGGCTGACATTAGTGATGTGCTAATGTCAGCAGTACATAACTGTGCAACTTTTATCCTACATGGCGCCGTTCAGCAAGAAAACTAACTTTTAAAATATGCAAATGAGCCTCTAGGTGCTATTGGGGCATTGCTGCAGCACCTAGAGAAGTGATGGTGAACCGTTTAGAGGCCAAGTGCCCAAACTGCAACCCAAAACCCACTTATTTATCGGAGAGTGCCAACATGGCAATTTACCCCGAATACTACAGTCCAATATAGAATATCTTCCACGTACTTTATCATTTAGCTATAATATCCTGCCTACATTCAGTGCTCTGCCTGTGCTGTTCATAGTGCGCCCTGCGCTGATGAATGGCACGAAAAGTCTAGGGCATATTGGTACACCATAGACTTTTTCCAGGGTGCGGGTGCCAACAGAGAGGGCTCCGAGTGCCGCCTCTGGCACCCGTGCCATAGGTTCGCCACCACTGACCTAGAGGCTCCGTCTCCTCACCATTTGGCACGCCCATTTTGCTTTGATGGGCATCTCTGCTCTGCCCTTTGAAAGCAAAATCCTGCGCCATATCGTTTAGTATTCGTCACAGGCGCAGTGAGTGAAGGACGCTCTCCTGCTGCCGCCTTCCTCGAATGCGTCACAGAGCACCCCGGAAGTGAAGACAGCCGGCAGCAGGCGAGCGTCCTTCACTCACTGCGCCTGCGCAGGCACGGGAATTTACTTTCAAAGCGCATAAATTGGGCAATGTACGAGGTCCTATTCATTTTCATTCAGTACTCACACAATGACACTGCCACATGCCTCATATGCAGCACTTCAGCAAATGAATTATCCAGCTTTTTGTAATGCCTGTGGGTAGGGACAGACACAGACAGTGAGCCATGACCTTGAACCCAGCCCACTTTCCCTACCTAGTTGCAGTACAAGCCATAGGTAGCAAGACTGCAACTGCTCAACTGCCTCTGCGCTACTTACTTGCAAACACCAAGAGACAAAAAATACTAAAAAATGGTCATATGTAAATGGATCAGAGCCAGACAGGCTATACAGTACCGAAAGAGAGACAGACAGTGTTCAGAAGACAAGCAGATTTCAGAACCAGATGGAAAGTGCAGTACCAAATGAGAGACAGAGAGTGGTCAAAAGACAAGCCAGGGTCTGAGGAACAAGCAATCCAATAAGCACAAGAACCAGGAACACAGCTAGTGGGTCACTGGCACTGGGTTATGCCAGGAAGGGGTTTAAATAGAGCACCAAGTTCCATGATCAGAAGCTGGTGGGTCCATGACTCAGTGCTCCATTAGTCAGAAACACTAGCACAAAGTGAGCAGCTGAGCAATCACCCACTGTTAATCTCCTTCAGCACACGCCTGATGTAGGGAGAAACAGAGCATTGTATTCTGTTGCTAAGGAATAAGGATGCAGTTGAGTCACCAGGGGCTGTGGCTTATTAATGCATCTCTCCCAGCGCAGCCATGCTGAAACCAGAGATTGCGCAGCTGGAACCTGGACAGGTGAGGTTGTGATGCTTTTTGAACATTTTAGCTGTTGATAGTAGCATACTATACTTGTTGATAAATAATATTCCCCTGCTCCCTACCTCTCCATTCCAGCTCCCTGGGTCAATGGCTCCATTTGGGAGCCTTCCTGCCTGTAAGCGACCAGGATCAGATGTGGTACTGCAGCCAATGACCGGCCTCACCAGTGACATGTCTCCAAGCGCCACATGACACCCATCGTGATGTGCCGCTTGGGGACACGTCATTGCTGTGGCCAGTCAGCAGATGCAGCAGCACAGATGTCCCCATCCCTCCGGATGTTTACAGGATGGGGCCCTTTGGACTAGTGAAAGGAAGCCAGAAGGGAATCGTGGGGAGCAAGTGAGTGTGATTATTTTTTTAAAGAGGTCAAGCACACGACTATCGATAATTGATATTTAAAATGATCAAAAAGTTGGACAACCCCCATTAACATAATCATGAGTTGGCAGACAAGTGCTGACCAAAATTTTTGAATACCCATCTAAACCATTAGTGGACATTGTTCATTGATCTATAAGATTGCCCTCATGCAGTCAGTGTTAGATCAGTGACTTTCATCAATGATTGTGAAAACCAGGATTGGAGCCTCCAAAGAGATAAGATAAAATTTTAAGATTTGTACCTGTTCTGTGTTTTTGATCAGCACCTGGTATTGACTCACAAAAGTCACAATCACTGATCGAAATCACTGATAAAACACTGACTGTGTGAAAGTGGCCTTAAAGGGAACCTGTCACCAGTTTTATGGTGTCCTAACTAAGGGCAACATAAATAAGTGACTGATTCGCTTAGCAAAATGCTGGGTCACTTTCTTTAATTGACCCAGTCAATCTGCCAACATCTTGTATTGAAAAGCTCCAGCTGATAATGATGAGTCATGAATATTCATGAGCTCCCGACTCTCCCCGCCCACCTGCTGCTGAATGACAGTTTGTTTCCATAGGAATCAGCAGCAGGTGGGCAGGGGAGTGGCTATAGCTCTGAATTAAATATACGCTGGACTCAATGACATCACGCTGGACTCAAATCAGCTCATTAGCATGCGGCATCTTTGTGTGTATATTATGAGGTAACCATCTGTCACACCAGTAAGTGAATACATCTAAGGTACTTTTTAGTAGTTATTGATTGTATATAATTAGTTAGATTATAATCAAATATCCACATGACAGGTTCCCCTTAAGCTTATATTAGATGGCCAGATAATTGCACAGATCATTGCTAACAAGCATGGGCGTAGGGATCACCATAGCAGCCATAGCAATGGCTATGGGGCCCTACGCCTCTGGGGGCCCGGGCTGCCGGCTGAGCATTATATATTTTTTTTAAATTCATGTGGCGTAGTTACAGGGGTCGCAGGCCCCTCCAGGACAGACAAAGAAAGCACTATCTGCAAGGCCTGCAGGCTGTGGGCGGTGTGATAGGGCGCGGCCGGAGGCAGAGAGGCATACCTGCAATGAGGAGATGGAGTGGTCCCGCTCCCAGTCTGGGCGTCAGTCAAACTGGCCGAAAGTGGAGGATGCGGAGCGTACAGCGAAGCTGCGTGCTGCTGGGCCTGGCAGCGCTGCTGGAGTGTGGGCGCGCAGACGTTCAAGTGGCTGTGAGGTGAGGGCTGGCTGACTCTGGGACTGGTAAAACTTACTCTGGAGTCCTGGACCATTATATCTGGGGAGGAGGGGGGAGCAGCACCCTGGAGGTCTGGACCAGTACATTTAAGGAGAAGGGGAGAGCAGGACCCTGGAGGTTTGGTCTGGACCATTATATAGGGGGGAATAGGACACTGGAGGTCTGGACCATTATATCTGGGGAGGAGGGGGAGCAGGACCCTGGAGGTCTGGTCAATTATATTTAAGGAGAAGGGGGGATCAGGACCCTGGAGGTCTGGACCATTATATTTAAGAAGGGGGGAGCAGGACCCTGGAGGTCTGGACCATTATATTTAAGGAGAAGGGGGGGGGGCAGGATCCTGGAAGTCTGGAGCATTATATAGGGGGGAACAGGACACTGGAGGTCTGGACCATTCTATTTAGGGGGAGCAGGAACCTGGAGGTCTGGACCTTTATATTTGGTGAGGAGGGGGAAGCAGGACCCTGGAGGTCTGGACCATTATATAGTGAGGAGGGGGGAGCAGGACCCTGGAGGTCTGGACCATTATATATTGGGAGTAGGGGGAAGCAGGATCCTGGAGGTCTGGACCATTATATTTAAGGAGAAGGGGGGATCAGGACCCTGGAGGTCTGGACCATTATATTTAAGAAGGGGGGAGCAGGACCCTGGAGGTCTGGACCATTATATTTAAGGAGAAAGGGGGAGCCGGATCCTGGAAGTCTGGACCATTATATAGAGGGGAACAGGACACTGGAGGTCTAGACCATTCTAATTAGGGGAAGCAGGACCTTCGAGGTCTGGACCATTATATTTAAGGAGAAGGGGGGATCAGGACCCTGAGGTCTGGACCATTATATTTAAGAAGGGGGGAGCAGGATCCTGGAGGTCTGGACCATTATATTTAAGGAGAAGGGGGGAGCAGGATCCTGGAGGTCTTGACCATTATATAGAGGGGAACAGGACACTGGAGGTCTGGACCATTCTATTTAGGGGGAGCAGGACCTTCGAGGTCTGGACCATTATATATTGGGAGTAGGGGGAAGCAGGATCCTGGAGGTCTGGACCATTATATATGGGGAGTAGGGGGAAGCAGGATCCTGGAGGTCTGGAACATTATATATGGGGAGTAGGGGGAAGAATGAACCTGGAGGTCTGGACCATTATATAGGCAGGAGGGGGGAGCAGGACACTTGATGTCTGGACCAATATATCTGGGGACTAGCGGTGGGAGGTTTAGGGTGGGGGTGGGAGGTCCTGGAAGGGTGTTTGGGTGGGAGCTCTGGAAGGGGTGGGGGTCTGAGAGGTATGTGGGGGTGGGAGATCCGGGAGGGGGGCCCATAAAAAAATGTTGCTATGGGGTCATTTCTAGCTACGCCCCTGCTAACAAGTAGTGATGAGCGGCAGGTGCCATATTCGATTTCGACGAAATTCGCGAATATTCGATAGAATATTCGTTTTATATTCGTCGAGATTGAATATTCGTCATTATTCTTGTTATCGCGATTAATATGCGATTTAAATAATCGCGTATTGCGATTGTAACTTAAAGGCTACTCTCCTATTGAAATAGCAATGCGATTAATTCAAGTTATAATAATCGAATTTCGATTTTAACTTAGCACTGCTATATTCTATATTAGGCTATAATTAACGAATATGGAATATAGCAGTGCTAAGTTAAAATCGAAATTCGATTATTATAACTTGAATTATTTGAATTGCGATTTCAACTTGGACCTGGTTTACTATGGTTGGCTTGGTAGAATTAGCGAATATGACGAATATATTCGTTATATTCCACAAAACGAATATAACGAATGTATTCGTCATATTCCACAAAACGAAGATAACAAATGTATTCTGCATCTTCGTTTTAGCTACCTATTCATCAACTTCGCTAATTCTAGCAATCATATAGGAAAGTTTACTATAGAGACAGCTAAGTTTAATTCGCTATGCGATTATATGACTGCTTTTTTTTTAATAAATAGTATAATTATAATAATTATCAGGTATTATAATTATTCTATTTATTTAAAAAAAAAGCAAAGTAATATAATCGCATAGCGAATTAAACTTAGCTGTCTCTATAGTCAACTTTCCTATATGATTGCTAGAATTAGCGAAGTTGACGAATAGGTAGCTAAAACGAAGATGCAGAATACTTCGTTATCTTAGTTTTGTGGAATATAACTAATATATTCGTCATATTCGCTAATTCTACCAAGCCATTGAAGCCAACCATATAGTAAACCAGGTCCAAGTTGAAATCGCCATGCGATTAATATAACTCGAAGTAATCGCATGGCGATTTTAACTTAGTAATGCTATATTCCATGCTCATGGAGCGTCCCCATGAGCATTTCAAGTTATAATAATCGAATTTCGATTTTAACTTAAAGGCTACTCTCCTATTGAAATAGCAATGCGATTAATTCAAGTTTTAAAAATCGAATTTCGATTTTAACTTAGCACTGCTATATTCCATATTCGTTAATTCTAGCCTAATATAGAATATAGCAGTGCTGCTAAGTTAAAATCGAAATTCGATTTTTATAACTTAAATTATTCGCATTGCTATTTCAATAGGAGAGTAGCCTTTAAGTTAAAATCGAAATTCGATTATTATAACTTGAAATAATCGAATTGCGATTTCAACGTAATTCTCAAATCCGACAGTACATTCTAGTATATGGAGACGTTCCCATGGTGATGGGGACGCTCCATGAGCATGGAAGTCGGCAGAAGCGGCAACGGGCACTGACTGGAGCAGCTAGGAAGCCAGGAATCCAAAGGACAGGTAAGAACAACTTTAGGGAAGTGGGAAAGAAAAAAATATAACAATAAAAATAAAAAAAATAAAAGAATATTCTAAATATCTAATTTATATCACTATATTCGAAATATTCGCGAATTAGCAAAGTGCCGATATTCGCGAAAAAAATTCGATATTCGAATATTCGCGCTCAACACTACTAACAAGCGTTCGTATGAATGCTCATTGGCGATGATCTGGCAGTGTAATACTGCCGTCGATTACCTGATAAACGAGCAAACGCTTGTTCATCGATTAACTGGAATCTTTCAGCAGGTTTAAAAATCATTGTTTGCCGCAGCAGATCATGCCATCTAATCATGCTCTCTTGCTGGCAAACAGTGATTGAGTATGGGAGCGAGTGATGGAATTAGTGATCACTCCTTCCCATACTAAAGAGGAGATTGCTGCATGTAATCAGGGCCGGCGCCACCAGTAAGGCGAATTAGGCAGTCGCCTAGGGCGCCATTTAGCAGGGGGCGCCCGTTGCGGTTTAAAAAAAAAAAAGTTGGTTATATAAGTTCAGGCGGCCGGCGGCGCCCCTCATGCTGCGCCGCCTGAGCGGCTGAGGCTGAGCGCTTGCCGCTCTAAAGAATCCTGCCTGCTGTGTCTGCTCTATGCTGTTGCTAATGTAGCGTGGCCGAGCTCTGTTCGGTCCGCGGTACAGGAGCTTTTGTTTCCTGTACCCGGCCGGACTGACAGGAAGTGCTGACTTAGTGTGCACTTCCTTTCAGTCCAGCCGGGTACAGGAAACAAATGCTCCTGTACCGCGGACCGAACAGAGCTCGGCCACGCTACACTAGAGGTGGGGGTAAAATGAGAGTGACAAGGGAGGGGGGAATAATGAGAGTGACAAGGGAGGGGGGGGAATAATGAGAGTGACAAGGGAGGGGGGGGATAATGAGAGTGACAAGGGAGGGGGGATAATGAGAGTGACAAGGGAAGGGGGAATAATGAGAGTGACAAGGGAGGGGGGAATAATGAGAGTGACAAGGGAGGGGGGGGAATAATGAGAGTGACAAGGGAGGGGGGGATAATGAGAGTGACAAGGGAGGGGGGATAATGAGAGTGACAAGGGAAGGGGGGAATAATGAGAGTGACAAGGGAGGGGGGAATAATGAGAGTGACAAGGGAGGGGGGGGAATAATGAGAGTGACAAGGGAGGGGGGGAATAATGAGAGTGACAAGGGAGGGGGGAATAATGAGAGTGACAAGGGGGGGATAAGGGAGGGGGGGGGGATAATGAGAGTGACAAGGGAGGGGGGGGGGATAATGAGAGTGACAAGGGAGGGGGGGAATAATGAGAGTGACAAGGCAGGGGGGGAATAATGAGAGTGACAAGGGAGGGGGGGGGAATAATGAGAGTGACAAGGGAGGGGGGAAATAATGAGAGTGACAAGGGAGGGGGGGATAATGAGAGTGACAAGGGAGGGGGGATAATAAGAGTGACAAGGGGGGGAATAATGAGAGTGACAAGGGAGGGGGGGAATAATGAGAGTGACAAGGGAGGGGGGGAATAATGAGAGTGACAAGGGAGGGGGGAATAATGAGAGTGACAAGGGGGGATAAGGGAGGGGGGAATAATGAGAGTGACAAGGGAGGGGGGGATAATGAGAGTGACAAGGGAGGGGGGGAATAATGAGAGTGACAAGGCAGGGGGGGAATAATGAGAGTGACAAGGGAGGGGGGGAATAATGAGAGTGACAAGGGAGGGGGGGATAATGAGAGTGACAAGGGAGGGGGGATAATAAGAGTGACAAGGGGGGGGAATAATGAGAGTGACAAGGGAGGGGGGAATAATGAGAGTGACAAGGGAGGGGGGAATAATGAGAGTGACAAGGGAGGGGGGAATAATAAGAGTGACAAGGGGGGGGGAATAATGAGAGTAACCAAGGGAGGGGGGGGAATAATGAGAGTGACAAGGGAGGGGGGGAATAATGAGAATGACAAGGGAGGGGGGGAATAATGAGTGACAAGGGAGGGGGGGGAATAATGAGAGTGACAAGGGAGGGGGGGAATAATGAGAGTGACAAGGGAGGGGGAATAATGAGAGTGACAAGGGAGGGGGGAATAATGAGAGTGACAAGGGAGGGGGGGAATAATGAGAGTGACAAGGGAGGGGGGAATAATGAGAGTGACAAGGGAGGGGGGAATAATGAGAGTGACAAGGGAGGGGGGGAATAATGAGAGTGACAAGGGAGGGGGGGAATAATGAGAGTGACAAGGGGGGGAATAATGAGAGTGACAAGGGAGGGGGGGATAATGAGAATGACAAGGGGGGGGGAATAATGAGAGTGACAAGGGAGGGGGTGAATAATGAGAGTGACAAGGGGGGGATAATGAGAGTGACAAGGGAGGGGGGGGAGAGTGACAAAGGAGGGAGGGGAGAAGAGAGTGACAAGGGAGTCCGCAGAGCCAGACCAAGAGCCAGACTGCAGCCAGAGACCAGATCATCTTATTGTCCTGGTGGTAAGTAGACAATGCAATGTGTTTATTATGTAATTGTTTAGTTATTAATACTACATTGGAAACTAATTTACCTCACATTTAGGGTCCCTTCAAACATCCGTGTGTGTTTTGCGTATCCACAAAATACGGACAGCGGCAATCAGCGTTCCGCATTTTGCGGACCGCACATTGCCGTCACTAAGAATATGCCTATTCTTGTCCGCTATTGCGGACAAGAATAGGACATTTTCTATTTTTTTCAGGATCAGAATTGCGGATCCGGATCCGCACAATAGAAATGTATGGGTCCGCATTTCCGTTCCACAAAAAGAGACAGCTACAAGAAGCTGGATTAACCCTAAGGGAAACATAGCAGTTCTTTTAATTTAAAAGCTGAGAAAGGGGTGGAACATGATATGGGCAGATCATCTGATAAGGCGGGGGGGGGGGGGGGGCGTCAATTTTTATTGCCAGGAAGGCAGGTGATTGCCAGGAAGGAACACTTCCTCCCCATCAATTGCCTAGATGTTTCGCAGGCCTAATATAAGCTTTAGTCTGAAACCAAACACACAATAAAGGTGGCTTTAGTCTAAGGCCAAAAACACAATAACGATACTGTCCTTATCACATATATCCTTGTCCTTACCAGAATCCTAATGATAAAAGCGCACAGGTCAATGACTGTCACATAATCAGCACACTAGTCCCTTGCTGCTGTCATCACTCCATTATCTCATTGTTTACAGTGTGTTCTGTCCCTGCCTGCTTCACTTGTATGGTCACGATTTTGACATTAGATATCACAAGACAAGCTCACTCATCTCTTAGTGCTAACTACAAGTCCATGGTCTGGCTAGTAAAGGGTGCTATTTCGATCTACTGCATGACGCTGTCCATGTTACATACAGAATCTTATTACATGATAAGACAGATCACTGCCTCCTAGAGCAGTGTTCCTCATCTCCAGTCCTCAGGGCTCACCTACCGGTAATGATTTGAGAATAATCTCACAGAATGAATACCTGTGGTAAGTCCTGATGCACTGACACAAACTATATCACCTGTTCAATACTAGGGAAATCCTGAAAACATGACAGGTAGGTGGGTCCTGAGGACTGGAACTGAGGAACCTTGTCCTAGAGCAGGGAGGCTCAACCTGCGGCCCTCCAGCTGTTGTAAAACTACAACTCCCACCATGCCTTTCTGTAGGCTGATAGCTGTAGGCTGTCTGGGAATGATGGGAGTTGTAGTTTTGCAACAGCTGGAGGGCCTCAGGTTGAGCATGTCTGTCCTAGAGAATCAGTGAACGCCTCTCTCACTGTTAGAAACATTCCCACAGGGGAACGGGTGAATCCCTCAGTGGGCCACTTACAAAGATGTGCCCCCAGTCCTCCAGCACAGCATCTCAACCAGCCTAAATCAACATAAAAAACTGGGTAGGTTTATTATTATAGACGCATTGGGAGGCTAAATTGACTTCCAGGTTCAGAGGCAGGTCATCCAGTTTCCTCTTTCCCCTGGGACCCACCTTTTGTAAATTGTTGTAGAGACCCTCATAATCGATCATCTTGCTGCTGTCTGCCTCTGTGTGAGCAGGTAATATCAACATGTAGCTGTACAGTGGGCCCCCAGAAGAATTTTTTGCTTGGAGGTCCTAGGCACCCCAGTCTGACACTGGTGACCTGTGCAGAGGTCAACAGGGAGTAGATAAGCTGTGATATCACCAATTATGAATTTGTGGATTCTGTGTTATTTATATAAAGGTGTTTCTTGTCATTGTAATTCTGCCTGTGGTGATAATAAGAGCAGCTACTGAAAAGTTCCCTGTACAGAACAAGAAATCATGAAATGTTATTACACCTAGTGGCCAGTGTGAAAATTGCATCTTGCATACTGTGCCACCAAGTGTGTTCCAGTAACTATGAAAGCATGTTAAGCCACTGTTGTAACATAGTACATAAGGCCGAAAAAAGACATCTGTCCATCCAGTTCGGCCTGTCATCCTGCAAGTTGATCCAGAGGAAGGCAAAAAAAAACAAACCCTGTGAGGTAGAAGCCAATTTTCCTCACTTTAGGGGAATAAAAAATTCCTTCCCGACTCCAATCGGGCAATCAGAATAACTCCCTGGATCAATGACCCCTCTCTAGTAGCTATAGCCTGTAATATTATTACGCTCCAGAAACACATCCAGGCCCCTCTTGAATTCCTTTATTGTACTCACCATCACCACCTCCTCAGGCAGAGAGTTCCACAGTCGCACTGCTCTTACCGTAAAGAATCCTCTTCTATGTTTGTGTACAAACCTTCTTTCCTCCAGACGCAGAGGATGTCCCCTCGTCACATTCCTGGGGATAAATAGATGATGGGATAGATCTCTGTACTGACCCCTGATATACAGACGTGGACAAAATTGTTGGTACCCTTTGGTCAATGAAAGAAAAAGTCACAATGGTCACAGAAATAACTTTAATCTGACAAAAGTAATAATAAATTAAAATTCTATAAATGTTAACCAATGAAAGTCAGACATTGTTTTTCAACCATGCTTCAACAGAATTATGTAAAAAAATAAACTCATGAAACAGGCATGGACAAAAATGATGGTACCCCTAACTTAATATTTTGTTGCGCAACCTTTTGAGGCAATCACTGCAATCAAACGCTTCCTGTAACTGTCAATGAGACATCTGCACCTCTCAGCAGGTATTTTGGCCCACTCCTCATGAGCAAACTGCTCCAGTTGTGTCCGGTTTGAAGGGTGCCTTTTCCAGACTGCATGTTTCAGCTCCTTCCAAAGATGCTCAATAGGATTGAGGTCAGGGCTCATAGAAGGCCACTTTAGAATAGTCCAATTTTTTCCTCTTAGCCATTCTTGGGTGTTTTTAGCGGTGTGTTTTGGGTCATTGTCCTGTTGCAAGACCCATGACCTGCGACTGAGACCAAGCTTTCTGACACTGGCTAGTACATTTCTCTCTAGAATTCCTTGATAGTCTTGAGATTTCATTGTACCCTGCACAGATTCAAGACACCCTGTGCCAGACGCAGCAAAGCAGCCCCAGAACATAACAGAGCCTCCTCCATGTTTCACAGTAGGGACAGTGTTCTTTTCTTGATATGCTTCATTTTTTCGTCTGTGAACATACAGCTGATGTGCCTTGGCAAAAACTTCGATTTTTGTCTCATCTGTCCACAGGACATTCTCCCAGAAGCTTTGTGGCTTGTCAACATGTAGTTTGGCATATTCCAGTCTTGCTTTTTTATGATTCGTTTTCAACAATGGTGTCCTCCTTGGTCGTCTCCCATGTAGTCCACTTTGGCTCAAACAACGACGGATGGTGCGATCTGACACTGATGTTCCTTGAGCATGAAGTTCACCTTGAATCTCTTTAGAAGTCTTTCTAGGCTCTTTTGTTACCATTCGGATTATCCGTCTCTTAGATTTGTCATCAATTTTCCTCCTGCGGCCACGTCCAGGGAGGTTGGCTACAGTCCCATGGATCTTAAACTTATGAATAATATGTGCAACTGTACTCACAGGAACATCTAGTTGCTTGGAGATGGTCTTATAGCCTTTACCTTTAACATGCTTGTCTATAATTTTCTTTCTGATCTCTTGAGACAGCTCTTTCCTTTGCTTCCTCTGGTCCATGTCGAGTGTGGTACACACCATATCACCAAACAACACAGTGATTACCTGGAGCCATATATATAGGCCCAATGGCTGATTACAAGGTTGTAGACACCTGTGATGCTAATTAGTGGACACACCTTGAATTAACATGTCCCTTTGGTCACATTATGTTCTGTGTTTTCTAGGGGTACCATCATTTTTGTCCATGCCTGTTTCATGAGTTTATTTTTTTACATAATTCTGTTGAAGCATGGTTGAAAAACAATGTCTGACTTTCATTGGTTAACATTTATAGAATTTTAATTTATTATTACTTTTGTCAGATTAAAGTTATTTCTGTGACCATTGTGACTTTTTCTTTCATTGACCAAAGGGTACCAACAATTTTGTCCACGTCTGTATTTATACATAGTAATTAGATCTCCCCTCAGTCGTCTTTTTTCTAAAGTGAATAGCCCTAAATTTAATAATCTTTCAAGGTACTGTAGTTGCCCCATTCCACTTATTACTTTAGTTGCCCTCCTCTGGACCCTCTCCAGCTCTGCTATGTCTGCCTTGTTCACAAGAGCCCCGAACTGTACACAGTACTCCATGTGTGGTAAAGTGGTAGGACTATGTTCTCATCATGGGCATCTATGCCCCTTTTGATGCAACCCATTATCTTATTGGCCTTGGCAGCAGCTGCCTGACACTGGTTTTTGCAGCTTAGTTTGCTGTTTATTAAAATTCCTAGATCCTCTTCCATGTCGGTGTTACCGAGTGTTTTACCATTTAATAAGTACGGGTGACTTGCATTATTCCTTCCCATGTGCATAACTTTACATTTATCAGTGTGAAACCTCATCTGCCACTTCTCTGCCCAAACCTCCAGTCTATCCAGATCGCTCTGTAGCAGTATACTGTCCTCTTCAGTGTTAATTACTTTACACAGTTTTTATGATTTGCCGCCTTGTCTATCTCATTTAGTAGTAGATTTTCTGTGGACTCTGGTATATTAGGTGGTTTATAATAAACTCCTATTAGTAATTTATTATTCTTTTTAGCTCCATGTATCTCTACCCACAGTGACTCCACATGTTCATGTCCCTCACTTATATATTCATGTAGTGTAATGAAAATACGTCATTTATTACACTGCAAAAGTACTGTATATCACTACACATGGAAAATTTTCTCGTACACCTCCATGAATTTCTTTAACACTATATGGTTCTGCTGGGGCAGTATATTGTTCTGCACAATGGTATTGCTGCCCCTGCCTATTTCTGTTATACCTGCCTATATATGTTGGCCCTGCCTACTTGTGTTGCCTTCTGTCAATTTGGACCCAACTACAACATGGGGCCACTTTTAGATTTTTATCCACGGTTACTTTAAGTTCCCAGTCCTCTCCTGGGCTCATGTCTGTCTCACGATCCAGAGAAAGTGTTAAAGCCACACCAGAGAGGAACATGGGATGCTAGGGGCTGGATACATAGCTTCAGGCATCCCCTCTGGTGCTACACGGGCTCTAATGGGCCACTGCACAAGATGTGTCAGCTAGCCAGATGGTTAAACACAGTAGTAAATGTTTTTTGATCCTGCGCAACCACATCAGAGAAAGCTAGGCTAAATGCAAGCTACGTATAACTTTACAGGTGTTTTCTCTTCCTGGTGGGTCACTTTGAAATCTGGATGAACATAAAATGTCACATTTCCTCTCCTCTTTAACAGAAAATGAAGAAAAATAGAAGGCACTTGAAAAAGACATCCTTATTAAAATAACCATACTCCTCTTTCGCTAGGACAGCCAGCTAGATAAATTTAAAAGAGAGGGAGAATACAAATGGAAGACATTTCCTCGATACTGAAAGGTTACCATATTATATTGACACACAGAGAGATATTTCTCATTTGTACCTGGTGCATCGTCTTCATCTCCTAATGTTTAAAGGCTTTTTCCATAATGGCTGTCTGCAACTTTTAATGATATTATTCTGTCAATGAGAGCCAGAGGGGAAGCCGTTTGTCTTTGTTTTCTATCTACAATAACGGCACAAAGATCACTACAGTCCTTGATTTATTAACAACGCGATTTTACAAGCCAGCCAGTATTGATAAATGAGTGCAATTTTATAGAGCAAAATCAATACCCTTTAATCGAGTCAAATCTGAGCAAATTAAATTAACTAAGATTTCAAAAAATGCCTCGAGTAAAACAAGTAAAATTATATAAAACCTAACTCATCTGAATTAGCTGTTTGGGGAGATAGAAATGGACTTCCTTACTTATTTTTGGATATCGGAACATAACCCAAGAAGTACAATTAACTAGAGCTCCTGAAGCCATAGCACATTGCTCTTAATATTATAGGGGATATTCCAAAAAAGAGAAAGTATAAATTTTTTTTTTTATAAAACAAACTTCCTTTTTCAATTTTTGTATTTTAATCAGAAGAAATATATCACAATACAAAAGAACAAAAACTATTTAAAATTGCTATCATGACCAACATCTGTCTGTATGGCCTATAAAAACCCATCTTTATTGTCAAGAGTGAAGAGCAACTTCTACAATTTTCGTCATGGCAGCCTGTACGCAGGGGTGGACACAGACAGCAGAGAGCCCCTGTGCGAAGAATGTGCCTGGGGCTTGCCCCCCCCCCCCCCCCCCCCCCAAGCCAAATTCACAACCTAATCTATTCCATCCTAACATTACTTATAGAAATACAAAACATACAGGGTAAGGCTACTTTCACACCTGCGGCACTACGCTCCGGCCACCTGATCCGGCAGAAAATGCAAGGAATTGGTTGGCCGTGTCCCGCTGATTCTCTGCATTTTGGCCGGATTGTGTCTGGATCTCTGCCGTACCCCATTATAGTCAATGGAGCCGGCAAGCATTCTGTCTGCATCCAGCAGTCAAGGGCGGATTGGCCATAGACCTCCCAAGGAAATTTCCTGGTGGACCGATGCCCAGGGGGCTGCCTTGGCCCTCCTCACGATTGGCCAGTGAGAGTTTTTTGGGGATGTATTTTGTGCTCATATGGGCAGTATTTTGTGATGAACTGTGGTATTTGGCTCTGTTGGGGTGGTATAATGTGTGACAATATGGTATTGCTGGCCCTGACTTCCATCAATTTGTACTCGACTGCAAAACAGAGCCACTTTTAGTATATTTCCAAGGCCACTTCAAGTTCCCAGTCCACCCTTGCCAGCAGTGCTGGATCCAGTGAATTCCAACAGGCTGATCTCTGCTGGAACAGCCTGCCAGAATAACTAATGTAGATGTGAAAGTAGACTAATACAGGTCCACATACCTCTTCCATTCAGTGACGTCTCCTTTGATGTAGATGTTCTCTGTCCTCATCTTCTTTCAGACCAGACCGCCATGATGATTTCTTTCAGCCATCTCTTCTCTCTGCAGAGTTTGAAAGACATCTAGTTTCCTACTTTTCCATCATCCTCCCACCTTCTGAACACCCCCTCCTGCCACCCCCAATACTATGCCCGCTGTGCTCCTTATGCAAGTTACACACAGATAGTTCCCCTTCAATAATTATTGGCACACAGTGTCCTAAAAAATAACTGTGCCCAGGAAACAGTGTCCCTGACACTAATAGTGTAAACATGATGTTCCTCAAAAAGAATTGTGCTAAGCTGATACCGTGCCAGGGTGCCCCCCACAGTAATACTGCTCCCCAAAGTCCCACCAATAGAAATAATTATCTACCAGACAACACATAGTAGTAGTAATTGTGCCCCTACAGTAATAATGTCCTCACTGTGTCCCAGAAGTAATAATGCTCCCATAGTGCTCATACTAGTATTATGTTCCTCATAGTCCTTCAACTGTAAAAAGCCCACCATAATGCCCACGATAATAATAATTATTTTTATAATGTGTTACTGTCACGACCCTTGGTCATGGTCGTGACTCCTTGGGAGCCGCATGCGGTTGCCCGCGGCTTGGTGTTGTCAACCGCAGCTGGGGGCACTTAGTTGTTTGCCTCAGGTGCGGTTGCCGCGGACAATAGGCATGTGTGCGGTTGCCCTTGGCAACGTGTGATATTGTGCACTTCCTTGTTTGTTTGTTGTGCACGAGGTGATGTTTAGTGTGCACCGGGACTCCTCCCTTCACCTGCGGTTGTCCGCGGCAACGTCTGGTGATGTTTGCATGCTGTGGAAGTGTCTCGGCCTGTTGGCTGTTCTTGAGGACACGGTTGCCACGCATGCCGTTGCCGTCGGAGACAGGTGAGTGAGGTTGTGTGCTTTTCCCTTTATGTGAGTTTCCCTTCTGTGGTGCTTGAAGGGTTAATTCCCTTCCCAGTGTGTGTGTGATGTCACTGGGTGTGTTCTGACCGTTGGGTGTGGCCTCTTGGCCTATAAAGCCTCAATCCCTGGCTGGGTTCAGTAGGTTGCTCTCAGCCATGCTGGCTGGAGCAGCCTCCTGTCTCCTCCATCTGCCTGGTGGGGACCATCCTTCTGGTCATAAACCTCTGTTGGGAATTTCTATGTTTCACGGTGTTATTTAGGTGTGTGTGGGGTTTTATGTTAGTGCAGCTTGTGGTCCTGGGTTCCTGTGGGATGTCTGGTGTGTGCTGTGTTCGTTGGTGTCTGAACTGCAGCACCTGCACATGGGATCCAGGGTTTGTTGTCTGTGGCAGGTGAGTGATGTGTTGGTCCCATTTGCCTGTCACTGCCATAAGTCTGTTATTGTATTCCCCTGTGTTGCTTGGCCGTTGAGACTCCTGCTCCCCCGTGCCTAGGAGGAGCAGGTCGTCTCACTCTGTCCCCTAGTACAGGGCCGACTTGAGGGCTTGTAGGGACTTTAAGGTTCCGGCGTATGAGTCCTCCTACCACCAAGGTCGGCTCATACAGATAGGAGACAGGGTCAGCGTTAGGGACGCAATAGGAGGTGACCTGCTCCCTAACTCTGTGGTCCCGGCCAAGGGGTAACCCTACCATCTCCTGGCACCGCACGGCTGGGGGTTTCCGCCAGCCGTGACAGTACCATCTCCTGGCACCGCACGGCTGGGGGTTTCCCCCACCGCCAGCCGTGACAGTTACAGTAAAAATAAAAATGCCCTGTTGTGTGGCAGTATAAAAAATATCTCCTCTTTTTGCCCCCTGTAGAGCCAATGTCTCCAAAGTGCCCTCATAATGTGTGCGAATGCCCCCTACTGTGTGCCTAAAAAACCCTTATAGTGCCCCCAGTTGAGACAAGGTCCCCATAGTGCCCTACAATTTGCACCAACATAAAATACTCCTATATCGTGCCCCAATAGTGCACCTCCCCTTATCCCCATGGTGCCTGACAATGTGCCAGAATAAAATGTGTGCCAGTATAATTTCCCTATATAATGACCCCAATAGTGCTCCTCTCCCCCTTCTCCATAGTGCCCCAGAAGATGCCCCCATAGTACTCCTTTCCCCCTTCTCCATAGTGCCCCCATGTGTGCCAGTATATAAGATAGGGTCCCCATAGTGCTCCTCCCTCTCCATAGTGCCCCCCATGTGTGCCAGTATATAAGATATGACCCCCATATTGCTCCTCCCCCTCCATAGTGCCCCCCATGTGTGCCAGTATACAAGATAGGGCCCCCATAGTGCTCCTCCCCCCTCCATAGTGCCCCCCCGTGTCTGCAGACCCCCCCATATGTCAATTCCTCAGCCCCCCCATCTGTCACTTGCTCAGAACCCCCCCTAATATCAGTTGTTAATTATTTATTCAGGCACCCTCATATGCTCATTCACGCCCCCCATATCGATGTGACAGACGCCCATCAGACCTCAGATCAGACTAAAAAGAAATATTTAAAACTTACCTCTCCTGCTCCACTGCTCTCGATGTCTGCCGGGGTGTCATGATGTGAGTGTCTGCCCTGCTGGTCTCCAACAGCCCGCTCTGCACAGTCACATTTCCTGACTGCATACAGCATCAGGTCATAGTGCGTGCTGTACGCAGTCAAGCTGGAGGAGACCAGGGAGGAAGCGGAGCCGGAGGGGTAAGTAAGTGCTTACCGCCTCCGCCTCTCTCTTGCATACCAAAGGGGCCCATTCACACTAGTGAGTTCTTCCAGAAGTGCTTGCTAATATGAATAGGCCCTCTCACATGCCGGGCCCCTGTGCAGCTGAACCGGCTGCACAGGCGATATGTCCGCCCCTGCCTGTATGTATTATGGACAGACTAGACCATGGAGAGATGGTTAACCATTCATTTCAGTGGCCAGCATGTAATACCATTATCACAGGGTTCTACTGGATATAGACCCTAGAGAGAAATTTTCTGGTGGGCCAATGCATTGGGGGTGGGCGCCCTCCTGAATTCAACTGTATTGCTGTCTGAAGGAGGGCAATCCTACCTACTTGTGTTGCCATGCCTTCTGTCAGTTTGGACCCCCCCACAACATGGGACCACTTTCAGATTTATTCCAGGGCCACTTTAAGTTCCCAATACACCTTTGTATTACACAAATAGTATCAGCCAATACAATAACAGCTAATTATCAATAGTCTCAGGGACTGAACCCCAGTGAGCAACCGATTGCTCAGTGCAGTTTTTTGTTTGTTTTTTAAAGCTTTTCTTCAGGACACACTCCCTTTAAGATGGGAGTTATATGTTCTCTTTAATGGCAAATACTTGGAAAGGAATATGCTGTTCGATGTTTTCATGTGTCCCGACCAAAACTCTTAAGACTGAAGAGGTTCACCCCAATGTTTTTTATTTTATTTTATCTCGGAGTAGGCAGCAACAGCGGGGACCACCCTCCTTGGGCTGATCTGGGTGCTGTCGTCAGACCACTGAGTGACAGCCGTTGCTACCTCCTCTTCCTGATTCGATGCCAAGAATGGCTGCGCATTGTTAAGGTCTGGGAATGAATGGGAAAATAATTCCTCTGACTCGAGTGGAAGGCTGAGTGAGCCACTCAACTAACTCTGGTGCACCCTTCGAAGTTATCGTACGCGCCTTCTCCAACTTCCCACTTAGGCTCCGGCCTGGTGCACCTGCCCGACCCGTACCATCCCTGCAGAACAGTCTGCCTCTTCCTCGGCCTTCATTTTCTAAATGACCCTCTGCTTAAGTCCGTAGAGAAGAGCAGTATTTATGGAAGAAGGTATATTGCACACCTCAATTAGTATTTGGTGGAAAAAGTTGTATAGCAATAGTACCCCTCAATCAGTATTTTGTGGAAGAAGGTATATGGAACCCTTTAATCAGTATTTGGCAGAAACAGGTATATGGCACCTCTCAATCAGTATTTTGTAGAAGCAGGTCTATTGCAGCTCTCAATCAATATTTGGTGGAAGAAGGAAAATAGCAATAGCACCCCTCAATAAGTATTTTGTGGAAGAAGGTATATGGCACCCCTCAATCAGTATTTGGCAGAAACAGGTATATAGCACCCTTCAATCAGTATTTGGTGGAAACAGGCATATATAGCACCCCTCAATAAGTATTTGGTGGAAACAGGTAAATGGCACCCCTCAATCAGTATTTTGTGGAAGCAGAGCAATAGCACCCCTCAATCAGTATTTTGTGGAAGAAGGTATATAGCAATATCACCCCTCATTCATTTTTTTGTGGAAGAAGGTATATGGCATCCCTCAATCAGTATTTGGTGGAAACGGGAATATAGCACCCCTCAATCAGTATTTGGTGGAAACAGGTATATAGCACCCCTCAATCAGTATTTGGTGGAAACAGGTATATAGCACCCCTCAATCAGTATTTGGCGGAAACAGGTATATAGCACCCCTCAATCAGTATTTAGCAGAAACAGATATATAGCACCCCTCAATCAGGATTTTGTGAAAGAAGGTATATCGCAGCCCTCAAGCAGTTTTTTGGGGGGCAACAGGCATATCACACCCATTGCAATTAGTTACTCCAATAGCGTTTGTCCCTCTATCTAACTGCGGTATAGCAGCCAAACCGCACACAACTGCTGCACAATACAAATACACTATACTATAATTTCGATGTTAAAAAGTAAAAGTATAGCACACCCCTCTATATCACACCTATACCAGTCCTTAAAAGGACCTTTGTGACACTATTAGCTAGTGTTTGGTGTCCCTAACTGTCCCTGCTCCAAAATGCAACCTCTCCCTACACTGTCAAAACAAATAATGTAAAATGGCTGCCAGATCGGGTTCTGTTATAGGGTCGGGGGGGTGTGTCCATGTGCTGAAACGTCTCAATTGGCTGTCGTGTCCCACCTGATGGATGTGTCATGGGTCAAAGTTCGGTGCTATGCAAAAAAATATGTTGCGTGCGAATATTGCCATATGTCTGCATGTTCGGCGAATCAGGAACGAGCAAAGTTCGCCACAAAACAACCGCCGGGCGAACCATAAGGCCATCTCTATTCACAAAGTCAGGACTTCATTTCGTTCCTTGCTCCAACTCAATCCCTGCAATAGAGATTGATCCCCAGAAAGCAACAGCCTGAAGGTAGGGGCACCGGGACACAAAGACACAAATATTAGACGACAGTATACCACTAGCATCCTACACACTGGGACTACTACCCTGGGGGGAAGTACACTGCACATTATGCTGACCTTTTTTGGACATGAAGACTTTGAAGGATGATTTGGAAGAAGTAAAACCAGAACAAGATTAGAATGGTCATCATTAAGACCTGCCCCCTTAAAGCCCCTTTCACACAGGTGAGATTTCCACGCGGGTGCAATGCGTGAGGTTAACGCATTGCACCCGCACTGAATCCGGACCTACTCCTTTCTATGGGGCTGTGCACAAGAGTGGTGATTTTCACGCATAACTTGTGCGTTGCGTGAAAATCGCAGCATGCTCTTATTTGTGCGTTTTTCACGTAACGCAGGTCCCATAGAATTGAATGGGGTTGTGTGAAAATCGCAAGCATCCACAAGCAAGATAATCTGTAATTAACTGACATCCCACATATGAAATTTCTAGTGAATTTTTATTTAAAGATCATAATTATTTAATGTGTCTAATTTAGCTGAGAAACAGAGATTACAAGTAGTGATGATCGAGCATGCTCAGCCGCTCGAGCGCAATACTTGAGTCTCTGCCCGCACGTTTCTTGGCTGCTACGCAGCCAATAAACGTGCAGGTCAGTACTGCTCTCACTGTAATGCCGTAGCCATGTTGGCTGATGTCATTACAGTGATTGGCTGGCCGGAACACGACATCGGGTGCTATATAGCACCCGATGACGCATGTTCGGCTCATTCTTAGGGAGAGCTGTGCTGAGGAAGGGACAGACAGCGTAGGGAGTGATTTAAGAATATTATTACCACCAAAACTTTTCAGAGACCCAAAAGTCCTTTTAAAAACTATTGAGTGTGGCAGCAGCAATATATATTTTTAGTGCAACCTGTGCTAAATAGCTAAAACTTTGCAGACTCAAAAGTCCTTCTAAGTACTATTGTGTGTGGCAGCAATATCTATTTTTAGCGCATCCTGCGCTAAATAGCGTACAATAGTTAGGCCGCTGCAGACAGTGACATTAGCTGCGCCACATCTTCAGCGTAAAGTGTGCGCATCAAAAAATATCTGACTTCCAGTGTACTTGTTCCGTAGACGGCGTCCACTGCGAACAGTGACATTAGCTGCGCCACATCTTCTGCGTAAAGTGTGCGCATCCCAAAAATATCTGTGACATCCAGTGTACTTTTTCAATAGACGGTGTCCACTGCGGACAGTGACATTAGCTGTGCCACATCTCCAGTAAAAAGTCTGCGCATCCCAAAAATATCAGTGACATATAGTGTACTTATTTTGCAGATGGTGTCCGCTGCGGACAGTGACATTAGCTGCGCTACATCTCCAGTGTAAAGTGTGCGCATCCCAAAAATATCTGTGACATACAGTGTACTTTTCCAATAGACGGTGTCTGCTGCGGACAGTGACATTACCAGCGCCACATCTCCAGGGTAACGTGTGCGCTTCTAAAATGTATATGTTACATACAGTGTACTTTTTCCGTAGATGGTATCTGCGAGATTTACACGGCAGACGGGGCCAGCAGGAGAACCAACCCTGGCCTGGCCCTGTCAATCAAGACAAAAGGGCGTGATAATGAGGTGGGCGAATGGAGCCTCTAGGAGCAGGTGCAATGCCCCCCCTGCTCCTAGAGGCTCATTTGCATATAATAAAAGTTATAATTACATGAAAACAGGGGCAGACTTAAATAAAAGAAATGCAGAATTAAATTCAGGTGACATTTTTACATCTATAATGTCAGCCTGTTTAATAGCGAAAATTGGGGTGACAGAAACCCTTTCATTCCACTTGTTCTGCGTGGGTGGGCAGAAGAGGAGGAAGGGGGATGAGGAGATTGAGAGTGATCCTTCTGATGATGACAGCGAAGTCTTGCCTGTTGGTACTCTGGCACACATGGCTGACTTCATGTTAGGCCTCCTTTCCCGCAACCCACGCATTATACAAATTTTAGACAACACGGATTACTGGTTGTTCACCCTTCTCAACCCCTGCTACAAAGAGAACTTCTCATCTCTCATTCCTCTGGTGGAGAGGACGAGCAAAACGGTGCAATACCAGAAGATCCTTGGTGAAAAATTGCTCCAAAATTTCTATCTGACAACGCTGGCGGCAGAGTCCGTTCTTCCTTGTGCAACCGAGGAGGGGAGACAAGGGGAACACACAGCAGTTCCAATAGAGGCAGGGCAACACTCTCCAAAGCCTGGGACAGTTTCATGACACTCCACCAGCACCCTCACCCTGATGCGCGGCCTAGTGTCACAAGGAGGGAAAAATGTTGGATGATGGTGAAGGAGTATTTAGCAGACCGTGTCAGCGTCTTTAATGATCCCTCAGTGCCTTACAACTACTGGGTGTCCAAACTAGACACGTGGCTCGAACTGTCTCTCTACACCTTGGAGGTGCTGCCCTGCCACCATCGTTTTGTCTGAGCGGGTATTTAGTGCTGCTGGTGGCATCATAACAGATAAGCGTATCTGCCTGTCAACTGAAAATGCTGACAGAATGACTCTTAAAAAAAATAAACAAGGCCTCGATTGACCATGACTTCTCGACTTCACCAGAGGAAATCTGATGAACATAAAGGCACTTTAAATGTGTTGTTTATAATGTACTGAATACACTGTATTCCCATGCACCCCTTCCACCACAAACAAGGGTATATGATTGAATCTTCCTTTTCTCATCCTACTTCTCCTCTTCCATCATATCAACATGCTTATTCGTCGCATATAATGCACTCGCATATATGCCCTTCGCAAATAATGTTTTACAGGGTCAGCTCAGCTGCAGGGCCTCGGATATAATTTTCCAGAGGGTCAGCTCACCAGCAGGCCCTCGCATATAATGTTTTACAGGGTCAGCTTACCAGCAGGCCCTTATCTACAATGTTTTACAGGGTCAGCTCGCCAGCAGGCCCTCATATATAATTTTTTAGAGGGTCAGCTCACCAGCAGTCCCTCACCTACAATGTTTTACAGGGTCAGCTCACCAGCAGTCCCTCACCTATAATTTCTTAGAGGGTCAGCTCACCAGCAGGCCCTTGTGTATAATGTTTTACAGGGTCAGCTCACCAGCAGGCCCTCACCTACAATGTTTTACAGGGTCAGCTCACCAGCAGGCCCTCGCATATAATTTTTTACAGGGTCAGCTCACCAGCAGGTCTTCACCTACAATCTTTTACAGGGTCAGCTCACCTTCAGGCCCTAACCTACAACCTTTTAGAGGGTCGGCTCACCAGCAGGCTCTCGCAAATAATTTTTTACAGGGTCAGTTCACCAGCAGGCCCTCACCTACAATCTTATACAGGGTAAGCTCACCGGCAGGCCCGTACCTAAATTCTTACAGGGTCAGCTCACCTGCAGGCCCTCACTTAATTATACCTAATAGGTAATGGATGTGGTAGACGTTGCCATTTCTCAGGCTCCCTCTCTGGAATTGAACACTGATTCACCTTTACCCGTGGTCACCATGGTTTGAGCTGAAAATAGCATTGAAAGTTGATAGGGAAGACATCCGAATGGATCGTCGCCATCACGGGGAAGTGCGATCTGCCACAGGGTATCTAGAGTCACCAAAGAGGCAGCAGACCCTCGCCCATAATGTTTTAGATGGTCAGAACAGCAGACCCTTGTTCCAAATGTTTTTGAGGGTCACCAGCAGGCCATCAATCATAATTTTTCAAGGCTGCGTATGATGCCCTCCTTTATGTGTAACAAAGGGTGTATTGGAGTGCCGGTTCCTTGTCATTTTTGGCAGCCCTTTCACTTAGTGCATAGGCTTTATGAGTGTAGGAGTCCCACTACATGAACAATTGTACCAAAATGTGAATGAGGCCCTCCTTTATGTGATATACAGGTTGTATCGGAGTGCCTCTTCCTTGTAATTTTTGGCAGCACTTGCACTTTATATACAAGTAAATATGCAGGAAAGAATGTTTCCTAACAATATTTCCTGTCTAAAATCGATTTTATCTTTGGTTTGGTGTGTATTATTGTCAGTCTGTAAAAGTGGCGTACTGCTCGGACAACATCATTCCCAGCAGCGACCTGGGAGTCCAAGATTCATCCAGACTTCCTCCGTATGCTGTTCCCAAACCATTTTGGTTGTGTTTCCATCAATTTCTGACCTTTTCCTATGAACCAGGCACCCTCCCCTCTTCAGAGCAGGGGGTGCCTGGTTTAATGCTCGGGTTCTCCCATTGACTTCCATTATACCACCCGAGCATCCCGATGTGTTTGGTCCGAGCACCCGGGCACTTTGGTGCTCGATCAACACTAGTTATAAGTTAATGGCCAGTTCTTACAACACGGAAATGAAATTAACGGCAGGGTGAATGAATGCCCAGTTCACTGGTAAATAAATAATATCTTTCCTGAAAAGATTGCTGTTCAAGGGGCTATAAAAACCATCCACATGTGAAAATGCTATCTGCTCTCTGCAGTCATAAGCCAGTGACTATAAAAATCAGACAGAACAATTCTGTAATGCCAGAGCACCTAGTCTCCTGCCTGGTTCTTTCCAGGAGCTTTCTAGTGTTTTCAATATGCCTTCTGCTAATCATTCTGCTCACCACTTCTTATGCTAAGGATTCTAGCAAGGGTTCATTTCTTAAAAGGGTTGTCCCATAATAAATATTCTACAGTTTTCAAACCAGCACCTGGATCTGCATACTTTTGTAATTGCATGTAATTAAACATTTACTATAGCTACTAAGGAATAAAATATATCTGTATAGCTCCACCTGCTGTTTGCTCTTTATCTCATTTCTCTGTCCTGCTCACTGAGATAGAAGCACATGCTCAGTTCCATCCTTCAACTGTCACCTGCTGCAGCAGACATGATACGCTATCTGATAAAAGAGACGTCTCCTGAGCTGCCAACTTAAAATAAATCTAGCAGAACAATTAAAGCAATGGATGGGGAGATCTCTGGATCCATGTGAGGTACAGGGCTGGTTCTAACTTTTTTTTTAGAAAAAGGTTGTCATCTAGTAGATGATGAATGATTTTCATTTTTTACATCAATCATAGGATAATCCCTTTAAAGAAGATCTGACTAGGTCAGTGATTTCCATTCCTTGGAGTAATCCATGAATACTTCCACCAGCAGTGAACTTCTACTTAAAGTCAATGGGAGCTGAGCTGCAGTACCCAACAACGGCCACTTCACAGTGTAGAGACCTTTGGTCTTCCTTCCTGGAACTTGTGACTGGAGGTAACAGCAGATTGTGGGGGTGCCAATGGGTTTTGGGCCCCCCACCAACCTGATTTTGTTGACCTATCCTATGAAAAGGTCATCAATATCTAACTTGCGGGAAAACCCCTTTAAGACCTGCACTGGTTGAAAATGCCCCAAAAATCTTTTAACATAAATTACCTTTACCATATAAATAAAAATATACAGTAATATTAGAACTTTTCTTTCCTTAAGTTTAAAATGTTTTTGAGGTGTGCATCGTGTGCATTGAAGTATTGTCTCCTCTTAAGAAACATCCCTGAAAGGTGACCTTTGATATCCTCTGTCTGCAAATAACAGAAGAAATGTGACAGGTTGCGTTCTTCTCGCCATCTTCAAAACTCATAACTGATTGAGAAAAAAAAGAAAGGTTTTGCATTTACACAGTAAATCCGAGCACTATTACATTTTTGTGTGGATTTTCTGCCTAGATAACATAACAGGTAAGCAGGGCCTGTCCGGTTCTAGGTGAAATGGCGCCCTGGCGCAAAAAACAATAAGACCCCCCCATGACACTTGCTGACTTTAACATCCCGTATTGACTCTGGACATTTAATTTGTGGATGTTCATACAGAAGAAACTGTATATTGTGTGGCACAGTGTATGCTATATGTGTATGACCAACATATTTCACATGAAAACTTACAATTACTTGGCTTGGCCCTTGGGGATCTCGGACACCACTTCAACACTTTGGCCGGGGGCTCAGTGGAGGTGATGTGTTTTATCCTAATGAGAAAGATTTCATAATAAGGATTTGGAGTAGGGGCATAGGGATAGCAGAGCAGGGAGAGGCTGGTGCTGCTATTAGGGGTCTCATATCATGGGGGAGTAATAAAGCCCACCATAATGCCTTCCCAGTAGAAATAATTCTCCTTATAATGTGACAGTGCAAAAAATACCCCCTTGTAATGCCCCCAGTTGAGCTAATGTTCCAAATAGTGCCCCCATAATGTGCCAGTATAAAATTTCCCTATATAGTGCCCCCAGTAAATGCCCCCATAGTGCTCCTCTCCCCCTCTCTCCTAGTGCCCCCCATAATGTACCAGTATAAAATGCCCTATATATAGTGCCCCAGTAGATGCCCTCAGTGTCCCACATAATTTGTAAGTGCCCCCGTAGATGACCCCATAGTACTCCTCTCCCACCTTCCCCATAGTACCAACCATAATGTGTCACAGTATAAAATGCTACTGTACAGAGCCCCTCATATAAAATACCCCTTCTTTGTGGCCTCAGTAGATGCCCCTATAGTGCCCACCAATAATGTGCCAGTAAGAAGTGCACCCACAGTGCCACCCAATAATGTGCCAGTAATAAGTGCCCCCATAAATGTCCCCCAATAATGTATGGTTATGATTGTGTAAAGCACAACGATAGAGGCTTATCCTTTTGTGTACACTCACCGTATAATGTAGTTGATTGGTATACAATGGGTAAAAAATAGGTTGTTAGTGGTTAGGAATAAGATAACAGTATTGATAAAATATATAAAATCAACTTATAAGATCCCAATAGTGGGTTGTAAAATCAAATCAAAATTTTAGTGACTCACTTCACCCAGGAGGGTAATGTGGGATAAAGCTCAAGACACCCACATCACACCTCCTGCGCCTGGATCGCCAGTAGAATCTCAGAAACGAACAGTGATCACTCTGGAGTCCTATGTTCTTTCTTTCAATCTTTTATTTCAAAGCCAGGGTGGGGGAGTGAGGAGCTCGACGCGTTTCGGGGCCTCTAAATGGGTCCCCTTCATCAGGAGCAAAGATATCTTTGCTCCTGATGAAGGGGACCCATTTAGAGGCCCCGAAACGCGTCGAGCTCCTCACTCCCCCACCCTGGCTTTGAAATAAAAGATTGAAAGAAAGAACATAGGACTCCAGAGTGATCACTGTTCGTTTCTGAGATTCTACTGGCGATCCAGGCGCAGGAGGTGTGATGTGGGTGTCTTGAGCTTTATCCCACATTACCCTCCTGGGTGAAGTGAGTCACTAAAATTTTGATTTGATTTTACAACCCACTATTGGGATCTTATAAGTTGATTTTATATATTTTATCAATACTGTTATCTTATTCCTAACCACTAACAACCTATTTTTTACCCATTGTATACCAATCAACTACATTATCCGGTGAGTGTACACAAAAGGATAAGCCTCTATCGTTGTGCTTTACACAATCATAACCATAGATTTTAGGGTTACTGGCGCCCTCCTGTGGTCCTTTTTATTGCGCTTTCACGCAACCCCACCGTTTTCTTTCCAATCACCCACCTTGAGAGATCAGGGTGGGTTGAGACCACCGGCAGCCTGCCCCTTTCTGTTTTACCATTATCTCTGTACCATAATCTTTTGATCAACATATATATTCCTAAGATATATTATTTTCATTATTTTTAAATATATAAAACACAATCGTACTACACCTAGTCTGCCCTACCTTTGGCGCCCTGCGAAGTTACCCCTGGACCATCACTCCTGAAGGCCCAGTGACTAACCCTCTTTTTTTCTCCCCCTGTCTCTGACCCCAATAATGTGCCAGTAGAATGTGCCCCCATAAATGCCCCCCAATCATGTTCCAGTAAAAAGACCTGACCACCATCTTGTGCCAGTAACAAGATCCCCCCATATCATGTGCCAGTAGCCAGAGTCCCCCTATATCATGTGCCAGTATCCAGAGCCCCTCCATACTATGTGCCAGTAGCCAGAGCCCCCCCATATCATGTGCCAGTAGCCAGAGCCCCACATGCCAGTAGCCAGAGGCCCCCATCATGTGCCAGTAGCCAGAGCCCCCCATCATGTGCCAGTAGCCAGAGCCCCCCATATCCTGTGCCAGTAGCCGGAGCCCCCCATATCATGTGCCAGTAGCCAGAGCCCCCCCATATCATGTGCCAGTAGCCAGAGCGCCCCATATCATGTGCCAGTAGCCAGAGTCCCATGTGCCAGTAGCCAGAGGCCCCCCATCATGTGCCAGTAGCCAGAGCCCCCCATCATGTGCCAGTAGCCAGAGCCCCCCCCATATAATTTGCCAGTAGCCAGAGACCCCATATTATGTGCCAGTAGCCAGAGCGCCCTCGTATATTGTGCCAGTAGCCAGAGCCCCATGTGCCAGTAGCCAGAGGCCCCCCATCATGTGCCAGTAGCCAGAGCTCCCCATATCATGTGCCAGTAGCCATAGGCCTCCCATATCATGTGCCAGTAGCCAGATCCCCATGTGCCAGTGTGGCGTGCCAGAACCACAGGGGCTACATGTGAGGTGCACGGTGGGCCGATGAGGGGCCATTAATAATACAGTTCATCGGTTTACTCACGGTTAGCAGAAATGTAGTGTACGGGAGAGTAATACCCCGTCACTACTGAAGGGTCACTTGGGTACTGTCGTTTCCCCTGTATTTCTGGGGAGGTTGGTATAGAATATCTTATAATCTCATGCTATGTATTTTCCTGTTACTGTGAAACGTGCATTTGCAGGCCGGCTAGGGTGTAGTTCCAGCTCTGAGTCACTAGAGGGAGCTAGAGAACCCTAGGTTATATAAGGCCCAGTCAGGAAGTAATAGCCAGAAGAGACAGACTGTGGGAGCAGAGGTCAGAAATGATCCTGTGTCTGAGAGAAGGCCAGGCTATGGGCCTGTGAGAGCATAGCAGGCCTGAAGCCTGCCGGCTAGGAGAGGGTAGTAAAGGCCCTGTAACCGGGTTCCGGATCCAAGGAAAAGGTTCCCCTCCTGAGTCACCATCCGTTCAGCTGAAGCAGCATAAGCGAGCCACAAGCCAAGACACAGATTACCACAGAGGCCGATCAGATAAAGCGAGAGGTACTCAAGATAACAGAGGAGGTACTAGATAAGGACAGCTTCAAGGGTACGCCAGATAAAGGGCATTAGACCTTGGAGGAAAGTCACATGTAGCGGGACCAGTCAGGAATAGTGTGCAAGCCGCCTGTACTGCATCTCCTGTAATTAACACTCTGTATAATTCATCGCTAAGACCGGCCTTTCTGTAATGTCAAGAACCATCTGTATTCTTCTAAAACCAACCGTCTTTTATGGAACTGTGCACTATCAGTGTCCGTGTATTATCCTGACTGATATTCAGTAAAAGTTCCAGTTTTTGTTGGCTATCCTGTGCTTGCTTCATTTTTCCACCATACTTTACACGGCGTGTCACCGTTTAATTGACACTGGCGTCACGAACTGTTAACTACCTGCCTGTTCCAGTATTTGCCCCATTTGAAGACGACAGTGGATCCCAGGTTAGTGGTCAATCTGCACTACAAAGCCCAGCATACACTACTGACCCCCTGGGATACTGCAGAAAGCCTCCCTGGGCCAGCAGCAGAGTGATGAGGAAGACAGCACGAAATCCTCCGGGGCACACTCTGTGGTAGGGAAGCACCAGCGTAGATGGAGGTTGAGGTGTCCTTAATGACAGTGGTGTTTAGGGTGCTTGTGGCAGCTGGGTCCCTTGGTGGTATTTGTTGTGACACCAGTACCGTTAATGGTGGTACAACCAGTTGTAGTAATATTGAAGAATGAAGTAGACAGTGGTAGGATACAACTCACAACTTTTACTGTGGCTGGTTTTAGTTGCAGCATATACATTCAAACAGTATACAGTCTTTTGGTCTTTAGATGAATTCTGTTGATCCACTGTTAATAGGTTTGGCTGTGTTTTGACTCAGGCTGTGGTTCTGTAGAGGTCTCACTGGTATGCTTAGTCCTAATATTTCTGTATCTTCCAAGCCCTTGAACAGGTAGCTAATCTGTCTTCTATAATGTATGGTGAGACTGCCTGTAGCTAGATTGTCCTCCACCATGCGCAAAGGTGCCCAGTAAGCCCTAGGTAGTGGCTGTTATCACCAATGTCTCTCTTTAGCTTGGATTTCTTCCAGGGACGCAACACTATCCTCTGGTTGTAGGATGTAAGGAACTAAGAGGATCACAGGAGGAAAACGCTCTCCTGCCCCTCATACCTTGGCCCTACCTCATTGCTGCTTCAGGCTTCACCCACTTCTCTGTGGTGTGTAGCCTCAGCTTTACAACAGGTTCTACTCCTCTCAACAACCCTCCACACTAGGCCTGACTAAAGTATTTATATGGACTAAGTGCTATCCCCATCTAATGGTGGGATGTATAAATTACACTTGACCAGCCTATGAACAGGGATACAACAGGTGTTGTAATGCAAAATGCCATGCAATACGATCATGCAGTTTCACAGTAATTTTGCAGTTCCCACATGTCCTGAGTGGGACGCTGCACTAGTAGCCAGAGGCCCTCGCATCATGTGCCAGTAGGCAGAGCCCCCCCATATCATGTGCCAGTAGCCAGAGCCCCCCAATATCATGTGCCAGTAGTCAGAGCCTCCTCATATCATGTGCCAGTAGCCAGAGACCCCCATCATGTGTCAGTAGCCAGAGGCCCCCCCATCATGTGCCAGTAGCCAGAGCCCCCCCTCATAACAGTAGCTGCCAGTATTGTACACAAAAAAACTAAACCAAAAAAAACACTTATATGTCATATGACCACATGTCAGTGATGCGATGCAGGCCTCTTCCGGCCTGTGTCCCGAGCTGTACGGCTCAGGCGGCACGATGACGTCATCACGCTGCCTCTGATAGGCTGCTGGCCTAGTGTCGGCAGCCTATCAGAGGAACAGGGGAGGGACACACCTCTCCTCCCCGGCCCCACAGCCATCTGTATTGCTGAGGGCGGCGATACAGATGACTATGGAGATGAGCGCTTCCACAATGGAGGCGCTTATCTCCCAGTGTGACTGTCCTGCCGCCACTGCCCCCACTTGCTGCCACGGGGCCCACGAAAATATATTTACTTTCGGGCCGGCAGGGGCCCCAAAGAACTTGGGGGCCCGGGGGCAATTGCCCCCCTTTCCTTAATGGAAGCGGGGACCCTGCAGGTAAGTATTGTAATTACGCAAATCCAGTTCTATAGGCAATCTAATTTATGCATATGTCCAAGATTATAACTTCCACATGGATTGTCACAGGGGTGGCCACCAACAATAAATGCCCCCGTGATATACAGCTCCTAATTTGATGGTGGATACAGTATGTTCACTCTGGGCTCATCTGACTTAAGGTAGTATTGTGACAGCAGTTTTCTTGAAGGAAACCCATTTGTGACGTCACAGCCCCTCCCTCTCTTTATTGTCAGGGCCAGATGAACAACTATGCAGAAACCTGGTCCTGACAATTATGGGAGAGAGAGAATGAGGAGCAGGCACAGGAAGCAGGAAGAGCAAGGGTGCACAGAGTGGCTTGGACCCACCCTAAGTAGACTTAAAGAGAGATTCCACTTGTTTCAATGTATCCCCTCTCCTAGTGGTAGGACCTCCCCACCGATCACGAAAATGGGTGCCCCATACCCCCTGAAATGAGTGGAGCGGCCATTATTTCCTAAGGGTGTTCAGTTATCTCCGAAACTCCCATAGAAATGAATGGAGAAGCCACGCGGATATGCGACTGGCCGTTCCGCTCATTTCAGGGGGGCTGCAGGGTTATACAGAACCCCCATTCTCATGATCGGTGGAGGTCCCAGCGGTAGGACCCCCACTGATCTAATAGTTATCCCCTATCCTGTGGAAGGAGGAAGGAGTTCAGCATCGGATGGCCCCATAGTAGTCGCCTGGTCCACCTGCATTGAAGGTATGCCATGGAATACATCCAATAGCATTAAATAACAATAACATTTTGCAAGTAGTCTAATCTGGGGTACTGCATATGTAGTTTTCAAAGATTCAAAACCAGAGAGAATGCATGAATTGTCTGACAAAAGGAAATATCTAATTTCCCAAATTTGAATTTATTTGGTGCATTTCCATGTTTTCCGTTTACATTTTTTCCTTTGCAGAGCCTGAAGACATATTGCTTCAAAGAGCAATTTTAATTGAAATGATAATGACTTAAGTTCTCCTAGTCAAAGTTTAAATATGTATTACAGATGTTCACTTATGTTAGGAGCTGGGGATGAGGATTCCCATACATATGAATGGAAAATTACACTCAAGATGAAGAGTCTCCTTTTAATGCCCAATGGCCCAGTAACCCCTGCAGTTATCATGTTATGTAACACATTAAGCATTCCTGCATTAAGCCAGACATAATATTTTGCTCTCGTCCCGTTATTTTTCAGTAGTTTGTTTTTGTCATCTCCTCGGAACATTATTTCTTCATTATTGTTGCAAGACCCTTGCTTAAGGAACGTTTATTTTAGAAGATAACTTGATCTCTATGTTTACAGTTTAGTTTACAGGTATGGTATTATATGACAGAAAAAAAATAATGTTTATTATTGTAATAAGGCATCTGATACATGGGGTGGCTTATGTTTATAAACAGTGACAAAAATATAGGGGGTCCAAAGGGAGCTGCCGCACTCATGGCCCAGGTGTCCGACACCAGCATTATACAGGGTGGCCCATAAAAAAGTAGCCCACCTCCAGCGATAGTATGACAAGATGAGCGAGCAAGTGCATTGTTTTTTGTTTTTTTTTTATTACACACAAGTCACAAAAGATGCTGAAAGTGGTGCCCGTTCACATCTATGAATCTTTGGGCACCTCGGCTTATGTTGGTTGATGCTGCTTGCAGCTTTTTAGCAGTGATGCTGCAGGTAGTGTTTGTGATGTTTTCCTTGAGTTCATCCAGGGGATGTGGATTGTTAGCGTACAATTTCCCCACAGATAAAAATGGCATCTGGACAAGTCTTGGCAACGTGGTGGCCATAAACCTTTGCTCACAGTTCACTCCTCCATAGCAGGTAATGAACCCGTGTCGGTGAGTTCCGTGAGATGCGGCATGTTGCCCCATCTTGTTGGAAAAAGCAGGACATATTTTTCTTCTGGTGTTAGTTGGTTGTAAAACTGTTGAAAGATGTCCAGGTAAATTGCGGTATTCACAGATGATCTGAAGAAAATTGGGCCCACTATTCGTGTTCATGACAATGCGCACCAAACACCAATTATCTGGTCGTGAAATGGTGTTTCATGAGTCAAATGGGAATTTGCAGTGGACAAATACCTTATATTCTGGGAAGTTTAAGTTCTCAGTCCACCCTGGCAGCACTTGACTTTACCCTAAGAAATCTTATCACAGAAGATATTGTAGGTTAGGGTCGACAGCATTCCTAGACCTAAATATAGCCTTAGTAAACATACACATTATGGTCCCAATCATTCTATGTGAGTTCTATAAACAGTTACTGCAATCTTTATACATCTCTGAGTTAAAGCTAGCACACCAGAATGATCCTTCAAAATTTTGATGTTTTCCATTTCCATATGAAGTGCAAACTTAGCAATGCCCGGTTCTCTAGAATAGTGAGTGGCTAACAGGTTTACTGTTATACTGAACAATCAGGGACAGAGTGGGAACTTTAAATGGCCCTGGAAAAAAAACTAAAAGTGGCTCTGTGTCGTAGGCGGGTCCAAATTGACTGAAGGCTGGACAACAGAAATAGATGGGGTCAGCAATACCATAGTGCATAACAAAACACCACCCCACGCAGAACCTAATACCCCTGTACAGCACGAAATACTGACGTCCGCGCGAAAATATGAAACTGTATCATTATCCTGAGGGACGCAACACAGTTCAGTTCAGGAGGGCCTAAGTGCCTGATGCTTTTATATTAATGCTGAGAGCAACAGATCATTATGTACCTGGCTGGCGGTGCACTACTGTGGTGGATGCAATCATCAAAATCTGACTAAACCCTCAAACTGATGTTAAAATGAGACTTTAGCCAATATATCCTTATATGAAGGACATACCAGAACCCGCACACCCCGTCAAGGTATCTCAAGTGGCACGGGACCTAACGCTAACCTACCTGTGCCATATGGGCAGTACCAGGAGCCAGTTGGTAAATTACAGAAGCGTAAGGCCCGACTGTAAGACGGGACACTATACACCCTGTGAGGGATAGTCTGTCACTTCCTGGAGACTGTATTAGTCTATTGACTTTTTTGTGTCCATTAACACCCATTCATTACCACTGCCATAAAGCACACACATCCTGCGTTACTGTCTATACAGTTAGGAGGAGTGTGGCTCCATTATGACCATTCTAAAATAAACAGCGCACCATATTGAATGTATACCACCTGTCAGTAAGATCCAGATCACGTGATTAGATTTACATTGGAACTTGTCAATTGCCCATTACGATACCCCATGTCCAATATCTGGGGAATAGATCTCCAGGAGGAACATCTTTGTTTCTTGGTGAACATAAAATATGAAAGGAATTCTACTAGGAGCCTGGGGAATCATCTTCAGTCATTATATAGAGCAAGGATTTAAACTTCTTAGTGTTCAGATTAAAATGACAGATCTGTCAGAAACTATAAAAGTATAAAAAGAGGAGGCGAGAGACTCACACATACAGTGCCCTTACTCAGCATGAGACTATGATGCACCGAGATGATCCTGCTGAGAGACAATTGTGGAGTTGTGTCTATTGTAATGGAGTTTTATGCATTATAATGACTAAATGTGCCTGAAACGTTCAATACACAGCCCGTATTATTGAGTTATTCAATGACTTAAAATAGATTCACCTTATTATTTCTGCCCTTTTTATTTGGTTCATGCAACAATTATTTGCAGAAGAAGACATGCAGCAACTAAAGGAAATAATCATCACATACACAAAGTGGCGGGATGGAGGGAACAGTAGATATATTTATTGCACACAGGTCCTGTAAAAAGCAGGGTAATAGCTTATATGGGCACTGTTCAGACTGTCATTTGTAATTGTCACCTTTTAAAATCATCCACTGGACATTCACCTCTCATGACGTGTCTGTTTTAGTAGCCACTTACTTTCCCCCAATGGAGATTATTTTATTTTTATATAACTATGTTGTGCTATTACTCTATAAATCCTACTAGAGGTTTATAAATGTAAATCTGGGTGTTACCGATTGAGGGTGTTCCCCTGCTCAGTCTGAAAATGGCAGCACAGACGGTGCAGACCCACACCCCAGACTGGTAACACTCGGTTGAGTATTAATTCATAACCTCATAGTAAGAATAATCTGAGGAATGGCACAACATAGGGGAGGGATCAGCAATCTTTGGCACTCCAGCTCCTGGGAAACTGCAACTCCCAGCATGCACACTTACTGGACTACTGGCAGCGGCCTCGTTTAGCGAAGTGCGCATGCGCCGGCTGGCGCACTTCGCTCGAACCTCCACTTACTGCCCTATTACAGGCTAGTCCAGTGCGCACGCGCAGGATTTGGATGAAGCGAGCGGTGGTTAGAGCGGCAGTGATGACGTGAGGTAGGCGGATCGAAAGAAAGGGAGGGCGGCGATTTCAGCATTGAAGGCAGCGCTGGGCACCTAAACGAGATGGATGCAGCCGGGCACCTTTCACCATGAGACGTCCCCTTGGACACATTTCGAAGTGATTGACAGGTGATATAAACCTCTTTTTTATGAATATAGAGCCACAGGGGCATTTGATAAACTCACTTTAGGATTCAGTGTTTTACAAGGGACATCGCCATATGTTTAGCTTATAGGACCAATTTCTCATGACAGAATCCCTTTAAAATTCATATGATTATGATAAAAAAGACTTGGAGGAGAAGATAAGACGCAGGTCACAGTAGTGAGCCAGCTCTACATATAGGGGAATGCAACATCACATACCTGTTACATCCAGTGACATCTCCTGTCATGTAGATCTTCTCTTTCCTCTTCTCCTCAGTTTAACCCAGACCGCCATGACAAATTATTTCAGCCGCATATTGTCTCTGCAGAGTTTGTTACTCAGACACGCTAGATTTCTCATAATTGGGGTCATTTTTAAAACTGGCGTAAAATAGAACTATATAAGAAATATATCGTTGCTCTCCCGTATCCGATTTAGGGTTAGGGTGCTCTGTTTTTTGGATGGATTACCTATTCATCTAGTGTAGCATGCAAATATTCAGAAAGTTCTAGGTAAAAAACAGGCACTCACCATCTGGTAGGATGTATAAATTAATTTACTCAATGCAATGTATATACGTTAAAATACACTATAGATCAATAAGGGTACAAATTAAAAATATCCATACACTGTATATAAAATATCCATAAATATAGCTGCTAGCTTCTGTTATCCTACTAGTTGATATATTGTTTGGGGTATATACTTTAAACTGACCTATACCACGTGGTACAATCAATAAACCTTGTGCATAATCAAATTTGTCCTTCTTATTCCTATACAGCAGGGCTAGTTCATTAAATAGTGTATTCACCCCAATTTCTGGAGTTGGTGAGAGTAAAGTGTCCACAGTATAAATACAAAAATATAAAGTGTAAAAATATGCAGTATAAAAATATGCAAAAATGTGCAATCTAAATCCTGAAGAGGAGTGTCACCAAACTGCAACCAAATAATCCTAGTGGTTGTCAGTAGAGTTGAGCGAACACCTGGATGTTCGGGTTCGAGAAGTTCGGCCGAACATCCCGGAAATGTTCGGGTTCGGGATCCGAACCCGATCCGAACTTCGTCCCGAACCCGAACCCCATTGAAGTCAATGGGGACCCGAACTTTTCGGCACTAAAAAGGCTGTAAAACAGCCCAGGAAAGAGCTAGAGGGCTGCAAAAGGCAGCAACATGTAGGTAAATCCCCTGCAAACAAATGTGGATAGGGAAATGAATTAAAATAAAAATTAAATAAATAAAAATTAACCAAAATCAATTGGAGAGAGGTTCCATAGCAGAGAATCTGGCTTCCCGTCACCCACCACTGGAACAGTCCATTCTCAGATATTTAGGCCCCGGCACCCAGGCAGAGGAGAGAGGTCCCGTAACAGAGAATCTGTCTTCATGTCAGCAGAGAATTAGTCTGCATGTCATAGCAGAGAATGAGGCTTCACGTCAGCCACCACTGCAACAGTCCATTGGCATATATTTAGGCCCAGCACCCAGGCAGAGGAGGGAGGTCCCGTAACAGAGAATCTGTCTTCATGTCAGCAGAGAATTAGTCTGCATGTCATAGCAGAGAATGAGGCTTCACGTCAGCCACCACTGCAACAGTCCATTGGCATATATTTAGGCCCAGCACCCAGGCAGAGGAGGGAGGTCCCGTAACAGAGAATCTGTCTTCATGTCAGCAGAGAATTAGTCTGCATGTCATAGCAGAGAATGAGGCTTCACGTCAGCCACCACTGCAACAGTCCATTGGCATATATTTAGGCCCAGCACACACACAGGCAGAGGAGAGAGGTCCCGTAACAGAGAATCTGGCTTCATGTCAGCAGAGAATCAGTCTGCATGTCATAGCAGAGAATGAGGCTTCACGTCAGCCACCACTGCAACAGTCCATTGGCATATATTTAGGCCCAGCACACACACAGGCAGAGGAGAGAGGTCCCGTAACAGAGAATCTGGCTTCATGTCAGCAGAGAATCAGTCTGCATGTCATAGCAGAGAATGAGGCTTCACGTCAGCCACCACTGCAACAGTCCATTGGCATATATTTAGGCCCAGCACACACACAGGCAGAGGAGAGAGGTCCCGTAACAGAGAATCTGGCTTCATGTCAGCAGAGAATCAGTCTGCATGTCATAGCAGAGAATGAGGCTTCACGTCAGCCACCACTGCAACAGTCCATTGGCATATATTTAGGCCCAGCACACACACAGGCAGAGGAGAGAGGTCCCGTAACAGAGAATCTGGCTTCATGTCAGCAGAGAATCAGTCTGCATGTCATAGCAGAGAATGAGGCTTCACGTCAGCCACCACTGCAACAGTCCATTGGCATATATTTAGGCCCAGCACACACACAGGCAGAGGAGAGAGGTCCCGTAACAGAGAATCTGGCTTCATGTCAGCAGAGAATCAGTCTGCATGTCATAGCAGAGAATGAGGCTTCACGTCAGCCACCACTGCAACAGTCCATTGGCATATATTTAGGCCCAGCACACACACAGGCAGAGGAGAGAGGTCCCGTAACAGAGAATCTGTCTTCATGTCAGCAGAGAATTAGTCTGCATGTCATAGCAGAGAATGAGGCTTCACGTCAGCCACCACTGCAACAGTCCATTGGCATATATTTAGGCCCAGCACCCAGGCAGAGGAGAGAGGTCCCGTAACAGACAATCTGGCTTCATGTCAGCAGAGAATCAGTCTGCATGTCATAGCAGAGAATCAGGCTTCACGTCACCCACCACTGCAACAGTCCATTGTCATAAATTTAGGCCCAGCACTAGTGTTGAGCGGCATGTCCCATATTCGAATTCGCGAAATTTTGTGAATATTCGAAAGAATATTCGTAAAATATTCGCGATTATTCAAATTCGTTATTATTTCGCATATGCGATAATTCGAATTTCGCATCGCATAATACATATGCTATGCAAAATTCACATGTGCGCTAATGAAATCGCCTTACGAAGATTCGCAACTCAATTCAATCACTAATGTATGAATGCAATGCCCTTTGCCTCTGTTCTGGGACAAGTGTAGATATTCGCATGTGCGCTAATAAAATCGCCTTACGAAGATTCGCACCTCAATCACTTTCTAGGGAATGTGAGACTTTTGGGAATCAATCGAGATACAGTGGGGGGTGATGACAGTAGTTGACAGAGTACAGATCAATGTAATCTGTAAGGTGGAAAGTAAAATAAAAAATACGAATATTCGTAAATCGAATTTTACGAAGTTCTACGTATTCGCGAATATGGTGCTATACTATATGAATGCACAGGCCTTTGCCTCTCTGTTCTGGGGACAAGTGTAGATATTTGCATTTGCGTTAATAAAATCGCCTTACGAAGATTCGCAGCTCAATTCAATCACTAATGTATGAATGCAAAGCCCTTTGCCTCTGTTCTGGGACAAGTGTAGATATTCGCATGTGCGCTAATAAAATCGCCTTACGAAGATTCGCAACTCAATTCACTAATGTATGAATGCAAAGCCCTTTGCCTCTGTTCTGGGACGTGCCGATATTCGCATGTGCGCTAATAAAATCGCCTTACGAAGATTCGCGCCTCAATCACTTTCTAGGCAATGTGAGTAAGATCTGAGCTGTTGGACCTTTGGGAAACAATCAATTATATGTGTACTGTAATTTTGTGGGGGGGGGGGGGGGAAACAAAAAACGAATATTCGTTTTTATGAATATATAGCACTATATTCGAAATATTCGCGAAATCGCGAAGTTGCGATATTCGCGAAAAAAATTTGCTTTTCGAATATTCGCGCTCAACACTACCCAGCACCCAGGCAGAGGAGAGAGGTCCCGTAACAGACAATCTGGCTTCATGTCAGCAGAGAATCAGTCTGCATGTCATAGCAGAGAATGAGGCTTCACGTCAGCCACCACTGCAACAGTCCATTGGCATATATTTAGGCCCAGCACCCAGGCAGAGGAGAGAGGTCCCGTAACAGACAATCTGGCTTCATGTCAGCAGAGAATCAGTCTTCATATCATAGCAGAGAATCAGGCTTCACGTCACCCACCACTGTAAGAGTCCATTTTCATAAATTTAGGCCCAGCACACAGGCAGAGGAGAGAGGTCCCGTAACAGAGGATCTGGCTTCATGTCAGCAGAGAATCAGTCTGCATGTCATAGCAGAGAATCAGGCTTCACGTCACCCAACATTGGAACAGTCCATTGGCATATATTTAGGCCCCGGCACCCAGACAGAGGAGAGGTTCATTCAACTTTGGGTAGCCTCGCAATATAATGGTAAAATGAAAATAAAAATAGGATTGAATGAGGAAGTGCCCTGGAGTCCAATAATATATGGTTAAGGGGAGGTAGTTAATGTCTAATCTGGACAAGGGACGGACAGATCCTGTGGGATCCATGCCTGGTTCATTTTTATGAACGTCAGCTTGTCCACATTGGCTGTAGACAGGCGGCTGCGTTTGTCTGTAATGACGCCCCCTGCCATGCTGAATACACGTTCAGACAAAACGCTGGCCGCCGGGCAGGCCAGCACCTCCAAGGCATAAAAGGCTAGCTCTGGCCACGTGGACAATTTAGAGACCCAGAAGTTGAATGGGGCTGAACCATCAGTCAGTACGTGGAGGGTTGTGCACATGTACTGTTCCACCATGTTAGTGAAATGTTGTCTCCTGCTAACACGTTGCGTATCAGGTGGTGGTGCAGTTAGCTGTGGCGTGTTGACAAAAGTTTTCCACATCTCTGCCATGCTAACCCTGCCCTCAGAGGAGCTGGCCGTGACACAGCTGCCTTGGCGACCTCTTGCTCCTCCTCTGCCTTGGCCTTGGGCTTCAAATTGTTCCCCTGTGACATTTGGGAATGCTCTCAGTAGCGCGTCTACCAACGTGCGCTTGTACTCGCGCATCTTCCTATCACGCTCCAGTGCAGGAAGTAAGGTGGGCACATTGTCTTTGTAGCGTGGATCCAGCAGGGTGGCAACCCAGTAGTCCGCACAGGTTAAAATGTGGGCAACTCTGCTGTCGTTGCGCAGGCACTGCAGCATGTAGTCGCTCATGTGTGCCAGGCTGCCCAGGGGTAAGGACAAGCTGTCCTCTGTGGGAGGCGTATCGTCATCGTCCTGCCTTTCCCCCCAGCCACGCACCAGTGATGGACCCGAGCTGCGTTGGGTGCCACCCCGCTGTGACCATGCTTCATCCTCATCCTCCTCCACCTCCTCCTCATCCTCGTCCTCCTCGTCCTCCAGTAGTGGGCCCTGGCTGGCCACATTTGTACCTGGCCTCTGCTGTTGCCAAAAACCTCCCTCTGAGTCACTTCGAAGAGACTGGCCTGAAAGTGCTAAAAATGACCCCTCTTCCTCCTCCTCCTCCTCCTCCTCCTGGGCCACCTCCTCTTCCATCATCGCCCTAAGTGTTTTCTCAAGGAGACATAGAAGTGGTATTGTAACGCTGATAACGGTGTCATCGCCACTGGCCATGTTGGTGGAGTACTCGAAACAGCGCAACAGGGCACACAGGTCTCGCATGGAGGCCCAGTCATTGGTGGTGAAGTGGTGCTGTTCTGTAGTGCGACTGACCCGTGCGTGCTGCAGCTGAAACTCCACTATGGCCTGCTGCTGCTCGCACAGTCTGTCCAGCATGTGCAAGGTGGAGTTCCACCTGGTGGGCACGTCGCATATGAGGCGGTGAGCGGGAAGGCCGAAGTTACGCTGTAGCGCAGACAGGCGAGCAGCAGCAGGATGTGAACGCCGGAAGCGCGAACAGACGGCCCGCACTTTATGCAGCAGCTCTGACATGTCGGGGTAGTTGTGAATGAACTTCTGCACCACCAAATTCAGCACATGCGCCAAGCAAGGGATGTGCGTCAAATTGGCTAGTCCCAGAGCTGCAACGAGATTTCGCCCATTATCACACACCACCAGGCCGGGCTTGAGGCTCACCGGCAGCAACCACTCGTCGGTCTGTTGTTCTATACCCCGCCACAACTCCTGTGCGGTGTGGGGCCTGTCCCCCAAACATATGAGTTTCAGAATGGCCTGCTGACGTTTACCCCGGGCTGTGCTGAAGTTGGTGGTGAAGGTGTGTGGCTGACTGGATGAGCAGGTGGAAGAAGAGGAGGAGGAAGCCGAGAAGGAGGAGGTGGCAACAGGAGGCAAAGAATGTTGCCCTGCGATCCTTGGCGGCGGAAGGACGTGCGCCAAACAGCTCTCCGCCTGGGGCCCAGCTGCCACTACATTTACCCAGTGTGCAGTTAGGGAGATATAGCGTCCCTGGCCGTGCTTACTGGTCCACGTATCTGTGGTTAGGTGGACCTTGCTACAGATGGCGTTGCGCAGTGCACACTTGATTTTATCGGATACTTGGTTGTGCAGGGAAGGCACGGCTCTCTTGGAGAAGTAGTGCCGGCTGGGAACAACATACTGTGGGACAGCAAGCGACATGAGCTGTTTGAAGCTGTCTGTGTCCACCAGCCTAAATGACAGCATTTCATAGGCCAGTAGTTTAGAAATGCTGGCATTCAGGGCCAGGGATCGAGGGTGGCTAGGTGGGAATTTACGCTTTCTATCAAATGTTTGTGAGATGGAGAGCTGAACGCTGGCGTGTGACATGGTTGAGACGCTTGGTGACGGAGGTGGTGGTGGTGGTGTTGGTGGTACATCCCCTGTTTGCTGGGCGGCAGGTGCCAACGTTCCTCCAGAGGCGGAGGAAGAGGCCGAGGCGGCAGCAGCAGAATAGGCCGAGGCGGCAGCAGCAGAAGAGGTAGCAGGGGGAGCCTGAGTGACTTCCTTGGTTTTAAGGTGTTTACTCCACTGCAGTTCATGCTTTGCATGCAGGTGCCTGGTCATGCAGGTTGTGCTCAGGTTCAGAACGTTAATGCCTCGCTTCAGGCTCTGATGGCACAGCGTGCAAACCACTCGGGTCTTGTCGTCAGCACATTGTTTGAAGAAGTGCCATGCCAGGGAACTCCTTGAAGCTGCCTTTGGGGTGCTCGGTCCCAGATGGCGGCGGTCAGTAGCAGGCGGAGTCTCTTGGCGGCGGGTGTTCTGCTTTTGCCCACTGCTCCCTCTTTTGCTACGCTGTTGGCTCGGTCTCACCACTGCCTCTTCCTCCGAACTGTGAAAGTCAGTGGCACGACCTTCATTCCATGTGGGGTCTAGGACCTCATCGTCCCCTGCATCGTCTTCCACCCAGTCTTGATCCCTGACCTCCTGTTCAGTCTGCACACTGCAGAAAGACGCAGCAGTTGGCACCTGTGTTTCGTCATCATCAGAGACATGCTGAGGTGGTATTCCCATGTCCTCATCATCAGGAAACATAAGTGGTTGTGCGTCAGTGCATTCTATGTCTTTCACCGCTGGGGAAGGGCTAGGTGGATGCCCTTGGGAAACCCTGCCAGCGGAGTCTTCAAACAGCATAAGAGACTGCTGCATAACTTGAGGCTGAGACAGTTTCCCTGGTATGCATGGGGGTGATGTGACAGACTGATGGGGTTGGTTTTCAGGCGCCATCTGTGCGCTTTCTGCAGAAGACTGGGTGGGAGATAATGTGAACGTGCTGGATCCACTGTCGGCCACCCAATTGACTAATGCCTGTACCTGCTCAGGCCTTACCATCCTTAGAACGGCATTGGGCCCCACCATATATCGCTGTAAATTCTGGCGGCTACTGGGACCTGAGGTAGTTGGTACACTAGGACGTGTGGATGTGGCAGAACGGCCACGTCCTCTCCCAGCACCAGAGGGTCCACTAACACCACCACGACCATGTCCACGTCCGCGTCCCTTACTAGATGTTTTTCTCATTGTTATGGTTCACCACAACAACAAATATATTATTTGGCCCAATGTATTGTATACAAATTCAGCGGGATATAAATTTGAGGCCTAGTATTTAGGCGCTGGGTGACCGGTATGGATTTAGTGACAGAATTAGACTTGGAAATGCACAGAAGCGTGTGTGTGAAGTTATTCTGAATGACCCTATGTGCACCTTGAATATTATATACCCTTTTAGGGATAGATTTCAAATAGCTCTGATATAGCAGAAACCACTAAATTATGAAATTGCTAAATTGGGAATTGTATTTCAACCCAGAACAAGAAATGTGCTTGAACGGACACTAAATAACTCGCCCAGCTACAGCACTAAGGACAGATTTAGCTGGATATAAATTTGAGGCCTAGTATTTAGGCGCTGGGTGACAGGTATGGGTTTAGTGACAGAATTAGACTTGGAAATGCACAGTAGCGGGTGTGTGAAGTTATTCTGAATGTCCCTATGTGCACCTTCAATATGATCTACCCTTTTAGGGATAGATTTCAAATAGCTCTGATATAGCAGAAACCACTAAATTATGAAATTGCTAAATTGGGAATTGTATTTCAACCCAGAACAAGAAATGTGCTTGAACGGACACTAAATAACTCGCCCAGCTACAGCACTAAGGACAGATTTAGCTGGATATAAATTTGAGGCCTAGTATTTAGGCGCTGGGTGACAGGTATGGGTTTAGTGACAGAATTAGACTTGGAAATGCACAGTAGCGGGTGTGTGAAGTTATTCTGAATGTCCCTATGTGCACCTTCAATATGATCTACCCTTTTAGGGATAGATTTCAAATAGCTCTGATATAGCAGAAACCACTAAATTATGAAATTGCTAAATTGGGAATTGTATTTCAACCCAGAACAAGAAATGTGCTTGAACGGACACTAAATAACTCGCCCAGCTACAGCACTAAGGACAGATTTAGCTGGATATGAATTTGAGGCCTAGTATTTAGGCGCTGGGTGACAGGTATGGGTTTAGTGACAGAATTAGACTTGGAAATGCACAGTAGCGGGTGTGTGAAGTTATTCTGAATGTCCCTATGTGCACCTTCAATATGATCTACCCTTTTAGGGATAGATTTCAAATAGCTCTGATACAGCAGAAACCACTAAATTTTTAAATTGCTAAATTGGGAATTGTATTTCAACCCAGAACAAGAAATGTGCTTGAACGGACACTAAATAACTCGCCCAGCTACAGCACTAAGGACAGATTTAGCTGGATATGAATTTGAGGCCTAGTATTTAGGCGCTGGGTGACAGGTATGGGTTTAGTGACAGAATTAGACTTGGAAATGCACAGTAGCGGGTGTGTGAAGTTATTCTGAATGTCCCTATGTGCACCTTCAATATGATCTACCCTTTTAGGGATAGATTTCAAATAGCTCTGATACAGCAGAAACCACTACATTTTTAAATTGCTAAATTGGGAATTGTATTTCAACCCAGAACAAGAAATGTGCTTGAACGGACACTAAATAACTCGCCCAGCTACAGCACTAAGGACAGATTTAGCTGGATATGAATTTGAGGCCTAGTATTTAGGCGCTGGGTGACAGGTATGGGTTTAGTGACAGAATTAGACTTGGAAATGCACAGTAGCGGGTGTGTGAAGTTATTCTGAATGTCCCTATGTGCACCTTCAATATGATCTACCCTTTTAGGGATAGATTTCAAATAGCTCTGATACAGCAGAAACCACTACATTTTAAATTGCTAAATTGGGAATTGTATTTCAACCCAGAACAAGAAATGTGCTTGAACGGACACTAAATAACTCGCCCAGCTACAGCACTAAGGACAGATTTAGCTGGATATAAATTTGAGGCCTAGTATTTAGGCGCTGGGTGACAGGTATGGGTTTAGTGACAGAATTAGACTTGGAAATGCACAGTAGCGGGTGTGTGAAGTTATTCTGAATGTCCCTATGTGCACCTTCAATATGATCTACCCTTTTAGGGATAGATTTCAAATAGCTCTGATACAGCAGAAACCACAAAATTTTTAAATTGCTAAATTGGGAATTGTATTTCAACCCAGAACAAAAAATGTGCTTTGACGGACACTAAATAACTTTCCCAGCCACAACAGGACAGCGGTAACGAGAGATTTAGCGGGATATAAATTTGAGGCCTAGTATTTAGGCGCTGGGTGACCGGTATGGATTTAGTGACAGAATTAGACTGGGATATGGCCAAAAAATAACCACACTATTGCTGGTTAAATGCACTTGGTGATGGGCGCAGCTTGCCCCTGATGTAGTATATGGCCAAAAAATGAACAGACTATTGCTGGTTAAATGCACTTGGTGTCACAGCTTGACCAACCACACTACTGAGGGTTAAATGCACTTGGTGACGGGCGCAGCTTGCCCCTGATGTAGTATATGGCCAAAAAATGAACAGACTATTGCTGGTTAAATGCACTTGGTGACGGGCGCAGCTTGCCCCTGATTTAGTATATGGCCAAAAAATGAACAGACTATTGCTGGTTAAATGCACTTGGTGTGATAGCTTGACCAACCACACTACTGAGGGTTAAATGCACTTGGTGACGGGCGCAGCTTGCCCCTGATGTAGTATATGGCCAAAAAATAAACAGACTATTGCTGGTTAAATGCACTTGGTGTGACAGCTTCACCCTGATGTAGGCTTTAGCCAAAAAACAAACGCACCATTGAGGGTTAAATGCACTTGGTGACAGGCGCAGCTTGCCCCTGATGTAGTATATGGCCAAAAAATAAACAGACTATTGCTGGTTAAATGCACTTGGTGTGACAGCTTCACCCTGATGTAGGCTTTAGCCAAAAAACAACCACACCATTGAGGGTTAAATGCACTTGGTCGCAGCTTGTGCTGGCGCACCACAAGACACAAAATGGCCGCCGATCACCCCAGAAAAATGTGACTGACAAACGGTCTGGGCAGCCTAAAAACAGTGAGCAATTGAGGATCAGCAGCTCAATGATCCACAGCTGCAGATCGATCAGTTAATCAAGTCCTTTGGAGGAGTTAATCTGCCTAATCTCGCCCTACTGTCGCAGCCGCAACCTCTCCCTACGCTAATCAGAGCAGAGTGACGGGCGGCGCTATGTGACTCCAGCTTAAATAGAGGCTGGGTCACATGGTGCTCTGGCCAATCACAGCCATGCCAATAGTAGGCATGGCTGTGATGGCCTCTTGGGGCAAGTAGTATGACGCTTGTTGATTGGCTGCTTTGCAGCCTTTCAAAAAGCGCCAAGAAAGCGTCACAAAAGCGCGAAGAAAGCGACGAACACCGAACCCGAACCCGGACTTTTACGAAAATGTCCGGGTTCGGGTCCGTGTCACGGACACCCCAAAATTCGGTACGAACCCGAACTATACAGTTCGAGTTTGCTCATCCCTAGTTGTCAGTATTAGTTCAATGTTCCCAATCAGTAGGACTCTGATCTCCCTGAGGGTAAGGTATTGTTTGTCGGGCTAGCGTCTGGGGCGTCCCCCTGATGCGCACCCTCTTACCTTGCCCTTCTCAGGATATACTTCGGATGGGGTTGTACGCTTTATCCATCCTGCATTTTTTATTTTTTTTGTACCCTTATTGATCTATAGTGTATTTTAACGTATATACATTGCATTGAGTAAATGAATTTATACATCCTACCAGATGGTAAGTGCCTGTTTTTACATAGAACTTTTTGAAAAATAGAACTAGCTTAGGTGCCCATAGCAACCAATCAGATTCCACCTTTCATTTTCCAAAAGAGCTGTCAAAAATGAAAAGTGGAATCTATTGCTATGGGTAACTAACCCAGTTCTACTTTACACTAGTTTGATAAATTACTCCAAAGGTCCCTATAGTGTCTACAGCAATTACAATGTCCCCTAGAGTGCCCCCAGTAATAATAACACCCTATATTATGCTCCAGGTATAATGTCTGTATAGTGTCCCCCAAAAAATTCCCCTAAAAGCATCACCCCCACACAACCCCATATAGTAATTACCCCCACACTACGCCCATAAAGTAATTTCTCCCACACTGCCCCATATAGTAATTTCCCCCACACTGCCCCATATAGTAATTTCCCCCACACAGGCCCCATATAGTAATTTCCTCCACACTGCACCCATATAGTAATTTTCCCCACACTGCTCTATATAGTAATTTTCCCCACATTGCCCCATACAGTAATTTCCCTCACACTGCTCTATATAGTAATTTCCCTCACACTGCTCTATATAGTAATTTCCCCCACACTGCTCTATATAGTAATTTCCCCCACACTGCTCTATATAGTAATTTCCCTCACACTGCTCTATATAGTAATTTCCCCCACACTGCTCTATATAGTAATTTCCCCCACACTGCTCTATATAGTAATTTCCCCCACACTGCCCCATATAGTAATTTCCCCCACACTGCTCTATATAGTAATTTCCCCCACACTGCTCTATATAGTAATTTCCCCCACACTGCTCTATATAGTAATTTCCCCCACACTGCTCTATATAGTAATTTCCCCCACACTGCTCTATATAGTAATTTCCCTCACACTGCTCTATATAGTAATTTCCCCCACACTGCTCTATATAGTAATTTCCCCCACACTGCTCTATATAGTAATTTCCCCCACACTGCTCTATATAGTAATTTCCCCCACACTGCCCCCATATAGTAATTTCCCCCACACTGCCCCCATATAGTAATTTCCCCCACACTGCCCTCATATAGTAATTTCCTCCATCCTGCACCCATATAGTAATTTCCCCCACCCTACACTCATATAGTAATTTCCCCCACACTGCTCTATATAGTAATTTCCCCCACACTGCCCCCATATAGTAATTTCCCCCACACTGCCCACATATAGTAATTTCCCCCACACTGCCCTCATATAGTAATTTCCTCCATCCTGCACCCATATAGTAATTTCCCCCACCCTACACTCATATAGTAATTTCCCCCACACTGCCCCATATAGTAATTTCCCTTACACTGTCCCATATAGTAATTTTCTCCACACTGCCCCATATAGTAATTTTCTCCACACTACCCCAAATACAGTAATTTCCCCCACACTGCCCCCATATAGTAATTCCCCCCACACTGCCCTTCATTAAGTAATTTGCCCCCACACTGCCCTTCATTAAGTAGTTTTCCCCAGCAATTCCCTTCATTAAGTAATTTGCCCCCACACTGCCCTTTATTAAGTAATTTGCCCCCACACTGCCCTTCATTAAGTAATTTGCCCCGACAATTCCCTTCATTAAGTAATTTGCCCCCACACTGCCCTTCATTAAGTAATTTGCCCCGACAATTCCCTTCATTAAGTAATTTGCCCCCTCATTGCCCTTCATTAAGTAATTTGCCCCCACACTGCTCCCAATTATGTCATTTTCCCCCATGGAAACATTTGCCCCCACAGTCCCAGTAGTAATATGTCCTCCTCTTCCTCCCAAAGTTGGCACACACACAAAAAAACAATCAACAAAAAATAAATAAATAACGGCTAATACCTGTGTCTGGAATAGTGAGGCAGGCACGCATACATCACAGCCCTGCCCATATATGGGTGTGCGATGACATCATCACGCATGCCGTGCCAGGCTTTTAGCACCACATAGGCCTTAGGCCTACTAGGCTTGAAGCCTATGGCGGTGATAGGTGGCGGGGCAGGGAACTATGTGCTCCTGTGACCCGCCGCAGTATGTGAGCATTTAGGTCAGGCCCGGGGCTGCCGACCTGAACGTCCCTATTATAATCCGCCACTGATTTCGTGGAGGATGCAAATATTCACTAAAACACACACGTCAGGAGAGTGAACAGGTCCTGTTTTAAGATTTCTGATGAGGCTACAGATGCCGATATCTTTGTTGTTCGCTCAGTACATATGCAAAATAATAGTCTTTGAATTAATCTTATAAATTATAAAGTGATAACACACTTGCGCGGTGGTTTGATGAAGTAGCAGTAAATAGTACAGGGAATAAAGGAGATAATTTAGAAAACACAATTTAAGCAAAAATGCAAATTGGTCTTTTACTAATTTATTCCACGTGCATGTCTGCAATTAGAGGAGGCCACACTGGGATGATACTACGCTTACCTCCGGGCCCTGAGACCATTCAGATCTATGCATCTTATATAGATATTGTAATTTTTACACTCGCTCATCCATATGTAGTCTTAGGGTCATTTGGACTTACAATTAATATTATTAGCGTTGTACGAAATTCTCTTTACCTTATACCCATTTTCAAATAAATAACCTATTGAGGAATTCTGTATTAATAGGGAGGATTTCCCTGTCTATACTGTATAGCAGCAACTAAGAACATACACAGATAATATTGATTTAATTAAGAGCTATGCTTTACATCATTTTCCCTGTGGTGAACTAGTGGATCACTGCTAAAGATTTAATATTGTGGAGGATCACCTCTAAAAAGGAGGAGTTGTCCTTTTGGGTGCCATCTGATGGAAGCTCTCATTGCTAGAGTACGGGGAAGCTGGAGCCACACTCATCCCCCCCCCCCCCCCCACACTCCTTCTCTCCTCCAGGCCCAGCGCAGTAGTGACATTATGATGTGTGCACCATAGCCACACTGGGCCCAGAAGAGAAAAGGAGTGTGGGGGGATGAGTGCTGTCAGTGAGGGAAAGGACATCCAGCTCCCCGATGCTCCAGCAATAAAAGGTATGTGAGGGGGCCACTGGGAGTCATTATACTGTATGGAGGGCCACTGAGGGTCATTATACTGTGTGATGGGACACTAGGGGTCATTATACTGTATGAGGAGCCACTAGGGGTTGATTATACTATATGGGGGGCACTGAGGGTCAATATACTATATAGGGGCACACGGAGGTCATTATACTGTATAGGGGGGCATTGGAAATCATTATTCTGTTTTGGGTAACTGGGGGTTTATTTTACTCTTGGGGGGCCACAGGGGGTCATTATACTGTGTGTATTTGGGGTGTCACTGGGGGTCTCTGTATGTGGGGAGCTACATGGGGACATTACACTGTGAGGGGCCACAGGGGGACAGAGGAGAGCAAAAAACCATGTGTAGGGCCACAATGGGGCATTATAGTGTGTATGGGGCCACAGGGGATGTTATATAGTGTGTGGGGCCACAATTAAACATGATAGTGTGTGAGGGAAGCCACATAACGCATTAAATAGTATGTGGGGGCCACAGGGGGAATTATAGTGTGTGTCGGGGCTACATGGGGCATTATCGTGTGTGTGGTGGCTAGAAATGAGCAAAGTAGTTGATTCAGACTCTTCACCATATTTTTCTAATAGAATTGCTTCTATGAAACAAGGTGGACACCCGAATAACAGTAAAAATAGATAGCTTACTCACCCCAATTTAAGAATCAAGGTTTCATAGATATTATATATATTAAACAAGGGGTACACTGTTCAATTAGATAACTCTGTGCCCTACACAGGGATTGAGGCAAAGTGTTATATGGATCCCTTCAGCTTAAGATTAGAGCCTGCACTGTCCCACAGTCTCCCTATGCTCTCCCTATGCTCACCCTATGGTGTCTAAAAACTCTCCCTACAACAGTGAAATGGCGGAACCCGCACGGGATGAGACTTTTAAAGGGCTGTGACATTGCACAGGATGGCCATTTGCTAATTGGCTGGCTGCATAGTATTATGGGTTATATCGCATTCTTGGGCTTTTTACTTTCACTTTGTAAAATTTTGGGATTAATTGCAAATTCCACTTCAAATGCTTTGATTCACTGAACACTAGTGGGTGCCAGAGGGGGACATTGTACTGTGTGAGGGCAACAATAGGGCATTTTAGTATGTGTGTGGGACCACAGGGGGCATTATATAGTGTAGGGGCCACAGGAGCATTACACTATGTGTGGGGACCACAATGGAGCATTATAGTGTGTGGGAGGGGGCACAGTGGCGGGCCAGATACATACATGGGAGTCGCAGCAGGATAATACAGTTGGGACACCAGAATGGGGAGTTTGTTTTGAGAAGGCAGAGCGGATGATGGAAAAGTGAGAAATCTAAGATGTCTGTGTGGCGAACTCCGAGATGTGGCTTAAAGTTATCATGGCAGGCTTCATAGAAAGGAGATGAGGAAAAAAACAACACTGGAGAAACCACTGGAGGTAAGAGGTATGTAGTGGTAAGAAATATGTAGTGCTGTGTACTCCTGTATGAACAGGCAGTATGCAATATGCTGTTGTAAGGGCTTGCTCACGGCTGTAGCCGGCATCTCACTTCCTTAATCCCCTCCTCCATATTGTATATATAAGAAGACGAGGAGGAGGTCAGAATATGGCAGCTGGTGCTGGCCACCAGAGAGAGGCAGCTTCTTGAGAGGTATTTTGTGCTACTGGGGAAGTACCGTTGCAAGAAAAAGTATGTGAACCCTTCAGAATGATATGGATTTCTGCACAAATTGGTCATAAAATGTGATCTGATCTTCATCTAAGTCACAACAATAGACAATCACAGTCTGCTTAAACTAATAACACACAAAGAATTAAATGTTACCATGTTTTTATTGAACACACCATGTAAACATTCACAGTGCAGGTGGAAAAAGTATGTGAACCCCTAGACTAATGACATCTCCAAGAGCCAACTGGAGTCCAATCAATGAGATAAGATTGGAGGTGTTTGTTACAGCTGCCCTGCCCTATAAAAAACACACACCAGTTCTGGGTTTGCTATTAAGAAGCATTGCCTGATGTGAATGATGCCTCGCACAAAAGAGCTCTCAGAAATCCTACGTTTAAGAACTGTTGACTTGCATGAAGCTGGAAAGGGTTATAAACGTATCTCCAAAAGCCTTGCTGTTCATCAGTCCACGGTAAGAAAAATTATCTATAAATGGAGAAAGTTTAGCACTGCTGCTTCTCTCCCTAGAAGTGGCAGTCCTGTAAAGATGACTGCAAGAGCACAGCGCACACTGCTCAATGAGGTGAAGAAGAATCCTAGAGTGTCAGCTAAAGACTTACAAAAGTCTCTGGCATATGCTAACATCCCTGTTAGCGAATCTACTATACGTAAAACACTAAACAAGAATGGATTTCATGTAAGGATACCACAGAGAAAGGGACTGCTGTCCAAAAAAAAAATTGCTGCACGTTTACAGTTTACACAAGAGCACCTGGATGTTCCACAGCAGTACTGGCAAAATATTCTGTGGACAGATGAAACCAAAGTTGAGTTGTTTGGAAGAAACACACAACACTATGTGTGGAGAAACAGAGGCACAGCACACCAACATCGAAACCTCATCCCAACTGTGAAGTATGGTGGTGGGGGCATCATGGTTTGATGCTGCTTTGCTGCATCACGGCCTGGACGGATTGCTATCATCGAAGGAAAAATGAATTCCCAAGTTTATCAAGACATTTTGCAGGAGAACTTAAGGCCATCTGTCCACCAGCTGAAGCTCAACAGAAGATGTGTGTTGCAGCAGGACAACAACCCAAAGCATAGAAGTAAATCAACAACAGAATGGCTTAAACAGAAGAAAATACGTTCTGACCTCAACCCAATTGAGATGCTGTGGCATGACCTCAAGAAAGTGATTCACACCAGACATCCCAAGAATATTGATAAACTGAAACAGTTTTGTAAAGAGGAATGGTCAAGAATTACTCCTGACCGTTGTGCACATCTGATCTGCAACTACAGGAAACGTTTGGTTGAAGTTATTGCTGCCAAAGGAGGTTCAACCAGTTATTAAATCCAAGGGTTCACATACTTTTTCCACCTGAACTGTGAATGTTTACATGGTGTGTTCAATAAAAACATGGTAACATTTAATTCTTTGTGTGTTATTAGTTTAAGCAGACTGTGATTGTCTATTGTTGTGACTTAGATGAAGATCAGATCACATTTTATGACCAATTTGTGCAGAAATCCATATCATTCCAAAGGGTTCACATACTTTTTCTTGCAACTGTTTATTGTGCTACATTGTGGTATTTGGTTCTTCTGCAATACTAACTATCAAAGTGTAGCACAATATATTACTCTGACAAGCAGAAAGAAAATGCCAAAGTGCAGCACAATGTATTGTCCGACAGAACTAAATTCCCGAGGGCAGAACGATATACCACCCCCGCAGAACTAAATACCACAGTGCAGAACAAAATACAACCCCAGCAGAACCAACTACCACATCAAATTTTACTGCACTTTTGTATTTGGTTCTGCTGGGGCGGTATATTGTACTGCACTTTTGTATTTGGTTCTGCTGGGGAGGTATATTGTACTGCACTTTTGTATTTGGTTCTGCTGGGGCGGTATATTGTACTGCACTTTTGTATTTGGTTCTGCTGGGGCAGTATATTGTACTGCACTTTTGCATTTGGTTCTGCTGGGGCAGTATATTTCGCTGCACTTTTGTATTTGGTTCTTCTGCAATAGCAAATACAAAAGTGAAGCACAATATATTGCTCCTCTATGGTATTGCTGCCATAGAGGGGCCTCTGTTTGCTGGATGGGAAACTGAGGCTGTGTATGTGGAGGGCTATATTCTATGCAGGGTGAGGTAGGAAAACAGCTAAACGAACTTCTGGAAACTTGGGGGAAGGCACTACAAAGAGCCAAGCTGCAACACAATGGGAGATCCAGCTTGAGAGTCATGTGGAGTGGCACTTATGCCCGCCACATCAGAAAATGTACAGAGCAGAGGTGCACAGAGGCAATTAAATTGGTTACAAAATCAAGACCTCATATATCTACAGTGATGAAATAATAAAAACATTGTTTCTTAAAAAGGGTAGCAAAAAAGTGCTTGGTCCTTAAAGGGATTATCCCATGATTAATGTAAAAAAAAGAAAAAAAAAGAAAAGCATACATAGTCTAGTACATGAAAACATCTTTCTAACAAAGTTTGAACCAGCTCTGTACCTAACATAGATCCAGAGATCTCCCCATTCATTGCTCCAATTGTTCTGCTAGATTTATTTCAAGCTGGCAGCCCAGTGGCAGTGTCCTTTTTCAGAGGCCATGTCTCATATGCTGCAACTGGTGGCAGTTGAACGATGGAACTGAGCATGTGCTTCCATCACAGTGAGCAGGACAGAGAAATTAGAAAAAGAACAAACAGCAGGTGGCGCTATACAGATAGATTTAATTGAATAACTCAGTAGCTACCATACTTTTTTAATTACATGCAATTACAACATTATTCAGGTCCCGATGCTTGTTTGAAAACTGTTGATTATTATTTTGGGAAAAAAACAACTTTAAGACCCAAAAAAGACTGTTCTTTAAGGCGTTAAATTAAATATAAAAACAGTCCTCTAAGGTCCTCTAGTGGTGAAGGAAAGTTTTACCACTTAACTTTCTGGCTTTTACAGTGTATTTGAAGTTCTGAATAAAGAAATAAAAAGAAGCTCAGACCGATATAAAGGTATATTAAGAAATTAATCAGCATCGCATTTTAGAGCTAGTCAGAATAAAAAGACACAATCGTATTAAAGGGTGAACAGTATCACGAAGAATAGAATTACAGTAAGTTTTCTACAATAGCTGACTCAGAATGAAGTCATTTATAATGGCATGGATATGAAAGGCTTCAGCAGACACAAAAAGACATGTTAAAACTGTCTATTATGTTCCTAATACATCAAACATATTTGCACATTAGACAGAGTAGTGTTCCTCCTTTAAATGTTGAAAGTTTTGTGCTAACAGAAAGATCCATTTCCTAACTTATGAGTTTCAAGACACGGTGCCATCTGCGCTGATACAGAAAATATTTGAGTAGGCTTTAAAGACATTAATGGTTGATTTCAAGTCCATGGTCTGTCAGTGTGACATGAAAATTAAGTCCAGAGATTCACCGAATAAAAATAGGAAACTTGATGAAAAGTAGACCATGACCCACTTATATAATTGTATTAGCATAAAACATATTAAAAAGTATTCTCAGAGGAGGTTGCATTCTAATCCCATTTTAGAAGATTTTTTCAGCTGAAGGAAGAGACCAGAAATGTTAACAGCAGATTCTAAAATTCACCTGAACGTTTTCTTTATTTTGATGTCATGAAATAACAGTAATAAAATAAAAAAAATCTATTCTATAACTACTGATTTTATGAATAATATCTACAATTACTACAACTGATCATAATACTATAACTATTTACTGCTAACAATAATCATAGCAAAATAATATCAAAAATTATTTCTTTACTACTTCTGAAAATATCAACTACTGCTGATCATTACTACTAAACTACTTATAATAATAATCATAGTGAAATAGTAACATCAGCAATTTCCACTGTACTGCTACTGATAATATCCTCATCAATTAGTACTGTACTATTACTGCTAATTATTATTATTATTTACCACTGTACTAATTCTGATAATAAAATATTAATATCAATAACTATTAATATGCTACTACTGCAACCTACACTACTACTACTACTAATAAATTATAATAATAATATCAACAATTAGTACACTAAAACTACTACTACAAATAATATAATATGAAAAATGATGGTTATTCTGCTACTACTACTACTGCTACTAATAATAATAATAATAGTATTAATATTAGGATAAATATTACTTTACTACTACTCATAATATGAGCTATTTTTACATGACTACTAATGTTAATATAAAAAAAGATTACTTACTCTACTATTACTAATAATATTATGAAAAATTATGGTTATTTTGCTACTGATAATAATAATATCAACAATTTCTACTGTACTACTATTACTGCTACTACTACTACCACTACTACTACTACTAATAATAATAATAATAATAATAATAATATCATTTATTACTACTACTATAATAATATTAAAGTGAGGTTGTTTGGCAACAAAGGGCCACCATGGGGTAGTAAAGAATGTGGAAAGTTCAAAATCACACATACGATCACCTGTACGACATTTGGGGTCATCTATTGGGCAAGTTGCCCGTGTGATCTCATCTATGTGGGATTGACATCTCAACAATTGAGAAGAAGGGTTAGGGAACATGCACTTTCTATTCAGGCAGATATAGATGAGAAAGACACTACACAACTTAAAACCCTGGCCAGACACTTTAAGAGAGGCATGACTCAGATGGTAAAAAATGAAGGTAGTGAATAGGATGCACAGGTGTGTTGGTCCTCCAAAAAAGGGTGCTCACAGTCGCACAGTGTCACCACACTGTTAAATCGGACAAACAAAAGTTTAGGAAAAATGGACTGGGCACACCTAGGATATGGGATCAATCACTATATCAGTATGGTAAAAATAACATTTTTTGGACAACATAAAAAGGGATATGGAGAAGACAATATTTTTAAAAACTTATAATACCACCTTAAATAAATGACATGATGTTAGACATATAGTAGGTAATACATAGTGAGTTGTGTAACCAATGTCGGAATAGTAGCGAAGGTTGTTAATAAAAGTAACGAAATTCATAAAATACAATAAAAAATGCAATAAAAAATTTCTTGTTAGGAATAAAAGCAGTACTTCTGTGTCCACTTGCAGTAGATAATTATAATGCCTTGGGTGATAAACAGTTTGTGATGAACCCAATTGTTCTTTAAGAGAGGGGTATTATTAGTACATTTCTATAATAATGAATTCCTCCTCACCAAAGTTTTTCAAATGCTGATGTTAGAGTCCTTGAATCGGACCTTTCTGAGCAGCCAATAAAAATTATTAGTTCACTGTAAGGGATCTTTAGGCAATCTATGATTGTTCTGTGCTGCGGCTCATGTGTTCCTGGCCTGGCGGCGTCCCGCTTACGGTCAGTGTAAAAACTATAATAATGTTGCCGACTTTTAATTTTGAAACAGTCTTACCGGTATAGTTGATCCCCGGTCTTGTTCAGCGGTTTCTTCAATCCAAAGGAAGCTTGCCCAGGTCTCCTCCTACAGTCCGGAGGATGGCGTGTCTACCGTGTTCAGCGTTTGCTCCACGTGGGATCGCTTGTTGGAACGAGAACGCCGTCTCACTTTTACCTTTCAGGCTTTCACTTCTCACTTGGTCTCCGCGGTATTCGTTAGAGATTGTATGGATGTGGTGCACTCACATATGTTCGGGGGTCCGACCAGACGCGTTTCGGGGTTAGAGTATCCCCTTCTTCAGTGGTAACCGGACCTCCCCGAACCTAGTCTCCTTTATAGCTAAAAAGGGGTTGGCAACAAGACCCGACGTGGATTTTTATTCCGGAAGTCAATTTTTTTATCTTGAGTATCTAACTTTATTCTTTATAATTGATTTGGTCGTCTAGGCAATCCGTTCCCTTAGTTCTTTCCCATATAACTGCGTTCGATCTGTGTTTGTAACTATATGGCATTGCTGCAGTTATGTTGCGTTATGTTGGTGGACACAGTCCTGAAGTTTTGCGGTTCATTCATTGGATATATGAATTATACTGTTATAAAGTATATATACAATATTAAAAAAACTTATATAATAAAGTTACTTTTATTCAGAAATAATTTTAAAATTATAAAACTAAAATATGGTTTTAAAAATACAATATAGTTAAATAGAATAGAATACAATAAAACGGAGCTACATACAGTGTTGGTAGTGATAGACATATTAGGGCACAATTAGCCGGGGAGAGATTAAAACGTCGGGAAGATCACCATTAACTGGTAATACCTGTCAATGTCTCGCCGGAGTGTTTTTTCATACCATATTCTCACCAACAGAAAGTTATTAGTATTCTTATTCGCAGGAAGAACAATCAGATGGTACCCTACTTCGTATTAGGGGTATCGACCGAGTGCTTATCTCTCCAAGAGGAGGTGATTGGAAGAAATTGATCTTTCTATTAAACACAATTGCACCACTGGGTTTGAATGAGGGTAATAGTTTTGCCCCATTCATCTAGATGGGGTTGGGCCTTCTAAACCCTTCCTTTCCTTCCTTTCCCTCCTTTTCCGTTGATGCTATCTGTGTTGTATACCTCATTGCACTCGACTCAAATTACGTGGCTCTCCCTGGGTCATCTCTATCCTGGGTCTGGGCCTGACGCCTGGGACTTTTGTTTTAACAGTTTTTTTTTTATTGATCTTCGTGTATTTTAACAGGTCCTTATATAACCAAGTGTCTTATCCTGCCTGCTGCTAATAATATTGTATATATATATATACAGTACAGACCAAAAGTTTGGACACACCTTCTCATTCAAAGAGTTTTCTTTATTTTCATGACTATGAAAATTGTAGATTCACACTGAAGGCATCAAAACTATGAATTAACACATGTGGAATTATATACATAACAAAAAGTGTGAAACAACTGAAAATATGTCATATTCTAGGTTCTTCAAAGTAGCCACCTTTTGCTTTGATTACTGCTTTGCACACTCTTGGCATTCTCTTGATGATCTTTAAGAGGTAGTCACCTGAAATGGTCTTCCAACAGTCTTAAAGGAGTTCCCAGAGATGCTTAGCACTTGTTGGCCCTTTTACCTTCACTCTGCGGTCCAGCTCACCCCAAACCATCTCGATTGGGTTCAGGTCCGGTGACTGTGGAGGCCAGGTCATCTGGCGCAGCACTCCATCACTCTCCTTTCATGGTCAAATAGCCCTTACACAGCCTGGAGGTGTGTTTGGGGTCATTGTCCTGTTGAAAAATAAATGATGGTCCAACTAAGCGCAAACCGGATGGAATAGCATGCCGCTGCAAGATGCTGTGGTAGCCATGCTGGTTCAGTATGCCTTTAATTTTAAATAAATACACAACAGTGTCACCAGGAAAGCACCCCCACACCATCACACCTCCTCCTCCATGCTTCACGGTGGGAACCAGGCATGTAGAGTCCATCCGTTCACCTTTTCTGCGTCGCACAAAGACACGGTGATTGGAACCAAAGATCTCAAATTTGGACTCATCAGACCAAAGCACAGATTTCCACTGGTCTAATGTCCATTCCTTGTGTTCTTTAGCCCAAACAAGTCTCTTCTGCTTGTTGCCTGTCCTTAGCAGTGGTTTCCTAGCAGATATTCTACCATGAAGGCCGGATTTACACAGTCTCCTCTTATCAGTTGTTCTAGAGATGTGTCTGCTGCTAGAACTCTGTGTGGCATTGACCTGGTCTCTAATCTGAGCTGCTGTTTAGGCCTCTTTCACACTTGCATTGTCCGGATCCGGCGTGTACTCCACTTGCCGGAATTACACGCCGGATCCGGAAAAACGCAAGTGTACTGAAAGCATTTGAAGACGGATCCGTCTTCAAAATGCTTTCAGTGTTACTATGGCAGCCAGGACGCTATTAAAGTCCTGGTTGCCATAGTAGGAGCGGGGAGCGGGGGAGCGGTATACTTACCATCCGTGCGGCTCCCAGGGCGCTCCATAGTGACGTCAGAGCGCCCCATGCGCATGGATGACGTGCCATGCGAACACGTCATCCATGCGCCTGGGGCGCCCTCACGTCACTCTGGAGCGCCCCGGGAGCCGCACGGACGGTAAGTATACTGCTCCCCCACTCCCCGCTACACTTTACCATGGCTGCCAGGACTTTAGCGTCCCGGCAGCCATGGTAACCACTCTAAAAAAGCTAAACGTCGTATCCGGCAATGCGCCGAAACGACGTTTAGCTTAAGGCCGGATCCGGATCAATGCCTTTTAATGGGCATTCATTCCGGATCCGGCCTTGCGGCAAGTCTTCAGTTTTTTTGGCCGGAGCAAAAAGCGCAGCATGCTGCAGTATTTTCTCCGGCCAAAAAAATTTCAGTTCCGGAACTGAAGACATCCTGATGCATCCTGAACGGATTTCACTCCATTCAGAATGCATTAGGATAATCCAGATCAGGATTCTTCCGGCATAGAGCCCCGACGACGGAACTCTATGCCGGAAGACAAGAACGCAGGTGTGAAAGAGCCCTAACCTGCGATTTCTGAGGCTGGTGACTCGGATGAACTTATCCTCCGCAGCAGAGGTGACTCTTGGTCTTCCTTTCCTGGGGCGGTCCGCATGTGAGCCAGTTTCTTTGTAGCGCTTGATGGTTTTTGTGACTGCACTTGGGGACACTTTCAAGGTTTTCCCAATTTTTCGGACTGACTGACCTTCATTTCTTAAAGTAATGATGGCCACTTGTTTTTCTTTACTCAGCTGCTTTTTTCTTGCCATAATACAAATTCTAACAGTCTATTCAGTAGGACTATCATCTGTGTATCCACCTGACTTCTCCACAACACAACTGATGGTCCCAACCCCATTTATAAGGCAAGAAATACCACTTATTAAACCTGACAGGGCACTACCTCTTGAAGCTCATCAAGAGAATGCCAAGAGTGTGTAAAGCAGTAATCAAAGCAAAAGGTGGCTACTTTGAAGAACCTAGAATATGACATATTTTCTGTTGTTTCCCACTTTTTTGTTATGTATATAATTCCACATGTGTTAATTCATAGTTTTGATGCCTTCAGTGTGAATCTACAATTTTCATAGTCATGAAAATAAAGAAAACTCTTTGAATGAGAAGGTGTGTCCAAACTTTTGGTCTGTACTGTATATACTTCAGAAATAGAGCGGAGTCCTTGATGCCTGCTGCAAGTGATGCCTTGTTTTCTATCAGGGAATGCACAAACTGGATGGACTGTTCTATTATGTTGGGTTGAAGGGGATAGTGATATTAGTAATGTACCCCTCTAGTGTGGGGTAACAATCTATAGATAATGAATGGAATCATGTGTTTGTCATATATGGTGTTGATCTCTGTTTTACATACTCATTTACATTTGCGCAATTTTTTATATTTTTAATATTTTTGATTTACCTAGCATATATTCATACTGCACTAATATCAGCAACCCTTTTTTTTTTTAATCTAATTTTGTGTGACATAATTGGTATATTGTTACGTATGCTATATTATCATGTTTTGCACTGCATGTTCACTGCCACCAAACACTTGCACTTGAACTTTTTTTGTTGTGCATTTATCACTGTTAATTATATTTAATTATAGTGATTTATTTATTTATTTATTTTTACACTGTATATATTCATGCATAAACTTTGATAAGCTTCAGCTTAATATTAACACGTTCTGTCCTTAATAGGGCAGTACCATGTAAGTAATCATGTAACTATGTATTTATACAATTGTGTGTAATGTGTTTATATAATATTGACTACCTAATAATGGATGGCACTTTATATATGTATGCATATTTGCGTATATCAACATATATGATTCGGATGGATCTATTTAACTATCTATTTATTCATAAATTTATTTGTATCAGGTTTATGTATTGTCCTGCTATTATTATATTAGCTTTGATATGCATTCGCACTTTAGGAGTGGTCTATATATATATATATATATATATATATACACTCACCTAAAGAATTATTAGGAACACCTGTTCTATTTCTCATTAATGCGATTATCTAGTCAACCAATCACATGGCAGTTGCTTCAATGCATGTAGGGTTGTGGTCCTGGTCAAGACAGTCTGCTGAACTCCAAACTGAATGTCAGAATGGGAAAGAAAGGTGGGCTACAACAGCAGAAGACCCCACCGGGTACCACTCATCTCCACTACAAATAGGAAAAAGAGGATACAATTTGCACAAGCTCACCAAAATTGGACTGTTGAAGACTGGAAAAATGTTGCCTGGTCTGATAAGTCTCGATTTCTGTTGAGACATTCAAATGGTAGAGTCCGAATTTGGCGTAAACAGAATGAGAACATGTATCCATCATGCCTTGTTACCACTGTGCAGGCTGGTGGTGGTGGTGTAATGGTGTGGGGGATGTTTTCTGGGCACACTTTAGGCCCCTTAGTGCCAATTGGCCATTGTTTAAATGCCACGGGCTACCTGAGCAGTGTTTCTGACCATGTCCATCCCTTCGTGACCACCATGTACCTACCCTCTGATGGCTACTTCCAGCAGGATAATGCACCATGTCACAAAGCTTGAATCATTTCAATTTGGTTTCTTGAACATGACAATGAGTTCACTGTACTAAAATGGCCCCCACCGTCACCAGATCTCAACCCAATAGAACATCTTTGGGATGTGGTGAAACGGGAGCTTCGTGCCCTGGATGTGCATCCCTCAAATCTCCATCAACTGCAAGATGCTATCCTATCAATATGGGCCAACATTTCTAAATAATGCTATCAGCACCTTGTTGAATCAATGCCACGTAGAATTAAGGCAGTTCTGAAGGCAAAAGGGGGTCCAACACCGTATTAGTATGGTGTTCCTAATAATTCTTTAGGTGAGTGTATATTTATATAAACTTGGGTTGCCCCTCCGTTTTCCCCCTTCCCCCTTCTCCCCTTTTTCCCTCTTTGTCCTTTCCTTGTGCCTGGGATTCCTTTCTCCTTTTCCTTTAATGCAGCTTTTAGGTTTTATCTTAGCCAACATGTCCCGCTAGCATCATGCTGATTTGCGGTAGTCTCTTAATAATGGAGTTGAGTCATCTTTACTTGAGATGGCCGTTTGCTATGGTTACCATGATGCCATTGGTTTCTATGGCTACCTAGCCTGGTGCAGCATGTGATCGGTTCTATGTGTCCCGATCATGTGACCAAGACCTATCACATGCAGCTCACGCGAGACATCACTTCCTAGTTCCGGTCTGGAACAGATGTGACATCATCGGCGTGTCGGCATGATGCACAGCGGGACGTGAGTGGCTGGATTCATCAGCTATAGGGCTATTTAAGAGCATGCTCAAGGCAGGTTAGACACGCCCCTTGAAGAAGCCGAGCAAAACGCGTGTCGGGGTGCGCTCGCCAGAGGTCCAGGGTATGTCCCCCACTATACATTTTATTAGGTACTCACTGGCTAGTTGTTGTTACAGGGCTCCACATGGGTTGCTGCATGTAAGTGGCTTTGTTAGGTCCATATAGACAGCGTACATTATTCCCCATGTTTGCCGCAACTTATGTGATGTGTTTACCTATAAGTAATTACCTACCTTATTGTAATATACGTTCCCCCTGTGGCTGGTTGAGGTGGTTTGTCTCATTGCATTAATACTGCTGCCAAGCCATAAGGAGTGGAGTTTGAAGGGGGTTCAGTTATCCTATGTACCTTTGGTGAGCTGCTGATTCGCAGCACTACTGCATTACTGCTATTTATTACATTATTATTACTTATCTGTTGTCTTTCATGATGTAATTTAATAAAAATCTATTAATACTATATATGTGTATTTTTGTCTGTTGGTAATATTATATACACTATATAGAAAGTATATTATTGGTGTATAACACCCCGCTTCTATCAGTTTTTTGGGGGGGCGACTGCTATATCACACCAGTTATAATAATTTTTTCTAATTGCGTTTGTCACTCTGTGTACCTGCAGTATCGCTGCAGAACCGCTCACCACTGCTGCACAATACAAATCCACTATAATATGCTTTCTATGTTAGAAAGTATATTATAAGTGTATTACACCCCTCGGTATGTCACACCTATCAATTGTACACCTATACCATTTAATTACTATTAAAAGGACTTTTGTGGACCTATTTGATAGCGTTTTTGTCCCTAACAGTCTGTCCCTGCTCCACACAGCAACCTCTCCCTACACTGACAAAAGACTGAATGTAAAATGGCGGCCAGATCAGGTCTATGTATAAGGTAGGGGGTATGTCCATGTGCTGAAACTTTTCAGTTGGCTGTCCTGTACCACCTGATGGATGTGTCATGGGTCAAAGTTCTTCACAATGTAAAAGAATATGGCGGGCCCAAATATTGCCATATGTTCGCATGTTCGGCGAATCGCGAACGAGCAAAGTTCGCCGCAACCGCAAGACCATCACTACTCATCAACAACTACTGCTGTAATAATAGTATGAAAAATGATTCGTTTACTACTGCTCATAATTAGGGATGAGCGAATTTTGGGGTGTCCGTGACACGGACCCGAACCCGGACATTTTCGTAAAAGTCCGGGTTCGGGTTCGGTGTTCGGCGCTTTCTTGGCGCTTTTTGAAGCAGCCAATCAACAAGCGTCATACTACTTGCCCCAAGAGGCTATCACAGCCATGCCTACTATTCGCATGGCTGTGATTGGCCAGTAGTGTTGAGCGCGAATATTCGAATATCGAATTTTTTACGCGAATATCGGCACTTCGCTAATTCGCGAATATTTCGAATATAGTGATATAAATTCGATATTTCGAATATTCATTTTATTTTTATTTTTTTTATTGTTATATTTTTTTCTTTCCCACTTCCCTAAAGTTGTTCTTACCTGTCCTTTGGATTCCTGGCTTCCTGGCTGCTCCAGTCAGTGCCCGTTGCCGCTTCTGCCGACTTCCATGCTCATGGAGCGTCCCCATCACCATGGGAACATCTCCATATACTAGAATGTACTGTCGGATTTGAGAATTACGTTGAAATCGCAATTCGATTTTTTCAAGTTATAATAATCGAATTTCGATTTTAACTTAGCATTGCTATATGCCATATTAGGCTAACTAATATGGCATATAGCAGTGCTAAGTTAAAATCGAAATTCGATTATTATAACTTGAAAAAATCGAATTGCGATTTCAACGTAATTCTCAAATCCGACAGTACATTCTAGTATATGGAGTCGTTCCCATGGTGATGGGGACGCTCCATAAGCATGGAATATGGCTTCAATGGCTTGGTAGAATTAGCGAATTGACGAATATATTCGTTATATTCCACAAAACGAATATAACGAATGTATTCGTCATATTCCACAAAACGAATATAACGAATGTATTCGTCATATTCCACAAAACGAAGATAACGAAGTATTCTGCATCTTCATTTTAGCTACCTATTCATCAATTTCGCTAATTCTAGCAATGATATAGGAAAGTTGACTATAGAGACAGCTAAGTTTAATTCGCTATGCGATTATATTACTGCTTTTTTTTAAATAAATAGAATAATTATAATACCTGATAATTATTATAATTATACTATTTATAAAAAAAAGCAGTCATATAATCGCATAGCGAATTATACTTAGCTGTCTCTATAGTCAACTTTCCTATATCATTGCTAGAATTGGCGAAATTGATGAATAGGTAGCTAAAACGAAGATGCAGAATACTTCGTTATCTTCGTTTTGTGGAATATGACGAATACTTCGTTATATTCGTTTTGTGGAATATGACGAATACATTCGTTATATTCGTTTTGTGGAATATAACGAATATATTCGTCAATTCGCTAATTCTACCAAGCCATTGAAGCCAACCATATAGTAAACCAGGTCCAAGTTGGAATCGCAATTCGATTATTTCAAGTTATAATAATCGAATTTCGATTTTAACTTAGCACTGCTATATGCCATATTAGGCTAACTAATATGGCATATAGCAGTGCTAAGTTAAAATCGAAATTCGATTATTATAACTTGAAAAAATCGAATTGCGATTTCAACGTAATTCTCAAATCCGACAGTACATTCTAGTATATGGAGTCGTTCCCATGGTGATGGGGACGCTCCATAAGCATGGAATATGGCTTCAATGGCTTGGTAGAATTAGCGAATTGACGAATATATTCGTTATATTCCACAAAACGAATATAACGAATGTATTCATCATATTCCACAAAACGAATATAACGAATGTATTCGTCATATTCCACAAAACGAAGATAACGAAGTATTCTGCATCTTCATTTTAGCTACCTATTCATCAATTTCGCTAATTCTAGCAATGATATAGGAAAGTTGACTATAGAGACAGCTAAGTATAATTCGCTATGCGATTATATGACTGCTTTTTTTTATAAATAGTATAATTATAATAATTATCAGGAATTATAATTATTCTATTTATTTTAAAAAAAAGCAGTAATATAATCGCATAGCGAATTAAACTTAGCTGTCTCTATAGTCAACTTTCCTATATCATTGCTAGAATTAGCGAAATTGATGAATAGGTAGCTAAAATGAAGATGCAGAATACTTCGTTATCTTCGTTTTGTGGAATATGACGAATACATTTGTTATATTTGTTTTGTGGAATATAACGAATATATTCGTCAATTCGCTAATGCTACCAAGCCATTGAAGCCATATTCCATGCTTATGGAGCGTCCCCATCACCATGGGAACGACTCCATATACTAGAATGTACTGTCGGATTTGAGAATTACGTTGAAATCGCAATTCGATTTTTTCAAGTTATAATAATCGAATTTCGATTTTAACTTAGCACTGCTATATGCCATATTAGTTAGCCTAATATGGCATATAGCAGTGCTAAGTTAAAATCGAAATTCGATTATTATAACTTGAAAAAATTGAATTGCGATTTCAATAGGAGAGTAGCTTTTAAGTTAAAATCGAAATTCGATTATTTAAATCGCATATTAATCGCGATAACAAGAATAATGACGAATATTCGATTTCGACGAATATAAAACGAATATTCTATCGAATATTCGCGAATTTCGTCGAAAATCGAATATGGCACCTGCCGCTCATCACTATTGGCCAGTGCAGCATGTGACCCAGCCTCTATTTAAGCTGGAGTCACGTAGCGCCGCCCGTCACTCTGCTCTGATCAGTATAGGGAGAGGTTGCAGCTGCGACGTTAGGGCGAGATTAGGCAGTGATTAACTCCTCCAAAAGACTTCATTCAGTGATCGATCTGCAGCTGTGGATGATTGAACTGCTGCTATTCAATTGCTCACTGTTTTTAGGCTGCTCAGAGCGTTTTTCATTCACTTTTTTCTGGGGTGATCGGCGGCCATTTTGTGTCTTGTGGTGCGCCAGCACAAGCTGCCACCAAGTACATTTAACCATCAATAGTGTGGTTATTTTTTGGCTATATCCTACATCAGGGTGAAGCTGTCACACCAAGTGCATTTAACCATCAATAGTGTGGTTATTTTTTGGCCATATACTACATCAGGGGCAAGATGAGCCTGTCCCCAAGTGCATTTAACCCTCAATAGTGTGGTTGTTTTTTGGCTATATCCTACATCAGGGTGAAGCTGTCACACCAGGTGCATTTAACCATCAATAGTGTGGTTATTTTTTGGCCATATACTACATCAGGGGCAAGCTGTCACCAAGTGCATTTAACCCTCAATAGTGTGGTTGTTTTTTGGCTATATCCTACATCAGGGTGAAGCTGTCACACCAAGTGCATTTAACCATCAATAGTGTGGTTATTTTTTGGCCATATACTACATCAGGGGCAAGCTGTCACCAAGTTTATTTAACCCTCAATAGTGTGGTTATTTTTTGGCCATATCCCAGTCTAATTCTGACTGTAAACGTATACCTGTCACCCAGCGCCTAAATAATAGGCCTCAAATTTATAGTCAGCTAAAACTGTGGTTATTGCTGTGGCTGGGCAAGTTATTTAGTGTCCGTCAAAGCACAGTTTTTGTTCTGGGTTGAAATACAATTCCCAATTTAGCAATTCTCTAAATTAGTGGTTTCTGCTATAGCAGGCCTACTTTAAATACATCCCTAAAAGGGTATATCAGAATCAAGGTGCTGATAGGGTCATGCTCAATAACTTGACACACAAGCTACTGTGCATATCCCAGTCTAATTCTGTCCGTAAACGTATACCTGTCACCCAGCGCCTAAATAATAGGCCTCAAATTTATATTCATCCAAATCTGTCATTATTGCTGTAGCTGGTCAAGTTATTTAGTGTCCGTCAAAGCACAGTTTTTGTTCTGGGTTGAAATACAATTCCCAATTTTGCAATTTCCTAATTTAGTGGTTTCTGTTGTATCAGGCCTACTTTAAATCTATCCCTAAAAGGGTATATAAGATTCAAGGTGCACATAGGGTCATTCTCAATAACTTCACACACACGCTACTGTGCATATCCCAGTCTAATTCTGTCTGTAAACCCATACCTGTCACCCAGCGCCTAAATAATAGGCCTCAAATTTATAGTCAGCTAAATCTGTGGTTATTGCTGTAGCTGGGCAAGTTATTTAGTGTCCGTCAAAGCACAGTTTTTGTTCTGGGTTGAAATACAATTCCCAATTTAGCAATTCTCTAAATTAGTGGTTTCTGCTGTATCAGACCTACTTTAAATCTATCCCTAAAAGGGTATATAAGATTCAAGGTGCACATAGGGTCATTCTCAATAACTTCACACACACGCTACTGTGCATATCCCAGTCTAATTCTGTCTGTAAACGTATACCTGTCACCCAGCGCCTAAATAATAGGCCTCAAATTTATAGTCAGCTAAATCTGTGGTTATTGCTGTGCCTGTATTAGTGTAATACGGTACCTAAATAGATAGCCAGATAGTGTTAGGTGTCTGTAAAAAAAGGCCTGAATTTGAATTCAATACATTGAGCCAAATAATATTTTTGTTGTTGTGGTGAATGATAACAATGAGGAAAACATCTAGTAAAGGACGCGGACGTGGTCATGGTGGTGTTAGTGGACCCTCTGGTGCTGGGAGAGGACGTGGCCGTTCTGCCACAGCCACACGTCCTAGTGTACCAACTACCTCAGGTCCCAGTAGCCGCCATAATTTACAGCGATATTTGGTGGGGCCCAATGCCGTTCTAAGGATGGTAAGGCCTGAGCAGGTACAGGCATTAGTCAATTGGGTGGCCGACAGTGGATCCAGCACGTTCACATTATCTCCCACCCAGTCTTCTGCAGAAAGCACACAGATGGCACCTGAAAACCAACCCCATCAGTCTGTCACATCACCCCCATGCATACCAGGGAAACTGTCTGAGCCTCAAGTTATGCAGCAGTCTCTTATGCTGTTTGAAGACTCCGCTGGCAGGGTTTCCCAAGGGCATCCACCTAGCCCTTCCCCAGCGGTGGAAGACATAGACTGCACTGACGCACAACCACCTATGTTTCCTGATGATGAGGACATGGGAATACCACCTCAGCATGTCTCTGATGATGACGAAACACAGGTGCCAACTGCTGCGTCTTTCTGCAGTGTGCAGACTGAACAGGAGGTCAGGGATCATGACTGGGTGGAAGACGATGCAGGGGACGATGAGGTCCTAGACCCCACATGGAATGAAGGTCATGCCACTGACTTTCACAGTTCGGAGGAAGAGGCAGTGGGGAGACCGAGCCAACAGCGTAGCAAAAGAGGGAGCAGTGGGCAAAAGCAGAACACCAGCCGCCAAGAGACTCCACCTGCTACTGACCGCCGCCATCTGGGACCGAGCACCCCAAAGGCAGCTTCAAGGAGTTCCCTGGCATGGCACTTCTTCAAACAATGTGCTGACGACAAGACCCGAGTGGTTTGCACGCTGTGCCATCAGAGCCTGAAGCGAGGCATTAACGTTCTGAACCTTAGCACAACCTGCATGACCAGGCACCTGCATGCAATGCATCAACTGCAGTGGAGTAAACACCTTAAAAACAAGGAAGTCACTCAGGCTCCCCCTGCTACCTCTTCTGCTGGTGCCGCCTCGGCCTCTTCTGCTGCTGCCGCCTCGGCCTCGTCTGCTGCTGCCGCCTCGGCCTCTTCCTCCGCCTCTGGAGGAACGTTGGCACCTGCCGCCCAGCAAACAGGGGATGTACCACCAATACCACCACCTCCGTCACCAAGCATCTCAACCATGTCACACGGCAGCGTTCAGCTCTCCATCTCACAAACATTTGAGAGAAAGCGTAAATTCCCACCTAGCCACCCTCGATCTCTGGCCCTGAATGCCAGCATTTCTAAACTACTGGCCTATGAAATGCTGTCATTTAGGTTGGTGGACACAGACAGCTTCAAACAGCTCATGTCGCTTGCTGTCCCACAGTATGTTGTTCCCAGCCGGCACTACTTCTCCAAGAGAGCCGTGCCTTCCCTGCACAACCAAGTATTCGATAAAATCAAGTGTGCACTGCGCAACGCCATCTGTGGCAAGGTCCACCTAACCACAGATACGTGGACCAGTAAGCACGGCCAGGGATGCTATATCTCCCTAACTGCACACTGGGTAAATGTAGTGGCAGCTGGGCCCCAGGCGGAGAGCTGTTTGGCGTACGTCCTTCCGCCGCCAAGGATCGCAGGGCAACATTCTTTGCCTCCTGTTGCCACTTCCTCCTACTCAGCTTCCTCCTCCTCTTCTTCCACCTGCTCATCCAGTCAGCCACACACCTTCACTACCAACTTCAGCACAGCCCGGGGTAAACGTCAGCAGGCCATTCTGAAACTCATATGTTTGGGGGACAGGCCCCACACCGCACAGGAGTTGAGGTGGGGTATATAACAACAGACCGACGAGTGGTTGCTGCCGGTGAGCCTCAAGCCCGGCCTGGTGGTGTGCGATAATGGGCGAAATCTCGTTGCAGCTCTGGGACTAGCCGGTTTGACGCACATCCCTTGCTTGGTGCATGTGCTGAATTTGGTGGTGCAGAAGTTCATTCACAACTACCCCAACATGTCAGAGCTGCTGCATAAAGTGCGGGCCGTCTGTTCACGCTTCCGGCGTTCACATCCTGCCGCTGCTCGCCTGTCTGCGCTACAGCGTAACTTCGGCCTTCCCGCTCACCGCCTCATATGCGACGTGCCCACCAGGTGGAACTCCACCTTGCACATGCTGGACAGACTGTGCGAGCAGCAGCAGGCCATAGTGGAGTTTCAGCTGCAGCACGTACGGGTCAGTCGCACTGCGGAAAAGCACCACTTCACCACCAATGACTGGGCCTCCATGCGAGACCTGTGTGCCCTGTTGCGCTGTTTTGAGTACTCCACCAACAAGGCCAGTGGCGATGACGCCGTTATCAGCGTTACAATACCACTTCTATGTCTCCTTGAGAAAACACTTAGGGCAATGATGGAAGAGAAGGGGGCCCAGGAGGAGGAGGAGGAGGAAGAGGGGTCATTTTTAGCACTTTTAGGCCATTCTCTTCGAAGTGACTCAGAGGGAGGTTTTTTGCAACAGCAGAGGCCAGGTACAAATGTGGCCAGCCAGGGCCCACTACTGGAGGACGAGGAGGACGAGGATGAGGAGGAGGTGGAGGAGGATGAGGATGAAGCATGGTCACAGCGGGGTGGCACCCAACGCAGCTCGGATCCATCACTGGTGCGTGGCTGGGGGGAAAGGCAGGACGATGACGATACGCCTCCCACAGAAGACAGCTTGTCCTTACCCCTGGGCAGCCTGGCACACATGAGCGACTACATGCTGCAGTGCCTGTGCAACGACAGCAGAGTAGCCCACATTTTAATGTGTGCGGACTACTGGGTTGCCACCCTGCTGGATCCATGGTACAAAGACAATGTGCCCACCTTACTTCCTGCACTGGAACGTGATAGGAAGATGCGCGAGTACAAGCGCACGTTGGTAGACGCGCTACTGAGAGAATTCCCAAATGTCACAGGGGAACAAGTGGAAGCCCAAGGGCAAGGCAGAGGAGGAGCAAGAGGTCGCCAAGGCAGCTGTGTCACGGCCAGCTCCTCTGAGGGCAGGGTTAGCATGGCAGAGATGTGGAAAAGTTTTGTCAACACGCCACAGTTAACTGCACCACCACCTGATACGCAACGTGTTAGCAGGAGGCAACATTTCACTAACATGGTGGAACAGTACGTGTGCACACCCCTCCACGTACTGACTGATGGTTCGGCCCCATTCAACTTCTGGGTCTCTAAATTGTCCAGCGTTTTGTCTGAACATGTATTCAGCACGGCAGGGGGCGTCATTACAGACAAACGCAGCCGCCTGTCTACAGCCAATGTGAACAAGCTGACGTTCATAAAAATGAACCAGGCATGGATCCCACAGGACCTGTCCATCCCTTGTGCAAATTAGACATTAACTACCTCCCCTTAACCATATATTATTGTACTCCAGGGCACTTCCTCATTCAATCCTATTTTTATTTTCATTTTACCATTATATTGCGAGGCAACCCAAAGTTGAATGAACCTCTCCTCTGTCTGGGTGCCGGGGCCTAAATATATGCCAATGGACTGTTCCAATGTTGGGTGACGTGAAGCCTGATTCTCTGCTATGACATGCAGACTGATTCTCTGCTGACATGAAGCCAGATTCTCTGTTACGGGACCTCTCTCCTCTGCCTGGGTGCCTGGGCCTAAATATATGACAATGGACTGTTACAGTGGTGGCTGACGTGAAGCCTGATTCTCTGCTATGACATGCAGACTGATTCTCTGCTGACATGAAGCCAGATTCTCTGTTTCGGGACCTCTCTCCTCTGCCTGGGTGCCTGGGCCTAAATATATGACAATGGACTGTTACAGTGGTGGCTGACGTGAAGCCTGATTCTCTGCTATGACATGCAGACTGATTCTCTGCTGACATGAAGCCAGATTCTCTGTTACGGGACCTCTCTCCTCTGCCTGGGTGCGTGGGCCTAAATATATGACAATGGACTGTTACAGTGGTGGCTGACGTGAAGCCTGATTCTCTGCTTTGACATGCAGACTGATTCTCTGCTGACATGAAGCCAGATTCTCTGTCACGGGACCTTTCTCCTCTGCCTGAGTGCGTGGGCCTAAATATATGACAATGGACTGTTACAGTGGTGGCTGACGTGAAGCCTGATTCTCTGCTATGACATGCAGACTGATTCTCTGCTGACATGAAGCCAGATTCTCTGTTAAGGGACCTCTCTCCTCTGCCTGGGTGCCTGGGACTAAATATCTGACAATGGACTGTTACAGTGGTGGGTGACGTGAAGCCAGATTCTCTGCTATGGGACCTCTCTCCAATTGATATTGGTTAATTTTTATTTATTTTATTTTTATTCATTTCCCTATCCACATTTGTTTGCAGGGGATTTACCTACATGTTGCTGCCTTTTGCAGCCCTCTAGCTCTTTCCTGGGCTGTTTTACAGCCTTTTTAGTGCCGAAAAGTTCAGGTCCCCATTGACTTCAATTGGGTTCGGGTTCGGGACGAAGTTCGGGTCGGGTTCGAATCCCGAACCCGAACATTTCCGGGAAGTTCGGTCGAACTTCTCGAACCCGAACATCCAGGTGTTCGCTCAACTCTACTCATAATATGATTTATTTTTACACTACTACTAATGATAATAATACTATAAAAAAATTATTACTCTACTATTACTAATAATATTATAATACAATGATGGGTATTCTGCTGCTGCTGCTACTACTACTACTACTATTACTACTACTAATGATAATAATAATAATAGTATAACAATAATATCAACAATTACTACTGTACTACTATAGCACTACTGTACTACTACTAATATTATGAAAATGTATAGTTATTCTTCTGCTACTACTGTTATGGACTACTGAAACAGTATGGATACTTGCTTGTTCTATATACACTTGTGTTACAGTGCTCAGACACCGCTTAGTAGAAAAATCCTGCTTCCTGGATGTACCACCAGGCACGCATACAGCTTTCCCACTATCTTGAAGATAGGAGGGGGAAGGTGCGCATTCCAAAGCCCTATGTACATGTCAGTGAGGGGGCTGCGTAGCTGCACTCCTAGCTGATATCTTAAGTCAGCCTGATGGAAAATAAGTGTAAGATTAACCCATTAAATGCTTGCTATTGTTTCCCAGTAACCAAGAAAAATGCACCACATTTAGTCACGTCCCACCGGCGGGGAACACTCACAATAAACTAGAGATTTTGCTATGACCCCAGCGTGTGTGTCTTTGCTTAATTTCTCCGTGCACGTAAAGACAATATCTACTAATTTGAGCAGTATATCAACCTACCTGGTATCTTGACCCGATCCAAAACTGTTGGCAGCCCAATGTGAGGTTCGAGGATAGGATCCCCTGATCCAGCACCCACGAGGAGGACCTCACTAACGGACACTGGGACTGCAGGCCCATGATAAGAGGTAAGAAAACTGTCTTATCTTACCTCCATGTGTCCTTTGGTGTAGTCCATCCGTGCCCGTCTGAGGGAGGGGTGCCGTATCAGCTTGGGGCGTCCTCAAAGGCATGCAAGTAAGAACCTCATGTGTTTTAAAGTCTTGATGTACTGTGTTTTTAAAACTGTGAATACTCTGTTGACAAGTATCACTGACTGAGAGACAGAGAGCTCTCCTATTTGCCTGTATCGGAGTGGAGCCCAGTTGTCTGACTCAATTACAGAAGGGGGAGAGCGGTCCGCAGCAGCCCTGAAGTGCGCTTGTCTGGGACTTAAAGCTTCATCAGGTCCAGTGATTGCTCTATACAGAGGTCTCTAGACGGCTCCAGTAGGTGCGAGTGACGATGGAACATAACGCAAGTGTCCCAAAGGGTTACTGCTCACCAGAGCAGTACATGGCGGACAGGAGAGGAAAATGATTTGTGAAAAGTATGAGCAAGCTAGAGAAAGGATATGATATATGTAAATGTGGTACTTTGTGTTGTACAACATGGCAAACTTTGCTGACAGAAATGAAAGGTAGATTAGAAGATGAGAAGTGCTTAAGATGATACATAAAGTTTCGCACTCTTTTGCTTTCACTCCTCTGTGGGAGAACAGGAACCTGGAGGAATTCCTCAAAATCACAGATTTTACTTATTGGCTCCATAAGCGGGTTGTTAATGTAGGTCATCTTTTTTCTTTGAGACACTTTAAATCCTATCAAGAATTAAATTTTACTGACAGCACACCACTAGATCTGTTTATGTATTTATGTTTAAAACACGCATATGAGGCCTCTAGCAATAAAGGCTATATTTTTCCATGGGACAATTTATTCTTTGATTACTGTTTTGCTCAGACAGATGAGAGGGTCAAGATAGCCAGTTTATACTGCAAACTTCGAATGGCATTAGCAACCACAATTGTGTTTAAAAGCCCAGATAAGTGGGAGCAAGAGTTGCATTGTCTTCCGCTGCACTGGACTAGTATTTACAGAAATGTAAGAAAGGCCACAATCTTGAACGCGCATAGATTACTTCAATTTAAAGCGAACCTTTCACCTGCATTTCACTTAATAAACTATCAAAAGTACCTTATAGATCATCTTCAGTGTGTTATCATACAGTCTTGTCCCGCTTTTCTGCCATGTATATGCATGAAAAAATCGCCTTATAAAGTACTCTTCTCCAGCTCCACAAGTCACGATAGAAGTCAAGGGGGTAGCCCTTCCCTCACTCCAGGCTGTAACTCCCCTGCCCTAACCCCGCCTCTATGCACTCTAATTGACACATTCATGAGCCGGGTGTCAATTAGAGTGCACAGAGGCGGGGTTAGGGCAGGGGAGTTACAGCCTGGAGTGAGGGAAGGGCTACCCCCTTGACTTCTATCGTGACTTGTGGAGCTGGAGAAGAGTACTTTATAAGGCGATTTTTTCATGCATATACATGGCAGAAAAGTGGGACAAGACTGTATAATAACACAATGAGGATGATCTATAAGGTACTTTTGATAGTTTATTAAGTGAAATGCAGGTGAAAGGTTCGCTTTAAGATCTTGCACCGATTGTACTATACGCCAAGAGTCCAATCGAAATTTCCGCAAAATGTAGGACGAGAATACTGCTGTCCGAAATGTGGATATGTGAACGCGGATTTTGCCCATTTACTTTGGGACTGTAGCAAATTAAAATGGTTTTGGGAACTAGTCAATCTATTCCTTCAAAGGGAGACTTCTTCTTCTTATATCCCTGGGGGGCTACCGGTGATGCTGGCATATTATGCCCCAGACACGGTTAGTCCAGATCAGGTCAGACAGATTTGGATGAGGGTTCTGATGGTGGCAAAAGTTATCTTAATTAAATATTGGGGATCTGTCTCCCTACCCTCAATAAATGAATGGATACAGTATTTTCAAAAAGCTCAAATTTATGTGGATATGGAAAGAAAACGGAGAGCGGCACGTGTGACTCTTTAGATATAATTTATAGTGTACTTATAATTTTGTTTGATAGAGCTATAGTGACGACAGCCAATTGGGGAGGAGGGGGGGGGTATAGTATTTTGTGGATATTAACCTGGAATCTAATGTGACATGCATAAAATATATAGGATATTGTTCTTTCTTATAGGGTAGCTGATTGTTGTCTACAATGGCTGTCCTGTATGTAGCTGTTCTTTTTGTTTTGATGCATGTCTCTTATACTTTATATCTAAATTTAAAAAAATATAATAATAAAAAAATAAAAATAAAAAAAAATAAAAAGAAGATGAGAAGTTAGTGGATACAGTCCGAGTGTGTGGCTGGACTACAGCAAGGAATTTGAACAGACGACAGGAGAGCAAAATCTTGATCAAGCTAGTGGCAGATATTATTGTAAGCATGGTAATCTTGGGCTGGGCCAGCCACCGCCCTATAGTGGCGCTGAGAAGAAAGGAAGTGGGTGGGTTTGTAATGTATGTTGTCAGCAAAATCCCACCTCCTGAGAAACCTGTTTTACCTGTGGTGCTCCACGCCCACATAGTCACACCCCTGTAAGCCCCAAGCATGTCCCCCCAGTGCCTACTACGGCACCATCTTATTCCCAGCCGACACCCATGGCTGGACCATTACTCTCCTTCAGCCCTAATCCTCCCGTCAACCCTTTAGTCTCACCAGTGGCTCCATTATATATCCCTTGATAAATCCAGAAGGCACGTTTATGGCCCCTAGCAATCCACCTCCTGCTTCGATCATGAAAAGGGTTTCAGTCCATATGAAGCTGTACACCTCAGACTCCTGGCCCGCTCATTTTTTGATGGTCTGCAACCAGAGATAAACAAAGCCCTTGTGACCTGTCATCCTGAGTGGAAATCCCTGATCCTAGAAATCTTGGAGCAAATTGCAAAGGGCTTGGAAAGTAACACAAAGAAAACTGGTGCTGCTGTGATAGATGTAATGTCAGGAGAAGATGGTGGAGAACGCCTTCCACCTCGTGTCTGTTATGGGTGCGGCAAGCCCGGACACAACAAACGGAACTGCCATAGCAGACATCTATGGCCAACCAATCAACAGCGATAGGGGGGCACACAGCCTCCCTCATCACAATAGGACGCTGGCAAACCAGTGCATGTATTGCAATCTCTGACCCTCCTGTCGGTCCCGCCCCTCGAGTCAACCTTGAGGTGGCAGAGAAGGAACTCTCATTCCTTGTAGACACTGGTGCAGCCCGCAGTGTTTTATGTGAGACTGCCGTACCTCCTTCCTGGCTCACTGACATTCAGTTACCCTGTTCTGGACTAAAAGATGTCGTACAGCATAACCTCATTACCAAGCCACTCTTAGCCACTTCCCTTGGATTCTCCCAGATCAAAACCTCTCGGCTCCACCTTCCAGCAGGAGTCATGTCGCAATTTGTTGGCAGCCAAACATGCTCCTTCAATCTGTTAGGCTCTGATCTTCTTCAGAAAATCCAAGCTAACATACAGTTCAGAGAGGATGGGACGGTCACCCTCAGTAGAACCCCATACCTGGAAGAAACTTGCCTCCTCATGGCATTAACAGCTCCTCAGGTCGCTGATTCATATGAGCTAGGGGATTCGCTGCAAATCATTTTGCACCTCATCCCCGATACCCTCTGGGCCGAAGGACCCCAGGATATCGGATGCCTCAATGTCCCACCAGTCACTGTGAACCTGAAGGACCCCAAGGTCCTTCCTTACCAAAAGCAATATCCGCTTTATGTCTCACAACAGGATGCTATTACACTCCAATTGCAGGCCCTCCTGCAGAATGAGGCCATCAAAACCTCTCCCTGTAACACGCCACTTTACCCAGTTGGCTGTCGAGTCTCACAAGTCAAATTGCAGATGTGTCTCCCCAAAGTTGTCTTCCTAGGTCATTGCATATCTCAAAGTAGCAATCACCTCACTGATGCCAGGAAAAAGGCAATCTCTTACATCCAACTCCCGGACACCCCTCATCAGCTGCAAACCTTTCTAGGACTCATGTCCTACTGCAGACCTTGGATCCCTGATGCTTCAGTCCTAATGCACCCCCTATATGACTGCATTCCCGGCAATGCTACTACTCCTTTCCAGATGACAATGGAGGCCAAAGAAGCCTTTCAGACATTGAAGGCCGCCATTGCTTCTGCCCCTGCTCTTGGCATCCCCAACTACAATCTTCCTTTCAGACTGTATACCATGGAACGTCAGGGCCACGTGACTGGAGTACTTACTCAAACTTATGGTGGTTGCAATAGCCCTCTGGGTTACTATTCTAAGCACCTTGACCCCGTAGCCAGAGCCGCCCATTCCTGTGTCAGAGTTGTCCATGCTGCCAGCTCTCTTCTGGAAGCCACATCTGACGTTGTGCTTGGTCACCCCCTCACAATTCTGGCTCCCCATGACATTTCTGCCATCCTCCAGCAGACTCAGCCTGAACACCTAACTGCACAGCGCCACCTCCGGCTCCATTGTAGTCTGCTCCTGACAGATAATGTCACCATTCAGAGATGCCACATCCTCAACCCTGCTGCACTCCTTCCTCTTCGAAGGGGGGAGCATACTGGAGATGGAGATTCTTAAAATGTTATTGACCTACATGCTGAAGAGGATCTTCAGTAAGAAGAACTATCGACCTCAACTGATTCTCTTTACAAGGAACAAGATCAAGATTGCATCACAATTAGGGTTGAGCGAACCCGAACTGCGAAGTTTGGGTTCGTACCGAACTTTAGGATTTTTGGACCCAGGACCCGAACCCGAACTTTTCAGTAAAAGTTCAGGTTCGAGTTTGGTGTTCGGCGATTTAATGGTGCTTTTTGAAAGGCTGCAGGGCAGCCAATCAACAAGCGTTTAACTCATGTGCCCTTAGAAGCCATCACAGCCATGCCTACTAATGGCGTGGCTGTGATTGGCCAGTGCAGCATGTGACCCAGCCTCTATATAAGCTGAAGTCATGTAGCACCGCACGTCACTTTGCTCTTAATAGTGTAGGATAGGATGCTGCTGCTGTGAGGGAGAGAATAGGAAAGAATCTATCTGTTATCAGAACTGGGTGGGTGGGTGCAATGCAACATTTTTGTATACTGCCCTGATCCCAGTGACACAGAAGAATAAGTTTTATCTGTCTGTTAGTTAGGTGGACGTCGGCGTCCATTTTGTGGAAGTTCAGTGCACTAGCACTGCATATGTGCCAAGGACAATAATTTAAGTTCTTTTAGTTCAGTGGGCAAAATATACCCACTTTTTAAGTGTACCTGCACTGTATATGTTTTAGGGGAAGGGGAAGTAATATAGTGAATCCGTCTGTGAGTTCAGGGACCCAGGGGGTGACATATTCAAAAAAATTTCTGTAAAGTACAATCCAAGTAAATCCATCTGTTAGATTCTGTGGGGACAAATGATAATTTTTTTGCTAAAAAGTACATTTGCACTGCATTTGTGATAGTGAAATAAAATCTGTAAATCCATCTGTTTAACTGCGGGTAAAAAAAATCCAATACAAGCGTTAAATACTGCTGTTATATTTTGGTTTTAAAAAAACACCCATTTTGTGCAAGATACTACATTTGTGGCCTTTACAGCATTTGGGACAGTCCAATATAAGCGTTAAATACTGCTGTTATATTCTGGTTTAAAAAAAACACACATTTTGTGCTAGATACTACATTTGCGGCCTTTACTGCATTTCTGACAGTCCAATACAACCAGTCAATACTGCTGTTACATTGTTGGTTGACAAATTAACTTTTTTTGTGACCGTGAAGTAATTGTATAAAATTTGCCTTTTTTATGCTCTTTATGACACCGGCACTGCCTTACTGTCAGTGAAATTAATTGTTGACTATTGGTGGTTACATTGTCGCCTGACATAAACCATATGTTAGTTTGGTTGGTGAACGCAAAGGATGAGGAGAGCGTCAAATAAGGGATGTGGCCCCGGTCGTGGTGTTGGTGGAGCTCCTGTTGCAGGGAGAGGACGTGGTCGATCTGTGCCAGCTACACGCACAAGCGAAACACCATCCTCAGGTACGAGTAGGCGACAGAACCTTCAGCGTCATTTGGTAGGGCCAAATGTGTCCCTATGAATGGTGAGGCTAGAACAAGTACAGGCGATAGTATATCGGGTGGCTGACAGTGTCTCCAGTTCCTTCACATTGTCTCCCACCCAGTCTCCTTCTGATAGATCAGAGTTGGCAACTGTAGCCCATGGCCATCAGTCTTTCACCTCACCCCCTTGCAAATCAGACAAGAAGTCTGAGTCCCAAGTCATGCAGAACATCAAAAGTTGATAGAGAAGATATCCAATTAGATCAAGGATGTCACGGGGACATGCGATCAGGCAGAAGTTATCAAGAGTCAACAAAGCAGCAGCAGGGCCTCTCCTGTCTAACGTTTCCAAATCCAAAATCCCCCAGTGACATTCCCTGTCATTTTTTATTAATCATTCCAATAACAGGGCATCTTAAGAGTCCTGTATTGCTATTTATCGCCACTACCTCCGTGAGTCGGGAGTGGGTAATTTCCGCTCGCGCCCTCCTTTACTTGGATGTTTCTGCTTCAATAACTTGTCCTACATTTCCGGTCGATCACATTTCAGCCATTGACCTCCCTTGGATGTTATATGCCTTTCTCACGCTCCCTCTCCGGCATGTAATCCTGATTCTTTGTTACCCGTGATCACCATGGTAGGCACATAAAAGAACATCGAAAGTTGATAAAGAAGATATCCAATTGGATCGTGGACATCACGGGGACGTGCGACATGATGGAGCAGTATGTGTGCACACGCCTACACATACTGACTGATGGGTCTGCCCCCCTCAACTTCTGGGTATCCAAATTGGGTACATGGCCTGAGCTTGCCCATTACGACTTGGACGTGTATTGTCTGAACATTTGTTTAGCACAGCACTGCCTGTTCACAGCCAATGAGGACAAGCTCACATTAAAATTAACCAGGCTGGGATCCCACAAGACTTGTCCGTACCTTGTGCAGAATAGACATGTATACCGGCCTCACTAAGCCATTGTTGTACTCCAGCGCACTTTCTCTTTGTTTTATTTTTTATATTTCCAAATTTGAACAAAAAATATAAAAAATTAAAACAAAAAACAAAAACCAGTGTTGGCTACCTCCTCCTCCTCCCCCGCCACTTCCACCTCCACCACCACATCCACCGTCTCCTCAACCTCCTACTCCATATGGAACTCTTCCTCCTAGATCAAGATTATTATTTTTAATTTGTATGTATTTTATGTTATTTGAAGTCATTTCCCTATCCACATTTGTTTGCAGAGTACTTGCCATGCTCTTAACGACATTTGCAGCCCTCTAGCCCTTTTCATGACTTTTTTTAGAGCCATTTTAGTGCTCCTAAGTTCGGGTCCCCATTGACTTCAATGGGGTTCGGGGTCAAGTTTGGCTCCCGAACTCAAACTTTTTTGTGAAGTTCGACCGAACCTGTCGAACCCGAACATCCAGGTGTCCGCTGAACTATAATTACAATGATAGAAGCTGAAGTGGGGGCACCACCATCAGTCCAAGACACTCCTCTGACAAACCCACATTGGACTCTCTTTGTGGATGGCTCAAAGTAGCCGATAACAAAGGGAAGTTCCATACAGGCATGGCGGTCACTAGTGAGCGTGAGCTGCTGTGTGCAAGACAATTGCACTCAGACCAGTCAGCATAGGAGGTTGAACTCATTGCTCTCACTGAAGCCTCTAGATATGCCTTTGGAGTGGGTTCATGACTTTGAAGTAATATGGAAAGCCCGGGATAACATCGCAGCCGCAGGAAGCCCAATCAAGAATGCTTCAGCTCTAGCGGCTCTAATGGCAGCAGTACTCCTGCCCACCCAAGTGGCAGTGATCAAGTTAAAGGCCCATACTCGAGCTGACACCTCTGAGGCTAGATGAAATGCCCTAGCTCACAAAGCAGCCAAGAAAGCAGCAGTGGAAGAGGAAAGAGTCCAGTCAGTCCAGATTATGGTAGCACAGGAAGGCCTGAAACAAAAAGTTGTCACATGGGACAGTATTTTCCGCAGCAGCTACAAATGCATTATGATCCTGTTGCAAAATATGTGATAACATTGAGCAAACAATTGTTTAACATACAGTACAGACCAAAAGTTTGGACACACCTTCTCATTCAAAGAGTTTTCTTTATTTTCATGACTATGGAAATTGTAGATTCACACTGAAGGCATCAAAACTATGAATTAACACATGTGGAAATATATACATAACAAAAAAGTGTGAAACAACTGAAAATATGTTATATTCTAGGTTCTGCCCCCCTCAACTTCTGGGTATCCAAATTGGGTACATGGCCTGAGCTTGCCCATTACGACTTGGACGTGTATTGTCTGAACATTTGTTTAGCACAGCACTGCCTGTTCACAGCCAATGAGGACAAGCTCACATTAAAATGAACCAGGCTGCGATCCCACAAGACTTGTCCGTACCTTGTGCAGAATAGACATGTATACCGGCCTCACTAAGCCATTGTTGTACTCCAGCGCACTTTCTCTTTGTTTTATTTTTTATATTTCCAAATTTGAACAAAAAATATAAAAAATGAAAACAAAAAACAAAAAACAGTGTTGGCTACCTCCTCCTCCTCCCCCGCCACTTCCACCTCCACCACCACATCCACCGTCTCCTCAACCTCCTACTCCATATGGAACTCTTCCTCCTAGATCAAGATTATTATTTTTAATTTGTATGTATTTTATGTTATTTGAAGTCATTTCCCTATCCACATTTGTTTGCAGAGTACTTGCCATGCTCTTAACGACATTTGCAGCCCTCTAGCCCTTTTCATGACTTTTTTTAGAGCCATTTTAGTGCTCCTAAGTTCGGGTCCCCATTGACTTCAATGGGGTTCGGGTTCGGGGTCGAGTTTGGGTCAAGTTTGGCTCCCGAACTCAAACTTTTTTGTGAAGTTCGACCGAACCTGTCGAACCCGAACATCCAGGTGTCCGCTGAACTATAATTACAATGATAGAAGCTGAAGTGGGGGCACCACCATCAGTCCAAGACACTCCTCTGACAAACCCACATTGGACTCTCTTTGTGGATGGCTCAAAGTAGCCGATAACAAAGGGAAGTTCCATACAGGCATGGCGGTCACTAGTGAGCGTGAGCTGCTGTGTGCAAGACAATTGCACCCAGACCAGTCAGCATAGGAGGTTGAACTCATTGCTCTCACTGAAGCCTCTAGATATGCCTTTGGAGTGGGTTCATGACTTTGAAGTAATATGGAAAGCCCGGGATAACATCGCAGCCGCAGGAAGCCCAATCAAGAATGCTTCAGCTCTAGCGGCTCTAATGGCAGCAGTACTCCTGCCCACCCAAGTGGCAGTGATCAAGTTAAAGGCCCATACTCGAGCTGACACCTCTGAGGCTAGATGAAATGCCCTAGCTCACAAAGCAGCCAAGAAAGCAGCAGTGGAAGAGGAAAGAGTCCAGTCAGTCCAGATTATGGTAGCACAGGAAGGCCTGAAACAAAAAGTTGTCACATGGGACAGTATTTTCCGCAGCAGCTACAAATGCATTATGATCCTGTTGCAAAATATGTGATAACATTGAGCAAACAATTGTTTAACATACAGTACAGACCAAAAGTTTGGACACACCTTCTCATTCAAAGAGTTTTCTTTATTTTCATGACTATGGAAATTGTAGATTCACACTGAAGGCATCAAAACTATGAATTAACACATGTGGAAATATATACAGACGTGGACAAAATTGTTGGTACCCTTTGGTCAATGAAAGAAAAAGTCACAATGGTCACAGAAATAACTTTAATCTGACAAAAGTAATAATAAATTAAAATTCTATAAATGTTAACCAATGAAAGTCAGACATTGTTTTTCAACCATGCTTCAACAGAATTATGTAAAAAAATAAACTCATGAAACAGGCATGGACAAAAATGATGGTACCCCTAACTTAATATTTTGTTGCGCAACCTTTTGAGGCAATCACTGCAATCAAACGCTTCCTGTAACTGTCAATGAGACATCTGCACCTCTCAGCAGGTATTTTGGCCCACTCCTCATGAGCAAACTGCTCCAGTTGTGTCCGGTTTGAAGGGTGCCTTTTCCAGACTGCATGTTTCAGCTCCTTCCAAAGATGCTCAATAGGATTGAGGTCAGGGCTCATAGAAGGCCACTTTAGAATAGTCCAATTTTTTCCTCTTAGCCATTCTTGGGTGTTTTTAGCGGTGTGTTTTGGGTCATTGTCCTGTTGCAAGACCCATGACCTGCGACTGAGACCAAGCTTTCTGACACTGGCTAGTACATTTCTCTCTAGAATTCCTTGATAGTCTTGAGATTTCATTGTACCCTGCACAGATTCAAGACACCCTGTGCCAGACGCAGCAAAGCAGCCCCAGAACATAACAGAGCCTCCTCCATGTTTCACAGTAGGGACAGTGTTCTTTTCTTGATATGCTTCATTTTTTCGTCTGTGAACATACAGCTGATGTGCCTTGGCAAAAACTTCGATTTTTGTCTCATCTGTCCACAGGACATTCTCCCAGAAGCTTTGTGGCTTGTCAACATGTAGTTTGGCATATTCCAGTCTTGCTTTTTTATGATTCGTTTTCAACAATGGTGTCCTCCTTGGTCGTCTCCCATGTAGTCCACTTTGGCTCAAACAACGACGGATGGTGCGATCTGACACTGATGTTCCTTGAGCATGAAGTTCACCTTGAATCTCTTTAGAAGTCTTTCTAGGCTCTTTTGTTACCATTCGGATTATCCGTCTCTTAGATTTGTCATCAATTTTCCTCCTGCGGCCACGTCCAGGGAGGTTGGCTACAGTCCCATGGATCTTAAACTTATGAATAATATGTGCAACTGTACTCACAGGAACATCTAGTTGCTTGGAGATGGTCTTATAGCCTTTACCTTTAACATGCTTGTCTATAATTTTCTTTCTGATCTCTTGAGACAGCTCTTTCCTTTGCTTCCTCTGGTCCATGTCGAGTGTGGTGCACACCATATCACCAAACAACACAGTGATTACCTGGAGCCATATATATAGGCCCAATGGCTGATTACAAGGTTGTAGACACCTGTGATGCTAATTAGTGGACACACCTTGAATTAACATGTCCCTTTGGTCACATTATGTTCTGTGTTTTCTAGGGGTACCATCATTTTTGTCCATGCCTGTTTCATGAGTTTATTTTTTTACATAATTCTGTTGAAGCATGGTTGAAAAACAATGTCTGACTTTCATTGGTTAACATTTATAGAATTTTAATTTATTATTACTTTTGTCAGATTAAAGTTATTTCTGTGACCATTGTGACTTTTTCTTTCATTGACCAAAGGGTACCAACAATTTTGTCCACGTCTGTACATAACAAAAAAGTGTGAAACAACTGAAAATATGTTATATTCTAGGTTCTGCACCCCTCAACTTCTGGGTATCCAAATTGGGTACATGGCCTGAGCTTGCCCATTACGACTTGGACGTGTATTGTCTGAACATTTGTTTAGCACAGCACTGCCTGTTCACAGCCAATGAGGACAAGCTCACATTAAAATGAACCAGGCTGGGATCCCACAAGACTTGTCCGTACCTTGTGCAGAATAGACATGTATACCGGCCTCACTAAGCCATTGTTGTACTCCAGCGCACTTTCTCTTTGTTTTATTTTTTATATTTCCAAATTTGAACAAAAAATTAAAAAAATTAAAACAAAAAACAAAAACCAGTGTTGGCTACCTCCTCCTCCTCCACCGCCACTTCCACCTCCACCACCACATCCACCGTCTCCTCAAACTCTTACTCCATATGGAACTCTTCCTCCTAGATCAAGATTATTATTTTTAATTTGTATGTATTTTATGTTATTTGAAGTCATTTCCCTATCCACATTTGTTTGCAGAGTACTTGCCATGCTCTTAACGACATTTGCAGCCCTCTAGCCCTTTTCATGACTTTTTTAGAGCCATTTTAGTGCTCCTAAGTTCGGGTCCCCATTGACTTCAATGGGGTTGGGGTTCGGGTTCGGGGTCAAGTTTGGGTCAAGTTTGGCTCCCGAACTCAAACTTTTTTGTGAAGTTCGACCGAACCCGTCGAACCCGAACATCCAGGTGTCCGCTGAACTATAATTACAATGATAGAAGCTGAAGTGGGGGCACCACCATCAGTCCAAGACACTCCTCTGACAAACCCACATTGGACTCTCTTTGTGGATGGCTCAAAGTAGCCGATAACAAAGGGAAGTTCCATACAGGCATGGCGGTCACTAGTGAGCGTGAGCTGCTGTGTGCAAGACAATTGCACCCAGACCAGTCAGCATAGGAGGTTGAACTAATTGCTCTCACTGAAGCCTCTAGATATGCCTTTGGAGTGGGTTCATGACTTTGAAGTAATATGGAAAGCCCGGGATAACATCGCAGCCGCAGGAAGCCCAATCAAGAATGCTTCAGCTCTAGCGGCTCTAATGGCAGCAGTACTCCTGCTCACCCAAGTGGCAGTGATCAAGTTAAAGGCCCATACTCGAGCTGACACCTCTGAGGATAGATGAAATGCCCTAGCTCACAAAGCAGCCAAGAAAGCAGCAGTGGAAGAGGAAAGAGTCCAGTCAGTCCAGATTATGGTAGCACAGGAAGGCCTGAAAGAAAGAAGTCATATGGGACAGTATTTTCCGCAGCAGCTACAAATGCATTATGATCCTGTTGCAAAATATGTGATAACATTGAGCAAACAATTGTTTAACATACAGTACAGACCAAAAGTTTGGACACACCTTCTCATTCAAAGAGTTTTCTTTATTTTCATGACTATGAAAATTGTAGATTCACACTGAAGGCATCAAAACTATGAATTAACACATGTGGAATTATATACATAACAAAAAAGTGTGAAACAACTGAAAATTAGTGATGAGCGGCAGTGGTCATATTCAAATTCGGGATATTTCGCAAATATTTTGTAGAATATTCGTCAAATATTCGCAAATTCGATTATTCATTATATTCAACGATTTTTTTACTCGAAAAATCGGCAAGGTAATGATTGTGTAATATGCAAATTTTCGTAATTCGAATTTTTAGTGCAAATTTTTCAACTTACAACTATTAGACAAAGAATATTATAGCACTATATTAGCTAAATTACTCTATATTTTCGAATATTCACTATATTGCTATAACTTTGTTTTTTTGAATATTCGTAATATTCTAAAACAAGAATATATAGCAATATAGCGAATATTAAAAAAAACAAATATAGAGCAAAATTCGCAAACACTACTACTCCTAAAGTCAGTGTGAATCTACAATTTTCATAGTCATGAAAATAAAGAAAACTCTTTGAATGAGAAGGTGTGCCCAAACTTTTGGTCTGTACTGTATATGCACAAGTTCTCTCTTCCAATCCAGATCCTGACTTCCTAGAAGGAAGCCACACTTTGAAACCTGGAGAGGGGGTGGTAGTCAAGAAACACGTCAGAAGCACCCTCGAGCCACGATACAAGGGACCCTACCAAGTGCTGTTGACTACCCCAATTTCCGCGAAACTCGAAGGGAGTAAAGGCCATCCTGACCCACTGTCCCATAGACTCAGGCTCTCACTCACAGCAGGCTTCTTTCTTAGCACTGCTCCGGGCAGGCTGAGAAAGAACTGCACTGCACTGCTCCGGGCGGGCGGTAACAGACAGGCAGGCAGTGCGGGCGGCGGTGCTCACCTCACTCACTGTACGCCACGCAGTGCGTGAGGTACAGTGAGTGAGCGCCGCCGCCCGCACTGCCTGCCTGTGGGGGGACATTATTTTTAATAAGGATCACTATGGACATTATTTAGAATGGAGGCTGCTGTGGATGTCATTATAACTGTATAATGTCTGATAGGCCTAGTCCTGAGTTATATTACCCTGCCCTGTATAATAATGTACCCTGATACCCCTTAGTTATATTACTCCAGCGGGGTAATATAACTAAGGGGTATCAGGGATGGGTACATTATTATACAGGGCATGGGCAGGGTAATATAACTCAGCTCAGGACTAGGCCTATCAGACATTATACAGTTATAATGAGTAATGACACCAACAGCAGCCTCCATTCTAAATAATGTCCATAGTGATCCTTATTAAACTTAATGTCCCCCACAGTGACAGTGGCCCCCATTTTCATGTCTCCCACAGTGGCCCCCCCATTGTAATTAATTCCCCCCATTGTAATTAATGCCCCCCCCCCCATTGTAATAACCCCTATCCCCCCATTGTAATTAATGCCCCCCCCAGACCATCACTCGCCTCACAGCAGGCATCAGCACTGCTCAGGGGCTCAGGGCGGGCGGTAACAGGCAGGCAGTGCGGCGCTCACTCAGTCACTGTATGTCACGCGCCTGCGCCGCCTAGTGGGAGGATCAGGCGCGTGACGTCAGTAAGTCTGACCAGGGCCGGTGCAAGGATTTTTGCCGCCCTAGGCAAGATAAAAATTGGCACCCCCGCCCCCCCCTTATCAGATCCAGAATTGCGGACCCGGATCCGCAATTCCGATCCTTAAAAAAAATAGTACATGTCCTATTCTTGTCCCCAATAACGGACAAGAATAGGCATATTCTCTTAGTGCCGGCAATGTGCGGTCCGCAAAATGTAGTATTAATAACTAAACAATTAAATAATACACATATTGCATTGTCTACTTACCACCAGGACAATTAGATGATCTGGTCTCTGGCTGCAGTCTGGCTCTTGGTCTGGCTCTGCAGACTCCCTTGTCACTCTCTTCTCCCCCCCCTCCCTTGTCACTCTCTTCTCCCCCCCCTCCCTTGTCACTCTCTTCTCCCCCCCCCTCCCTTGTCACTCTCTTCTCCCCCCTCCCTTGTCACTCTCTTCTCCCCCCTCCCTTGTCACTCTCTTCTCCCCCCCTCCCTTGTCACTCTCTTCTCCCCCCCCTCCCTTGTCACTCTCTTCTCCCCCCTCCCGTTGTCACTCTGCAGACCCCTTGTCACTCTCTTCTCCCCCCCCCTCCCTGTCACTCTCTCCCCCCCTCACTTGTCCTCTCTTCTCCCCCCCCCCCTTGTCCACTCTCTCCCCCCCCTCCCTTGTCACTCTCTCTCCCCCCTCCCTTGTCACTCTCTTCTCCCCCCCCTCCCTTGTCACTCTCTTCTCACCCCCCTCCCTGTCACTCTCTTCTCCCCCCCCGCCCTTGTCACGCTCTTCTCCCCCCCCCCCTTGTCACTCTCTTCTCCCCCCCCTCCCTTGTCACTCTCTTCTCCCCCCCCTCCTTGTCACTCTCTTCTCCCCCCCTCCCTTGTCACTCTCTTCTCCCCCCTCCCTTGTCACTCTCTTCTCCCCCCCTCCCTTGTCACTCTCTCTCCCCCCCTCACTTGTCACTCTCTTCTCCCCCCCCCTCCCTTGTCACTCTCTTCTCCCCCCCTCCCTTGTCACTCTCTCTCCCCCCCCGCCTTGTCACTCTCTTCTCCCTTGTCACTCTTCTCCCCCCCCCCTCCCTTGTCACTCTCTCTCCCACCCCTTGTCACTCTCTCTCCCCCCCCTCCCTTGTCACTCTCTTATCCCCCCCTCCCTTGTCACTCTCTTCTCCCCCCCTCCTTGTCACTCTCTTCCCCCCCTCCTTTTCACTCTCTCTCCCCCCTCCCTTGTCACTCTCTTCTCCCCCCCCTCCCTTGTCACTCTCTTCCCCCCTCCCTTGTCACTCTCTTCTCCCCCCCTCCCTGTCACTCTCTTCTCCCCCCTCCCTTGTCACTCTCTTCTCCCCCCTCCTTGTCACTCTCTTCTCCCCCCCCCTCCGTGTCACTCTCTTCTCCCCCCCCTCTCCCTTGTCACTCTCTTCTCCCCCCCTCCCTTGTCATCTCTTCTCCCCCCCCCTTGTCACTCTCTTCTCCCCCCCTCCCTTGTCACTCTCTTCTCCCCCTCCCTTGTACTCTCTTCTCCCCCCCTCCCTTGTCACGCTCTTCGCCCCCCCTCCCTTGTCACTCTCTCTCCCCCCTTGTCACTCTCTCTCGCCCCCCCTCCCTTGTCACTCTCTTCTCCCCCCCTCCCTTGTCACTCTCTTCTCCCCCCTCCCTTGTCCTCTCTTCTCCCCTCCCCCCTCCCTTGTCACTCTCTTCTCCCCCCCTCAGCTTGTCACTCTCTTCTCCCCCCCTTGTCACTCTCATTCTACTCCCCCCACCCCCCTTGTCACTCTCATTCTACTCCCCCCACCCCCCTTGTCACTCTCATTCTACTCCCCCCACCCCCCTTGTCACTCTCATTCTACTCCCCCACCCCCCTTGTCACTCTCATTCTACTACTCCCCCCCCCCCTTGTCACTCTCAGTCTACTACTTCCCCCCCCCTTGTCACTCTGTCTCATTCTACTCCTCCCCCTTGTCAATGTCACCTCTAATGTAGCGTGGCCGAGCTCTGTTCGCTCCGCGGTACAGGAGCTTTTGTTTCCTGTACCCGGCTGACAGGAAGTGCTCACTTAGTGTACACTTCCTTTCAGTCCGGCCGGGTACAGGAAACAAATGCTCCTGTACCCCGGGCCGGACCGAACAGAGCTCGGCCATGCTACATTAACAACTCAGTCTGCAGCGCAGGCAGGCTGCGCAGCACTGAGCCGGCCGTTCAGGAGGCTCAGCATGAGGGGCGCCGCCGGCCGGCCGCCCGATCCTTTACCTTCATAACCAAATTTTTTTTTATTTTTTTTTTTACCTCAACGGGCGCCCCCTGCTTCTGACAGCGCCCCGGGCGGCCGCCCGTCCCGCCCGCCCCTAGAAATGGCCCTGAGCTGGACCCACTGTTATTGTCTCAAAGTACAAACCAAAGGCATGACATTTAGTCCACACATACACTCAGGTTGCAATGACTCAGAAACAGACAACCATGTGCAGTGTATTGGTGTAGATGCCATGAACGGAAAAGACCTACCCTGTATCCACCGTACTGTACAGGACCTTATCACAGGTATATTAGCCAACACCACCGAAGGTCAGTTAAAAGGATATGAGCTGGTAAAAGGAACAATTAGCCAAACAAATTACCCAATTATTAAATAGCACAGCAGTGGCAGTTCCAGAGGACATATACCGTACTTAGTGTGTGGACACAAAGCGTACAAATGGTTATCCGAGACTGTCACAGGATTGTGCACCGTTGCCAGGCTTACTCCTGCCACCTTTATAGTACCACACTCTGAAATTTACATAAATGTTATTCCTAAACACACCTTGTACCGTAGGGCCAAAGATAACATACCCAGACCAAACGGTAAGCCACATGTTGTAAACATCTGCATTCTCAATAAATTTTTTAGTACCCTTTTCATATATCCCATGGTAATGCAGATGTGGGATCATTTGGTGGTAGCAACTGATTATCTAGATGATCAAATATGGGAAGTGATGAGACTTATAAATACGTCGAACATGGTGCAGAAACAGTTGATCGTTGTCACCAACCAACACACATTAGTTCTAGATTATGTTACAGCTAAAGATGGAGGTATGTGCCAGGTTGTGGGACCTGCTTGTTGCCATTACATAGACCCGCAGGGTAATTTGCAAGTTAAAGTGGGTCTAGAGAAAATGGTGGATCTAAGGGATAAATGGCTGGGCGCACATAAAGCTGATAAAGATACATGGTGGTCTTATACCGTCTCCTTCCTTAACCTCGCCTACTGGTTTAAAGGTATTGGGGGTTGGCTCATGGGAATTGTCCAAGGAATATTACAGGTAACCCTAATACTATTGGTGATATACATGGCAATTAAGCTTGTTCTTATTTGTGTGACACGCCTTTTAAAAATAATGAAGAAAACTGATAGTACTAGTACTACTAATACTACTAATAATATTAATATCAACATCTACTTTATTAATAATAGTAATTTAAGAAATAACTACTGTAGTACAACTGGTACTAGTACTACTGCTACAATAATAATAATAAAATAATAATAACAATAAAAAAATTCTGTATTAGTTGTAATAATAAAAATTATTTTAAGATAATATAATAATTACTACTGATCATAATGGTTATAGTAATGAATTAATAATGATGATAATATCATTGTTACTATGAATGATGATATTTTAATTTATTATTATTAATATTATCATTAGGAATAGAGATGAGCGTGAATCAAAGCTGACAAAGTGGAATTAGATTCGAATTTCAGGAAAAATTCGATTCGCAACAAATGCGAATTTCCTCACACTTCGTGGTAACGAATCACAATTTTTTACTTAAATGGCGGCTACACGTGTGGGGACATGGGGCAAGGAACTCTGGGAAGGCGGGCTGACCCATAATGCCATGCATGTAGCCAATCAGCAGCCAGCCAGCCCTGTGATGTCACAGCCCTATAAATATTGCAACCATATTAGAGTCAGACATTTTCCAGCGTTCAGAGTGCAGGGACAGATGTGAGAAGGCGCTAGGGACAGCAAATGGAAAAACCTCTATGTTTAAGAAAAAACTGAAAAGCCAGAAAAGCGATTTACAAGTGCAGGGAAAGGATAGGGAGTATTCATTTTGCAGCATCATAGTGCAGGGAAAGATGTCTGAATTCGCTTGGGACAGTGCTAGAAAAACCTCATTGAAAACAAAGCTATTTACAAGTGCATTATTTGGGGATCCAAATAGCTATTATACAGCTCTGGCATTCTAGCAATTTGTTCTTGTATTTGGGGTAGAAGTGCTATGTTGAAAAGCCTTTAGTGGCTTATATCTGTGGAAAAAGAAAAATATATACGCATTTCACTTCTGCAGTTATTTATGTTGAAAGAGTTTATTGGCCTATTTTAGTACAAAAAGTAAAAATATAAACGCATTTCACTTCTGCATTTATATGTGGTGAAAGTGTTTAGTGTCCTATTTCAGTACAAAAAGGAAAAAAAATGTATGCACTTCACTGTTGCATTTATTTGTGAAAGAGTTTAGTGGCCTATTTCAGGACAAAAAAAGGAAAAATATATACACATTTCACTTCTGCATTTATATTTGTTGAAAGGGTTCAGCATTCTATTTCAGTACAAAAAGGTAAAAAATATACCCACTTCACTCGTGCATTTATTTGTGAAAAAGTTTACTGGCCTATTTCATGACAAAAAAGGAAAAATATATACGCATTTTAGTTCTGCATTTATATTTGTTGAAAGGGTTCAGTGTTCTATTTCAGTACAAAAATGAAAAAAATATACGCACTTCACTAGTGCATTTAGTTTTGAAAGAGTTTAGTGGCGGATTTCAGGACACAAAAGGAAAAATGTATACGCATTTCTTTCTGCATTCTGCATTTTATTCTGCATTTATATTTGTTGAAAGGGTTTAGTGTCTTATTTCAGTACAAAATGGAAAAATATATACACATTTCACTTCTGCAGGTACATTTGTTGAAAGGGTTCAGTGTTCTATTTCAGTACAAAAATGAAAAAAATATACACACTTCACTGTTGCATTTATTTGTGAAAGAGTTTAGTGGTAGTTATGGCCTTGCGGTTCGCGATCCGCCAAACATGCGAACATATGGAGATGTCTGCACGAGCCATATTAATTTGCATTGCGTCAAACTTTGACCCATGACACATCCATAAGGTGGGACAGGACAGCCAATTGAGACGTTTCAGCCAGGGCCGTCTTTACCAAGGGGAAAAAGGGGCAGCTGCCCTGGGCCCTGTTGCTCCTGGGGGGCCAAGGCAGCTGCCTCTTGAGCCCTGCTAGCCATGCCATGCCTGCCGGCACTGAGTCCAGGCATTGTACTGTTAGAGCTGTGAATGTGATCTAGGACCTTAGTGACATCATCACCATGTGACCAGTAACCTAGCAATATTACTGGTCACATGGCTTTGAGGTCATCACAGGTCCTACCACTAGTGTTGCAGGAGAAGTTTGCCTTAACTGTGGAGCTTTTTTTGTGAAGATTACATCAGAAAAAGGTGACGGGGTTGTTATGCTAATATACTGTAAACTATTGTTTAGTGGGGGCCTGTATACTGTGTGGGACTGTATACTGTGTGGGGCTATATACTGTGGGGGGACTGTATAGCGTGGGGGGCTGTATACTGTGGGGGGCCTGTATACTGTGGGGGGGGCTGTATACTGTGGCGGGCTGTATACTGTGGGGGCCTGTATAGTGTGGGGGGCCTGTATAGTGCGGGGGGCTGTATAGTGTGGGGGTCTGTATACTGTATACTGTGGGTGCTGTATATTGTGGAATGCTATACTGCTGTACTGTATACTGTGGGGGGCTGTATACTGTATACTGTGAGTGTTGTATAGTGTGGAGTGCTATACTGCTGTACTGTATAGTGTGGTGGCTGTATAGTGTGGGGTGCTGTATCGTGTATAGTTTGGGGTGCTGTATACGGTGAGGTGTTATACTGCTCTACTGTATACTGTGAGGTGCGGTATACTGTGGGCTGCTATACTGCTCTACTATATACTGTGGGGTACTGTATAGTGTTGGGTGCTATACTGCATACTGTGGGTTGCTGTATACTATAGGGTGCTATACTGCATACTGTGGGGTGCACTGTAACACTAGGGTGAGCCGAGCCCTGGTCTCCTTTCTGCAGAGCGGTGCCCACTTCCAGCCTGAGTCCAGCTGCCCAGAGCACTGATTCTGAGCCGCTGGAGTCTTCAGAACTGGAAGTATTTACAGTCATTCACTGTACTCTACCAGGTGTGTGGATTTTTTGTGTGTGTGTTGTGGTGGAGGGCGTGATTGCCTGCTAAGGTGTAGGAAGGCGAGATCCAGGGGGCCCAAGTAAATTTGTGCCCAGAGTCCAATCAATATTAAAGACGGCCCTGGTTTCAGCACATGGACACACACCCAACCCTATAACAAAACCCGAACTGGCAGCCATTTTGCATTATGTGTTTTGCCAGTGTAGGGAGAGGTTGCATTTTAGAGCAGGGACAGGCTGTTAGGAACTTAGGGAAACCAAAGACTAGCTAATAGGTCCAAAAACATCTTTAAAGGACTGGCAATTTTGTACTATCGATAGGTGTGATACACAGAGGGGTGTGATATACTTATAACATACTTTAGAACATAGAAAGAATATTATAGTGCAGGCATGTCCAAAGTGCAGCCCTCCAGCTGTTGCAAAACTACAACTCCCAGCATGTCCTAATAGCTGTAAGCTGGAGGGCCGCAGTTTGGACATGCCTGTTATAGTGCATTTGTATACTTCCAGAAAATACTGATTGAGGGCTGCGATCTATCAGCTTCCACAAAATAGTGATTGAGGTTTTCCATATGCCTGTATCCACAAAATTACTGCTTGAGGGTGATATACCAGTTTCAACTAACAACTGATTGAGGCCTGCCATATATCAGCTTTCACAAAATAGTGATAGAGGTTTTCCATATAACTGTGTCCACAAAATACAGATTGTGGGTTTTGATATACCTGCTTCAACTAACAACTGTTTGAGGCCTGCCATATATCAGCTTCCAAAAAATAGTGATTGAGATTTTCCGTATACCTGCGTCCACAGAATTACTGCTTGAGGGTGATATACCAGCTTCAACTAACAACTGATTGAGGCCTGCCATATATCAGCTTCCACAAATACTGCTCTTCTCTACAGACTTTGGCACAGGGTAATTTTGAAAAAGACAGGCAGAGAAAGAGGAAGGCCATTCCGCAGGGGAGAAGATAGAGAGGAAGATGAGGAGAAGCAGGCAGAACTCGCAGTGCACAGGAGGCAAAAAGCAGACTGCAAATGTTTCTGAAGCGAGCCATCTACCATGCACGGTCACATCTTGCTCTCCTAGGACGCCAACACATGGCTCCGCAGTTTTTTTTTTTTTTATGTGTCAGCTGATGACAAATAGTGTTGCCATCTGCAGCCTGTGCTGTCAATGCATAAGTCACGGTAAGCTCAACACTACCTAGGGACGGCCGCCTTAAGAAGGCACCTGGCTGCCCATCACCGGAGCAACGCCGTCAGAACCCACAAAGCCACACTCCTGGCGCTCCACGTCCTGCCTCTTCTCCTTCTTCTCTCTCCTCCCATTTGTCCTCCACTCCACCATACCGTCGTTGCGTTCACCTGGCACAAGGCAGCCTTCCGTGGCCCAAATGTTCGAGCGTAAAAAAATTATGGCGCCGGATAATCCTCTTGCCCAAAAGCTGACCGCTGGCTTGTCGGAACTGCTAGCCCGCCAACTACTGCAATATAAATTGGTGGACTCGGAGTCCTTTAAAAAAAAATTGGCCATTAGCACACTGCAATGGAAGGTCACCGGAAGGAAATATTTCTCCCAGAAGGGCATCCCTGAACTATATGGCCATGTTCAGCAGCAAGTTAATATATCTCTGACACACAATGTCGGTGCCAAGATACAGCTGACCACAGGCACGTGCTCTAGCAAACACTCGCAGGGAAGGTACATAACTTTTACTTCCCACTGGGTGAACCTTCTGATGTCCATCAAGCATGTAACCCGTGGCATCCATGTGGATTTGTTGTTACCGCCACGGATTGCATGCAGGCCTGCCTCTTCTCCTCCCCCAACGACATTCTCCGTATCCTCCTCAGCTGACTCCTCCTTTTCCACGACTGCCATCTCTTCAAAACAAAGGCCATTAATGCCGCTGTATTTACATAAAACAGGGATCATTCTTTGTTCTGGGTGGTGGCGAATATTTGGGGGCTGGCATTATGAAATTCAATTACATGTGGTTGTCACAGGTGTTGAATTTCTCCGATATCCATGGCTCATTTATTTTTAGAAATGTGAGGTGGTCCACACTGTCGTGAGCTAGGCCAGTGCGCTTATCGGTCACGATCCCCCCTGCTGCGCTGAACGTCACTTTGTCACTGGCCCATTATGTTAACTCCTCATGCTGGCCCATTATGTTAACTCCCTCCCCACTATGTTACTGGGCCATTGTGTTGACTTCTCATGATGTTGCAACCTTCACCAATCTGTTCTGGGGACACTAGTGTCCCTGTTTGGCCTTGTTGACATTACATTTTATTTTACTGTTCTGATCTGTCAGGAGAACCGAAAAATGAAAAACACAAATCCTGTCTTTGGAGCATCTATAAGGTCTCTATCACAGAGCCAGTATGTTGCATCAGGATTTGATCATAATTTGGAAGCAAAAAGCAGGAGTGGATCCAAAACAGAAAACATGCAAACATTTCCATCATGTGTCATATCTGTTTTGGACCCACTCCTGTTTTTGCCTTACCAATACTGATCAAGTACTGATGCAAAAAACGGACCAAATACTGACCGTGTGATACAGACCATTAAAGTCCTACTTGCATTTTTCCATCTGAGTAAAACTGATGTCAGACACAAATAGTAAAAACTGAAAATTGAGCATTAGGCCTCTATCACACGGTCAGTATTTTGGATCAGGATTTGATCATCATTTCAAATCCAAAAGTAGGAACGGGTCCAAAACACAGAAGACATGCAAATATTTCCTTTACATGTCATCTCTGTTTTGGATCGACTCCTGTTCTTCACTTACCAATACTGATCAATTACTGGCCAAAAACCAACCGTGTGAAGGCAGATACTCAAAATACAGGATTTCATTTATTTTTATTTTTTTTTGGGGGGGGGGGGGGGGTTGTTCTTCTTAGTATAAAAAGAAGAGAAATAGAACCCGCGCTGACTTGTTTGGTCACTTTGAAAATTCGGATGTTGCTGCAGTGGATAGAATTTGTTCTAATGCTTAGTCTCTGCTCCTTATATATTAGCAAGCTCCTCGATCTAAGTCACGATAGTATATGGCAGAGCGATATGTACATAAGAACGAGTGCTAAACACTTACTGATATGTGCATGGTCCGGCACATTTGATGCTGTGGATCGATTCGGATCTTTACTAGCGGTGATTCTCCTGTTGATGCCTAGTTCTAATCCTATCTTCTGCTCACCTCGTGGTACGCGCGTAGTTCCGGCCGGTAGCACACACACGCACACGCACAGGGAAACAATGCTAAATTTGGGTGCCTTAGGTAATTTTTCCCCAATGACTTTATCATGCTTTAACAAACAAAAGCCGTCTCCATGGTAACCAACACGCTTAAAGGCCGGCCAAACAGGCTCTACAGTTATCCCTGAGGAAGGAATACGCTTATTCCGAAACGCATCAGAGGAATTGTGGACCCGGGAGGCTTCTGTAGCTTCGGGTGTGACGTCACACGAAAGGTTTCCAGGACGACGAGTAAAGCATTGCTTCCCTGTGCGCGCGCGTGCTACCGGCCGGAGCTACGCGCGTACCACGAGGTGAGCAGCAGATAGGATTAGGACGAGACATCAACAGGAGAATCACCGCTAGTAGAGATCCGAATCGATCCACAGCATCAAATGTGCCGGACCATGCACATATCAGTAAGTGTTTAGCACTCGTTATGTACATATTGCACTTGAATTACTAGATCTCGCTCTGCCATATACTACCGTGACTTAGATCGAGGAGCTTGCGAATATATAAGGAGCAGAGACTAAGCATTAGAACAAATTTTATCCACTGCAGCAACATCCGAATTTTCATAGTGACCAAACAAGTCAGCGCGGGTTCTATTTCTCTTCTTTTTATACTAGGTTTTTTCCTACTTTTTGGGGTCTTTTTGGCAATTAACCCCATATTGGAACCCTGCAGCGACGCGTCCCGCACATAGCCCCACATTGTGTGAGCTCACTCCCCTTATCCTGACGGCAGCGCGAGTATCCATTCTCGTTATTTACTTGGTTGTTCTTCTTATTGATCAGAAGAAGAAAAAATATATATATTGACGTCAACACAAACTTACTGCTGACACCCTCCCCACTCTGTCATAGTGCCACGACTTGTATCGGTAGGTAACAGAAATCTTTGTGGAATCAGCAGATACTTTAAACTGAGACCTCTCTTTCACCCTATAGTAGAATGAGTGAGTAACACATTACCTTATCTATCAATCCGTGTGGACACCCCACAAACTGTGAAATAAGACCACTCTTTCACAATTTAGTAGAATCAGTGGCTAACAGGTTAACTAGCAATCTGTGTAAAATGAGACCACCCTTTCACTCTATAGTAGAATCTTGGGCTACTGCACGATTAAGTACATTATACCTGACCCAAACATTGACCTGTAAGGTTGAGTTCACATTTCAGTTATTTGGTCAGTTAATTCCAGAAGTTAAAGTGTGATGAGCCAAAATCAGGAGCCAATCCTACTCGCAGAAAACGTATCATGAAAAGATCTGCATGTTTTTTGTTGTATCCGTAACTGACCAAATAAGTGAAGTGTTAACTGACCAAATAGTGGCGCACGCTGATGCGCTGGCTTATCCATATGCTGTGTGTGATCTGCTTCTCACACTGACGCACAGTAACTCAAGGACTAGCCATGTATGTTGCTGCAATGCACAGTGATGTACACCGAGACACACTCTCCCAGCAGGCCGGGAAATAACTGATTTAACGCGCTACATACACAAATTAATCTAGAATGGCACACTTTTTTTTATGTTTATAATTTAAATTTTTGAAAACTTTACTCACCTCTAGTCACAATACTTAAGCACTGTTTGGATGTCAAGTAGACCATAACAGGAAGCAAGCTGGCTGGTTAAACAGGATTAGTTGCTAACAAAATTTTTAATTGGCATTCTGGCCAGTTTAAGGCTACAGTACTTTCACACTTGCGTTCGGGGTTCCGCTTGTGAGTTCCGTTTGAAGGCTCTCACAAGCGGCCCCGAACGGATCCGTACGGCCCCAATGCATTCTGAGTGGATAAGGATCTGGCACCGTTTGACCTCTGCTCCGCTCAGCAGGCGGGTGTCCGCCTGGCCGTGTGGAGCCAAACGGATCCGTCCAGACTTACAATGTAAGTCAATGGGGACGGATCCGTTTGACGTTGACACAATATGGTGCAATTTCAAACAGATCCGTCCCCCATTGACTTTCAATGCAAAGTCTGGACGGATCCGTCTAACTAACTTTCAGACTTAGATTTTTTTCTGAAATATAATGCAAATGGATCCGTTCTGAACGGATCCCATCGTTTGCATTATAGGAGGGGATCCGTCTGTGCAGACACCAGACGGATCCGCTTTGAACGCAAGTGTGAAAGTAGCCTAAAATAGATTTTGGTGATGACAGATTCCCATTAAGGCGATGTCCAATGAAAATCTTTCTACGTTTTCCAAACCAGCACCCATCTGAATATTATTGTAACTGCTTATAACTATAACTATTTAATAAAATGTACCTGTATAGCGTCACTTGCTGTTTGTACTTTTCCGTAGCATTGCTTTGACTAATAAACATGCTCAGTTCTATCCTTCAACTGCTGACAGAAGAAGCTCTAAGGGTCCATTCACACGTCCGCGATTCTGTTCCGCATCTTGCGGAACGGAATTGCGGACCCATTCATTTCTATGGGGCCGCACGATGTGCAGCCCAGAACCGGATTTGCGGATCCGCACTTCCATTCCCGAAAAAAACAGAACATGTCCTATTCTTGTCCGCAGTTGCCGGCGATGTGGGGTCTGCAAAATGCGGAACGCACATTGCCAGTGTCCGTGTTTTGCAGATCCGCGGATCCACGGATCTGCAAAACACTTACGGACGTGTGAATAGACCCTAACAGTTACAAACAAAGAGAGCGCTATGGCAGAAAGGGCATGTCCCCTACACTGCCAGCTTGAAATAATTCTAGCAGGACAACTAAAGCATTGAATGGGGAGCTCTGGATACATTTCTGGTACAGGACGCGTTCTAGCTTTGTAAGGGTACTTTCACACTAGCATTAGTCTGATCGGCAGGCAGTTCCGTCGTTGGAGCTGCCTGCCGGATCCGCCGATCACTGTGACAACTGACAGCATTTGTAGACGGATCCAGGTGCGGATCCATCTACAAATGCATTGCAAGAACGGATCGTTCTCTCCGCTTGTCATGCGGATGGACGGATCTGTCTTGCAGTCTTTTTCACAGTTTTCCCGGTCTGCGGACGGATCCTTCCTTCAGTTGTTTTGCAATGGCGGATCCGGCACTAATACAAGTCAATGGGAATTAATTCCGGGGACTGATAAGGCATTTTGGACGGACATAATACTGCAGCATGGTGCGGTATTATGTCCGGCCAAAACGCCTGACAGTGACTGAACGGAAGGCATACTGATGCAAACTGAACGGATTTCTATCCATTCAGAATGCATTGGGATATGCCTGATCAGTTCTTTTGCGGCATTGAGCCTTTTTGACAGAACTCTATGCCGGAAAAGAATAACGCTAGTGTAAAAGTACCCTTAAAAAGAGATTGTCATGTACTATATGATGTCTGGTGTCATTTTTTACTGTATAGTCTACATTTTTCAAGCCAACACCAGGATGAATACTTTTGCAAGCGCATGTAAAGAAAAATGAACTATAGCCATGGAGATATTAAATAAAATGTATCTGTACAGTGCCACCTACTGTTTGTTCTTCTCCTTATTTCTCTGTCCACCTTAGTAACATTGCAGATGTGGACGCAAAAGCTCAGTTCTATGCTTCGACTGCCATCCGCCGTATTTATTGTCGGAAGCTTTGCTAGTTACAGGGAGAGAACTACAGCTTTTTAACAAAGCTAGAACCATCCCTTTACCTTTTTTTAAATTTTACCCCACACAGATTTTTTTTCCCCCATTTTCCAATACAAGTCATGGCAAATGAAATGGTGCCATTAAAAAAATGCATCTTGTCCGGCAAAAAATAAGCCCTCATATGGGTATGTGAATGTAAAAAAAAAAATACGTTATTAGAATGTGGGGAGGTAAAATCAAAAATGAAAACACTGATGCCGGCGCATTAACCCTTGCACTGTTGCGGTCAGCACTGACCGCTGCATGTGTGGTATCCTGCCGACTGCGGGGTGTCCATCGGGTCCCCACGCTGCTGTGATGGGGACCCGATGGCTTGGACGGCAGACCTCCCTGTATCTCACAGGCAGGAAGGCTCTAAGTGTATTACACTTGCAGCCAATGCATTACAATAAAGAAGTATTGTAATGCATTGTAAAGGGGCTCAGACCCCCAAAAGTTGAAGTCCCAGAGTGGGACAAAAAACTAAGCAAAAAATGAAGTCATGAAAATAAAGTTTAACAAAAAAAATTTCAACGTTTCAAGTAAAAACAAAATGCAGCCTTTTTTTAAATAAAGTTTCAAAAAAATGTGTAAAAAAAAATAATATATTCAATATATGATAACCTGAGGTTGTCAGAGAATAATGGGAGTTGTAGTTTTGCAGAGTCACAGGTTGGGGAACACTGGTGGGCATCATATCTCTGACCATATCACACATTATTAAATAAAGCCTTATTGTAGGTGATCTCTGTGAAATATTTAGCAAAAAAAGGAAATTTACAGCTTCAGCATTGAGAACAATTGTATTTCAAAAGGAACAATTTTAAAACTATTCTCCTATAATAGGTCTGTAAACGACTGCAATTTGCAGTCCCAAGGTGCCGCTCGGTGATTTCTCTTAACATTTATGGCTTTCAGAGTTTAACGTGTTTAAGTCGGTTTACAATGAGATCCTGTGAGAAGGGAGCAGTTACTATATCATAGCAAACTATTACATCCAGACAGGCTCAGACTGGCCCACAGAGGTACAGGTGAATCCCCCTGTGGGCCCCTGAGCAATGTGGGCCCCTAGTCTCCACCCCCTGCACAAGTGGCACATAACACAGTAGACTTACTGCACTATATACATAGATAAAAAACGTGATGGATTATTAAAGAAATTCCCCAGTTTATTATTATAGACACGATCAGAGCTGAGATGACTTCTAGGTATAGTGGAAAGCTGTCAGTATCCTCTTTTACCAAGGACCTACCTTCTCAGAGTTGCTGCAGAGACCCCCATATTTAATCATCTGGTAGCATCTTGCTGCTGTGTGAGCAGGTAATATTTGAATGTATCCGTACGGTGGGCCCCCAAAATAAATTTTGGTGGGCCCTAGGCACCCCAGTCCAGGTGTGCCAGTGGCAGGGCTGAAAATGTATTTAAAGGGGATGTGTCATCAAGAAATTACCTATTATTTAACTCAAGTTTTTATTTTAAACACTTTTTTTTGAACAGTCATGACTTCCTGTCCTTTGAGAGCATCCACATGGGTCTTAGACACAATGGAGGGGACCTCATTGACTTCTATGGGTGAGGTTTCAAGGCAAGATGTGGGTGATCTGTGCAAAGGTTGGGAGGAAGTTCATAAGGTGATATCACCTGTTATGAAGAGTGGGTCCTGTGTTACCCATACAAAGGTGTTACGTGTTATTATACTACTTCCTATAATGATAATGAGATGGCTACTGAAAAGTTCCCTGTATAGAACAGGAAATGTTGACGTATTATTAAGCCTAGTGGTCAGTGTGAAAATTGTTGGATTATATACATAGTTACATGGAAAAAAAATAATAAAAAATTCAGAAAAAATGTGTTTAACATTAGTGTTGAGCGAGCATGCTTTGCCGAACTGCTATGCTTGGCACATGGCGGTACTTAGCCGAGTACCACATGCGCTCGAGCGCCATGCTCGAGTCTCCTCCCCGCACGTTTCTTGGCTGCTATGCAGCCAGGAAACGTGCAGGTAAGTACTGCCATCACTGTAATGCCGTAGCCTTGTTGGAACACGTGATTGGGTGCTATATAAAACCCGATGGAGCATATTTGGCTCATTATTAGTCAGGGAGATCTGCGCTAAGGAAGGGACAGATAGTGTAGGGAGTGTGATCGCAATCTATTTAGTTAAAAAAACATTTCAAAGACCCAAAAGTCCTTCTAAGGACTATTGTGTGTGTCGGCAGCAATATAATATAGCCATCAAATGTTCTTTTCCATACTTTTTCTATAGAAGGGTGTTTGCAGTGACTTGTGACAATACCTGTGCAATACCTTCTGTGTGTCAGGGCCAGAGATAGAAAAAATATAAGTGAAATCTATTTTCCTTTTTTCATACTTTTATGTACTTTTTCCATATACTGTGCTTGCTGTGAACTGTGACATCTGTGCCAGATCTTGTGTGTCAAGCGTGCATATAACATTTAATTTGAAGAAGGCGAGCATTAAGGAACGAGGAAGTGGCCTTGATGCTGATGGTTCACGCAGACGCATTGGCCCTGGGCGCGTTGAACTATGCCTGCTGCCAGAGCAGAAGAAAAACAATCATCCACGATCCCAGTTTGCACGGCGTCGCAGGACAAAACTCTTAAAGACAGACCAGTGCGAGCAGGTGGTCGGTTGGATTGCAGCAGATAATGCTTCCAGTCAGTTAAGCACCACCCTGTCTTCCACCAAGTCCAGTCTCAGTAGCCAAGAGTCTGGTCAACAGAATTCTTACCCTGATCTGCCTCTCTCCCACCATGGAGAGTCTGGCCAAACAAGTGATCCCACACTCGGATATTCCGAGGAGCTCTTTTCATTGTCATTCAATTGATTTGGCCCTCCCGCCAAGCACGCTTGAAGAGAGACATGATATCTTGTGCCCTGATTCCCGATGATGAGGTCACTGACCTAATCTGGGAAGGTGGAAAGCCGAGCGAGGACAGCAGTACAGAGGGGGAGGGATCTACAGCACCGCAACAGGCTGGAAGAGGCAGTGGGGTGGAAAAAGGGAGAAGGCGGGCCACACCACAGAGGGCCGCAACTGTTCCACGAAGCACCCCCTTGGGGAAATCTCCCTTACCAAGTAGTAGTTGTTCCGCAGTATGGCAAGTATGAAAGTGTGGACGACAAAAGAATAGTAGTTTAGAACCTGATCCACACCAAAATGAGCCAGGGTGTGAACACTAGCAACCTCACCACCACCAGCATGGCAATGGGGAAGGGGTATGAGGATATTTTTTAAGACTTGTGGGGAAAAGGGTGGAACATGGCCCTGATGAAGCTTGGAGCGGAACCCGGGTCGTGTAGGATCGTTGGGTTGTTTTATTACATTGCCTGTTGCCATTTTATGTTTGTGAGTATAATAAACCCAATTTTATACTGTTTTTTAAACATTGGAGTGGATATTTTATACAGCATTGTTGAAGAGAAGAGAAAGAAAAAGAAAGAAAATGAAGCCTCTGATTTTTTGTGTGATGTACCTGCATAACTAATAACTACGGATGAGCGAACTCGAACTGTATAGTTCGGGTTCGTACCGAATTTTGGGGTGTCCGTGACACGGACCCGAACCCGGACATTTTCGTAAAAGTCCGGGTTCGGGTTCGGTGTTCGTCGCTTTCTTGGCGCTTTTGTGACGCTTTCTTGGCGCTTTTTGAAAGGCTGCAAAGCAGCCAATCAACAAGCGTCATACTACTTGCCCCAAGAGGCCGTCACAGCCATGCCTACTATTGGCATGGCTGTGATTGGCCAGAGCACCATGTGACCCAGCCTCTATTTAAGCTGGAGTCACATAGCGCCGCCCGTCACTCTGCTCTGATTAGCGTAGGGAGAGGTTGCGGCTGCGACAGTAGGGCGAGATTAGGCAGATTAACTCCTCCAAAGGACTTGATTAATCGATCGATCTGTAGCTGTGCATCATTGAGCTGCTGAAATTCAAATGCTCACTGTTTTTAGGCTGTCCAGACCGTTTGTCAGTCACTTTTTTCTGGGGTGATCGGCGGCCATTTTGTGTCTTGTGCGGTGCTGCGACCAAGTGCATCCAAGCTGCGACCAAGTGCATTTAACCCTCAATGGTGTGGTTGTTTTTTGGCTAAAGCCTACATCAGGGTGAAGCTGTCACACCAAGTGCATTTAACCAGCAATAGTCTGTTAATTTTTTGGCCATATATTAAATCAGGGGCAAGCTGCGCCCGTCACCAAGTGCATTTAACCAGCAATAGTCTGTTCATTTTTTGGCCATATACTACATCAGGGGCAAGCTGCGCCCGTCACCAAGTGCATTTAACCCTCAGTAGTGTGGTTGGTCAAGCTGTCACACCAAGAGCATTTAACCAGCAATAGTCTGTTCATTTTTTGGCCATATACTACATCAGGGGCAAGCTGCGCCTGTCACCAAGTGCATTTAACCCTCAATGGTGTGGTTGTTTTTTGGCTAAAGCCTACATCAGGGTGAAGCTGTCACACCAAATGCTTTTAACCAGCAATAGTCTGTTCATTTTTTGGCCATATACTACATCAGGGGCAAGCTGCGCCCGTCACCAAGTGCATTTAACCCTCAGTAGTGTGGTTGGTCAAGCTGTCACACCAAGTGCATTTAACCAGCAATAGTGTGGTTATTTTTTGGCCATATCCCAGTCTAATTCTGTCACTAAATCCATACCGGTCACCCAGCGTCTAAATACTAGGCCTCAAATTTATATCCCGCTAAATCTGTCGTTACCGCTGTACTGTTGTGGCTGGGCAAGTTATATAGTGTCCGTCAAAGCACATTTTTTGTTCTGGGTTGAAATACAATTCCCAATTTAGCAATTTCATAATTTAGTGGTTTCTGCTATATCAGAGCTATTTGAAATCTATCCCTAAAAGGGTATATAATATTCAAGGTGCACATAGGGTCATTCAGAATAACTTCACACACACGCTACTGTGCATTTCCAAGTCTAATTCTGTCACTAAATCCATACCGGTCACCCAGCGCCTAAATACTAGGCCTCAAATTTATATCCCGCTACATCTGTCGTTACCGCTGTACTGTTGTGGCTGGGCAAGTTATTTAGTGTCCGTTAAAGCACATTTTTTGTTCTGGGTTGAAATACAATTCCCAATTTAGCAATTTCATAATTTAGTGGTTTCTGCTATATCAGAGCTATTTGAAATCTATCCCTAAAAGGGTATATAATATTCAAGGTGCACATAGGGTCATTCAGAATAACTTCACACACACGCTACTGTGCATTTCCAAGTCTAATTCTGTTAGTAAATCCATACCGGTCACCCAGCGCCTAAATACTAGGCCTCAAAGTTATATCCCGCTACATCTGTCGTTACCGCTGTACTGTTGTGGCTGGGCAAGTTATTTAGTGTCCGTCAAAGCACATTTTTTGTTCTGGGTTGAAATACAATTCCCAATTTAGCAATTTCATAATTTAGTGGTTTCTGCTATATCAGAGCTATTTGAAAGCTATCCCTAAAAGGGTATATAATATTCAAGGTGCACATAGGGTCATTCAGAATAACTTCACACACACGCTACTGTGCATTTCCAAGTCTAATTCTGTCAGTAAATCTATACCGGTCACCCAGCGCCTAAATAGTAGGCCTCAAATTTATATCCCGCTAAATCTGTCGTTAACGCTGTCCTGTTGTGGATGGGCAAGTTATTTAGTGTCCGCCAAAGCACATTTTTTGTTCTGGGTTGAAATACAATTCCCAATTTAGCAATTTCATAATTTAGTGGTTTCTGCTATATCAGAGCTATTTGAAATCTATCCCTAAAAGGGTATATAATATTCAAGGTGCACATAGGGTCATTCAGAATAACTTCACACACACGCTACTGTGCATTTCCAAGTCTAATTCTGTTAGTAAATCCATACCGGTCACCCAGCGCCTAAATACTAGGCCTCAAATTTATATCCCGCTACATCTGTCGTTACCGCTGTACTGTTGTGGCTGGGCAAATTATTTAGTGTCCGTCAAAGCACATTTTTTGTTCTGGGTTGAAATACAATTCCCAATTTAGCAATTTCATAATTTAGTGGTTTCTGCTATATCAGAGCTATTTGAAATCAATCCCTAAAAGGGGATATAATATTCAAGGTGCACATAGGGTCATTCAGAATAACTTCACACACACGCTACTGTGCATTTCCAAGTCTAATTCTGTCAGTAAATCCATACCGGTCACCCAGCGCCTAAATACTAGGCCTCAAATTTATATCCCGCTAAATCTGTCGTTACCGCTGTCCTGTTGTGGATGGGCAAGTTATTTAGTGTCCGCCAAAGCACATTTTTTGTTCTGGGTTGAAATACAATTCCCAATTTAGCAATTTCATAATTTAGTGGTTTCTACTATATCAGAGCTATTTGAAATCTATCCCTAAAAGGGTATATAATATTCAAGGTGCACATAGGGTCATTCAGAATAACTTCACACACACGCTACTGTGCATTTCCAAGTCTAATTCTGTCAGTAAATCCATACCGGTCACCCAGCGCCTAAATACTAGGCCTCAAATTTATATCCCGCTACATCTGTCGTTACCGCTGTACTGTTGTGGCTGGGCAAGTTATTTAGTGTCCGTCAAAGCACATTTTTTGTTCAGGGTTGAAATACAATTCCCAATTTAGCAATTTCATAATTTAGTGGTTTCTGCTATATCAGAGCTATTTGAAATCTATCCCTAAAAGGGTATATAATATTCAAGGTGCACATAGGGTCATTCAGAATAACTTCACACACACGCTACTGTGCATTTCCAAGTCTAATTCTGTCACTAAATCCATACCGGTCACCCAGCGCCTAAATAGTAGGCCTCAAATTTATATCCCGCTAAATCTGTCGTTACCGCTGTCCTGTTGTGGATGGGCAAGTTATTTAGTGTCCGCCAAAGCACATTTTTTGTTCTGGGTTGAAATACAATTCCCAATTTAGCAATTTCATAATTTAGGGGTTTCTGCTATATCAGAGCTATTTGAAATCTATCCCTAAAAGGGTATATAATATTCAAGGTGCACATAGGGTCATTCAGAATAACTTCACACACACGCTACTGTGCATTTCCAAGTCTAATTCTGTCACTAAATCCATACCGGTCACCCAGCGCCTAATACTAGGCCTCAAATTTATATCCCGCTACATCTGTCGTTACCGCTGTACTGTTGTGGCTGGGCAAGTTATTTAGTGTCCGTCAAAGCACATTTTTTGTTCTGGGTTGAAATACAATTCCCAATTTAGCAATTTCATAATTTAGCGGTTTCTGCTATATCAGAGCTATTTGAAATCTATCCCTAAAAGGGTATATAATATTCAAGGTGCACATAGGGTCATTCAGAATAACTTCACACACACGCTACTGTGCATTTCCAAGTCTAATTCTGTCAGTAAATCCATACCGGTCACCCAGAGCCTAAATACTAGGCCTCAAATTGATATCCCGCTAAATCTGTCGTTACCGCTGTCCTGTTGTGGATGGGCAAGTTATTTAGTGTCCGCCAAAGCACATTTTTTGTTCTGGGTTGAAATACAATTCCCAATTTAGCAATTTCATAATTTAGTGGTTTCTGCTATATCAGAGCTATTTGAAATCTATCCCTAAAAGGGTATATAATATTCAAGGTGCACATAGGGTCATTCAGAATAACTTCACACACACGCTACTGTGCATTTCCAAGTCTAATTCTGTTAGTAAATCCATACCGGTCACCCAGCGCCTAAATACTAGGCCTCAAATTTATATCCCGCTACATCTGTCGTTACCGCTGTACTGTTGTGGCTGGGCAAGTTATTTATTGTCCGTCAAAGCACATTTTTTGTTCTGGGTTGAAATACAATTCCCAATTTAGCAATTTCATAATTTAGTGGTTTCTGCTATATCAGAGCTATTTGAAATCTATCCCTAAAAGGGTATATAATATTCAAGGTGCACATAGGGTCATTCAGAATAACTTCACACACACGCTACTGTGCATTTCCAAGTCTAATTCTGTCACTAAATCCATACCGGTCACCCAGCGCCTAAATAGTAGGCCTCAAATTTATATCCCGCTAAATCTGTCGTTACCGCTGTCCTGTTGTGGATGGGCAAGTTATTTAGTGTCCGCCAAAGCACATTTTTTGTTCTGGGTTGAAATACAATTCCCAATTTAGCAATTTCATAATTTAGTGGTTTCTGCTATATCAGAGCTATTTGAAATCTATCCCTAAAAGGGTATATAATATTCAAGGTGCACATAGGGTCATTCAGAATAACTTCACACACACGCTACTGTGCATTTCCAAGTCTAATTCTGTTAGTAAATCCATACCGGTCACCCAGCGCCTAAATACTAGGCCTCAAATTTATATCCCGCTACATCTGTCGTTACCGCTGTACTGTTGTGGCTGGGCAAGTTATTTAGTGTCCGTCAAAGCACATTTTTTGTTCTGGGTTGAAATACAATTCCCAATTTAGCAATTTCATAATTTAGTGGTTTCTGCTATATCAGAGCTATTTGAAATCTATCCCTAAAAGGGTATATAATATTCAAGGTGCACATAGGGTCATTCAGAATAACTTCACACACACGCTACTGTGCATTTCCAAGTCTAATTCTGTTAGTAAATCCATACCGGTCACCCAGCGCCTAAATACTAGGCCTCAAAGTTATATCCCGCTACATCTGTCGTTACCGCTGTACTGTTGTGGCTGGGCAAGTTATTTAGTGTCCGTCAAAGCACATTTTTTGTTCTGGGTTGAAATACAATTCCCAATTTAGCAATTTCATAATTTAGTGGTTTCTGCTATATCAGAGCTATTTGAAATCTATCCCTAAAAGGGTATATAATATTCAAGGTGCACATAGGGTCATTCAGAATAACTTCACACACACGCTACTGTGCATTTCCAAGTCTAATTAGGTCACTAAATCCATACCGGTCGACCAGCGCCTAAATAGTAGGCCTCAAATTTATATCCCGCTAAATCTGTCGTTACCGCTGTCCTGTTTTGGATGGGCAAGTTATTTAGTGTCCGCCAAAGCACTTTTTTTGTTCTGGGTTGAAATACAATTCCCAATTTAGCAATTTCATAATTTAGTGGTTTTTGCTATATCAGAGCTATTTGAAATCTATCCCTAAAAGGGTATATAATATTCAAGGTGCACATAGGGTCATTCAGAATAACTTCACACACACGCTACTGTGCATTTCCAAGTCTAATTCTGTCACTAAATCCATACCGGTCACCCAGCGCCTAAATACTAGGCCTCAAATTTATATCCTGCTACATCTGTCGTTACCGCTGTACTGTTGTGGCTGGGCAAGTTATTTAGTGTCCGTCAAAGCACATTTTTTGTTCAGGGTTGAAATACAATTCCCAATTTAGCAATTTCATAATTTAGTGGTTTCTGCTATATCAGAGCTATTTGAAATCTATCCCTAAAAGGCTATATAATATTCAAGGTGCACATAGGGTCATTCAGAATAACTTCACACACACGCTACTGTGCATTTCCAAGTCTAATTCTGTCACTAAATCCATACCGGTCACCCAGCGCCTAAATACTAGGCCTCAAATTTATATCCCGCTAAATCTGTCGTTACCGCTGTCCTGTTGTGGATGGGCAAGTTATTTAGTGTCCGCCAAAGCACATTTTTTGTTCTGGGTTGAAATACAATTCCCAATTTAGCAATTTCATAATTTTGTGGTTTCTGTTATATCAGAGCTATTTGAAATCTATCCCTAAAAGGGTATATAATATTCAAGGTGCACATAGGGTCATTCAAAATAACTTCACACACACGCTACTGTGCATTTCCAAGTCTAATTCTGTCACTAAATCCATACCGGTCACCCAGCGCCTAAATACTAGGCCTCAAATTTATATCCCGCTGAAATTGAATACAATACATTGGGCCAAATAATATTTTTGTTGTTGTGGTGAACCATAACAATGAGGAAAACATCTAGTAAGGGATGCGGACGTGGACATGGTCGTGGTGGTGTTAGTGGACCCTCTGGTGCTGGGAGAGGACGTGGCTGTTCTGCCACATCCACACGTCCTAGTGTACCAACTACCTCAGGTCCCAGTAGCCGCCAGATTTTACAGCGATATATGGTGGGGCCCAATGCCGTTCTAAGGATGGTAAGGCCTGAGCAGGTACAGGCATTAGTCAATTGGGTGGCCGACAGTGGATCCAGCACGTTCACATTATCTCCCACCCAGTCTTCTGCAGAAAGCGCACAGATGGCGCCTGAAAACCAACCCCATCAGTCTGTCACATCACCCCCATGCATACCAGGGAAACTGTCTCAGCCTCAAGTTATGCAGCAGTCTCTTATGCTGTTTGAAGACTCCGCTGGCAGGGTTTCCCAAGGGCATCCACCTAGCCCTTCCCCAGCGGTGAAAGACATAGAATGCACTGACGCACAACCACTTATGTTTCCTGATGATGAGGACATGGGAATACCACCTCAGCATGTCTCTGATGATGACGAAACACAGGTGCCAACTGCTGCGTCTTTCTGCAGTGTGCAGACTGAACAGGAGGTCAGGGATCAAGACTGGGTGGAAGACGATGCAGGGGACGATGAGGTCCTAGACCACACATGGAATGAAGGTCGTGCCACTGACTTTCACAGTTCGGAGGAAGAGGCAGTGGTGAGACCGAGCCAACAGCGTAGCAAAAGAGGGAGCAGTGGGCAAAAGCAGAACACCCGCCGCCAAGAGACTCCGCCTGCTACTGACCGCCGCCATCTGGGACCGAGCACCCCAAAGGCAGCTTCAAGGAGTTCCCTGGCATGGCACTTCTTCAAACAATGTGCTGACGACAAGACCCGAGTGGTTTGCACGCTGTGCCAACAGAGCCTGAAGCGAGGCATTAACGTTCTGAACCTGAGCACAACCTGCATGACCAGGCACCTGCATGCAAAGCATGAACTGCAGTGGAGTAAAAACCTTAAAACCAAGGAAGTCACTCAGGCTCCCCCTGCTACCTCTTCTGCTGCTGCCGCCTCGGCCTCTTCCTCTGCCTCTGGAGGAACGTTGGCACCTGCCGCCCAGCAAACAGGGGAGGTACCACCAACACCACCACCACCTCCTTCACCAAGCGTCTCAACCATGTCACACGGCAGCGTTCAGCTCTACATCTCACAAACATTTGAGAGAAAGCGTAAATTCCCACCTAGCCACCCTCGATCCCTGGCCCTGAATGCCAGCATTTCTAAACTACTGGCCTATGAAATGCTGTCATTTAGGCTGGTGGACACAGACAGCTTCAAACAGCTCATGTCGCTTGCTGTCCCACCGTATGTTGTTCCCAGCCGCCACTACTTCTCCAAGAGAGCCGTGCCTTCCCTGCACAACCAAGTATCCGATAAAATCAAGTGTGCACTGCGCAACGCCATCTGTAGCAAGGTCCACCTAACCACAGATACGTGGACCAGTAAGCACGGCCAGGGACGCTATATCTCCCTAACTGCACACTGGGTAAATGTAGTGGCAGCTGGGCCCCAGGCGGAGAGCTGTTTAGCGCACGTCCTTCCGCCGCCAAGGATCGCAGGGCAACATTCTTTGCCTCCTGTTGCCACCTCCTCCTTCTCGGCTTCCTCCTCCTCTTCTTCCACCTGCTCATCCAGTCAGCCACACACCTTCACCACCAACTTCAGCACAGCCCGGGGTAAACGTCAGCAGGCCATTCTGAAACTCATATGTTTGGGGGACAGGCCCCACACCGCACAGGAGTTGTGGCGTGGTATAGAACAACAGACCGACGAGTGGTTGCTGCCGGTGAGCCTCAAGCCCGGCCCGGTGGTGTGTGATAATGGGGGCGAAATCTCGTTGCAGCTCTGGGACTAGCCAATTTGACGCACATCCCTTGCTTGGCGCATGTGCTGAATTTGGTGGTGCAGAAGTTCATTCACAACTACCCCGACATGTCAGAGCTGCTGCATAAAGTGCGGTTCGTCTGTTCGCGCTTCCGGCGTTCACATCCTGTTGCTGCTCGCCTGTCTGCGCTACAGCGTAACTTCGGCCTTCCCGCTCACCGCCTCATATGCGACGTGCCCACCAGGTGGAACTCCACCTTGCACATGCTGGACAGACTGTGCGAGCAGCAGCAGGCCATAGTGGAGTTTCAGCTCCAGCACGCACGGGTCAGTCGCACTACAGAACAGCACCACTTCACCACCAATGACTGGGCCTCCATGCGAGACCTGTGTGCCCTGTTGCGCTGTTTCGAGTACTCCACCAACATGGCCAGTGGCGATGATGCCGTTATCAGCGTTACAATACCACTTCTATGTCTCCTTGAGAAAACACTTAGGGCGATGATGGAAGAGGAGGTGGCCCAGGAGGAGGAGGAGGAGGAGGAGGAGGAAGAGGGGTCATTTTTAGCACTTTCAGGCCAGTCTCTTCGAAGTGACTCAGAGGGAGGTTTTTGGCAACAGCAGAGGCCAGGTACAAATGTGGCCAGCCAGGGCCCACTACTGGAGGACGAGGAGGACGAGGATGAGGAGGAGGTGGAGGAGGATGAGGATGAAGCATGGTCACAGCGGGGTGGCACCCAACGCAGCTCGGGTCCATCACTGGTGCGTGGCTGGGGGGAAAGGCAGGACAATGACGATACGCCTCCCACAGAGGACAGCTTGTCCTTACCCCTGGGCAGCCTGGCACACATGAGCGACTACATGCTGCAGTGCCTGCGCAACGACAGCAGAGTTGCCCACATTTTAACCTGTGCGGACTACTGGGTTGCCACCCTGCTGGATCCACGCTACAAAGACAATGTGCCCACCTTACTTCCTGCACTGGAGCGTGATAGGAAGATGCGCGAGTACAAGCGCACGTTGGTAGACGCGCTACTGAGAGCATTCCCAAATGTCACAGGGGAACAAGTGGAAGCCCAAGGCCAAGGCAGAGGAGGAGCAAGAGGTCGCCAAGGCAGCTGTGTCACGGCCAGCTCCTCTGAGGGCAGGGTTAGCATGGCAGAGATGTGGAAAACTTTTGTCAACACGCCACAGCTAACTGCACCACCACCTGATCCGCAACGTGTTAGCAGGAGGCAACATTTCACTAACATGGTGGAACAGTACGTGTGCACACCCCTCCACGTACTGACTGATGGTTCGGCCCCATTCAACTTCTGGGTCTCTAAATTGTCCACGTGGCCAGAGCTAGCCTTTTATGCCTTGGAGGTGCTGGCCTGCCCGGCAGCCAGCGTTTTGTCTGAACGTGTATTCAGCACGGCAGGGGGCGTCATTACAGACAAACGCAGCCGCCTGTCTACAGCCAATGTGGACAAGCTGACGTTCATAAAAATGAACCAGGCATGGATCCCACAGGACATGTCCGTCCCTTGTCCAGATTAGACATTAACTATCTCCCCTTAACCATATATTATTGGACTCCAGGGCACTTCCTCATTCAATCCTATTTTTATTTTCATTTTACCATTATATTGCGAGGCTACCCAAAGTTGAATGAACCTCTCCTCTGTCTCAGTGCCGGGGCCTAAATATATGCCAATGGACTGTTCCAATGTTGGGTGACGTGAAGCCTGATTCTCTGCTATGACATGCAGACTAATTCTCTGCTGACATGAATACAGATTCTCTGTTACGGGACCTCTCTCCTCTGCCTGGGTGCTGGGCCTAAATATCTGACAATGGACTGTTGCAGTGGTGGCTGACGTGAAGCCTGATTTTCTGCTATGACATGCAGACTGATTCTCTGCTGACATGAAGCCAGATCCTCTGTTATGGGACCTCTCTCCTCTGTCTGGGTGCCGGGGCCTAAATATATGCCAATGGACTGTTGCAGTGGTGGCTGACGTGAAGCCTCATTCTCTGCTATGACATGCAGACTAATTCTCTGCTGACATGAAGCCAGATTGTCTGTTACGGGACCTCTCTCCTCTGCCTGGGTGCTGGGCCTAAATTTATGAAAATGGACTCTTACAGTGGTGGGTGACGTGAAGCCTGATTCTCTGCTATGACATGAAGACTGATTCTCTGCTATGACATGAAGACTGATTCTCTGCTGACATGAAGCCAGATTGTCTGTTACGGGACCTCTCTCCTCTGCCTGGGTGCTGGGCCTAAATTTATGAAAATGGACTCTTACAGTGGTGGGTGACGTGAAGCCTGATTCTCTGCTATGACATGAAGACTGATTCTCTGCTATGACATGAAGACTGATTCTCTGCTGACATGAAGCCAGATTGTCTGTTACGGGACCTCTCTCCTCTGCCTGGGTGCTGGGCCTAAATTTATGAAAATGGACTCTTACAGTGGTGGGTGACGTGAAGCCTGATTCTCTGCTATGACATGAAGACTGATTCTCTGCTATGACATGAAGACTGATTCTCTGCTGACATGAAGCCAGATTGTCTGTTACGGGACCTTTCTCTTCTGCCTGGGTGCTGGGCCTAAATATCTGACAATGGACTGTTGCATTGGTGGCTGACGTGAAGCCTGATTCTCTGCTATGACATGCAGACTAATTCTCTGCTGACATGAAGCCAGATTGTCTGTTACGGGACCTCTCTCCTCTGCCAGGGTGCTGGGCCTAAATTTATGAAAATGGACTGTTGCAGTGGTGGGTGACGTGAAGCCTGATTCTCTGCTATGACATGAAGACTGATTCTCTGCTGACATGAAGCCAGATTGTCTGTTACGGGACCTCTCTCCTCTGCCTGGGTGTTGGGCCTAAATTTATGAAAATGGATTGTTGCAGTGGTGGGTGACGTGAAGCCTGATTCTCTGCTATGATATGATGACTGATTCTCTGCTGACATGAAGCCAGATCCTCTGTTACTGGACCTCTCTCCTCTGCCTGGGTGCTGGGCCTAAATATCTGACAATGGACTGTTGCATTGGTGGCTGACGTGAAGCCTGATTCTCTGCTATGACATGCAGACTAATTCTCTGCTGACATGAAGCCAGATTGTCTGTTACGGGACCTCTCTCCTCTGCCAGGGTGCTGGGCCTAAATTTATGAAAATGGACTGTTGCAGTGGTGGGTGATGTGAAGCCTGATTCTCTGCTATGACATGAAGACTGATTCTCTGCTGACATGAAGCCAGATTGTCTGTTACGGGACCTCTCTCCTCTGCCTGGGTGTTGGGCCTAAATTTATGAAAATGGACTGTTGCAGTGGTGGGCGACGTGAAGCCTGATTCTCTGCTATGATATGATGACTGATTCTCTGCTGACATGAAGCCAGATCCTCTGTTACTGGACCTCTCTCCTCTGCCTGGGTGCTGGGCCTAAATATCTGACAATGGACTGTTGCATTGGTGGCTGACGTGAAGCCTGATTCTCTGCTATGACATGCAGACTAATTCTCTGCTGACATGAAGCCAGATTGTCTGTTACGGGACCTCTCTCCTCTGCCTGGGTGCTGGGCCTAAATTTATGAAAATGGCCTGTTGCAGTGGTGGGTGACGTGAAGCCTGATTCTCTGCTTTGACATGAAGACTGATTCTCTGCTGACATGAAGCCAGATTGTCTGTTACGGGACCTCTCTCCTCTGCCTGGGTGCCGGGGCCTAAATATCTGAGAATGGACTGTTCCAGTGGTGGGTGACGGGAAGCCAGATTCTCTGCTATGGGACCTCTCTCCAATTGATTTTGGTTAATTTTTATTTATTTAATTTTTATTTTAATTCATTTCCCTATCCACATTTGTTTGCAGGGGATTTACCTACATTACCTTCCTGGGCTGTTTTACAGCCGTTTTAGTGCCGAAAAGTTCGGGTCCCCATTGACTTCAATGGGGTTCGGGTTCGGGACGAAGTTCGGATCGGGTTCGGATCCCGAACCCGAACATTTTCGGGAAGTTCGGCTGAACTTCTCGAACCCGAACATCCAGGTGTTCGCTCAACTCTACTAATAACGCTTAGTACAACCATATAAGTGGTATTAGTAGTAGAATACAGTGCTTCACTATCAGCGTATTTTCTGATATCCCACAGGAACATTGATTGACTGAACTGTGAATTGTGCCCACTTCACTCTTGGGAATCGCTGCCGTAAATCCTGATAACAACGGACTGGAATCTTAAAGTTTTGTTTCTACTTTAAATGTGTTGTTTAATGTACTCAATACACTGTATTCCCATACACCACAAAAAAGGGTATATGGTTAAATCTTCCTTTTCTCCTCCTCTTCCATCATATCAACATGCTTATTCGTCACATATAATGCACTCACATATAATTTTGTACAGGGTCAGCTCAACTGCAGGCCCTCCCATATAATTTTTTAGAGGGTCAGCTCACTTACAGGCCCTCGCATATAATGTTTTACAGGATCAGCTCACCTGCAGGCCCTCGCATATGATTTTCTACAGGGTCAGCTCACCTGTAGGCCCTCACATATAATGTTTTACAGGGTCAGCTCACCTACAGGCCCTCGCATTTAATGTTTTACAGGGTCAGCTCACCTGCAGGCCCTCGCATATAATGTTTTACAGGGTCAGCTCACCTGCAGGCCCTCGCATATAATGTTTTATAGGGTCAGCTCAACTGCAGGCCCTCACATATAATTTTTTATAGGGTCAGCTCACCTGCAGGCCCTCACCTACAATCTTTTACAGGGTCATCTCACCTGCATGCCCTTGTATATAATGTTTTATATGGTCAGCTCACCTGCAGGACCTCACCTACAATCTTTTACAGGGTCAGCTCACCTCCAGGCCCTCACCTACAATCTTTTACAGGGTCAGGTCACCTTCTGATTGCGACAGTGAAGTCTTGCCTTTTGGTACTCTGGCACATATGGCTGACTTCATGTTAGGCTGCCTTTCCCACGACCCGTGCATTATACGCATTCTAGACAACACGGATTACTGGTTGTTCACCCTTCTTGACCCCCGCTACAAAGAGAACTTCACATATCTGATTGATCTGGTGGAGAGGACAAGCAAAACAGTGCTATACCAGAAGGTCTTTGTTGAAAAATTGCTCGGAAGTTGATGGATCGTCGCCATCACGGGGACGTGCGATCACCTAGCAGTTATCTAGAGTCAACAAAGCTGCAGCAGGCCCTCACCTACAAGTCCAGTCTCAGTAGCCAAGAGTCTGGTCAACACAATCCTCACCATGACGGCACATTGGGTGAACGTTGTGGAGGCCGGGAGCAAGTCGGCTGCTGGCACCAGAATTGCCCTCCAATAGATCCTCGTTAACAGAAAGTGTACTCGTTCCAATAATATGGCCTCTTGTTATTTATCGTCACTACCTCCCCGAGTCGCACACCTGCTGTCTTCCTTGTACGCTTGTGCTTTAATAACTTGACCCACCCACTTTTGGTGGTTCACAATTAGGAAAAAAAAGGGGCAAGGCAACAACAACCAATCAGATTTCAGCCATTGACGTCCCATTTCTCAGGCTCCCTCTCGAGCATCTAAACCTGATTCCCCATTATCGTAATCACCATGGTGGGCGCAGAAAAGAACATCGAAAGTTCATCTCCGTCATGGGGACATGCAACCGCCAAGAGCTTATCTAGAGTCACCAATGCGGCAGCAGGCCCTCACCCATAATGTTTTAGATGGTCAGATCAGCAGGCCCTTGTGCCAAATGTTTTTGAGGGTCACCAGCAGACCATCAATCATAAGTTTTCAAGGGTGTGTAAGATGCCCTCCTTTATGTGTAACAAAGGGTGTTTTGGAGTGTCGGTTCCTTGTAATGTTTGGCAGCCCTTTCACTTAGTGCATAGGCTTTATGAGTGTAGGAGTCCTACTACTTGAACTATTGTACCACAATGGGAATGAGGCCCTCCATTATGTGATATACAGGTTGCATCGGAGTGCCTCTTCCTTGTAATTTTTGGCAACACTTGCACTTTATATACAAGTAAATATACAGGAAAGAATGTTTCTTAACAGTTTTTCCTCTAAAATTGTTTTTGTTTTATGCGTATTATTGTTAGTCTGTAAAAGTGGCGTACTACTCAGACAACATGGTTCCCAGCAGCGACCGGGAGTCCAAGATGCATCCAGGCATCCTCCCCTTGCTGTTTCTGAACCATTTCGGTGGTGTTTTTATCAATTTCTGACCTTTTCCTATTAACCAGACACCCTTCCATCTTCAGAGCAGGGGGTGCCTAGTTTAATGCTTGGGTTTTCCCATTGACTTCCATCCTGATGTGTTCAGCCAGGGCACCCGAGGACTTTGGTGCTCGGTCAACTCTATTTAACAAAAAAAATAAGATTAAAAATCTGGTAATTTTCTCATGACACATTCCCTTTATAGGGGCTATTCACAGGATAGGTGAAACATCGGATCACTTGGGACTCCCTCCCCCCGCCCCGTGGCGAAATAGCATGCATGTTGGTTCTTCACACCATTTACTTCTATTGGATTGTGAGAAAACTGTCTGTCAGTAACCGTCATATGTGGTTATATCTTAAAGGGGTTGTTCAGTAGATGAAATTCCCAGTGATCATCTGATGCAACCAGGAGAATACGCAGGGCAAATTTAGTATTACAAGAATGAGATACCACGCAATACATGAGACGCACCAGGCTGCAGATAGTTTTTCCAGTGGTTCTCTATTGTGGGGTTCTCGAGCCAGGATTCTCCTCTGTAATATGCATATGTCCTATTATGCAAAATGGAAAGGTAGTTGTTCTAGAGGTAGACCACAGCAGTGCTATGTGGGGAGCTGGACTGTTCTCACTGCTTCCCTTCACATGTTGAGTCCTAAAGGCTAAAATATGTATATAGAGTATATGGACATGAAACAAAGAGGTCCATCCTCTGGTGCTCCGGTATAATTCAAAGTAAAGACACAGAAGCTACCATTCTTGAAGATTTGTCCCACTAATGTCATTGGGTGCCATGTAATACTGCTACTAGGAAGGCTTTTTTCTCATAAGAGGTTGTCTTGACGAGGGTTGTACTGGCTCATCAGAGAACCTGGGGAGTCCTCGTGTGGGCCCAAACTGTGACAAAATAATGGGCCCCAAAGATCCAGCAGAAGACATTACCATTTGTAGCAAATCACTTTTAACTGGAGTATATTTCTTATGAGATGTTACCAGAAGAATTGCAACAGATTTGTCGACAGAACTTTGTTTTCCGTCCAGCATAACGGAAACCAGATGGATCCTTTATGCTTGCCCATATACTTCTTTTATGAAGGATCAAAACAGAGTGCCTCTAAAGGCTTCCGTTTTGATTTCCGTCTTATGGATTCCGTTATTTTCCATTATAACCATGTTATAACGGAAAGCCAAAACGGAATACATAACGGTAATGTGAACAAGCCCTAACTGATGGAAATCACTGACCAAACACTGATGTGTGAACGAGGCCTTACTTGTGTCAGATCAGACAGTTTCTCCATAATCAGATCAATATTGTCTATATAGAGTATAAAGCGTACTAAACATTACAACTTAAAGTATCCATAAATGTTTCCCTCTGCCCATTAAAAATATTAAAAGCCACATTTAGGAATATGTTTGTATAAGTGAAGAATATATATCTCCTGCTGGAGCAATTTATATTTTAGTTGCATCTGAAAATTCATGCATAACTGGCAATGGTACCAGGGAGAGGGATAACGGCGCTCGCTACATATTGACATGCCATCTATTTCTTCCAAATGTCTTTATTGTGCCTACAATTATGGATGTTGATGTTTGTTTCCTAATGTTTGGGAAAACATTTCTTTACATTTGCAATGTTCGGCGTCTGGCGCGCCATCTATTTGTTTGTATTGTAATGTTTCATAAAATAAAGGAGAAACCTGATTGATATGGAAATATAGATACTGCTCCATGTGCATAATTTCTTATATTTTATATTGATTTCCAAGCCTAGGTACGTCTACTGAAATGGACGGAAAGTTTAACAGAGCAGCCAAAAGGAACACTCGTTGGCCTGTTTAAAAGGCCTGTAGATCAGCCGTCCAACAAGCAGATGCTCATTTATGCCGGCATAAATATGATCTTTTCACAGCAGCACATCACTGCCAACCGTATGCAGACTGTATGGGGGATGAACAATCGTAGTAATGATCATGTGTCTCCCATTCAGTTTGCACATGGGCAAGATATGTGTGGTTAGTGATGTATATATAGACAATCAGAGTGTATTGCCTTTTGCATCATTTCTTTGCTATGACATCACTGATATATTTCTGTGCATCACCATGCGTATTATCATACTATTGTGATACCAGTGTTGCTATACAGTGACATCATTATGCCAGTGATATAATTTCGCAGTGTGTGTTATCGTTATCACCCCAGTGTGACTTCACTGTGTGCATTAAATGAATGAATGAATTAATAACTTGTATAGCGCTACAATTGCGAACTGAATCGCCTTAAGGCGCTTTTGCAGCCATTGTCTGCCTGTGCCTTCAGAAGAGGTGGGTCTTGTGCTTCTTCCTGAAGGCCAGATGGTTTTCTTCTGAGCGGATCTTCGCGGGTAGAGTGTTCCATAGCCGGGGTCCTTCGACTGCGAACCTTTTATGCACGTTATCCATGTGCATAAAAAAAAAAACATAGTCACAATCTTCTCATATTCATGCTGCCAAAGGTGACGATGGTGTAGGGCCTCAATTAAAGATGTGCTATAGGGCCCCATAAGAACTTGTTACACCCCTGGAATGGTGGTCATTCAAAGCTGTGCTCTGAAGGAGCCTATGAGAAGGAGTTTGCATTGCTTCATTATAAAACAGACTGTAAAGTATAAGCTTATCCAAAAAAAGGCACAAAAGAACCAGAGGGTTAATATTGTTGACAGGAATGTAAAAAATAAATGGTGAGAGGAATCTGTATGCCAGGCCGGCAATACATTTAAATCGAATGCCCTGCAAGAGCTTAAGGACCTGTGACTTCACAGTCCATGTGTTTAGTTCTAAATGCAGTAGCTGAAAAGGACCTGCAATGATATCACCATCATGTGACCAGGAGAGGAGGGCTCAGCAGTGAAGAGAAGTCCTGGGAAGAAGCTAAGGTGATGTCTGCTACATGAGGAGAGGCAAGTTAAGGGGTAGATTGGCTGAGTGGCTGAGCAATGTCGGGAGTTGTAGTTATTTAACTGGGACTGTATGTTAGGGAGGGCTGAAGGGAGGTATGTTATTTACATGGAAATGCATGTTGGAGGTGGCTCAGGATGGGTGATGTTATTTATATGGGACTGTATGTTGAGTGTGTGTGGGAGAGGGAGTGATGTCATTTACATGAGACTGAATATTGAGGGGGTGATGCTATTTACATGGGATTGTATGTTGAAGGAGGCTGGGGAGGGGGTGATGTTCTTTACATGGGACTGTATGTTGAAGGCTGTTGGGGAGGGGGTGATGTTATTTACGTTGGACTGTATATTGGAGGGGGCAGGAGAGATGGTGTGATGTTATTTATATGGGACTGTATTTTAGAGGGGGCTGTAGATAGAGAGGGATGTTATTTACATGGGACTGTATATTAGAGGGGGCTGGAGAGATGGTGTGATAGTATTTACATGGGATTATATGGCTGAGGGAGGGAAATAATGTTATTTACATGGGACTGTATGGTGGAGGGGCTGAGGAATTATAATTTCGGAGGACACTAAATGGAGGAATATAACTACAGGGGGCACTGCAGAGGACATTATAAATACCGGGGGAGCTTCAGGGCGAGCATTATAACAGTAGAGGGCAATATAAATACTGGGGTACTTCCGGGTGAGCATTAAAACAGTAGGGAGCATTATAAATACTGGGACATTTTAAATCCAGGGGATATTAGGCGTTCCTTTTACTACTGGGGGCTCTACTGGAGGGTCTTACAGATCCACATTATTTCTACTAAGAGCACTATGGGTACCTTATTACTACTGAGGGGTCTATAGAGAACTTTATTACCACTGGGGGAACAATAGGGGGGATATATTTCTACTGGGGGCATTATTAATACTTGAGGGCTGTTGTACTAATGGAGGCACTCTTCGGGAGCACTATCACTTTTCGGGGCACTCTAGGGGGCAGTATTATTAATGAAGGCATTCTAGAAGGAAATTACTATTGGTGGGACTACAAAGAGCACTATTACTATGGGGAAGATTATCTGTATGACACTAATTTTTCTTCAGGATAGTATTTGGGGTACAGAAAAGTGAGGAAGCTAAGATGTCTGTGTGTTACACTCTGCAGAGACGAGGCGGCTGACAGAAGATCTACATCAGAGGAGACTTCACCTGGGAGGCACTGGATGTGAGAGGTACGTGCTGCTGTATAGCAAGTACAGTAAAATGTCTTTAGTGCTACAGCACACAGAAATATATAGACATCCTATTTTAAATGGAGCTATAAAGTTAACTCGTTCCCTGCCACCTTACAAATATGTGCATCGGCGGTTGTGACTTTAAAAATTGCAGTGGCTCGCAAGTGCAGCGAGCACCATAACTGCCGGGATCTGCTATATCAGTGGTGCTCAACCATTTTTCGTCTCAGGGCCTCACTAGACATGGTATACATTTTGCTGGCCAGAACCAGGTAGATTTGCCAGAAAGAAATGCAAACACTGTGAGGGACCACATATGAGCATTACTATTGTAAAGGGGCAAATATCTGGGCATTTTTTCTGTGAAGGGAGCACATCTGGGCATTACCCCTGTGAAGGGGGCACATCTGGGCATTACCCCTGTGAAGGGGTCACACCTGGGCATTACCACTGTAAAGGGGTCACATCTGGACATTACCACTGTAAAGGGGGCACATCTGAGCTTTACCCCTGTGAAGGGGGCACATCTGGGCATTACCCCTGTAAAGGGGTCACACCTGGGCATTACCACTGTAAAGGGGTCACATCTGGGCATTACCACTGTAATGGGGGCACATCTGAGCATTAACCCTGTGAAGGGGGCACATCTGAGCATTACCCCTGTGAAGGGGGCACATCTGGGCATTACCCCTGTGAAGGGGGCACATCTGGGCATTATTCCTGTAAAGGGGTCACACCTGGGCATTACCACTGTAAAGGGGTCACATCTGGGCATTACCACTGTAAAGGGGGCACATCTGAGCATTAGCACTGTAAAGGGGGCACATCTAGGCATTACCACTGTTAAGGGGCACATTTGGGCATTACCACTGTGAAGGGGGCACATCTGGGCATTACCACTAATGTGGGAACATCTAAGCATTACCACTGTGAAGGGGGCACATGTGAGCATTAGCACTGTGAAGGGGGCACATTTGGGCATTACCACTGGAAGGGGCACATCTGGGCATTACCATTGTGAAAGGGGGCACATCTGGGCATTACCACTGTGAAAGGGGGTACATCTGGGTATTATCACTGTGAAGGGAAAACTTCTGGGCATTTTGCAGTAGTAATGCCCTCTGTGCCCCTTCACAGTAGTAATGTCCTCTGTGCCCCCTTCACAGTAATAATGCCCATTATGCCCCCTCCATAGTAATAATGCCCATTGTGCTCCCTTAATAGTAATAATGCCCTCTGTGTCCCTTTGTACTAGTAATGCCCTCTGTGCCCCCTTTACAGTAATATGTCCTGACACACACATACCACAGTGGGTGTTTTTTTCTTTTTTTTACTGAAGCAGCAGCAGGCTCAGCTTGGCTGCAGTGTACACTACAAGGCACACAGAGGTTTTCAGGAGGACTAGGGAGGAGCACTGTATCGAGCGAGCGGCTGCAAAGATGGAACGTTTTTTCCTACCTGGAGGAGGGTGAGCTGCGGCTGGCGGCGAGCAGAGAAGTGAGTGAGATAGGTGCGCGCACACTCCCTGACTCAGAGCACACACGCTACTTCATAGGCTGGTCCCCCTGCTGCGGCCCTGCCCACGTGACCTCCCCTCCTCTGTCTGTCACTGCTGGCTGCTCACACATAGCTCATTGCCTGATTCTGACGGCACTGCATGGGCCGCATGACACAGCTTTGCGGGACGGATTTGGCCTGCGGGCCGTAGGTTGGGCATCACTGTGCTATATTAAGCAGCAGACACACAGGGCTAATGTTTGCTATTGACATTAACGTCTATAGCACACATTTAACTTTCAGATGCTGTGGTGAAATGTGACCACGATACCTGTGAGTCTAAAAACAGGAAGTGAGCGCTCGCGGACGTGCATCGGCACCCTCTAGCAAGGATCGGGGGAGTCAGATGGTATGTGCGGCAGCCTCTGTTCTCCTGAGTGATATGAGGCTGCCGCACATTAATTCCAGTGTAATTATTACAGACTCCAATGCTAATGCATCGGAGTCTATGAGAGAAGCATCTAGTTCCCCCTAGGGGGACTATTAAAAAGTGTGAAAAAAAGTTTTTAAAATGTAAAAAAAATTAAACTATTAAAATTCAAAATCACCCTCCTTCCCTAAAATTAAAATAAAAAAACATAAACAATTAAAAATAAACAACATGGGTAGAGATGGGCAAAAAAACAAAAATGAACTAATGAAAAATTGCCTGGTCCTCCTACATAGCAGGGCAATGTGTCATATTCAGTGTTCCCTTTAAGCTGCACAGCTTCTATAGTGCCCCTGATTAGGGCCTCTGTAGGCCCGCTTACCCTATGCAGCCACATCCTGTACTTTATCAAACTGGCTGTTCTGAATTGGAGGGCAGCTATTTCCCAGAAATGCAGAGTGTGCTGAGGCTTAGCTCTGTGTCCCTGTGTGTGTGTGTCTGTCCCTGTGTGTGTGTCTGTCCCTGTGTGTGTGTGTGTGTGTGTGTGTCCCTATTGTGTCTGCCCCTGTGTGTATTTGACTGTCCCTGTGTGTATTTGACCATCTGTGTGTGTGTCCCTGTGCCTGTGTGTGTTTGTCCATCCCTGTGTGTGTCCCTGTGTGTTTCTGTCCCTGTGTGTATTTGACCATCCCTGAGTGTGTGTCTGTCCCTGTGGGTGTCTGTCTTTGTGTGTGTGTGTGTGTGTTCATGTGTGTGTATCTGTCCCTGTGTGTGTGTCACCATAATCATGCCCATAGTGTTCCTAAGTCTTGACGTAGCTGCATCAGGACATTCTGTGCGGGGCAAGAAGAAGAATGAAGAGGAGGCAGTGCTGCCAGCATGGAGTCCCGTGGGAGAGGTACAGGGAGGCACACTAAGGACGTAGGTAACACTACCACATGATCTACACTAGTGTTATCTCTGGTTTTACATAGGTCTGCAGATAACACTACCACATGGTCTACACTAATGTTATTCTTGGATTTAAATAGGACGACAGGTAACACTACCACATTATCAGCACTAGTGTAATCTGTGGTTTTACATAGGACTGCAGGTAACACTACTACATTTTCTATACTCAGATAGCCATCACTGTGTTATCTGTGCTGTTACATAGGACTGACTGCAGGTGTCATCAACAACATTATCTGTACCTGTACCACCCCAGATCTGGCAGGACCGTCTCAGAGTTCGGTGGCTATCCTGCCTTCCTAGGAAGGCTGTGGCATGTCTTGCTCTTATCTGTCTCTGCAATTTTAGAATGCAGAGACAGTTGAGTGCAGTGGTGCCGTCATGTGTTCTAGTCCCCAGGGGAACTGAAAAATTGGAAGGGGGTAAACACTCTCGTAATGAAGTATTTAAGAAAATTGCAGGGGTCTATCTTCCCTACCCATTGTCCCTGCTCTCCATTACCTCCTACTGACTGACTTTTTTTTTTCTGTTCCAGTCTGCAATCGGAAGAACAACTCTGAAGCACAGACTGTGGCTGCTCTTGCAAGTAAAACATTCATGAGTTTTTATACGTTTTATTATTTGATCAGAGATGTGCTCTTGAATTACATTTTGAATGAATAATTGCTTGCAAATATTACCAGAATATCAGATTGTATCCATTAGCACCATTTGCTTTACATGGAACGGCATTAAAGTGTTCCTAAAGTTTGATATCTGTTAGTTTTTCACATGTGTTACATTTCCTTGTAGAACATCTCTGCTTAACATAAAATGCATTTATAATTCATAAACGATTCTAATTAAAGGACACATTTTATAGACTTGGCCTCTTTCACCATAAAAAATAAATGATTGCATTTTAATAGCCTTCCGTTTTGAATATAGTGAAAGCTTCAGAGTGACTTTTAATGTATTACGCTGTGTAACCATTTAGATTTTCAGCTTTTAACATATTTGCTGAGAGATTGTTGCATAATCAGTAATTACATGACATTTGCTACTCATTAATAGTAATAAATAATACATTTAATGTATTTGACAAGGCCCTTTGACGCCATATTTAGGAAGGTATTTAAGCCTTCCAGAATGTACTAATATTAGTACCGCATCTTGCTCTTACAATAATTTATTGTGCGATATTGGCCATATTTAGGCACAGAAGTTATACAATAGCATTAGATTCTAAAGCCTGGATGCCACATAAGAAAACGCTGGCATTATAAATGACACATAAGGTAAAGGCCATGATAGAGACTTGGCTTCTGTTTCTACAGTGTAATTCCCGTTAGACCTACAGTACTATGCAAGAGAAAAATGCTATAAATTAACAATGCTTTCACATATAGAAGTGTTGATTGTTATTTTCATTCATTAACAACATGCAAAGTGAATGAAGAAAAGAGAAATCTACATAAATCCAATCAATGTTTGGTGTGACTACCCTTGCCCTCAAAATCGCATCACTTCTAGGTACACCCGCACACAGTTTCCAAAGGAACTCGGTAGGTAGGTTGTTCCTAACAGCTTGGAGTACTAACCACAGATCTATGGCTGTAGGCTTGCTTAAATCCTTCTTTCTCTTCATATAATCTTAGACAGACTCTATGTTGAGATCAGGGCTCTCCGAGGACCATGTCATAACTTAATAAACTACAATTATATTTTTGAAAGCATTCTTACTTTGTAGCAATGTTTCCACATCTGACTAAAACTTGTGCACAGTATTAAACATCATAGAGTGCATTATTAAATAATGCTGAGTCAAAATCATGGCATTTTATAGCAGTCAGTTAAAAAGATTGCAAATCCTAAGACGAGGGATTGTATTCTTAGGTTCTAGTATGTATGTGGGCTGTTATGTGTGCGTTACTACTTTAGTGTCAGAGTGGCATCCATTTCTGTACCAAGTAGAGACAAACAACATTTCGAAAGATTTGATTTGGTGGCTTCGCCAAAGTTTGACAAGAAATTCAATTTGTAACAAATGTATTTGTCACAAATTGGTATGTTAAGACCTCAACCTATCAGTCAATGGGACCGTTTTTAAACAGAAGTGTACACGTCTAACTGCCATTAAAAAAAAATTATACGGTAGTGTAATATGGCCTTTTGGGTTTAAAAAAAAAAATCATTCACCTCATCCACTTATCAGAAATTATGTCAACACGTGATCACGCTGGGAGCGCACAGTGATGTCATCATGCTCAGAACAGGTCCTTCGGCAGGTCTTTTTCAATCAAGAAAGGAGCAAGTGGATGAGTTTTTTTTTCTTGTTTTTTTTAAGACAACTCCAGCCGCCATTTTAGGAAAAATGCTTCATTACAACTTGCTTCATTGCAACTTTTCCCCCTGCACCTTACCAAAGGATCATGCTTATGCCACCAATATACTCACCAGCATGGATATATATATATATATATATATATATATATATATCCTCTTCAAACTTCTAAATATACTGCCTTCAGCTGCTGACCCTATGAACTAGTGTTCTGTACTTCAAGTTCTTAGGAATGCCGGGTTTTAATGAGGCAAGTTCTTTTGTCGCTCCTTTTGATATAAGGTAAGCTGGATTTAACTCCACAATGGATTTATATATGTTTTTAAGGGAATGTAAATTGCTGTTTCCAAGATACAGTAACCACTTAACTATAAATAGCTGCATCACTGTGGAAACAATACCAGCCTCATGCCAATTGCATCATTCTTGCCATTTGACAGAATTCACTAACTCTCACACAATATTTAGGAACTTCGCATTCTTTAACTTATTTTGTTTCTTTCACACTGGAACTGGTAGAGCACATAAAGGTGTCATTCTTGGTCAATTATTTATCACAATAATGAACTTTGGTTGGATTTGTTGGATTGGTTGGATCATGAGCTCTATTCCTGCATAGAATTGTTTCCCAAAATGCCAACACTTTAAGTGGAGGGACTTTCCACCTAAACCCATGATATGAAATGCCTATTTGATGTCTTGGTTATCAACATTGATGAATACCTCCTCTATCCAGGAGTATGAGGACTCTGGGGCACATTTATTAAGATCAGAATTTTAGACGCCGATCTTAATAAAGCCCTAAGCCGGTGGTGGATCCGCAGCAGTTATAAAGAGGTGCAGGCCAGTTCTACTGTAAATGTAAAACAGTGTCTGATCTGTCTTACATTAAGACCTTTTTCTATGCCTAAAACAGGCAAAGAAAATGGTAAAAGAGACGGGCCTGCCGGCCTGTCCCCTTTCCCACCCATATCACACCCACGATTTTAGACCTGGCATGAGCGAGGAGAAGTCACACAAATCTGCACCTGAAATATGCGTAATTTAGGCATATTTCAGATTGATAAATGACCGCCTATGATTCTACACCTACATTGAGGAACAGAAGTATTTGAACACTGTGCAATTTTGAAAGTTGTCCCACTTAGAAATCATGAAGGGGTCTGAAATTCACATTGCAGGTGCATTCCCACTCTGAGAGACAGAATGTAAAAAAAAAAATCTGGAAATCACATTGTATGATTTTATTTCTCTTGCACTGCTGAACATAAGTATTTGAACATCTGAGAAACAGCAAGAATTCTGGCTCTCAAAGTCCTGTTACTGTGCCTTTAGAATATTGTGCAAAAGTCCATTTATTTCAGTAATGCAAATTAAAAGGGATTGCATTAATGCAGCTTAAAATTCGAATTTGTGAAAAGGTTCAATATTCTAGGCTCAAAGTGTCACACTCTAGTCAGCTAATTAATCCATACCCCCTGAGCAAAGGGGACCTCAAAATTTAGATTTTGGGGTTTCATAAGCTGTAAGCCATAATCATCCAAATTATAATAAATAAAGGCTTGAAATATCTCGATATCTCGCTTTACATGTAATGAGTCTATCACATATGTTAGTTTCACCTTTTAAGTTGCATTACTAAAATAAATGAACTTTGCACAATATTCAAATTTTTCAAGTTTCACCTATATAGTATTCTTCTTACTAACATATCTCGAAAAGCCAAGACATCCTTAATATGGAATAAATAGAATCAAATTCATGTATAAAGGGGTATTCCAATGACAGATATAAAGGTATTGTAACTGGGTCCCACAACTTAATTGGAGATGTTTGAATATAGCTACCGTATTTTTCGCCCTATAAGACGCACTTGCCCATAAGACGCACTTAAGTTTTTGAGGAGGAAAATAAGAAAAAAAATATTTTGAACAAAAAGGTGTGCTTTTGGTGGGTTTTGAACTAATTGTGGTCTGTGGGTGACACTATTATGGGGGATCTTTGGGTGACACTGTTATGGGGGATCTGTGGGTGACACTGTTATGGGGGCCCCGTTGTCATTATAAAACCAGATGCCGGCCCCCAGCCCCTCCTCCCTCTCAGCTGATACACCCGCCGCGCGGCACTGGGGTGGAAAAAAGTGCGTCTTGTAGTGCAAAAAATACGGTAAGTAACTGGGTAAATATCTCAAAGATTAGTAAAAGAAATGGGAGACCCAGACCTAAATTTTAAGAGTCATAGCAAAGGGTCTGAAAACTTATGTCCATACAAAAGTTTAGTTTTTCCTTTTAAATAAATTAGAAAAGTTTTCTAAAATTCTGTTTTCACTCTTTCATTATGGGGTATTGAGTGCAGATTGATCGGAGAAAGCTTTCTTTCTTTTTTTTTAGCACAAAGTTGCAAAATACCAAAATGTGAAAAAGGAGAAAAAGTCGATTCGGCCAGTTTGCTAAATTTTTGGGAAAAATTAACTTCGATCCGAATTTATTTGTGGCAAACCTCGTTAAAAATTAGCTATTTCCAGGCTGCAGAGAGCCTTTATAGTGGTGTAGAACACTGTGCCTTGCAGTGACACGCATAGGGAGTCTGCTGTGGTAGTTAAACAATACTGTGAGTCAGTATGACAAGCACATGACAGGCGTCGCTCTTAGAATCACTGCACACTTCACTTATTTGGGCAGTCAATGGGCCAACACTGACAAAATAACTCAAGTATGAACTCAGCCTTACAGGTCTATGTTAGCGTCAACAAGAAGCGCACTCCTTTTACACCGTCGCCAGCTGATTCCACATAGATGTCTACAGAACATGTTCTTTTAAACACTTATACAAGTAGATCCCCCCAGACAGAGTGGAGAGTGTGTCAGCAGTTTGTGTTGACGTCACTGATTAATTTGCCCTTCTTCTGATCCGTCAGAACAATAACCCACAAAAATATACAGATCCTGTCTGTGTAGCATATGCCTTCAGTCAGTCAGCATTTGCTCAATAGTCCATCAGTATTGTTAATGCCAAAAAAAACAGCAGTGGATGTAAAACAGAGATGAAACGTGAATGGAATATTCACATTTCTTCTGTGTTTAGTACCCACTCCATAAGCCAATTCTGATGGGACCATACAGGCCTTACAGCTGCTACACAGATAGAATCCATTGTGCGTCTAATTTTTTTTTCATTCTGACAGATCAGAAGAAAGGTCAAATAGATCATGACAACAGCCAGGCCGAAAGGCAATAGTGCCCCAGTCATGAAGTGGGGAGGGTGGAAACAGCATGATAAGTCCACAGAGTGGCCCTATGACATAGTGTTGAGGTGGTGGCAGCATTAGGAGGCCACAGAGTGCCACAATGACCGAGTCTGGAGGTGGCGACAGTAACAGCATCGGCAAGGTGACATAGTGTGGAAATGGCAGCAGCAGCAGCCTCAGGAGACCACAGAATGTCAAGGTGACATTGTGTAAAGATGTCAGTAGCAGTATCAGGAGGATACCACAGAGTGGCAAGGCGACATAGTGTGGAAATGGCAGTAGCAGCATCAGCATCAGGAGGATACCACAGAGTAGCAAGGTGACATAGTGTAGAGATGGCAGCAGAATGAGGAGACCACAGAGTGGCAAGGTCACATAGTTTGGAGGTGGATGCAGCATCAGGAGGCCACAGAGTGGCAAGGTGACATAGTGTGAATATGGAAGCAGCATGAGGAGACCACAGAGTGGCAACATGACATAATGTGTAGATGGCAGCAGCATCAGGAGGAAAACACATAGTGCCAAGTTGACATAGTGTAGAGTTGGCAGCAGCATGAGGAGACCACAGAGTGGCAAGGTGACATAGTTTGGAGGTGGCGGCAGAGTCAGGAGGCCACAGAGTGGCAAGGTGACATAGTGGGAAGATGGCAGTAGCAGCAGCAGCAGCATCAGGAGACCACAGAGTGGCAAGGTGATATAGTGTGGAGAAAGCAGTAGCAGCAGCATCAGGAGGATACCATAGAGTGGCAAGGTGACATAGTGTGGAGATGGCAGTAGCAGCATCAGGAGACCATAGAGTGGCAAGGTGACATACACTCACCTAAAGTATTATTAGGAACACCTGTTCTATTTCTCATTAATGCGGTTATCTAGTCAACCAATCACATGGCAGTTGCTTCAATGCATGTAGGGTTGTGGTCCTGGTCAAGACACTCTCCTGAACTCCAAATTGAATGTCAGAATGGGAAAGAAAGGCGATTTAAGCAATTTTCAGCGTGGCATGGTTGTTGGTGCCAGACGGTCCGGTCTGAGTATTTCACAATCTGCTCAGTTACTGGGATTTTCACACACAACCATTTCTAGGGTTTACAAAGAATCGTGTGAAAAGGGAAAAACATCCAGTATGCGGCAGTCCTGTGGGAAAAAATGCCTTGTTGATGCTAGAGGTCAGAGGAGAATGGGCCGACTGATTCAAGCTGATAGAAGAGCAACGTTGACTGAAATAACCACTCGTTACAACCGAGGTATGCAGCAAAGCATTTTTGAAGCCATAACACGCACAACCTTGAGGCGGATGGGCTACAACAGTAGAAGACCCCACCGGGTACCACTCATCTCCACTACAAATAGGAAAAAGAGGCTACAATTTGCACGAGCTCACCAAAATTGGACTGTTGAAGACTGGAAAAATGTTGCCTGGTCTGATGAGTCTCGATTTCCGTTGAGACATTTAAATGGTAGAGTCCGAATTTGGCGTAAACAGAATGAGAACATGTATCTATCATGCCTTGTTACCACTGTGCAGGCTGGTGGTGGTGGTGTAATGGTGGGGGGGATGTTTTCTGGGCACACTTTAGGCCCCTTAGTGCCAATTGGCCATCGTTTAAATGCCACGGGCTACCTGAGCATTGTTTCTGACCATGTCCATCCCTTCATGACCACCATGTACCCATCCTCTGATGGCTACTTCCAGCAGGATAATGCACTATGTCACAAAGCTCAAATCATTTCAAATTGGTTTCTTGAACATGACAATGAGTTCACTGTACTAAAATGGCCCCCACAGTCACCAGATCTCAACCCAATAGAGCATCTTTGGGATGTGGTGGAACGGGAGCTTCATGCCCTGGATGTGCATGCCTCAAATCTCCATCAACTGCAAGATGCTATCCTATCAATATGGGCCAACATTTCTAAAGAATGCCATCAGCACCTTGTTGAATCAATGCCACGTAGAATTAAGGCAGTTCTGAAGGCAAAAGGGGGTCCAACACCGTATTAGTATGGTGTTCCTAATAATTCTTTAGGTGAGTGTATATACGCCCTACACCGTTGCAGTTATTTCTGGTGAAAGCATATAGGGGTGTATTTCAGAACTACAAGAAAAATATATAAACACTTCACTCTTTGATTGTTTTCTGGTCAAAGTGTATAGTGGCCTATTTCAGTCCTACAAGAAAAATATATACGCACTTCACTGTTGCAGTTATTTCTGTTTAAAGCGTATAGGGGCGTATAACAGTAAAAAATAAAAATGGTTTCTTGAACATGACAATGAGTTCACTGTACTAAAATGGCCCCCACAGTCACCAGATCTCAATCCAATAGAGCATCTTTGGGATGTGGTGAAACGGGAGCTTGGTGCCCTGGATGTGCATCCCTTAAATCTCCATCAACTGCAAGATGCTATCCTATCAATATGGGCCAATATTTCTAAAGAATGCTATCAGCACCTTGTTGAATCAATGCCACATACAAACCGGATTCCCCAAAAGTTGGGACACTAAACAAATTGGGAATAAAAACTGAATGCAATGATGTGGAGATGGCAAATGTCAATATTTTATTTGTAATAGAACGTAGATGACAGATCAAACGTTTAATCCGAGTAAATGTATCATTTTAAAGGAAAAATACGTTGATTCAAATTTTCACGGTGTCAACAAATCCCCCAAAAGTTGGGACAAGTAGCAATAAGAGGCTGGAAAAAGTAAATTTGAGCATAACGAAAAGCTGGAAGACCAATTAACACTAATTAGGTCAATTGGCAACATGATTGGGTATAAAAAGAGCTTCTCAGAGTGGCAGTGTCTCTCAGAAGCCAAGATGGGTAGAGGATTACCAATTCCCACAATGTTGCGCAGAAAGATAGTGGAGCAATATCAGAAAGGTGTTACCCAGCGAAAAATTGCAAAGACTTTGCATCTATCATCATCAACTGTGCATAACATCATCCGAAGATTCAGAGAATCTGGAACAATCTCTGTGCGTAAGGGTCAAGGCTGTAAAACCATACTGGATGCCCGTGATCTCCGGGCCCTTAAACGACACTGCGCCACAAACAGGAATGCTACTTTAAAGGAAATCACAGAATGGGCTCAGGAATACTTCCAGAAACCATTGCCAGTGAACACAATCCACCGTGCCATCCGCCGTTGCCAGCTGAATCTCTACAGTGCAAAGAAGAAGCCATTTCTAAGCAAGATCCACAAGCTCAGGCGTTTTCACTGGGCTAGGGATCATTTAAAATGGAGTGTGGCAAAATGGAAGACTGTTCTGTGGTCAGACGAGTCACGATTCAAAGTTCTTTTTGGAAATCTGGGACGCCATGTCATCCGGACCAAAGAGGACAAGGACAACCCAAGTTGTTATCAACGCTCAGTTCAGAAGCCTGCATCTCTGATGGTATGGGGTTGCATGAGTGCGTGTGGCATAGGTAGCTTGCATGTCTGGAAAGGCACCATCAATGCAGAAAAATATATTCAGGTTCTAGAACAACATATGCTCCCATCCAGACGTCATCTCTTTTAGGGAAGACCCTGCATTTTTCAACAAGATAATGCCAGACCTCATTCTGCATCAATCACAACATCATGGCTGCGTAGGAGAAGGATCTGGGTACTGAAATGGCCAGTCTGCAGTCCAGATCTTTCACCTATAGAGAACATTTGGCGCATCATAAAGAGGAAGGTGCAACAAAGAAGGCCCAAGACGATTGAACAGTTAGAGGCCTGTATTAGACAAGAATGGGAGAGCATTCCTATTTCTAAACTTGAGAAACTGGTCTCCTCGGTCCCCAGAAGTCTGTTGAGTGTTGTAAGAAGAAGGGGAGATGCCACACAATGGTGAAAATGGCCTTGTCCCAACTTTTTTGGGATTTGTTGACACTATGAAATTCTGATTCAACATATTTTTCCCTTAAAATTGTACATTTTCTCAGTTTAAACTTTTGTTCTGTGATTTATGTTCTATTCTGAATAAAATATTAGAAGTTGGCACCTCCACATCATTGCATTCAGTTTTTATTCACGATTTGTATAGTGTCTCAACTTTTTGGGAATCCGGTTTGTAGAATTAAGGCAGTTCTGAAGGCAAAAGGGGGTCCAACACCATATTAGTGTAACGGGGTTTTGAGGGCGCCCCCTAGTGTCTTTGGGGTCCCTAAACCTAGTTAACTCACTATGCCTGACAGGCGGATCCTGAGCCTCCGCTATCTGGGAGCTGGGGTACATGTCTGCGGCAGTGCCTCCACCCAGTGGAGCATCCGGGGTAGGGATGTGGGGTCCCACTGGGAACATACTTAGTGCAATGAGACTGACACAGCCTAACTGGAATTTACTTTATATAGTAAGCAGCAAATTAACCAACATACATAGGAAAATACAATAGAATAACACAGATAACAATGCAATGTGGATTTTCCTCTGCCCACCCACAAGCACGCCTGTGTCCCACCCGCTTATCTTCGCCCTAGTGGCCATTGGTGCACATAGGAGAGTTGGGGCCCTTATAAGTCCTGCTCTGCAGGGTCACTGAAGCAGCCTGAGCTGTGTAATGTCTGTCACTGGACCTCAGAGTCTTTACTGTGAGTGAGGAGACAGGTGCCCTGTGGTGATACAGGGAGAGGTTTGGCTTACCCTCACAACACGATTAGCCAGGTCAGTCAGCAGCAGTCTCCTCTCACTGGATTCACCAGACGTCTGGACTCAGCGCTTGTCTTTGCCAGCAGGCCCCTCTCTCAGCAGGTGTGATCTTGGGTGAAGCAGGTTCTCTCAGCAAGGTTCCATCTCTGTGCTGCAGTCTCTCACAACATGTCCTTTCTCTGGCTGAGCATGTAGTAACTTCCAGAAAGCTCCAGGACCTACGATGATGTCACCATCATGTGACCAATGCTCAATGTTTTATTAACAGCATACTGAGTCCATACGCCATCTACTGGGCATTTCAGATAATGCAGCCTGTGTAACTTCACAGGGTTACATTAGTATGGTGTTCCTAATAATTCTTTAGGTGAGTGTAGTTTGGAGATGGCAGCAGCTGCTGCATCGGGAGACCACAAAGTGACCCAGTAACAGAGTGGGGCGGTGGGTGGCAATACCAGTACCCACTGACGAAGGTGGGTGAAATAAGGAGTACTTATCAGATGTGTGGCATCAGGCGGGTTGCAGCATCAGAGTAGTAGCTGAGGCAGGTATCCATAAGATACCGGTCTCTTTTATCAATGTGTTGGTTTGGCATCATGAATGATCTGGTCTGATGCATCAGGAATTGGTTGTTGGAAATCCTGGCTAATCCACGCCTGATTTCTCTTGACAAAGGTCAGTCTCTCCACATTTTGGGTGAACAGGTGAGGTTTTCTTGGGGTAACTATGGCCCCCGCCGCACTAAATACCTGCTTTGATGCCACACTACTGACCGGGCAGGATAGCTTTTCCAGGCAAAACTCTGCTAGTTTTGGCCACAAATCCAGTTCTGGTACCCAGTAGCAGATATTCGATGTTGGGTGGCAGAGTGCTGTCCAAGTATGCCACAACCTGCTGGTTCAGGTCCTGCTCCAGGACTACCTGCTGCTGCTGATGGTAAGTAGTTTCTTCACTATGCAGGTGAAGAAAGCTACTTCTCAGTGACTGTAGACTCAGGCTGCTGCTGATGGAACTGGTACTGCTCCTGCCACCCCACCCCTCCCCAGCAGCCATGGCAATGGAACATGAGTGCAGAGGGCCCCCCCCCGGTAAGAACTGCGAGAGGATGGACGAGGGTGCAGATAGGCAGCGGCCAACTGACTACAAAGGATGTCTGTAGTAGTTCAGTTTGTCCTGCCTCTCATTGGGTGTAAAAAAGGCCCCCATTCTGGGCTGGTAGCAAGAGTCCAAAAAGATAGAGAGAGCCAGAAGTCATCCATCTGCCGAATGGTGACAATTCGGCTGTCACTACGCAAGCAAGTTAGAATGCATTGTGCCATTTGTGCAAGTGACTCGGAGGCACTTCATCTCCACTGCATACTGCCACAGTGTGTCCGGGTCCTCTGTCTCGTCTTCCTCATCGCTCTGTAGGTCCCATGGCTGCTTCTCCTCTCCTGTCAGCTGAGTAGAAAAACCACCCATTTGGCTACACATTGACTGTGATCCAATGTCCTCCTCCCCCTCCTCTTCCAGTTCAGCTCAGCCCCCACAGGGCTCATGTGCCCGTGAGATCTAGGCGCCACGTCTCCTGTCCCCTGACCAGCCAGATTTACAAGCATCTGTTCCAGGACATGAAGCAGTGGAATGACGTTGCTCATTCTGTAGTCCTGGAGACTGACAAATAACTTGGTCTCCTCAAAGGGCCTGAGCAAATGGCAGGTGTCGCGCATGAGCTGCCACTGGTTGACATTGAAGTTACACAGTGGAGTACTCCTATCTGCTTGCATCATCAAGAAATCGTTAATGGCCTTTCTCTGTTCATATAGTTGGTCCAACATATGGAGGGTGGAATTCCAACGGGTGAAAATGTCGCATATCAGCCTATGTTGGGGTATGCCATTCTGAAGCTTAAGGAGGGTGTGCTTTGCAGTGTACAAGTGGCTGAAGTGCATGCAAAGTTTCCTGCCCATTTTTAGGATGTCTTGCAGATGGGTGGAAGACTTCAGGACCCGCTTGACAAACATATTGAACACGTATGCCATGCAGGGCGCATGGCTCAGCCTTCCTTGACGCAGTGCCGACACCATGTTGCTCCTGTTGTCGGTCAGCATGGTTTTGATTTTCAGTTGACGTGGACAAATCCAGGATTCAATTTCTTGATGCATCACACAGAGCAGTTCCTCCCCTGTGTGACTTCGCCAAGACAAACCAGGTGCAGAACAGCGTGATGCCTCCGAGCACATGTGGTATGCTGGAGGGGCATTGTGACTTGTCCCTGCAGTGGAGGCTGAGGACATGGTGGAGGATGAGGAGGCAGAGGCGGACTTTGTCGCAGGACCAAGGGCGTGACAAAGGGGAGGCGGAAGCGGCGTCACCTGGCCAAGTTGCTGGTATGGCTGTGCAGGAGCCACATTCACCCAGTGGGCCATAAAAGACATGTACTGTCCCTGACCGTGGTTACAGTTCCACGCGTCAGCACTGCCGTGCACTTTGGGAGACACCGACAGGCTCAAGGACTGGCCCACCTTCTGTTCCACATATTTGTGCAGGTCTGGTACTGCCTTTTTCGCAAAGAAATGACGGCTTGGGACTCTCCACCTCGGCTCGGCACAAGCCATCAGTTATCTGAAAGGTGCAAAGTCCACCACTTGGAAAGGGAGGGACTGCAGCACCAGCAACTTGGACAGGAGCACGTTCAGCTTCTGCGCAGTTGGATGCATGCACGCATACTGCTGTCTCTTGGCAATAGCTTCGGTGATCGATTGCTGATAGAATGACTGATGAGGAGTAGGAGCATCTGGACCAGCAGAAGATGGGAATGACAGACAGCTTACTTCAGCTGAGGTGGTGGAGCCTTGACTGGCTAAAATAGGGTGAGTGCCACTGGGTGATGCAGCGGTAGCTGCAGCAGTCTGGACCACCACATCAGAGCCACGGTTCTCCCAGGCCAATGGATGGTGACGCTGCATATCTTGACATAAGGCCATAGTGTCAACATTGTCACCCTGGCCAACCTTCATCTTCTGCCAACATATTCTACATATGGCCATGTTAACCTCCTCTGGCAGCTTAATAACAAACTGCCACACCGCCAAGTAGGTGATTTTCCCCCCAACAGTCTGCACTGACTGACTGCTACCGCCGCTGCCTCCGTTAACCCCTGCACCACTACTTCCCAGGCAGATAGGCTGCTACGCAGCAGGTGGTTTACCCTGGGCAAGTTTGGCTCGTGACCTGCAACTGCTGTAACCCAGCTGCCACCCTCTTCTCCTGATAATGATGAAGCCCCTTCTGCACCTGACTCCCAAGTGCAATTGGCTTCATCATCATCAAGTAGTGTCTGTATGTCACTGATGTCCTCTGGGTCAGGAGCCTGACCGCTCGCAACACAAGCTTCTGCACCACTCTCCTCATCACTACTTGCCCGCCTAGCGGAGGAAGATGCAGATGTCTTCTCCAGATCTTGGCTGGGCAGTAGCTGCTGACTGTCCTCTAGTAGCTCGTCCTAGCTGTATAGTGGAGCTGAGCCGACAGCATACAATACTTCTGTGGCTGAGGGAACAGCAAAGGACAGAGACAGGTTGAGGACAGGTCAGGGCACAAGGCCTGCTCCCAGGCCATGCTAACTAAGGGTTGTGTCTGACAAAGCCACCGACTGTTGGCTTGGGGGTGTCTGATATCACTTGGGATGATGTGGAAGACAGAGTTAACCAATCAAGAACTGCTGGGTTGCTGATCAAGATGACACCAGGAGCTCAGGCCTCTCACTGCAACTCATGCTGCCACCCCCCTTACTCTGCTGCGACCTCTGCAACAGTGCAGTGCATATATATTTATTGTTTTACTGTAATACGCCCCTATACGCTTTCAACAGAAATAACTCCAACAGTGCAGTGCATATATATATATTTTTTTTACTGTTATACGCCCCTATACGCTTTAAACAGAAATAACTGCAACAGTGAAGTGCGTATATATTTTTCTTGTAGGACTGAAATAAGCCACTATACACTTTGACCAGAAAACAATCAAAGAGTGAAGTGTTTATATATTTTTCTTGTAGTTCTGAAATACGCCCCTATATGCTTTCACCAGAAATAACTGCAACGGTGTAGGGCGTATATACACTCACCTAAAGAATTATTAGGAACACCATACTAATACGGTGTTGGACCCCCTTTTGCCTTCAGAACTGCCTTAATTCTACGTGGCATTGATTCAACAAGGTGCTGATGGCATTCTTTAGAAATGTTGGCCCATATTGATAGGATAGCATCTTGCAGTTGATGGAGATTTGAGGGATGCACATCCAGGGCATGAAGCTCCCGTTCCACCACATCCCAAAGATGCTCTATTGGGTTGAGATCTGGTGACTGTGGGGGCCATTTTAGTACAGTGAACTCATTGTCATGTTCAAGAAACCAATTTGAAATGATTTGAGCTTTGTGACATAGTGCATTATCCTGCTGGAAGTAGCCATCAGAGGATGGGTACATGGTGGTCATGAAGGGATGGACATGGTCAGAAACAATGCTCAGGTAGCCCGTGGCATTTAAACGATGGCCAATTGGCACTAAGGGGCCTAAAGTGTGCCCAGAAAACATCCCCCCCACCATTACACCACCACCACCAGCCTGCACAGTGGTAACAAGGCATGATAGATACATGTTCTCATTCTGTTTACGCCAAATTCGGACTCTACCATTTAAATGTCTCAACGGAAATCGAGACTCATCAGACCAGGCAACATTTTTCCAGTCTTCAACAGTCCAATTTTGGTGAGCTCGTGCAAATTGTAGCCTCTTTTTCCTATTTGTAGTGGAGATGAGTGGTACCCGGTGGGGTCTTCTACTGTTGTAGCCCATCCGCCTCAAGGTTGTGCGTGTTATGGCTTAAAAAATGCTTTGCTGCATACCTCGGTTGTAACGAGTGGTTATTTCAGTCAACGTTGCTCTTCTATCAGCTTGAATCAGTCGGCCCATTCTCCTCTGACCTCTAGCATCAACAAGGCATTTTCGCCCACAGGACTGCCGCATACTGGATGTTTTTCCCTTTTCACACCATTCTTTGTGAACCCTAGAAATGGTTGTGCGTGAAAATCCCAGTAACTGAGCAGATTGGGAAATACTCAGACCGGCCCGTCTGGCACCAACAACCATGCCACTCTCAAGATTGCTTAAATCACCTTTCTTTCCCATTCTGACATTCAGTTTGGAGTTCAGGAGATTGTCTTGACCAGGACCACAACCCTACATGCATTGAAGCAGCTGCCATGTTATTGGTTGACTAGATAATCGCATTTATGAGAAATAGAACAGGTGTTCCTTATAATTCTTTAGGTGAGTGTATTTTTCCTGTTGTACTGAAATACGCCCCTATACGCTTTCAACAAAAATAACTACAGTGATATTGTTTAATGGGAGTAGGAAAACGGAAGTCGAGATCAACAACACTACTTTTCTTCATACCTGGGATCTCTTAGAGCTATCTTGATGGGAATCCAATGTCTACAAGATGCTCCGGGTCTTGACTTGTTTTTTCTTCCTGGGGGGAGGGGAGGGAGGGAGGGTGGGAGGCTGTTATAAAAAAAAAAAAAAAAAAATAAGGGATCTAGGCAGAATTTTCTTTAACATGCGGTGCTCGATGTTAAACTAGCATCTTCTTGGATATTCATATTCTATTTCGCTGTACTGTATTGACCACTGTATGTACTGTATTGCTTTATGTACAATATTGTCCAGTGCCAGATCTGAATAAAAATTTTGATTTAAAAATAACTGCAGAAGTGAACTAAGAATATATTTTTCTTGTTGTACTGAACTACGCCCCTATGCGCTTTCACCAGAAATAACTGTAACAGTGCAGTGAGTATATATTTTTATTGTCGTACTGAATAAGATACTAAGATATAAGCCATTAACGGCTTTTCAACATAACACTTGCAGCCCAATAACAAAAAGCTGGAATGACAGAGCTGTCTAATGACTATTTGGATCACCAAATAATTGTTCCCTGCACTTGTAAATCACTTTCCTATCAAAGTCCATAGCGCCTTATGATATCTCTCCCTGCACAAAGATGCTGTGAAATGATTCATATCCTTTGCCTGCACTTATAAATAGTTTTTTCTGTCTTTTTTTTCCACAATTGTTTTTCCACTTGCTAGCCCTAGCGCTTTCACACATCTGTCCCTGCACTCTGAACGCTGGAAAATGGCAGAATCTAAAATGGCTGCCGTATTTATAGGGCTGTGACATGACAGGGCTGGCTGGCTTGCTGCTGATTGGCTGCATGCAGGCATGTCAGTCTGGGTGGTCCCACCTTCCCAGAGTTTATTGCCCCATGTCCTCACACGTGTAGTCACCATTTTAGGAAAATTGTGATTCATTACCACGAAGCGCGAGGAAATTTGCATTTATTGCAAATTTAATTTTTCAGCATTGATTTGCTAATCTCTAGCTCATGTGACACTGAGAGGAAGTGGGGGGAGGACTTGCCCTGACAGACAGCCTAAAAGAGCCAATCATTGCTGCAGCAGCCAGGGAGGTGCACTAGCAGAACGAGCAGAACACCACTCTCTGCTGGGTTGTGAGAGAGGATGGTTGTGTGTGATGGTGTCTGCTAAGAAAAGGATCTTAGGTAGTCAGGGAGAGTGAAAAATCAATCAGGGACAGTAAGAAATCAATCAATCACGCTTATTAACAGATAAAGTGAAGGTAAAGTCTAAGATTGCAAAGAAGAATTGTGTATGTTGTGTACAATAGAGAGAAATAGGGCAGCTGACAGATAGGGAGAGAGGAGATAGGACCTGTGGCTGTGCATGCTATCAGAAGTGCACCTCAAAAGCAGCTACCTGCAAGCAAACACTGTTATTTTGTTTCCCCAATTTCACAAAAATCGCTTTTATTGTGGGGTTCAATATAATTAACCCCTTAAGGACATATTTCCCGGGTCCTTAAGGACCAAGGACGTACCGGTACGTCCTGACTTTAAAATCGGCATTCCGGCGCCGCAGGGGTTAATTTGAACAGGATGCCGGCTGAAATCATTCAGCCGGCATCCTGTTAAAACGCCGGGGGGGGGTCATGTGACCCCCCCGTGTCGGCGATCGCAGCAAACCGCAGGTCAATTCAGACCTGCGGTTTGCTGCGCTTTTTGCAGTTTCTGATCCCCGCGGTCCCTGACCGCGGGGATCAGAAACTTTAGAGTGCCTAAAATCAATATAGTACACCCCCCCCCTGCACCCCTGCATGATTTGATGGCGGCGGGTGGTGCAGGGGGGGTGTCGCAGGCGGTGGGGGCGTTGCGGGAGGCGGGATCGCGATCCCCCGCCCGCCTCCTATTGCGTAATCGTTGGTGTACAGTGGGTATACCAGGGTGCCAGCACATTGCTGGCACCCTGGTATAAATGGCTGACATCGTTGATGCGATGTCAGCCGTTTAACCCTTTCCATACAGCGGTCCGTACGGACCGCTGTATGGAAAAGGTTAACAGTAAGAGGGAGCTCCCTCCCTCTCCGATCGGAGGGCTGCTGTGCCTTTGCAGCCCCCCGATGGGAGAGGGAGAGAGCCCCCAGACAGCCTACCCAGAGCCCCGTCCTTACCCTTCCCCGTCTGCGCAGTTCTGACCATAACTGAGCAGACGGGGAAGGTTCCCATGGCAACAGGACGCCTGCTCAGGCGTCCTGCTGTCCATGGTGCTGAACAGATCTGTGCTGAAAGCATAGATCTGTTCAGTGTAAGTAAAATACAGTACAGAAACCTATATAGGTTCTGTACTGTATTTTACAGACATCAGACCCACTGGATCTTCAAGAACCAAGTGGGTCTGGGTCAAAAAATAAAAAAAATAAGTGAAAAAAGTTAAGATAAAAAAAAAAAACATTTATCACTGAATAAAAATTAAAAAAATAAAATAAACTACACATATTAGGTATCGCCGCGTCCGTAACGACCTGATCTATAAAACGGTCATGTTACTTTCCCCACACAGTGAACGCCATAAAAATAAAAAAATAAAAACTATGAGAAAATTGAAATTTTGCCCACCTTACTTCCCAAAAAAGGTAATAAAAGTGATCAAAAAAGTCGCATGTACGCCAAAATAGTACCAATCAAACCGTCATCTCATCCCGCAAAAAATGAGACCCTACTCAACATAATCGCCCAAAAACTGAAAAAACTATGGCTTTTAGACTATGGAAACACTAAAACATCATTTTTTTTGTTTCAAAAATAAAATCATTGTGTAAAACCTACATAAATAAAAATAAAGTATACATATTAGGTATTGCCGTGTCCGTATCGACTGGCTCTATATAAATATCACATGACCTAACCCCTCAGGTGACCACCGTAAAAAAAAAAAAATAACTGTGTAAAAAAAGCTATTTTTTGCCATCTTACGTCACAAAAAGTGTAATAGCAAGCGATCAAAAAGTCATATGCAACCCAAAATAGTGCCAATCAAACTGTCATCTCATCCCGCAAAAAATTAGACCCTACTCAAGATAATCGCCCAAAAACTGAAAAAACTATGGCTCTCAGACTATGGAGATACTAAACAATGTTTTGGTTTTAAAAATGAAGTTATTGTATAAAACTTACATAAATAAAAAAAATTGTATACATATTAGGTATCGCTGCGTCCGTGACAACCTGCTCTATAAAATTACCACGTGATCTAACCTGTCAGATGAATGTTGTAAATAACAAAAAAAAACGTGCCAAAAAAGCTATTTCTTGTTACCTTGCCGCACAAAAAGTGTAATATAGAGCAACCAAAAATCATATCTACCCTGAACTAGTACCAACAATACTGCCACCCTATTCCGTAATTTCTAAAATGGGTCACTTTTTTGGAGTTTCTAATCTAGGGGTGCATCAGGGGGGCTTCAAATGGGACATGGTGTCAAAAAACCAGTCCAGCAAAATCTGCCTTCCAAAAACCATGTGGCATTCCTTTCCTTCTGCGCCCTGCCGTTTGCCCGTACAGCGGTCTACAACCACATATGAGGTGTTTCTGTAAACTACAGAATCAGGGCCATAAATAATGAGTTTTGTTTGGCTGTTAACCCTTGCTTTGTAACTGGAAAAAAAAATATTAAAATGGAACATCTGCCAAAAAAGTGAAATTTTGAAATTGTATCTCTATTTTCCATTAAATCTTGTGCAACACCTAAAGGGTTAACAAAGTTTGTAAAATCAGTTTTGAATACCTTGAGGGGTGTAGTTTCTTAGATGGGGTCACTTTTATGGAGTTTCTACTCTAGGGGTGCATCAGGGGGGCTTCAAATGGACATGGTGTCAAAAAAACTGTCCAGCAAAATCTGGCTTCCAAAAACCATACGGCGCACCTTTCACTCTACGCCCCGCTGTGTGGCCGTACAGTAGTTTACGGCCACATATGGGGTGTTTCTGTAAACGGCAGAGTCAGGGCAATAAAGATACAGTCTTGTTTGGCTGTTATCCCTTGCTTTGTTAGTGGAAAAAATGGGTTAAAATGGAAAATTAGGCAAAAAAATGAAATTCTCAAATTTCATCCCCATTTGCCAATAACTCTTGTGCAACACCTAAAGGGTTAACGAAGTTTGTAAAATCAGTTTTGAATACCTTGAGGGGTGTAGTTTCTTAGATGGGGTCACTTTTATGGAGTTTCTACTCTAGGGGTGCATCAGGGGGCTTCAAATGGGACATGGTGTCAAAAAAACTGTCCAGCAAAATCTGGCTTCCAAAAACCATACGGCGCACCTTTCCCTCTACGCGCCGCTGTGTGGCCGTACAGTAGTTTACGGCCACATATGGGGTGTTTCTGTAAACGGCAGAGTCAGGGCAATAAAGATACAGTCTTGTTTGGCTGTTAACCCTTGCTTTGTTAGTGGAAAAAATGGGTTAAAATGGAAAATTTGGCAAAAAAATGAAATTCTCAAATTTCATCCCCATTTGCCAATAACTCTTGTGCAACACCTAAAGGGTTAACAGAGTTTGTAAAATCAGTTTTGAATACCTTGAGGGGTGTAGTTTATAGAATGGGGTCATTTTTGGGCGGTTTCTATTATGACTTCAGAGCTGTAGTGGTCCCTAAAAATTGGGTTTTTGTAAATTTCTGAAAAATTTCAAGATTTGCTTCTAAACTTCTAAGCCTTGTAACATCCCCAAAAAATAAAATATCATTCCCAAAATAATTCAAACATGAAGTAGACATATGGGGAATGTTAAGTCATCACAATTTTTGGGGGTATTACTATGTATTACAGAAGTAGAGAAACTGAAACTTTGAAATTTGCTAATTTTTCCTAATTTTTGGTAAATTAGGTATTTTATTATGCAAAAAAAAAAAATTTTTTTGACTTTATTTTACCAGTGTCATGAAGTACAATATGTGACGAAAAAACAATCTCAGAATGGCCTGTATAAGTAAAAGCGTTTTAAAGTTATCAGCACTTAAAGTGACACTGGTCAGATTTGCAAAAAATGGACTGGTCCTTAAGGTGAAAATGAGCCTGGTCCTTAAGGGGTTAAGCAGTATATATATAAATACAGTGCCTTGCAAAAGTATTCACCCCCCTTGACTTTTTTCGTATTTTGGTGCCTCACAACCTCGAATTACCATGGATTGTTTGAGGATTTGCATCATTTAATTTACAGAACATGCCCACAACTTTGAAGATGTTAGTTTTTTTTTATAGTGTAGCAAACAACAAGCATGTGTGGTTCTGCTGCAATACTGCAGCTACACAGAGTGCCAAACGCTATTGGAACAAATAATTTCTACTGGTGTGATATACCAGTTGCCCCCCCAAAAAACGAATTGACGCAGGGGTGTGATATACCAATAATATACTTTCTATATAGTGCATTTGGGTAGTGCAGCATTTGTTTGTGGTTTTTCTCCGTTACTGCAGCTACACAGATGCTGCTCTTCTATAGGGACTTTTGTCACAGGGTCATTTTGAAAAGGACAGGCAGATGAAGAGGCAGGCCATTCCGCAGGGGTGGTAGGGGTCGGGCAGGTGCACCAGGCCGGAGCCTAAGTGAGAAGTTGCAGAAGGTGTGTGCGATTACGTCAGGACACACCAGACTTGGTTGAGTGGCTTAATCAGCCTTCCACTTCTGCACCCACCTCATCCTCTCTATCTGCACTCTCTTCACTCTCTGCTGTGTGCACCCCAACACCCAAAGACACCACCACCACCATATCCCCTCTGCTCGAGTCAGGACAGGTTCTGGGGAGCTTGTTTTTTTTCACTGCACCAGTGGCTGCTCATGCTCGACGCATGCAGACTTCTGCGGCCATTTGATGAATCACCAAACTGGTCAGTTGCAGCCAGGGCGCCATCAGTGACATTGTACCTTATGGCTTCTTTCTGGAGTGTGCATTGTGTCGTGTCATTGATCAAGCCATCGAGGAGCAGGAGCAGGAAGATGAGGAAGTCACAATGCTGGATGAATTCCCAGGGGTGGCTACTCCATCTGAGAAAAGTCAACAGGATTCTGAAGAGGAGTCAGAGGAAGATGGCACCGGGGAGGAGGAGCAAGAAGAGCATGCTTTAAACTTTTCTGGGTTTCCTGGTGCTGTCCGTGGCTGGGGGGAGGAGACCGAGGACGATATTATCCTGGACGAAGAGCAGGAGCCAGGCCACTCCAAATTTTCAGTTTAGTGCAAATGGGGGCCTTCATGCTCCAGTGTTTGAAGAGGGACCCCGTATAAAAAGCATAAAGGGCAAGGACCAGTACTGGGTGGCAACGTACTTAGACCCCCGGTACAAACGCAAAATGGCGGACATGTTACCAGTATTACAGAGGGCTGTCAGAATGCAGCACTTCCAGGCCTTTGCTTTTGCGGGTGATGGTAGAGGAATTTTCACTCACAGAGTGAATTTTCACTCAACAGCGCATGCAAAAAGAGGGCGATTTGAAGATGTGTTGGTCACTTCGGATATGAGATCATTCTTGCAGCCAACCTATCGACAGCCGCCCTCCGGATCCAGTATCAGGGAACGCATAGACCGACAGGTGTCTGAATACATTGGGTTAACAGCCGATGTAGACACTCTGAGAAGCGAGGAACCCCTGGACTACTGGGTGTGCAGGCTTGACGTGTGGCCAGAGCTGCCACAATTTGCCATGGAACTCTTGGCTTACCCCTCGTCCAGTGTCCTGTCCGAAAGGACGTTCAGCGCAGCAGGTGGGGTTGTGACCGATAAGCGCACAACAGTGTGGACTACCTCACATTTCTAAAAATTAATGAGGCTTGGATCACGGAGGAATTCAACACATGTGACGAGTCGACCATGTTTAATTGAATTTCCTCATGACATCCCACAAATATCTGCCACCACCCAGAACAATTAATGGTCCATGTCTTAGTTAAATACAGCTGCATAAAAGGCCTTTTCTGTCCGTTGAATGCCTAATGTTTTGGGCCTCGGAGGAATTCAACACCTGTGACGACCACGTTCATTAGTTTTTTTTTCGAGAGGGGGGATTTCGTTAGCCATGTTTTTAATCCAATTTTTATTTTTAATTATTTTAAACATATGTATTTGACCTGTATTTGTGCTGGTCTTCAGTAAAATTGATATCCATCGATGGTCTAATAGACCTCCAGCCACTTAATCACTTGATATTTTCTGTATGGTGATTGCATAATTTTTGGGGCCTGTATTACACTGGCCTGCAGCAAAATTGATATCCAATGACTGTGTAATCTACCTCCAGCCACATACTTACTTGTTCTTTTCTGTACACTGAATGCATAATTTTTGGGGCCTGTGTCCACTGGCCTTCTGTAAAATTATATCCAATGACCATGTAATCGACCTCCAGCCACATTCTTACTTGTTCTTTTCTGTATGCTGAATGCATAATTTTTAGGGCCTGTAGTCCACTGGCCTGCTGTAAAATTGATATACATTGACCGTGTAATCTAACTCTAGCCACATACCTACTTGTTCTAATCTGTACTGTGAATGAATAATTGTTGCGGCCTCGGAGGAATTCAACACCAGTGACGACCACGTGGTTATCGAATTTCAACTATTATCATTAGTTTTTTTTTCAAGAGGGGGGATTTCGTTAGCCTTGTTATTAATCCAATTTCATTGTTTTACTTATTTTAAATATATGTATCTGACCTGTATTTGTACTGGCCTGCAGTAAAATTGATATCCATTGACCGTGTAATATACCTCCGGCCACATAATCACTAGATCTTTTCTGTCCAGTGAATCCTTAATGTTTGGGGCCCGTATTCCAGTGGCCTACAGTAAATTTTTTATCCATTTACCGCATAATGTACCTCGAGCCACATAATCAGAATTTCTTTTATGTCAGGTGAATGCCTAAATTTTAAAGCCCATACTCCCATAGCCTAAAATATAATTTTTCTAGGCTCCAACAGGGCATATTTCAGAGAATTTCCCTTTAAGACGCATAAAAATGTCCCCTGATTAAGACACATATTTTTTGTTAGAATTTTTGTCATTGATCCCCCTCTAGTATGTCACTGTCCATGTTGTGGGACTATTTGTGTACTTCTACTAAGTATTTGGGGGCTGCAAATATGAGCTTGCGGTTCATGAACATTTGATTGCGTTTGCGCGATCGCGTTCGCGAACCGTCCCGAGCCAAGTGGGAGTAACTCCATCAGAACACACAAAGCCACACTCCCGGCGCTCTACATCCTGCCTCCTCTCCTTCTTCTGTCTCCTCCCATTTGTCCTCCACTCCACATTCCACTGTGCCATCGTCACGTTCACCTGGCATAAGGCAGGCTTCCGTGGCCCAAATGTTCGAGCGTAAAAAGATGATTAGTGATGAGCGGCAGGGGTCATATTCGAATTTGTGATATTTTGCAAATATTTTGTAGATACAGGTGTGGGTCAAAAACGAATATATAGCGCTAGAGAATATCCGCCACCACCCAGAACAAAGAATGGTCCTTGTTTTATGTATATATAGTGGCATAAAAGGCTTTTTCTGTCAGGTAAATGCCTAATTTTTTTTATCCACTGACCGCCTAATGTACCTCCAGCCACAGAATCACAATTTCTTTTGTGTCAGGTGAATGCTTAATTTTTGGGGCCTCTACTCCAGTGGCCTACAGTTCTATTTTTATCCAGTGATCGCCTAATGTACCTCCAGCCACAGCCAGCCACAGGATCACAAGTTCTTTTGTGTCAGATAAATGCCTACTTTTTAGGGCCTCTACTCCAGTGGCCTACAGTAACATTTTTATCGGGTTACCGTCCAATGTACCTCCAGCCACAGAATCACAAATTCTTTTGCGTCAGGTGAATGCCCAATTTTTGGGGCCTATACTTCAGTGGCTTACAGTAAAACAGTGATGAGCGTCAGGCGCAATATTCAAATTTGTGATATTTCACAAATATTTGGGCGAATATTCACCATATATTCGCGAATTAGAGGATTCTTTATCTCCTGTCATTATTTTCTTGATTGCGGAATTACGAAAATTCGCAATCAGCACTACTCCTAAAGTCAAAGATATGCAGCCTTCTTATTGGCCCACAAGCTAGAAACAGGGAGGGATTATGCGTACTGATCAAAAAAAAATATATAATTACGAATATATATCACTATATTCTAAACATTCGTGAATTCTCGAAGTGCCGATATTCACAATAAAAATTTGCAATTCTAATATTCGTGATCAACACTACAGTAAAAATTTTATCCAGTGAACGCCTAATGTACCTCCAGCCACATCAGCCAAAGTTATTTTCTGTCCAGTAAATGCCACATTTTTGGGGCCTGTACGCCAGTAGCCTACAGTAAAATTTTTATCCAGTGACCGCCTAATGTACCTCCAGCTACGTTCATAAATCATCCTGGCCGATGTTCATCCATCACTACCTGTCAATATAGAATTATAGATATGCCTTAATATCAGAAATAAGGGTCTGTCTATGACATTACTTAATTTTTTTAGGATATGGGGGTGTATGCCATCTGGTTCCAGTGATTTGTCTATTTTAATCTTTTTAAGATGCCGCTGCACATCTTTCTGGGTAAGACAAGCCACTATTAATAGGGAATTTCTGACAGTTTATTTTCGTCAGTGAACACAGTGGTGAAAAAAATATTTAATAGCTTTTCTTTCTCCTCATAACTCTGCAACTCCGCCCTCATCACTCTGTAAAGGGCCGAAACCCTCAAATTAATACTTTTTACATTGTGAGTGTCTCTTCCATGGCAAAACTACATAATGCATACTGTATCTGTTTTCAGTCACTTAATTTTTATTTTATTTTTTTAAACAAATCTCTTACTTACTTGCTGAGTTGAAGATCTCCTGCCAGTGGCCTCCCAGCCTGAACAAATTAACTGGTTCAATGATGAACAAAAGGGTGCCAAAAATAGAATTCCTGGTAATAAGTTTCACGTGGTGAGTCTTACTGTCCATTTTTCAGGGTATGTTCATTTTCCTCCAGTTTGCTCATTGCAAATCGTGGATAAAGAAGAATGAATTGCATATTGTAGCTGCAGGGGCATAAATGCCTTAGAGGTGTATTAGCTTTTATTTCCATGACTCATAAACTACTTTTGAGACCAGGAAGTTTTAAGATGTCTCAAGTTATATATACTTGGTATCTCAGAACAGTAACAGGGCTGTCATAAAGCTTAGGACATACAAGAGACATGTTATTAGGGTGATTGTTACTGTATATATATCCCAATGTTGAGAGACTGAATCATCCACCTATCTGACTGGTTAGCCCCTTTATTTGTGACAAGGCATCTGGACATATTTAGACATCAGAAATGCTACGCTGCTTCTGACCTCTCAAAAGAGTTGAAAGCCACTGCTCTGAAGATCTCAGCTAAATTATATATTACATGATCACCCCATCATAATTTTTGCCCCTGCAGAAGAAATGTATGGCTGCTCTCAGCTTCCCCTGGATATAACAGATGAGCTGATCACAGAATTTTTAACCCTTAGGTTAAAAAGCAGTGGGCACTATAGATGGCGGGACTATACTGTTGCAAACAGCAGAGGCCCGCGGAAAATGTCTGCGACTGGCAATTATGCTGATTCAAGCGTGACCACGGCATCTAAATGACTAAAAACTCAGAAGCGTGTGCTTCCAGGTTAAGAACGGCTCCCCCGTGCAGCTATTAGGGAAGCTGGGCCTTCAATCTAATATGCTGGGTCTTTCTGGAGAGACCCAGCATATTAAAGCTGCAGAGTGCAGACCAACATAGGATAAAAGAAAATTAAGCTTATCCTGTGGTTCTGTGGAACTATAGTATAAGCTAAAAGAAATCTAACTTGTGAAAGAAAAAGTAAAAAAAATAAAAATATATATATATATAAAAATGTACTCCCCCCGTTCCCTAAAATAAAAATAAATAAATACATAAATGATAAAAAAGGAAACATCTTGAGCATTGCCATACCTGAAAATACCCGTACTATTAAAATCTAAAAATATTTACTGTATTTTTTGCCCTATAAGATGCACCGGCCCATAAAACACATCTAGGTTTTAGAGGAAGGCAATAAGAAAAAAATATTTTTCATTAGACCTCACATCAGACCAGCAATCAGACTCCCAATGTTAATCAGACCTCAACTCACAGCCCCAATCAGGCCCCCAATGTTAATAAGACCCTCAATAAGACCTCAGATCAGACCCCAATGTGAATGACGCACAATAAGACCTCAGATAAGAGCCCCAATATAAATAAGAACCCCCATTCAGAACTCAGGTGAGACTCCCGTGCTTCTGATGAGACACCCATGCCTAAGATCAGCCCCATGCCAAAGATCAGACCCCCATGCCACAGATCAGCCCCAGCTTCAGTTCAGCCCCCAGCCTCAGATCAGCCCCCATCCTCAGAGCAAATAAAATTAAAAACAAAATCAATTTACCTCTCCTGCTCCAGATGCCGCTCCTCACCTCCAGCTCTTTCTCTTCTTCCTGCTTCTGCTGTGCTGTGACCCGACAGCAGAGGACCAGGAAATGGTGAGTACAGAGCCCGTGGAGCACTGCATTTACCACTTCCCGGCACTCCAGTACTAATGAGCGCTTCCATAATAATTAGTATTCGTTCCATAAGATGCAGTGACATTTTCCCCCACTTGGGGGGGGTGAAAAATATGGAGAATACAGCAAATGGAAAATTGATTCACTTACCCCAAAAAATAAAATAAAGTAATAAAGTGTGATTAAAAACTCACACACACTCCAAAAAGGTATCAATAAATACTACAGATTGTCCTGCAAAAAATGAGCCCCCCACACAGCTCGGCAAACATAACTATAAAAAAAAGTTACAGGGTCACAATATGGTGGTGTAAAAAAAAATATATATTTTGTCAAAGTTTTTATTTTTTTCAGTATTAAAATGTGGTATCAGTGTAATTGTAATGACCCAGAGAATAAAAATCATAGATCTGTTTTGCTGCATAGGGAACGCCATAGGGAAAACAAATGGAAAACTGTGGTGGCATTGCATTTTTTTTCAAATTCTACCCAGTTTGGAATTTTTTTCCTGCTTCCCTCTACATTGCATTCCATATTAAATGGTGGCTTTAGAAAGTACAACTTGTCCCACAAAAACAAGCCTTCATATGGCTATGTGAACGGAAAAGTTCAAAAGTTATGGCTCCGTGAGGACAGGGAAGAAAAATGAAAACACTAAAATGAAAAAACATCCAGTATCTAAGAGGTTAAGCTATAAGACCATATGTGCCAATAGGTCCTTGTTTAGACAAGGGGTTGTCCAGATGGAACAGTTCTGTTAAGAAACAGTATGCAAACATTTTTATAGAGGACATATAGGGTCAGTAAGGATGTAGGTATCGATACAGTGTCAGACTGGAGTTCCTAGGGCCCACCAGAGGAAATTATTCTTGGGGCCCAACCCTTATATCTTCAATAATAGTTAATAGGTTTTGAAGCAAAGAAAGAGACCCTGGCAGATTATTATCTCTAAAGGCAGCTCCAAATGTTTTTTTTTTTTGGGGCCCAATATTGCATTAGAGTCTGGGTCCCCAGAGGATCCTCCGATTCTCTTGTAGGTGAACATGACGCTGCATTGATGGGTATAAGGTTTTGACACATACAATGTATTTTAGTTCAGCTTTCTACAATGACAGAAGAGGAACAGGGGCAGTAAGAAAAAAAAAGCGACCTGGACTTCTTATCAGCAGTACTACTCATATATTACAGCAGATAATAGTCCACAACCAAATAGTTAACTGACCTCAAATATAAAAACATGACACTACAAATTATGACTGGATCTAAAAAACACTTTAGTATTAGTGATGACCAGCTAAGAACTGGAAAAATAGTTATTAGAAATAGGCCACTTTTGGTTCTATAGCCTGGAATAACTCACAAATATAGCCAGGTTTCACATATCTGACTTTGTTACAGTATGTTCCTTACTAGACTTTCCTTCAGCATAGATTAAATTGTTGCACGGGTCCTATATCTATAAAGATATAGAAAATCTAGAAATATTATTAGAAACAAGACAAATTTGGTTCTGTAGCCTGGAATAATATAAGATATCTTATGATGATATTCAGAAAATTGATATTGATAGGATTCCCAAATATGACTTTGTTATGTTCCTTACTAGATGTTCCTTCACCAAAGTTTGAGTTGTTGCACAGGTACTACATCTAAATATTTTGACCAAGACAGATTGGCTTGTTGGAACCCCCAATGGTACTTAACGCCTAAAGGAATATGTCCTTTGTAACTCACCAACCACCGTTCTCCGAGATGGACCTATGCCCTTTTTGCAAAATTTACTTGTGAAACATTATAACTTTTATACAAGTAATGACATGAGCATGTTAAGCTTCCCTCTAAGGTAGCTGTTACTAAAAAGGGAGGTAGCCACAATTAAATTGATTGAACATAAATTAAAAAAACTAATAACACCAAGACTGAGGAGGAGCCAAGAAACACCTTTCTGTGACATGCATGGTGATTGGAAACTGAGTACGAGAAGAATTGACAGTGGGACCGGGAGAAGAGATAGACTTCCAATGTCAAGATAGCATATCCCAGATATGATGTTCTCAGAGAAGTAGTATTTACTGTACAATGTACACCATGAAGCATTCATATCCCCCTTCAGAAGGTCTCATATTAATTATAAAATGTTTGAGCACAGGTAATTTACATTCCTTCATAGGTCATACAAATATATGTAAATCTTACCTGATCTTTTTTTTTCAATCAAGTTTAGAAAGGTTGGGTTGCTACGAATGAGGAAAATAGATGTATTTTTATCTGTCTAGAAATCAATCACTCTAATGGTAATTACATGATGAAACAGACATTGTTCACATTAACAAATAGCTTGGCAATTACATTCTTAACACCATTGCTCCTCAGCATAATTACCTTTATATAGGGTAGAATGATTCTGGGACTATTTCCATTTAGAATTAAGCCAACACGAGCCATTTATCATGATACCCACAAATTAGAGGGTTCCTAATTCATGTCTATTGATGCACTCAGTGCTGTAGTTAGTCTTAAACATTTTAGGGAAGCTAATAAGATTTATCAGACTCTTTAGATATAGCAAGTCCTTTTTAAGTGCCAAGTTTGCAGGCTTATTTTGTGATTTTCTTTTTAGGGATATAGTGTAAGATTATTGTAATTATAGAATTATCCATGGGAAGAATTATCTATAGTCACACAGAGTTTCTTGGAGTTTCATCCTCAGAGGTTCAAACTGAATCTTATAAAAAATAGTGCCATCTTATATCAGTTGCTGTATTACATAGCTGTTCTCCCATATCGAGACAACTGTGTAATCAGACTATGTTCACATAACCTCAAACATGTCTTTGTCACGGCCTATGGTTTGTTGTGTGACACTTTCCTGCATTTGGTTGTCCGTGGCAACGTGTGGTGTTGAGTGCGAGTGGTGGCAGTGTCCCAGCCCTATGGCTGATCCCCAGGACATGATTGTCACACATGCCATTGCCCGCGGCAACAGGTGAAGTGTGTGGTTTAGTTGTGTATTCCCCTTTAAGTGGCCGTCTTCCCTTGCCTTGTGTCTGAAGGGTTCATTTCCTTCTGTGTCTGTGAACACTGGGTGTGTTTGTTGGGTGTGGCTACTTGGGCCTATCAAGCCTCTGTGCATAGCACGTGTCTGAGGGGTACTTCAGCCATGGTTAGCTGGAGCAGCCTCCTGTGTATATCACCTGTCAGTGGGGGCCACCCTTGTGGTCATAGGTTTTATACTGATGTTCACCTGATGTTTTCCTTTCTTATCTGCTATTGCAACTATGGATGTCCTGGTTACCTGTGTGATATGTGTGCTGTGTCCCTGAGTGTTTTGTGGACATTAGTTGTCATGCATGGGTTCCAGTCAGCGTGGCTGTGACAGGTACGTTTGGAACAACTTTAGTTCACCTGTCATATCTGTATGTTGTATGTGTTCCCCCATTCCTTGCAGCTTGGCCAGTGAGACTCCTGTTCCTCCGTGTCCAGAAGGAACAGGTCGTCTTACCCTACTCCTAGTTCAGGGACCGGTCGGAGGGTGAGTAGGGATCCGAGGTTCCTGAGCATGGGCCCTAATACCTTCAAGGTCGGCCCATGCAGCTAGGAGTTAGGGAAGGAGTTAGGGATGTATTAGGAGGTGACCTGCTCCCTAATTCTCTCGTCCTGGCCGAGCAGCCATTAACATCTTCTGGCATCGCACGGCTGAGGGTTTTCCCCAGCCGTGACAGTCTTAAAAAGGAACTGACGTCATACCACTGACTCCTCCCCCTGATCAGATACACTCAGACAGGGAAGCTTTCACTTGTTTCCACTTGTTTCAAATGAAAAGTCCCATAATTAATTCCGCTGAAAGAAAACAAAATAATTAGATATCAAATCAGACTACTTATATTGTATTCGCGATTTAGACCTCTTGGCTCCATCGTTTGTAAATGATGGATCCAATACGCCTCTTTTTGCGAAAGTAACATATAACGGTCGCCGCCACGGCGAGGTAGTGGAACACCTTCAATCACCTGGTAACGCAATTGCGCTATGGTATGCTTTTTTTCATGAAAGTGATATGGTACAGGGAGCAGTAATTTACCCTTTCTAATGGTGGATTTGTGTTTGCTCAACCTATCCTTTATTCTAATAGAGGTTTCCCCCACGTATAATAGTCCACATGGACATTTAAAAATATAAACAGCAAATCTGGGGTGTGACAAATGAGTCCCCCTAATCACACTACAGCAATTTACACAATTCAGACAGGGGAATGTACCCTGTCTGGGAGAGGATAGTACAGTCTTAAATCCCGTTTATTAATGTTATCTGCCCTTTTAAAACATAACATGGGGGGTCTCTGAAATTTCTCGATCTGAGGATATGATTTGGAAACTGTATGCCAATGTTTATTGACAATGCACCTTAGTTGTTGGGACAATGGGTGATATTTGACCACCAATGGGATGCGCGGTGGCTTCTCTGTCCTAATATTTCCTAAAGTATCTAGTTTTTCCCTCTGTTCTTGTAAAAGTGGCCTAGGGTAACCTCTGGCTATGAATTTATTCTCCATTTCTTGTAGCCTAATCTCACGGACCTCCATATTGCTGACTATTTTCCTGACTCGCTGAAATTGTGAGAAAGGGATGGATTTTTTTGTTGGGACTGGATGACTGCTTGAATATGCAAGTAAGCTATTGCGATCCGTCTCCTTTGTAAATAAATCAGTATACAATCCACCCTCTTCCCCCTTCAGAACCCATGTGTCTAGAAAATAAATTTTATGCATCTCATGATGCATGACAAACTGTAGCTCCGCCCAGATTGAATTTAGGTACGTAGCAAACTCTGTGAGGGATGGAACGTCGCCCCGCCATACACTAAAAATGTCGTCAATAAAACGACGCTAGAAAATACAATGCTGTGTGTACAATGGGTCAGGATAGACAAAATGACTCTCAACATATAACATATAGCTATTTGCATACGGCGGTGCGACATTTGATCCCATCGCGGTCCCATGGCGCTGTTGGTAAAAAGAATCTTGAAATAGAAAATAATTCTCTTCAAGTACTATTCTCAAGAGTGATAGGAAAAATTATTTTTCTATTGCTTCATATGGACTAGCTTCTAACAGTTCTGCGACCGCTGCAAGTCCCTTCTCATGCATTATAGAGGTATAGAGACTGCATACATCAAAAGTGACCAGTATGCAGTCCCTATCAATTGTCAGAAGATAAAATGACCTGTACCAGGTATATATGATGGTGATATCTGGGTCAGAGGGGTCAATACCTTTTCTAAAAGAATTGCTGGGCGAGAGAGGATGGAGTCAGTCGACGTCACAATGGGACGCCCTGGGGGGGTAGTCATAGACTTGTGTACTTTTGGTAAGGTGTAAAACACTGGAGTAATTGGATATTGGTTAATCAGAAATTCTCCCAATTTGGCATCGATGACTCCATCCCCTCTGGCCTGGTCAGCAATAATCTGAATAAGGCCCTTAATACGAAAGACTGGGTCAGTATCTATTTTCTGGTATGTATTGGTATCCCCCAACTGACCCAAAATTTCTGTTATATAGTACTCCTTATCTAAAACAACTAGGGCACCCCCGTTGTCTGCAGGCTTAAAAATAAGAGAATTGTCATCCAACATGTGTTTAAGTGCAAATGTTTCTTCTCTGTTCAAATTGTTTCTAATTTTAAAGCCCCCTTGTATGAGCTGTAGCAATAATGTATCTACATCCCTCTGTACCAGGTGAATGAAGGTCTCCACTGGGTGGTGTGTTTTACGAGGCATAAAAGTGCTCTTAATTTTAATTTTAAGATTAAACTGTTTGGCTGTCAATATACCACAATCAGCTGAGGCATGCTGAGTAATATCATCTTTTTCTTTATGGAAATGGGCTTTAAGTTGCATGTTGCGATAAAAGCGCTGCATATCCATATCATGGGTAAATGTGTCCAAAGTCCCTGTGGGGCTGAAAGACAAACCCTTTGCAAGTAAACTCATTTGTGCAGGGGTTAAGTTCTTAGAAGATAAGTTCAATATCAAGGTTTGTGGCGTACCTGCGAGCGCGTCTTCCTTGGAGCTTCTGCCTCTTGCATGGTGACTCCACTTGAAATGCTGCTCCCAGAACCAGATGATCCTGAACCGGTCCTGCGCTCTCGTCTGTATGAGGATTGAACCGCTGCGTCTGAGGCATCCTGCCATCTGTACGTGTCTCGCAGGTATTTGGATCTCTTTGTGATTTCGATCTTGTTTCTGAGATCACTGCATTGTTTCTCCAATTGCTCCTGGAAAGATGTCAGATCTTCAGCCTTCAGACAGTCTCTCAGCTGCTCTTTCGCTGCCCCAATATACGCATTGCACTCCTTAATCGCCGTGGTGAGATATTCGATAGTGAGTACTATTATATCAAGCAAACATTTGTTCAAAATATTAGCGAACCGCGTACAATATTCAATATGGTTACAAAAGAACGTTGGTCGAAGATTTACTCTCAGACCCCGCGGGATTTTCTGGGTACGAAGATATTCGGCTAGAGTAGCCGCATGCAATTCTAATGACACAAGATGCTTAGCTTCTTTTGTTAAACTCCTGCTCCGTAATTCACCTGGAGATATCTTCAGGAAGTCGGATGAAGCGGTAATCTGTGCCACGATGTCTCTTGCTTGATCATCTGTATACGCAAAGGTATTCATCTGAGGATATGATGATTGAGTGTGCGCGTGTCCAAAAAGCCAGTAATTCTTTAGAATGAAATGGCCGGCACTGCTCACCTTGCTTGTTCGGCAGTGCACGTGTCATGCGCAGGCATCCCAGTAATAACGCTGTAAAGGAATGACCGGCACTCGCACTTGATTTTCAGATGCAGAAATTTAATTAAAGTCACTTTTTATTTCATTAGTAGCGACGCGTTTCAGCACTCACACGTGCTTTCATCAGACTATGTTCACATAACCTCAAACATGTCTTAAATAGCAAAAAAACGAAAAAAAAAAAAAAAACAAAGGAACTGACTCCTCCCCCTGATCAGATACACTCAGACAGGGAAGCTTTCACTTGTTTCCACTTGTTTCAAATGAAAAGTCCCATAATTAATTCCGCTGAAAGAAAACAAAATAATCAGATATCAAATCAGACTACTTATATTGTATTCACGGTTTAGGCCTCTTGGCTCCATCGTTTGTAAACGATGGATCCAATACGCCTCTTTTTGCAAAAGTAATCTATTACGGTCACCGCCACGGCGAGGTAGTGGAACACCTTCAATCACCTGGTAACGCAATTGCGCTATGGTATCCTTTACAGCGTTATTACTAGGATGCCTGCCCATTGACACGTGCACCGCCGAACAAGCAAGGTGAGCAGTGCCGGCCATTTAATTCTAAACAGTTACCATATAACTCTGTGATATGCAACTGTAGGGTCTCCATATGCCTCTGTACAGGCTTCATTTCATGACTTCACAGGCATAATTCCTAACTCCAAATGTACAAAGAACTCAAGATCAATTGAGCATGGTGGATTAGTGAATAGCACAGGTGGCCAAGTAGTGCTAGGGTCCAATCTGACCACATGACATTAAGTTTCCTTTTTTTGATAAAATCTGTAGTGGTTGAGCCATTGTTGCCCAGGGCTCCAGATCACTCAAACTTCAGAACTTGTTTGGCTCCTAGAGCTCTCTTTTATAAATTATGGAGTGAGAATAATTTTTTCAGGACCATGGAGAGCACAACATTCCTTCAGCCTTTCAATGGGACTTTTGGATTCTCTATCTGCTATTATACTGTAGCTTGATTACCTTTTAACACATGTGAATAAAGAAGTTTAAGGGCTTCATATTTCCTAAATAGGACCAAACATTTGGTTGTTGAATATTGTTTGCACATTAAAACCATAAGCAATCTTCTTTGAGCTTGTCTAAAACAACTCACAATTTTAAACTTCTTCATGTCTTAGAGGTCAGGTTTCTTGCAGCTTTTTGTGTCTCTCAGATATCTGTACTTAGTATCAAAGAAATATTATGCTTTTCTTGTAACTTTTTAGTGACCTTCAAAGCACAATCAAGCTGATCTTAAACTGCATTTTAACATAAAACCTTAATATATGATACTTATCGAGCATTATCCTCTTAAATGATGTGGAAATTGCTGTGTTGTATATCATAACGTTTTTGCATTAGGAAAAGGCAGTAAGGAGAGATTACATTAAATTATAGTGGATAATTCTATGACACAGTAGGTAGCCTACACAATCATATTCATGGATTTCAGGTTATTGGCAAATCAGGGATGTTAAAAGGTAATTCCAATTTGAAGTTGTTGTCAGATTTGGAAAACTAATTTTTGAATATATTTTTAGGAGAGGGGGTTCTTTGTTCAAGATCCTCATTTATTAGCTAGAGAAGAGAGCAGCTACAAAGGGCATTTCTCTCTCTGGAGGACCTAATACATCCAACTATTATATAGACAATAGAAAAACAATCGATTTCAATGGCAATGGTGTAATGCTTCATTTTCACTGTGGAGGCACTGCAGGAAAATCAAATACAAGGTTCCCTCACATGTTGCAGTTATTTACTGGGGACAGGACATCTTGTAAGCTAATTGTAGGTGAGTCTTTCTAACACAGAATCTATATAAAGTGGACAACGCTTTTAAGATGTCACTTTGAAGTGAATGGTAATGTGTTCCATTAAACAGGACTCTCGGGTGGTCATTTGTACTTTCCACATCAACCCTTTACCTGATAATGCTATGGGAGCTGCATAGTGTGCAGATCCTAAAACAAATGATGGCCACCAGAAGGAGAAATCAGATTTCAGGAAATACTTTCTCTACACCAGCCCTTCACCAGCATTTTAGAGCTGCAATTACTGCAGTTACATGTTATACAATGAATCTGCACAAAATGACCTAAAAACATTATCGTGTTCAGAGGTGGACATTCCTTTTAAGCATCTCAAAAACAGTTCCCTACTAAAAGAACACAGTTGTCAAAAGAAATTGACTGGTCTTGTTCCATTGGTCACCCCAGATCATCCAAATTATCACTATCTATGACATCTGTATTGTTCTATGATGGAATCATTTTCCCATGGCTAAGGGTACTTTCACACTTGCATTGTGAGGATCTGGCAGGCAGTTCCATTGCTGGAACTGCCTGCCGGATCTGAAAAACCGTATGCAAAAGGATATAATTTGCTGACAAATGCATTGAAATTCTGGATCCGTCTCTCTGGTGTCATCTGAAAAAACAAATCGGATATGTATTTTTTACAATTTTTAAAGGTCTGCGCATGTGCAGACCGGGAAACCAAATCTGGTTTTCCGCAACACTTGGTACTAGATTCGGCATTAATACATTTCAATGGAAATTAATGCCAGATCCGGCATTCCAGCAGTATCCTGCAGTATTTTCTCTGGCCAAATACAGTAAGAGGGACTGAAATGAAGACATCCTGATGCATACTGAACAGAATGCTTTCCATTCAGAATGCATTAGGATAAAACGGAAGCATTTTTTTCCGGTATTGAGCCCCTGTAACGGAACTCAATACCGGAAAAGAATAACGCTAGTGTAAAAGTACCCTAACTGTATATAGAAAAATGTAGCTTTACCCAATACATTTATACATATTTGGATAACATTACAGAAATTCCAGAAGCTTACGTTGTTCTGACTTTCTGAACTGTTATTATCTCTCAGTCTCTTCTGACTTAAAATATACCTATAGTTTCATCTTGATAAACGTTTGTCATTTTAACCTTGTCTTTACTATGGTTATCCATCCATTAACCAGTTTTTATATACATTCCATTAGATGTTTGCACTTACATTCTCCAAAGCAAACAAAATCGGACTTAAATCAAAGCTTATGCCTGCCTGGAGATTCATGTATTATAAGAAGATTCCGATGCAAAATCTTCCACATTAAATATTTTACATCTTGTTAAGGTTTATCCCGGATCTGAGTGTAATTAAATATTTACTTTTCTCTTTTATGTAGTGTAGAGATTTAAATGTTTGAAACAAAAGAAGATCAGAACAAGTTCTAAGATTAGGTACAATGCACAGGAGAGCCAGGAAATGAAGAAAGTCATTATATTATGAATGGTGTAATATTTGAGATGAGACCTAACTAGGCTATTGGGGCCCTTCTATTACACACAGGTCAATTTCTACTTATTACACAATACATTTTGAGGAAATTAAATTATTATTAAACTCGGCATGAATGTAGCTTCCGTTATTCATCAATTCAACTACAGAACACTGTTAGGGTCCATTCACACGTCCGTAGAATGTGTCTGCACCCGTTCCACAATTATCCGTAACGGGTGCGGACCCATTCATTCTCTATGGAGCAGGTGTGCTGTCCGCATCCACATTTCCGGAGCATGGCCCCGAACTTCCGGTCCGCGGCTCTGGAAAAAAATAGAACATGTCCTATTCTTGAATGCAATTGGGGACAAGAATAGGCAGTTCTATGGGGGTGCCGGCAATTTGCGGATCCAGAATACACTACAGATGTGTGAATGGACCTTTAACCTGAGTTATGGGGGAAGTGCAGAACAGTAAGACCATTTTACAGTGATCGTCTCTAACCGAGATCTTTTCTTAATCAAAGTAAGGATGAGTTCTCAGCACAAGGGGGAGGGGAAGCATCCCCTATGGAAGTTTCAGGAAAGGTTCCTGCTCCGCTAACACCCCCTTCCCACCCTAGGTCCTATGTGTTGGGATTAGATCCCACGTTTCAACAAAAAAGGACTGAAACTCATTTTCTTTTTCTTTTTATAAATTTCATTTTATTAAACAAAATTACATCATATCATATTAATACAATTACTATCTATCCCAACCCCCACCCATCCATCTCCCCGGCAGGAAGAGAATAGAGATGTCGCGAACATAAAATTTTCCTTTCACGAACGGCGAACGCAAATTTCTGCAAATATTCACGAATGGGCGAACCGCCATTGACTTCAATAGGCAGGCGAATTTTAAAACCCACAGGGACTCTTTCTAGCCACAGTAGTGATGGAAAAGTTGTTTCAAGGGGACTAACACTTGGACTGTGGCATGCCGGAGGGGCATCCATGGCAAAACTCCCATTGAAAATTACATAGTTGACGCAGAGTTGGATTTTAATCCATAAAGGGCATAAATCACCTAACAATCCTAAAATATTTTGAACAACGTAGTTTAAAACATCCAGTGTGTGTATATGATCAGGTATGATGTTGTATCGATCAGGTAGTGTAAGGGTTACGCCCGCTTCACAGACATTGACAGACCAAACTCCCCTTTTAATGCACCGCAAACAACCGCAAACAGTCCATTTGCCCAACCGCAAACTCCCCATTTGCACAAGGTTGGATACCAAGCTAGCCATGTCCCGTTGATGTCATTGAAGGTTTCTTCCTCCACCCAGCCACGTACAACACCAAGGGTCCCCGAGAGGGGAATTGAAAAGATTTTTCGAACGGGGAGATGGTTAAAAAAACGCTGGCTCCCTCCCCTTTGTTTGAATCCACGGTCATTGCGTCTGCGCCGTGCAATTTACTGTCACACCCGATATGAGTGGTATTTTCTGTAGTTCTCTTCTCATCAGTTTAATCCCTGCTACGTCCCGAATCTGGGGTCCATTTATTTAATTGATTTTTTGAACGGGGAGATGGTTAAAAAAACGCTGGCTCCCTCCCCTTTGTTTGAATCCACGGTCACTGAGTCTGCGCCGTGCAATTTACTGTCACACCCGATATGAGTGGTATTTTCTGTAGTTTTCTTCTCATCAGTTTAATCCCTGTTACGTCCTCAATTTGGGGTCCATATATTAAATTGATTTTTCGAACGGGGAGATGGTTAAAAAAAAGCTGGCTCCCTCCCCTTTGTTTGAATCCACGGTTACTGCGTCTGCGCCGTGCAATTTACTGTCACACCTGATATGAGTGGTATTTTCTGTAGTACTATTCTCATCAGTTTAATCCCTGTTACGTCCCATATCAGGGATTGCCGGGTACCTTCGACTGCCTGCACAGTGACAGACCAAACTCTGATACACCAAACTGAATTGATTTTAGGAACCAGGAGATGGAAAAAGCAGCTTGGTCGGTCCTCTTACTCCCAAGTTGGGGCACTGCGCGTGTACGGAGCAATGTGCTGTGACACCCTATATGAGTGATGTCTTAACTAGTACTATTCCTATCAGTTTAATCCCTGTTACGTCCCCTATCCGGGGACGTGTGTCGAATTGATTAACCATTGTCGAATTAACGAACCATTACGACATCCTGCAATAATTTAGTTCTGAGCTTTGTACTTGCTTTGTATTGGAATTGATGGGGATTTTTTAAATTGTCTGCATTATTTCTAATAAACTATTAAGAGACTTAATTATGATTTTTTTATTTTATGTATTAAAAACCCATGCAACTTAAAAAAAAAAAAAGGGTTTTTCTATGAAAAATTATCCAGCCGATCGCTTTTGGTCTGAACATAATAAAGCAACGGTCTTATCATCTGGGGTGTGGCAACATTGCCAACACACTCATAGAGGTGATGATCGCTTCATTGTGATACGCAAGCCCGTTCACCACAACAAGGTAACGATCACGAAAGGGAATTGACACTTGTTTGTGCTTTTTTGGGGGGTTTTTGCAGCCACAGTGTTGTAGGTTTTCAAGGCAGAAAGGTAACTAAAACATTGCGGCTTGAACCCTAGTTGGTGGCGGAGAATTCACGAAAGTCATCCGGTATGCAGACATTAAATACAGCAGCGTGTGGACAATTTTGAGGCCAAGGCACGTCATCAGGCCTTTTGTTAGTCAAACGTATCCCCCACTGTCAGTCCCTTCGGGATCCATGCCTCATTCATCTTAATGAAGGTTTGGTAATCAACACTTTTTTGACCGAGGCGACTTCTTTTGTCAGTGACAATGCCTTCTGCTGCACTGAAGGTCCTTTCTGACAGGACACTTGAAGCGGGGCAGGCCAGAAGTTCTATCGCAAACTGGGATAGCTCAGGCCACAGGTCAAGCCTGCACACCCAGTAGTCAAGGGGTTCATCGCTCCTCAGAGTGTCGATATCTGCAGTTAAGGCGAGGTAGTCTGCTACTTGTTGGTCGAGTCGTTCTCTAAGGCTGGATCCTGAAGGGCTGTGGCGATGTGTAGAACTGAAAAAGCTCTGCATGTCCTCCATCAACAACACATCTGTAAAGCGTTCTGTCCTTGCCGCCGTGGTCGTGGTAGGAGGTGGATTACTTTCACCTCTTCCCCAGTTAGATTCCTGTTGTGCTGTGACATCCCCCTTATAAGCTGTGAAAGGCATATTTTTTTGTTTGGTTTTGAACTGCTGCATCCTTTCTGACTTCCGGTAATTTGGTAACATTTCCGCCACTTTCTGCTTATACCGGGGGTCTAGTAGCGTGGCCACCCAGTACAGGTCATTCTCCTTCATCCTTTTTATACGAGGGTCCCTCAACAGACATGACAGCATGAAAGACCCCATTTGCACAAGGTTGGATGCTGAGCTACTCATTTCCCGTTCCTCGTCCTCACTGATGTCATTAATGGTCTGTTCTTCCCCCCAGCCACTTACAACACCATGGGTCCTAGATAGGTGACAACAACGAGCACCCTGGGATGCCTGCTGTGGTTGGTCTTCCTCCTCCTCAAAGCCACATTCCTCCTCTGACTCCTGTTCCTCATACTCCTCTTGCAGCGTTGCCGCAGGTCCGGCAAGCGATGATAAGGCGGTTTTTGGTGGTGATGGTGACCACAACTCTTCCTCTTCCTCTTCACGCTCATCTACAGCCTGATCCAGCACTCTTCGCAGGGCATGCTCCAGGAAGAAAACAAATGGGATGAGGTTGCTGATGGTGCGTTCGGTGCATTGCGCATGAGCGTCCAGTAACCTGCCCAAAAAATTCCCAGCTCCGCAAAGGCTGTCCTAGCACCCCGGTAATACAAATACTCGTTGATGGCTTTTTCTTGTTAGAGCAGGCGGTCGAGCATTAGGAGTGTTGAATTCCAACGTGTCGGGCTGTCGCAAATCAAGCGCCTCACTGGCATGTTGTTTCGGCGCTGAATGTCTGAAAAGTGCGCCATGGCCGCATAGGAACGTCTAAAATGGCCACACACCTTCCTGGTCTGCTTGAGGACGTCCTGTAAGCCTGGGTACTTAGACACAAAGCGTTGTACGATGAGATTCAACACATGTGCCATGCACGGCACATGTGACAACTTGCCCAAATTCAATGCCGCCAACAAATTGCTTCCATTGTCACACACCACTTTGCAGATCTCCAATTGGTGCGGGGTCAGCCACTGATCCACCTGTGCGTTCAGGGCGGACAGGAGTGCTGGTCCGATGCCTCTTCTGAACTTAAGTTTTGTAAAATATGTACACTATTAAAAAATATTACTATAGCAGTATATTAGCTTAAATACAATCTATGTGTATTTTACGAAATTTCGTAATATTGCTCTAACTTCGTCTTTTAGAATATTCGTAATATTCTAAAAAACGAAGTTAGAGCAATATTAAGAACATTTGCAAAAGCCGAAATTGCGATGCGAGTAATATAATACGAAATAATCGCATGAAGATTTCAATTTAGCACTGCTATATTCCATATTCTAGCCTAGTATGGAATATAGCTGTGCTAAGTTAGCACTGCTATATTCCATACTAGGCTAGAATATGGAATATAGCAGTGCTAAGTTGAAATCTTCATGCGATTATTTCGTATTATATTACTCGCATCGCAATTTGCGAAATTTTGTAAAATACACATATAGATTAGATTGTAATTTAGCTAATATGGAATATAGCAGTAAGTTGAGAACGCCACTGACTGGAGCAGCCAGGAAGCCAGGAATCCAAAGGACAGGTAAGAACAACTTTAGAGAAGTGGGAAAGAAAAAAATATAATAATAAAAAAAAAAAAAAGAATATTCGAATTCGCGAATATATAGAACGATATTCTAAATATTCGCGAAATCTCGAAATTGCGATATTCGAGAAAAAAATTCGCAATTCGAATATTCGCGCTCAACACTAAGGAGGAGTAGAGGAGGTGGCAGTAGGCCTGCCTGCAAGTCGTGGCGGTGTCACCAACTCCGCTGCAGAGCCACGCATTCCATGCCTGGCAGCCGTCAGCAGGTTGACCCAATGCGCAGTGGAGTTGATATACCTGTCCTGACCGTGCTTTGCAGACCAGGTATCAGTGGTCATATGGACCCTTGCCCCAACACTGTATGCCAGAGATGCAATGACTTCCTCTTCAATCACTGATTAGGGGTTTGGGATTGCCTTTTTAAAAAAAAAAAAATCGTCCACTGTGGTGCAATACCTTTCACTGTGGTGTCCCAATAGCGACAAATTTTTTGAAGGCCTCAGACTCCACCAGCTGGTATAGTAAAAGCTGGCGGGCTAAGAGTTCCGTCAAGCCAGCTGTCAGACGCCGGGCAAGGGGGTGACTCTGTGACATTTGCTTCTTACGCTCAAACATTTCCTTTACAGACACCTGACTGTGGGCAGATGAGATGGAACTGCTGAAGGTGAGAGGCGGAGTGGCGGGTGGTTGAGAGGGGGCAAGGAGGACAGCAGTGGTTGACGTGGCTGAAGATGCTGGACCAGGAGGAGGATGGTGGCTTTGAGTTTGTGTGCTGCTTGTACTGATGTGTTGATCCCATTGGCGTTTGTGATGTGAGATCATGTGCCTTCGCAAAGCAATTGTACCGAGGTGGGTGTTGGACTTCCCACGATTCAGTTTCTTTTGGCACAGGTTGCAAATGGCATTGCTGTTATCAGAGGCAGACACACAAAAAAAAAGCCACACTGCTGAGCTTTGCAATGACGGCATTCTGGTGGTGGCAACAGCATGCATTGATTGGCGTGCTGTCTGGCTGACCCTGGGTGCTGATACATGCTGTCTGACTGTGCCACTAGCTCCTTGCGACGACCTCCCCCTGCTTCCAACTCGTCTCCTCCTTCTCTCTGTCTCCCCTTCTGAAATTTCCCCCTCTTCTTCTTCTCTTCAAGCAGACACCCACGTGGCATCCACGGACACATTGTCATCATCAACTACTTCACTTGTATCTGACACCTCAGCAAAGGAAGCAGCTGCGTGTACAACATCATCATCAGTACGTCCATGTGTGTAATGCTGCCTGACTGAGACATATCCCTGTTATCTACATCCTCTGGCAATAATGGTTGCGCATCACTAATTTCATCCAACTGATGTGTAAATAACTCCTCTGAGGGATCAAGTGAAGCGGCTGTGGTGGCTGTGGTGGTAGTGGTGGTGGTGGTGGCAGTGGGCGGGAGAGTGGTAACTTGAGAGCAGGTGAACAAAGCTGAGCTGGAGGAGGATGGTGCGTCAAGGTTCTTAGCGGAAGCTGTTGAAGATTGGGTGTCCTGTGTAAGCCAGTCAACTATTTTCTCCGAATTTTTTATGTTCAGGGTACGTGGCCTCTGAACACTGGGCATTATTCCAGGGCCAGTGGAAATCACAGCACCACGACCACGATGGCCCCTGCGGGGTGGCCTGCCTCTGCCTGTCATTTATTTTTAGATAAGTGGTACTATGCGTGCAAGGTACTTTGCCACCCTAAATAAGTGGTGGGCAGTGGGCACAGTATACTCTGTGTGGGCCTGATACACACTGGCTTGCAACTGGGATTATATCACAGAGAAATAATAAATTGAATTTTTTTTATCTGCAAGGTATTTGTGAGTGACACCCTGTAACGGTATGAGTGGTGGCCTAGCAAGTGGCCACAGTACAGTCTGTGGGCTAGAAACACACTGGCTTGCAACTGGGATTATATCACAGAAAAATAATAAATTACATTTTTTTATCTGCAAGGAATTGTGACACCCTGTATGAATGGTGTGCACACAGTACTGTCTCTGGGCCACACAGTCACTCACTGGCTTGCAACTGCGATTATATCACAGATAAATAATATAAATTGACTTTTTTTATCTGCAAGGTATTGTCTGTGACACCCTGTATGAATGGTGTGCACACAGTACTGTCTCTGGGCCACACATTCACTCACTGGCTTGCAACTGCGATTATATCACTGATAAATAATATAAATTGACATTTTTTTATCTGCAAGGTATTCTCGGTGACACCCTGTATGAATGATGTGCACACAGTACTGTCTGTGACTGAGCCTGCAGCCTCTCACACATGGGGAGGCAACTGCAATATATATATATATATATATATATATTAAAAAAAGCAGACTGATGTACCAGCCCTAAAAAGGGCTTTTTGGGGTGCTGTCAGGATGCTGTCCTTACAGCAGATGAGTCTGTGGACACAGAACACTGCCCTAGCTAACGCTTTCCCTATTAGATCAGCAGCAGCAGCACTGTCCCTCCTCTCACTAAGAATGCAGCTTCCGAATGAATCTAAAATGGATGCTGTCCAGGAGGTGGGAGGGTCTGGGAGGGAGGGTCTGCTGCTGATTGGCTGGAATGTGTCTGCTGACTGTGAGGTACAGGGTCAAAGTTTGCTCAATGATGATGTATAGGGGCGGACCGAACATCGCATATGTTCGCCCGCCGCGGTGAACGCGAACAAGCTATTTTCGCCAGGAACTGTTCGCCAGTGAATAGTTCGGGACATCACTAGAAGGGAAGAGAGGAAAAAAAGTATCACAAAAACAAGATTACCCATAACTCAAGATATTTCCTCTTAGGTTCTCACATTGCGGAATTAATCATACTATCTTATGTATACTTTTGCGTAGTTAGTTTAAGCCATGCTTGACAAGATGGTCCTTTCTAGCAAATATTAATCTCACAAGCAAAAACTGAACACCTAATATCCTAACTATCACAGTAACATAGTCTATATGGCAGAAAAAAGGCATACGTCTATCCAATTCAGCCTGTTATCCTGCAAAGGTGATCTAGAGCAGAGTTCCCCAACTCCAGTCCTTAGGGCCCACCTACCAGTCAGGATTTGAGATTATCCCACAGAATGAAGACCTGTGGTAAGTCCTGATGAATGGACACTAATTATATCACCTGCTCAATACTGAGGTAATCCTGAAAACATGACTGGCAGGTGGGCCCTGAGCAGTGGCGTAGCGTGGGTTGCCAGCACCCGGGGCAAGCCAAAAATTGCACCCCCCCCCGCGCCTACCCCAGGCACACCACTTTTAACAGATACTGTAGTAGATCACTAGCAGTCCTATGTAACACCTCAGATAACACAGAAATAACTCTCTGAGTACAGATAATGTAGTAGATGGGTGTGAGCCCCCAGAATTCAGAACACACACAGTGTGACCTGAAGTCTGGGGCCAGAATGCGGCAGTATGGGCCAAATTCTGAATCTTCTCCCCCAACCCTACCATTAAACAGATATGTGGATGGACATTATTATTACAGTAGAATACCGCACCATACCTGTTACATCCAGTGACGTCTCCTGTGATGTAGACTCTCCCCGACGTCTTCATTCAGAGATAAGACCGCCATGATAACTTCTTTCAGCCGCTTCTCGTCTCTGCAGAGTTTCACCGAAAAAAAATTTGGTTCCTCACTTTACTATCATGCTCTCCTTCCTGGTGTCTCAACACTGTCGTCCTGCTGCCCCCCAATACTGAGCTAGAGCCATACAGATAGCTTTCATTCCCCATAATATTATTCCCCCTGTATATTATAATGGCCCCCTCTTTATTATTAATGTACTGGCCCCCTCTTTAATAACAAAGAGGGGGCCATTATATTAGCAAAGAGGGGGCCAGTACATTAATAATAAAGAGGGGCCATTACATTAATAATAAAGAGGGGGTCATTATATTAATAAAAAAGAGGGGGCCATTATATTAATAACAAAGAGGGGGCCATTACATTAATAATAAAGAGGGGGCCATTATATTAGCAAAGAGGGGGCCATTACATTAATAATAAAGAAGAGGGGGTCATTATATTAATAATAAAGAGGGGGTCATTATATTAATAATAAAGAGGGAGTCATTACATTAATAATAAAGAGGGGGCCATTATATTAATAATAAAGAGGGGGTCATTACATTAATAACAAAGAGGGGGCCATTACATTAATAACAAAGAGGGGGTCATTATATTAATAATAAAGAGGGGGCCATTACATTAATAATAAAGAGGGGGCCATTATATTAATAATAAAGAGGGGGTCATTACATTAATAAAAAAGAGGGGGTCATTATATTAATAATAAAGAGGGGGTCATTACATTAATAATAAAGAGGGGGCCATTATATTAATAATAAAGAGGGGGTCATTATATTAATAATAAAGAGGGGGCCATTATATTAATAATAAAGAGGGGGTCATTACATTAATAACAAAGAGGGGGCCATTACATTAATAACAAAGAGGGGGTCATTATATTAATAATAAAGAGGGGGCCATTACATTAATAATAAAGAGGGGGCCATTATATTAATAATAAAGAGGGGGTCATTACATTAATAACAAAGAGGGGGTCATTATATTAATAATAAAGAGGGGGTCATTACATTAATAATAAAGAGGGGGCCATTATATTAATAATAAAGAGGGGGTCATTATATTAATAATAAAGAGGGGGCCATTACATTAATAATAAAGAGGGGGCCATTATATTAATAATAAAGAGGGGGCCATTACATTAATAATAAAGAGGGGGCCATTATATTAATAATAAAGAGGGGGTCATTACATTAATAACAAAGAGGGGGTCATTATATTAATAATAAAGAGGGGGTCATTACATTAATAATAAAGAGGGGGCCATTATATTAATAATAAAGAGGGGTCATTATATTAATAACAAAGAGGGGGCCATTACATTAATAATAAAGAGGGGGCCATTACATTAATAATAAAGAGGGGGCCATTACATTAATAATAAAGAGGGGGCCATTACATTAAAGGGATTCTGTCACCTCCCCTAAGCCAAAAAACGATTTTAAAGCAGCCATGAAGCACAGCTTACCTGGATTAGGCTGTGCTCTTTTATCTTGCAATCCGTCCAGCAGTTACTGCAAAAAACGACTTTTATTCATATGCAAATGTGTCATGAAGGTGCCCAGAGGGGCGTTTTGTTCCTCTTAGAGAGCCCAGTACCGCCCCTCTTACAGTGCCCAGCCCGCCTTCCTTGCACTGTCTAACCGCCCCCAGCCTGCCACAGCCTCTCCTCCCTCTCCTCCCCCTCCCTCACGCCGAACGAACTCTCGCACAGGCGCAGTACCCACTTCGCTCTTCCCTCAGTCAGCAGGGAAGAGCGAGCATCGGACGTCACTGGGCTCAGCGCATGCCCAGTGACGAGGATGAAGCTCCTGCCCTCAGTCTCCTGCTGATCGCACAGGCGCAGCCTTCAGTGGGTACTGCGCCTGTGCGAGAGTTCGTTCGGCGTGAGGGAGGGGGGTGGAGAGGCTGTGGCAGGCTGGGGGCGGTTAGACAGTGCAAGGAAGGCGGGCTGGGCACTGTAAGAGGGGCGGTACTGGGCTCTCTAAGAAGAACAAAACGCCCCTCTGGGCACCTTCAGGATACATTTGCATATGAATAAAAGTCGTTTTTTGCAGTAACTGCTGGACGGATTGCAAGATAAAAGAGCACAGCCTAATCCAGGTAAGCTGTGCTTCATGGCTGCTTTAAAATCGTTTTTTGGCTTAGGGGAGGTGACAGAATCCCTTTAATAACAAAGAGGGGGCCATTACATTAATAACAAAGAGGGGGTCATTATATTAATAATAAAGAGGGGCCATTATATTAATAATAAAGAGGGGGCCATTATATTAATAATAAAGAGGGGCCATTACATTAATAATAAAGAGGGGGCCATTATATTAATAATAAAGAGGGGCCATTACATTAATAACAAAGAGGGGGCCATTATATTAATAATAAAGAGGGGTCATTACATTAATAATAAAGAGGGGGTCATTATATTAATAATAAAGAGGGGGTCATTACATTAATAATGAAGAGGGGGTCATTACATTAATAGTAATAATGTACTGGCCCCCTCTTTATTATTAATATAATGGCCCCCTTTTTATTAATAATGTACTGGCCCCCTCTTTGCTAATGTAATGTCCCCCTCTTTGTTATTAATGTACTGGCCCCCTCTTTGCTAATATAATGTCCCCCTCTTATTACTGTGCCAATGCCATTGAATAGGATAGCCTTTCTGCTCCAGTCCTCTCCCACCCCCCATACTGCCCCCAGAGCCTCTGCAATTAGGTAAGGTAACATAAAAAAAAATACTTACCTATCTCCATCCCTGCTTGTTCCCACAGCAGGCGGTCACGAACGCCTCACTGTGCCTTCCTGCGCCGCGTCTTCGCGTCATCTCGCGAGACCCGACGCAGGAGGTCACAGTGAGGTTATCGTGACCGAGTCCTGCATCGCTCTACTGCCTTATAGGCTTCAGGCCACTAGGCCTGAAGCCTATGGGGCATAATGGAGGGGACAGGAGCCATAGGCTCCCGTAGCCCTCATTGAAATTTCGGCTGCCTGGCGCCCCCTGCAATTTGGCGCCCGGGGCAACGGCCCCTCCGGCCCCCCCCCCCCACGCTACGCCCCTGGCCCTGAGGACCGAAGTTGAGGAACACTGATCTAGAAGAAGGCAAAAAAAAAAAGCCCTCATGAAGTCAAAACTAATTTTCCTTCCAGACTAAAATCAAGAGTCAGAATACTCCCTGATTCAATTACCTTTTTCTAGAAATCTAATAACTACAGTATAATCTGTAATATTATTACTCTCCAGAAATACATCCAGGCCTCTTTTGAGCTCTAGTGAATTCACCATCACAACCTCCTCAGGCAGAGAGTTCCAAAGTCTCACTGCTCCTTTCGGAAAGAATCCTCTTCTATGTTGATGGAGAAACCTTCTTTCTTCTAGTCGTAGGGAATGTAGAAAAATCACGAAATAAGCAGCCGAAGGCTGTTCTAATTCAAATCCCATTTTAACCTTCAAAATTGATTGACTTGTCTCCACAATCGCTTACTAATCAGACACAGCCAACACGTAGTATGAAAAAATCGGTTTCCAACCCTTCACATGCCCAGGACTCCGTACAACCAAAAGATACTTTATGTCCAGAGGAGAATAATAAAGCCTGGGTAGATTCATATTGTTCATTTTATGGTCAAAGTTGTGTAAAACAGAATACACAGATTTTAGCATAATCTCTTATTTCCCTTTTAAAATGGGTCCCAAGATCCATTTCCCAGTGTTTTCTAGAAATTTAAGATATTGTAGAGGCATTATGAGCATTATCATATATAGATGGAACCCTCCCTTTACATGCTTTACTAGACAATAAATGTGCATTGCCTAGAACCCATTTTCCTATTCCATATTATGAAATTCAGAGTTAAAGTGGTTGTGCCATAACAAAAAAACAATTATTTTTTTTTTATTTTTTTTTTCAAATGTACTGTACCTCATTTGGAGTTTTTTCTTAGCCCAAATGCTTGAATCCTACTTCCTGGTTTGTCATGTAACTGCTGTGAGATTTATCCTGACATCAGCAACACATGTGACACTAACCAGCTCATTTTCTCCACATATTCAAAATAATCTGCATAACTGGATTTATAATAGACACATGTGCTGATGTCCATCGCTTATTAGAGCAAAATTCATCCTTATGTCTATCTATCTATATATGTTTATTATCTCTCTATTGTCTGTCTATCAATCCATAACTGACATGTAACTGACACAGTTAGGGGTGAGTGAATCGAGCTTCAGATCCAAGATCTGAAGTTGATTCATTCAAAAACTTTGTTTCAATGCTGTAAAGCATTAAAATGTATGTGCTTCGGCTAGGCAAAATTCGTTAAGTCCGAAGTCACACGAGACTTCGGTAAATAATTTCAGGCTTCACCCCTAGTCATAGCACGTAGAGGAAGCAAAAGAAGCGCTGTGACTGTATGCGTCCTGTAAAACAAACATTGGGAATATCTCAGGAACGGTATGTGCTAGAGAGCTGATACCCGGTCTAAACCCTTCCTGGACACCTGATGTAGATGGGTGCCAATTTTTGTGATTGTATATGCGATGGTGTAGATTCCTTTAGCGGACATACACACATACACTCAGCTTTATATATTAGATTATTAAAGCACCATTCATTCCATGGCGCTGTACATATGATAAGGTGTATACATACATAATACAGATAGTTTCAATAAGCATGAACTAGACAAGTTACAAACTGGCACAGAAGGAGAGAAGACCCTGCCTGCGAGGGCTTACAATCTACAAGTTGATGCAGATGTTCAGTGCAGAATCTATACCAAAATCTGCAACAATTCTGTCATGTCTGATCTGATGGCCATTACCTAGTTTCTCATTCCCTATTCTGTTTTCTCTTTTATTTCCAGACATCAAATCTCAGACATCTCAGTTTATTTCAACACTTGTTTTCCCTTTCATCCTCCATAACGGTTCATTCACCATTTATATAAAAGCAACAGTTTCCTGGTTTTTGAAATTGTGTTTTGAAGGCTACATTAAAAAAGTGATATGTTATCTGCCAAAACCTCAAAAATAAAGGACTCACTTAAGGTTTCTACTTGTGAGAACAATGAAGTGCCAAGTACTGTAATAGTCGAGTCACAGCCCACTAGGCCCTTTCTCTTGATTTTATTTTTTCTTCAGAATCTAAACTTAGTAGATGCAGACTGGCAGGACCTCATAGCTGTGAAAGACTTGTGTCTTCAGGTTTAATTAATGCTTTCCTCTTCTTTCATGCCTTCCAGTCTCCTAGTTGACAGCCCCTAGAAAGCCTGACAGTTTTGCCGTGTAAAACAGATGTTACTGTATTGTTGTTTTGGCAGTTTCTATTTCATATGTATTTGGACAGGACGAAGCAAAAATACTTTTCGTATTTTCAGTTTGCTGACATTTTCAAGAATGCAGAAGGTTTATATCATAAATTGTTTGCGCAGCTTTCATTAAGTTCCATAGTTACTACTGATCCAATTCATCTTAAAAATATTCTACATTTTCAAATCAGCACCTGGAACTGAATACTTTTGTAACTGCATGGAATTAATTTCTGTAAAAATCTATCTGTATAGCGCCACCTGTATTTTGACAATTTTCTAAATTCTTTGTCCAGCTCACTGAGGTTGACGTAGGCGCTCAGTTCCATCCTTCAACTGCCACCAGCTGCAGCATAAGGGATGTGCTCCCTGAGAAAGTGCACGCCCCTGAGCTGCTAGCTGGAAACAAATCTAGCAGACTAATTGCAGCAATCAATGGGCAGATATCTGGATTCAAGTTTGTAAGAAAAAGGCTGCCATGTACTATATGATATTTGATTTTCATTTTTACATTACTCATGGGATAATCCCTTTAAATAAAAACACGATGCAACTTTACAGACAAATAACCAGGAACAAAACCACCAGCTGAACGTTGTATTCAGAGTTTGGTTCGGAAATGGCATCAAATTGGCAAACATGAAGAAACCGAGCCCCCCATCGATCAGGACAGCTGAAGTTATGCATGAAATTTAGCAGCGGATTGCAAGTAGTCCCCAAAAATCAATTCGTCTTAGCAAGTTGTTGTATGACAAACGACGAGTCAGTGAGTGCTAAAATCTCTGAACCTGAAACTATATGGAATAACATATGTGCAGGAACTGAAAGAGTCTGACAAAGCTAAACGCTTCAATTACTGGAATTAGTTCCTGACTATTATTGCTGACATGTGGACCCATTGCTGTACTTCATGACAGACGAAGCTTGGTTTAATTTATCAAGACATGTAAATTCCCAGAATACGAGGTACTGGTCAGCTGAAAATTCCCATTTGACTCATGAAACACCACTTCACAACAAACAAATTGGTGTTTGGTGCGCAGTGTGAGGAACACAAATAGTTGGTCCAATTTTCTTGAAATCAATTGTAAATACCGGAATTTACCTGGACATTTTTGAATGGTTATACAACCAACATGCCTGGTTCATTTTAATAAACGTAAGCTTGTCCACATTGGCTGCGGAATGTTGATAATGCTCTCTGCCGTACTAAACACACGTTCACACTATACACTGGCTGCAGGGCAGGTCAGCACCTCCAAGGCTGACAAAGCTTTTCCACATTTTGGCCATGCTAACCCTGCCTTCTCAGGTGCTGGCGGTGCCCCAGCTGCGTTGGTGACCTCTTCCTCCTCTGCCTTCGCCTTGTGCTTCCACTTTGCCCCCGCTGTCAGGTGGGAATGCTATCATCAGCGTGCGCTTGTAGTCGCGCATCTTCCGATCAGTAACAGATGTTTTCACAAAATTTAGTTCCCTGTCAGCAATTCAGAGCAGCTGTTCATTCATAGCAAAAGGGGGTTCATGTCACACAGCAATAGAACAGAGGATTTTGAGAGATTTAGGCCCCTGTCAGCAATGCAGAGCATGGGTTCATTCACGGCAAAAGGGGGATCATGTCACCCAGCAATACAACAGAGGATTTTGAGAGATTTAGGCCCCTGTCAGTAATGCAGAGCAGGGGTTCATTCATAGCAAAAGGGGGTTCATGTCACACAGCAATAGAACAGAGGATTTTGAGAGATTTAGGCCCCTGTCAGCAATGCAGAGCAGGGGTTCATTCACGGCAAAAAGGGGATCATGTCACCCAGCAATACAACAGAGGATTTTGAGAGATTTAGGCCCCTGTCAGTAATGCAGAGCAGGGGTTCATTCATAGCAAAAGGGGGTTCATGTCACCCAGCAATACAACAGAGGATTTTAAGAGATTTAGGCCCCTGTCGCCCCGGCACAGCAGGGGTTTGTATACGCCAAAAATGGTAAAATGTCATCCGACAATTGAAAATAAGATTTTTTTCAATTTAGGGCACTAAAATTTGCATTTTTTTAAATTTAAATGGCTCTAAAATAGTCCTTGAAAAGGCTAGAGGGATGTAAAAGGCAGTAAAATGTGCTTAAGAGCATGGCAACTGCTCTGCAAACAAATGTGGATAGCGAAATAACTTAAAATGAAATAAAATAACTAAAAATGACAAATTATTAACCTGCAACTCAGAGAAGAAGGTGGATATGGAGTCGGAGGTTGAGGAGGCAGTGAATGTGATGTTGTAGGTGGAGGCAGCAATGGAGGAGGAATAGGTAGCCAACAATGTTTTTATTTATTTTTATTGGGGTAGGTAGCCCCCAAAATATTGGGACAAATAAAAAAAAGAAAACAAAGAATCATTGCACTTGACTTGAGTACAAGAATGTATGTTTGATGGTGGTATAAATGTCTATTCTGTACAAGGTACAGACAAGTCTTGTGGGATCCAAGCCTGGTTCATTTTAATGAACGTGAGCTTGTCCACATTGGCTGTGGACAGGCGGCTGCGTCTGTCTGTAATGACGCCTACTGCCATGCTAAATACACGTTCAGAGAGTACACTGGCTGCAGGAGACCCAGAAGTTGAATGGGGCAGAACCATCAGTCAGTACGTGTAGGCGTGTGCACAGGTACTGTTCCACCATGTTGTTCAAATGCTGGCTCCTGCTAACACGCTCCATATCAGCAGTTGGGGCCGGTTGTTCGCGGCGAGGTGACAAAGATTTTCCACATGTCGGCCAAGCTAACCCTGCCTTCTAAAGGTGCTGGCGCTGACACAGCTGCGTTGGTGACCTCTTCCTCCTCCCCTGCCTTCACCTTGTGCTTCCACTTGTCCCCCGGCGTCAGTGTCAGAATGCTCTCAGGAGCGTGTCTACCAGCGTGCGTCTGTAGTCGCGCATCTTCCGATCACAATCCAGTGAGGGAATTAAGGATGGCACATTGTCTTTTTAAAGGGGATCCAGCAGGGTGGCCACCCAGTAGTCAGCACACGTTAAAATGTGGGCAACTCTGCAGTCGTTGCGCAGGCACTGCAGCATGTAGACGATCATGTGTGCCAGGCTGCCCAGAGGTAAGGACAAGCTGTCCTCTGTGGGAGGCGTATCGTTTGCGTCCTCCGTATCTCCCCAGTCACGCACCAGTGATGAGCCCGAGCTACATTGGATACCACCCCGCTGTGAACATGCTTCAACCCCATCCTCCTCCTACTCATCATCCTCCTCCTCCTCGTCCTCCAGTAGTGGGCCCTGACTGGCCAAGTTTGTACCTGGCATCTGCTGTTGCAAAAATCCTCTTTCTGACTGGCCTGAAAGTGTTAGAGATGACCCCTCTTCCTCCTCCTCACCCTGGGCCCCAAACTCTTCCATCATCGCCCTAAGTGTTTTCTCAAGGAGACATAGAAGTGGTATTGTAACGCTGATAACGGCGTCATCGCCACTGGCCATGTTGGTGGAGTACTTGAAACAGGGCACACAGGTCTCGCGTGGAGGCCCAGTCATTGGTGGTGAAGTGGTGCTGTTCCGCAGTGTGACTCACCCGTGCGTGCTGCAGCTGAAACTCCACTATGGCCTGCTGCTGCTCGCACAGTCTCTCCAGCATGTGCAAGGTGGAGTTCCACCTGGTGGGCACGTCGCATATGAGGCGGTGAGCGGGAAGGCTGAAGTTACGCTGTAGCGCAGACAGGCGAGCGGCGGCAGGATGAGAACGCCACTTTATGCAGCAGCTCAGACATATCGGGGTAGTTGTGATTGAATTTCTGCACCACCAAATTCAGCACATGCGCCAGGCAAGGGATGTGCGTCAAACCGGCTAGTCCCAGAGCTGCAACGAGATTTCGCCCATTATCGCACACCACCAGACCGGGCTTGAGGCCCAATGCCAGCAACCACTCGTTGGTCTGTTGTTCTATACCCCACCACAACTCCTGCGCTGTGTGGGGCCTGTCCCCCAAACACATCAGTTTCAGAATGGCCTGCTGACGTTTACCCCTGGCTGTGCTGAAGTTGGTGTTGAAGGTCTGTCGCTGGCCAGATGAGGAAGCGGTAGAAGAGGAGGAGGAAGCCGAGTAGGAAGAGGAGGCAACAGGAGGCAAAGAATGATGCCCTGTGATCCTTGGCGGCGGAAGGACGTGCGCCAAACAGCTCTCCGCCTGGGGCCCAGCCGCCACTACATTTACCCAGTGTGCAGTTAGGGAGATACAGCATCCCTGGCCGTGCTTACTGGTCCACGTATCTGTGGTTAGGTGGACCTTGCCACACATGGTGTTGCGCAGTGCACACTTGATTTTATCCGACACTTGGTCGTGCAGGGAGGGCACGGCTCTCCTGGAGAAGTAGTGGCGGCTGGGAAGGACATACTGTGGGACAGCAAGCGACATGAGCTGTTTGAAGCTGTCCGTCTCCGCCAGCCTGAATGACAGCATTTGAAAGGGCAGCAGTTTAGAAATGCTGCCATTCAGGGCCAGGGATCGAGGGTGGCAAGGTGGGAATTTACGCCTTCTCTCAAAGGTTTGTGAAATGGAGAGCTGAACGCTTCCGTGTGACATGGTTGAGATGCTTGGTGACAGAGGTGGTGTTGTTGGTGGCACTTCCTCTGTTTGCTGGACGGCAGGTGCCAACGTTCCTCCAAAGGCGGAGGAAGAGACCGAAGCAGTAGCAGAAGAGGGAGCAGGAGGGGCCTGAGCACTTTCTTGGTTTTGAAGGTGCTTACTCCACTGCAGCCCGTGTCTCGCATGTAGATGCCTGGTCATGCAGGTTGTGCTAAGGTTCAGAACGTTAATGCCTCGCTTCAAGCTCTGATGGCACAGCGTGCAAACCACTTGGGTTTTGTCATCAGCACATTGTGTGAAGAAGTGCCATGCGAGGGAACTCCTTGAAGTTGCCTTTGGTGTGCTCGGTCCCTGTTGACGGTGGCCAGTAGCAGGCGAACTGTTTTGGCGACGGCTGCCCTGCTTTGCACCCTGCTCCCACTTTTGCTACGCTGTTGGCTCAGTCTCACCACTGCCTCTTCCTCCGTACTCTTAAAGTCAGTGGCACGACCTTCATTCTATGTGGGGTCTAGGACCTCATCGTCCCCTGCATCGTCTTCCACCCAGTCTTCCTCCCTGACCTCCTTTTCAGTCTGCACACTGCAGAAAGACACAGCAGTTGGCACCTATGTTTCGTCATCATCAGAGACTTGCTGAAGTGGTATTCCCATGTCCTCATCAGGAATCATAAGTGGTTGTGCGTCAGTGCATTCTATGCCAGCAGAGTCTTCAAACAGCATAAGAGACTGCTGCATGACTTGAGGCTCAGACAGGTTCCCCGATATGCACGGGGGTGATGTGACAGACTGATAGGTGGGAGATAATGTGAACTGCAGATGACTGGGTGGGAGATAATGTGAACGTGCTGGATCCACTGTCGGCCACCCAATTGATTAGCGCCTGTACTTGCTCAGGCCTTACCATCCTTAGAACGGCATTAGGCCCTACCAAATATTGCTGTAGATTCTGGCGGCTACTGGGACCTGAGGTAGTAGGTTCAGTAGGACGTGTAGCTGTGGCAGAACGGCCACGTCCTCTCCCTGCACCATAGGCTCCACCAACACCACGACCATGACCACGTCCATTATTAGATGTTTGCCTCATAGTTAGCGTTCACAAAGCAAAGTAAAAAGTGGTTAAGTATGTTAAAAATAATTAACCGCCAATATAAACCCAGATGTAGGGTATTGCACTCTATTTTTATTTTTTTTACTCTATATGACAGCGGTATTTGTGGCCTAAATGTGACACTCACTTATGCATGTCTTATCCCAGATGTGCAGTATACCAAAAAGTTGTATCACTGTCCTAAATGTGACAGTGACTTATGCATGTGTAATCACAGATGTGCAGTATATTAGAGAGTTTTTTCACCCCAGTAACCAAAAAACTGTATTTCTGTCCTAAATGTGACAGTGACTTATGCACGTGTAATCACAGATGTGCAGTATATTAGAGGGGTTTTTCACCCTAACCAAAAAGCTGTATTTCTGTCCTAAATGTTACAGTGACTTATGCTTGTCTAATCCCAGATGTGCAGTATATTTTTCACCCCAGTATGCCAAAGCTGTATTTCTTGACTTGACCTACACTAATTTGAGCAGAATGACAGGCGGCGCTACGTGACTCCAGCTTAAATAGAGGCTGGGTCACATGCTGCAGTTGGCCAATCACAGCTATGCCAATAGTAAGCATGGCTGTGATGGCCTTTTGGGGGAAGTAGTATGACGCTTGTTGATTGGCTGCTTTGCAGCCTTTCAAAAAGCGCCATAAAAATCGCCGAACACCAAACTTTTACGTAAATGTTCGGGTTCGGGTCCGGGTGCCGAAAACCCTAAAGTTCGGTACGAACCCGAACTTTACAGTTCGGGTTCGCTCAGCTCTAATCACAAACACTATCTGCAGCATCACTACTGAATTGCTGAAAACAGTATCAGCCAACATAATCCAAAAGATGCATAGACATAAACGGGGACCACTTTCATGATCTTTTGTGACTTGTGGGTAATTTAAAAAACCCAATCCACTTGCTAATTCATCTTGTCATACTATCGCTGGAGGTGGGCAAAATTACCGTGGCCAACCTGTATAACCCACTGTTTTGAGTATGCAGCTCCTAAGCAGACTTCTTGTCTGAGTTATTACAGACTACATATTAAGCAGGGTGGTGAAGCGAGACATGACTGTGTATGGTCTGTTTAGGACATTCTCTACTTGTGCAGCGTGCCGGACCACAGGGGAAAACACGTGAGGCTCACGGTAGGCCAATGAGGGTAGCGGTTTATTGTACTCACGGTTAGCAGATACCTCCCTGGATCAGCAGTGCAGTAGATGGGAAGACAGCATGAGATCTTCCGGGGCACTCTCTGTTGCTGGGAACACCAGCCAGATGTTGGTTGAGGTGCCCTTGATGGTGGTGATATTTAGGGTGCTTGTGGCTGGGCCCCTAATAGTCTCTGGACAGTTGGTACAGTTCATCAATGGACAGCTTTTTTATGCATAACAAGTTTAATGGTATTCTATTATCTGGTAGTGGCAAATGTCTTCTAGAAATTGATTTTATGTTTTCTCACTTAAGTTAGTGATAATGACAACTTGGCTTAAGTTGTCTGGTTGTGTCCAGGCACTCTGTAAGCTTCACCTGGTCACTGGTGCTAATGAGGTCTATAAGACTTAGTTAGCTGTTACCCTCAATAGTCTCCTTGCATCTTGGTGTACAGACTCACTGTCTGGTGTTGGTCTGCTGTAGATATCTTCTCTAGGCTTGATCAGGGGCCAGAGGAAAGTGAAGCAGCTACATGGTGAATTTGGCCTGTGTCTCTCCTCCATGAGCTTTGCCCCTCCTCTCACCAACTACATTCTACACTCTGAACTGCTCTTAGGTAGACACCCCCCACCATATATACTATGTGGTGGCAGCACCACTGAGGGGCGAATGGATGAAATGACATTGCAGCCAGAAAATAAAGAATACTATACATTACAATTACAGATGTTTGAAGCGTCCCCTTTTCATACATATGTGGGATGCTGGACCCGCTAGAAGGGTTCTTTTAAATATGCTGTTTACAAAGTGTACCCTACCCCTGCTGGAAGCACTAGTGATTAGGGATGAGCGAACTCGAACTGTATAGTTCGGGTTCGTACCGAATTTTGGGGTGTCCGTGACACGGACCCGAACCCGGACATTTTCGTAAAAGTCCGGGTTCGGGTTCGGTGTTCGTCGCTTTCTTCGCGCTTTTGTGACGCTTTCTTGGCGCTTTTTGAAAGGCTGCAAAGCAGCCAATCAACAAGCGTCATACTACTTGCCCCAAGAGGCCATCACAGCCATGCCTACTATTGGCATGGCTGTGATTGGCCAGAGCACCATGTGACCCAGCCTCTATTTAAGCTGGAGTCACATAGCGCCGCCCGTCACTCTGCTCTGATTAGCGTAGGGAGAGGTTGCGGCTGCGACAGTAGGGCGAGATTAGGCAGATTAACTCCTCCAAAGGACTTGATTAACTGATCGATCTGCAGCTGTGGATCATTGAGCTGCTGATCCTCAATTGCTCACTGTTTTTAGGCTGCCCAGACCGTTTGTCAGTCACATTTTTCTGGGGTGATCGGCGGCCATTTTGTGTCTTGTGGTGCGCCAGCACAAGCTGCGACCAAGTGCATTTAACCCTCAATGGTGTGGTTGTTTTTTGGCTAAAGCCTACATCAGGGTGAAGCTGTCACACCAAGTGCATTTAACCAGCAATAGTCTGTTCATTTTTTGGCCATATACAAAATCAGGGGCAAGCTGCGCCTGTCACCAAGTGCATTTAACCCTCAATGGTGTGGTTGTTTTTTGGCTAAAGCCTACATCAGGGTGAAGCTGTCACACCAAGTGCATTTAACCAGCAATAGTCTGTTCATTTTTTGGCCATATACTAAATCAGGGGCAAGCTGCGCCTGTCACCAAGTGCATTTAACCCTCAATGGTGTGGTTGTTTTTTGGCTAAAGCCTACATCAGGGTGAAGCTGTCACACCAAGTGCATTTAACCAGCAATAGTCTGTTTATTTTTTGGCCATATCCCAGTCTAATTCTGTCACTAAATCCATACCGGTCACCCAGCGCCTAAATACTAGGCCTCAAATTTATATCCCGCTAAATCTGTCCTTAGTGCTGTAGCTGGGCGAGTTATTTAGTGTCCGTTCAAGCACATTTCTTGTTCTGGGTTGAAATACAATTCCCAATTTAGCAATTTCATAATTTAGTGGTTTCTGCTATATCAGAGCTATTTGAAATCTATCCCTAAAAGGGTATATAATATTCAAGGTGCACATTGGGTCATTCAGAATAACTTCACACACACCCGCTACTGTGTATTTCCAAGTCTAATTCTGGCACTAAACCCATACCTGTCACCCAGCGCCTAAATACTAGGCCTCAAATTTATATCCAGCTAAATCTGTCCCTAGTGCTGTAGCTGGGCGAGTTATTTAGTGTCCGTTCAAGCACATTTCTTGTTCTGGGTTGAAATACAATTCCCAATTTAGCAATTTCATAATTTAGTGGTTTCTGCTATATCAGAGCTATTTGAAATCTATCCCTAAAAGGGTATATAATATTCAAGGTGCACATTGGGTCATTCAGAATAACTTCACACACACCCGCTACTGTGTATTTCCAAGTCTAATTCTGGCACTAAACCCATACCTGTCACCCAGCGCCTAAATACTAGGCCTCAAATTAATATCCCGCTAAATCTGTCCTTAGTGCTGTAGCTGGGCGAGTTATTTAGTGTCCGTTCAAGCACATTTCTTGTTCTGGGTTGAAATACAATTCCCAATTTAGCAATTTCATAATTTAGTGGTTTCTGCTATATCAGAGCTATTTGAAATCTATCCCTAAAAGGGTATATAATATTCAAGGTGCACATTGGGTCATTCAGAATAACTTCACACACACCCGTTACTGTGTATTTCCAAGTCTAATTCTGGCACTAAACCCATACCTGTCACCCAGCGCCTAAATACTAGGCCTCAAATTTATATCCCGCTAAATCTGTCCCTAGTGCTGTAGCTGGGCGAGTTATTTAGTGTCCGTTCAAGCACATTTCTTGTTCTGGGTTGAAATACAATTCCCAATTTAGCAATTTCATAATTTAGTGGTTTCTGCTATATCAGAGCTATTTGAAATCTATCCCTAAAAGGGTATATAATATTCAAGGTGCACATAGGGTCATTCAGAATAACTTCACACACACCCGCTACTGTGTATTTCCAAGTCTAATTCTGGCACTAAACCCATACCTGTCACCCAGCGCCTAAATACTAGGCCTCAAATTTATATCCAGCTAAATCTGTCCTTAGTGCTGTAGCTGGGCGAGTTATTTAGTGTCCGTTCAAGCACATTTCTTGTTCTGGGTTGAAATACAATTCCCAATTTAGCAATTTCATAATTTAGTGGTTTCTGCTATATCAGAGCTATTTGAAATCTATCCCTAAAAGGGTATATAATATTCAAGGTGCACATTGGGTCATTCAGAATAACTTCACACACACCCGCTACTGTGTATTTCCAAGTCTAATTCTGGCACTAAACCCATACCTGTCACCCAGCGCCTAAATACTAGGCCTCAAATTTATATCCCGCTAAATCTGTCCTTAGTGCTGTAGCTGGGCGAGTTATTTAGTGTCCGTTCAAGCACATTTCTTGTTCTGGGTTGAAATACAATTCCCAATTTAGCAATTTCATAATTTAGTGGTTTCTGCTATATCAGAGCTATTTGAAATCTATCCCTAAAAGGGTATATAATATTCAAGGTGCACATTGGGTCATTCAGAATAACTTCACACACACCCGCTACTGTGTATTTCCAAGTCTAATTCTGGCACTAAACCCATACCTGTCACCCAGCGCCTAAATACTAGGCCTCAAATTTATATCCCGCTAAATCTGTCCTTAGTGCTGTAGCTGGGCGAGTTATTTAGTGTCCGTTCAAGCACATTTCTTGTTCTGGGTTGAAATACAATTCCCAATTTAGCAATTTCATAATTTAGTGGTTTCTGCTATATCAGAGCTATTTGAAATCTATCCCTAAAAGGGTATATAATATTCAAGGTGCACATTGGGTCATTCAGAATAACTTCACACACACCCGCTACTGTGTATTTCCAAGTCTAATTCTGGCACTAAACCCATACCTGTCACCCAGCGCCTAAATACTAGGCCTCAAATTTATATCCCGCTAAATCTGTCCTTAGTGCTGTAGCTGGGCGAGTTATTTAGTGTCCGTTCAAGCACATTTCTTGTTCTGGGTTGAAATACAATTCCCAATTTAGCAATTTCATAATTTAGTGGTTTCTGCTATATCAGAGCTATTTGAAATCTATCCCTAAAAGGGTATATAATATTCAAGGTGCACATAGGGTCATTCAGAATAACTTCACACACCCGCTACTGTGCATTTCCAAATCTAATTCTGTCACTAAACCCATACCTGTCACCCAGCGCCTAAATACTAGGCCTCAAATTTATATCCCGCTAAATCTCTCGTTACCGCTGTCCTGTTGTGGCTGGGAAAGTTATTTAGTGTCCGTCAAAGCACATTTTTTGTTCTGGGTTGAAATACAATTCCCAATTTAGCAATTTCATAATTTAGTCGTTTCTGCTATATCAGAGCTATTTGAAATCTATCCCTAAAAGGGTGGATCATATTGAAGGTGCACATAGGGTCATTCAGAATAACTTCACACACACGCTTCTGTGCATTTCCAAGTCTAATTCTGTCACTAAATCCATACCGGTCACCCAGCGCCTAAATACTAGGCCTCAAATTTATATCCCGCTGAATTTGAATACAATACATTGGGCCAAATAATATATTTGTTGTTGTGGTGAACCATAACAATGAGAAAAACATCTAGTAAGGGACGCGGACGTGGACATGGTCGTGGTGGTGTTAGTGGACCCTCTGGTGCTGGGAGAGGACGTGGCCGTTCTGCCACATCCACACGTCCTAGTGTACCAACTACCTCAGGTCCCAGTAGCCGCCAGAATTTACAGCGATATATGGTGGGGCCCAATGCCGTTCTAAGGATGGTAAGGCCTGAGCAGGTACAGGCATTAGTCAATTGGGTGGCCGACAGTGGATCCAGCACGTTCACATTATCTCCCACCCAGTCTTCTGCAGAAAGCGCACAGATGGCGCCTGAAAACCAACCCCATCAGTCTGTCACATCACCCCCATGCATACCAGGGAAACTGTCTCAGCCTCAAGTTATGCAGCAGTCTCTTATGCTGTTTGAAGACTCCGCTGGCAGGGTTTCCCAAGGGCATCCACCTAGCCCTTCCCCAGCGGTGAAAGACATAGAATGCACTGACGCACAACCACTTATGTTTCCTGATGATGAGGACATGGGAATACCACCTCAGCATGTCTCTGATGATGACGAAACACAGGTGCCAACTGCTGCGTCTTTCTGCAGTGTGCAGACTGAACAGGAGGTCAGGGATCAAGACTGGGTGGAAGACGATGCAGGGGACGATGAGGTCCTAGACCCCACATGGAATGAAGGTCGTGCCACTGACTTTCACAGTTCGGAGGAAGAGGCAGTGGTGAGACCGAGCCAACAGCGTAGCAAAAGAGGGAGCAGTGGGCAAAAGCAGAACACCCGCCGCCAAGAGACTCCGCCTGCTACTGACCGCCGCCATCTGGGACCGAGCACCCCAAAGGCAGCTTCAAGGAGTTCCCTGGCATGGCACTTCTTCAAACAATGTGCTGACGACAAGACCCGAGTGGTTTGCACGCTGTGCCATCAGAGCCTGAAGCGAGGCATTAACGTTCTGAACCTGAGCACAACCTGCATGACCAGGCACCTGCATGCAAAGCATGAACTGCAGTGGAGTAAACACCTTAAAACCAAGGAAGTCACTCAGGCTCCCCCTGCTACCTCTTCTGCTGCTGCCGCCTCGGCCTATTCTGCTGCTGCCGCCTCGGCCTCTTCCTCCGCCTCTGGAGGAACGTTGGCACCTGCCGCCCAGCAAACAGGGGATGTACCACCAACACCACCACCACCACCTCCGTCACCAAGCGTCTCAACCATGTCACACACCAGCGTTCAGCTCTCCATCTCACAAACATTTGATAGAAAGCGTAAATTCCCACCTAGCCACCCTCGATCCCTGGCCCTGAATGCCAGCATTTCTAAACTACTGGCCTATGAAATGCTGTCATTTAGGCTGGTGGACACAGACAGCTTCAAACAGCTCATGTCGCTTGCTGTCCCACAGTATGTTGTTCCCAGCCGGCACTACTTCTCCAAGAGAGCCGTGCCTTCCCTGCACAACCAAGTATCCGATAAAATCAAGTGTGCACTGCGCAACGCCATCTGTGGCAAGGTCCACCTAACCACAGATACGTGGACCAGTAAGCACGGCCAGGGACGCTATATCTCCCTAACTGCACACTGGGTAAATGTAGTGGCAGCTGGGCCCCAGGCGGAGAGCTGTTTGGCGCACGTCCTTCCGCCGCCAAGGATCGCAGGGCAACATTCTTTGCCTCCTGTTGCCACCTCCTCCTTCTCGGCTTCCTCCTCCTCTTCTTCCACCTGCTCATCCAGTCAGCCACACACCTTCACCACCAACTTCAGCACAGCCCGGGGTAAACGTCAGCAGGCCATTCTGAAACTCATATGTTTGGGGGACAGGCCCCACACCGCACAGGAGTTGTGGCGGGGTATAGAACAACAGACCGACGAGTGGTTGCTGCCGGTGAGCCTCAAGCCCGGCCTGGTGGTGTGTGATAATGGGCGAAATCTCGTTGCAGCTCTGGGACTAGCCAATTTGACGCACATCCCTTGCTTGGCGCATGTGCTGAATTTGGTGGTGCAGAAGTTCATACACAACTACCCCGACATGTCAGAGCTGCTGCATAAAGTGCGGGCCGTCTGTTCGCGCTTCCGGCGTTCACATCCTGCTGCTGCTCGCCTGTCTGCGCTACAGCGTAACTTCGGCCTTCCCGCTCACCGCCTCATATGCGACGTGCCCACCAGGTGGAACTCCACCTTGCACATGCTGGACAGACTGTGCGAGCAGCAGCAGGCCATAGTGGAGTTTCAGCTGCAGCACGCACGGGTCAGTCGCACTACAGAACAGCACCACTTCACCACCAATGACTGGGCCTCCATGCGAGACCTGTGTGCCCTGTTGCGCTGTTTCGAGTACTCCACCAACATGGCCAGTGGCGATGACACCGTTATCAGCGTTACAATACCACTTCTATGTCTCCTTGAGAAAACACTTAGGGCGATGATGGAAGAGGAGGTGGCCCAGGAGGAGGAGGAGGAGGAGGAGGAAGAGGGGTCATTTTTAGCACTTTCAGGCCAGTCTCTTCGAAGTGACTCAGAGGGAGGTTTTTGGCAACAGCAGAGGCCAGGTACAAATGTGGCCAGCCAGGGCCCACTACTGGAGGACGAGGAGGACGAGGATGAGGAGGAGGTGGAGGAGGATGAGGATGAAGCATGGTCACAGCGGGGTGGCACCCAACGCAGCTCGGGTCCATCACTGGTGCGTGGCTGGGGGGAAAGGCAGGACGATGACGATACGCCTCCCACAGAGGACAGCTTGTCCTTATCCCTGGGCAGCCTGGCACACATGAGCGACTACATGCTGCAGTGCCTGCGCAACGACAGCAGAGTTGCCCACATTTTAACCTGTGCGGACTACTGGGTTGCCACCCTGCTGGATCCACGCTACAAAGACAATGTGCCCACCTTACTTCCTGCACTGGAGCGTGATAGGAAGATGCGCGAGTACAAGCGCACGTTGGTAGACGCGCTACTGAGAGCATTCCCAAATGTCACAGGGGAACAAGTGGAAGCCCAAGGCCAAGGCAGAGGAGGAGCAAGAGGTCGCCAAGGCAGCTGTGTCACGGCCAGCTCCTCTGAGGGCAGGGTTAGCATGGCAGAGATGTGGAAAACTTTTGTCAACACGCCACAGCTAACTGCACCACCACCTGATACGCAACGTGTTAGCAGGAGGCAACATTTCACTAACATGGTGGAACAGTACGTGTGCACACCCCTCCACGTACTGACTGATGGTTCGGCCCCATTCAACTTCTGGGTCTCTAAATTGTCCACGTGGCCAGAGCTAGCCTTTTATGCCTTGGAGGTGCTGGCCTGCCCGGCAGCCAGCGTTTTGTCTGAACGTGTATTCAGCACGGCAGGGGGCGTCATTACAGACAAACGCAGCCGCCTGTCTACAGCCAATGTGGACAAGCTGACGTTCATAAAAATGAACCAGGCATGGATCCCACAGGACCTGTCCGTCCCTTGTCCAGATTAGACATTAACTACCTCCCCATAACCATATATTATTGGACTCCAGGGCACTTCCTCATTCAATCCTATTTTTATTTTCATTTTACCATTATATTGCGATGCTACCCAAAGTTGAATGAACCTCTCCTCTGCCTGTGTGCTAGGCCTAAATATATGCCAATGGACTGTTGCAGTGGTGGCTGACATGAAGCCTGATTCTCTGCTATGACATGCAGACTAATTCTCTGCTGACATGAAGCCAGATTGTCTGTTACGGGACCTCTCTCCTCTGCCTGGGTGCTGGGCCTAAATTTATGACAATGGACTGTTGCAGTGGTGGCTGACGTGAAGCCTCATTCTCTGCTATGACATGCAGACTGATTCTCTGCTGACATGAAGCCAGATTGTCTGTTACGGGACCTCTCTGCTCTGCCTGTGTGCTAGGCCTAAATATATGCCAATGGACTGTTGCAGTGGTGGCTGACATGAAGCCTGATTCTCTGCTATGACATGCAGACTAATTCTCTGCTGACATGAAGCCAGATTGTCTGTTACGGGACCTCTCTCCTCTGCCTGGGTGCTGGGCCTAAATTTATGACAATGGACTGTTGCAGTGGTGGCTGACGTGAAGCCTCATTCTCTGCTATGACATGCAGACTGATTCTCTGCTGTCATGAAGCCAGATTGTCTGTTACGGGACCTCTCTGCTCTGCCTGTGTGCTAGGCCTAAATATATGCCAATGGACTGTTGCAGTGGTGGCTGACGTGAAGCCTGATTCTCTGCTATGACATGCAGACTAATTCTCTGCTGACATGAAGCCAGATCCTCTTTTACGGGACCTCTCTCCTCTGCCTGGGTGCTGGGCCTAAATTTATGACAATGGACTGTTGCAGTGGTGGCTGACGTGAAGCCTCATTCTCTGCTATGACATGCAGACTGATTCTCTTCTGACATGAAGCCAGATCCTCTGTTACGGGACCTCTCTCCTCTGCCTGGGTGCTGGGCCTAAATTTATGACAATGGACTGTTGCAGTGGTGGCTGACGTGAAGCCTGATTCTCTGCTATGACATGCAGACTGATTCTCTGCTGTCATGAAGCCAGATTGTCTGTTACGGGACCTCTCTGCTCTGCCTGTGTGCTAGGCCTAAATATATGCCAATGGACTGTTGCAGTGGTGGCTGACATGAAGCCTGATTCTCTGCTATGACATGCAGACTAATTCTCTGCTGACATGAAGCCAGATCCTCTTTTACGGGACCTCTCTCCTCTGCCTGGGTGCTGGGCCTAAATTTATGACAATGGACTGTTGCAGTGGTGGCTGACGTGAAGCCTCATTCTCTGCTATGACATGCAGACTGATTCTCTTCTGACATGAAGCCAGATCCTCTGTTACGGGACCTCTCTCCTCTGCCTGGGTGCTGGGCCTAAATTTATGACAATGGACTGTTGCAGTGGTGGCTGACGTGAAGCCTGATTCTCTGCTATGACATGCAGACTGATTCTCTGCTGTCATGAAGCCAGATTGTCTGTTACGGGACCTCTCTGCTCTGCCTGTGTGCTAGGCCTAAATATATGCCAATGGACTGTTGCAGTGGTGGGTGACGTGAAGCCTGATTCTCTGCTATGATATGAAGACTGATTCTCTGCTGACATGAAGCCAGATTGTCTGTTACGGGACCTTTCTCCTCTGCCTGGGTTCTGGGCCTAAATTTATGAAAATTGACTCTTACAGTGGTGGGTGACGTGAAGCCTGATTCTCTGCTATGATATGAAGACTGATTCTCTGCTGACATGAAGCCAGATTGTCTGTTACGGGACCTTTCTCCTCTGCCTGGGTTTTGGGCCTAAATTTATGAAAATTGACTCTTACAGTGGTGGGTGACGTGAAGCCTGATTCTCTGCTATGATATGAAGACTGATTCTCTGCTGACATGAAGCCAGATTCTCTGTTACGGGACCTCTCTCCTCTGCCTGGGTGCTGGGCCTAAATTTATGACAATGGACTGTTGCAGTGGTGGCTGACGTGAAGCCTGATTCTCTGCTATGACATGCAGACTGATTCTCTGCTGACATGAAGCCAGATCCTCTGTTACGGGACCTCTCTCCTCTGCCTGTGTGTGTGCTGGGCCTAAATATATGCCAATGGACTGTTGCAGTGGTGGCTGACGTGAAGCCTCATTCTCTGCTATGACATGCAGACTGATTCTCTGCTGACATGAAGCCAGATTCTCTGTTACGGGACCTCTCTCCTCTGCCTGTGTGTGTGCTGGGCCTAAATATATGCCAATGGACTGTTGCAGTGGTGGCTGACGTGAAGCCTCATTCTCTGCTATGACATGCAGACTAATTCTCTGCTGACATGAAGACAGATTCTCTGTTACGGGACCTCCCTCCTCTGCCTGGGTGCTGGGCCTAAATATATGCCAATAGACTGTTGCAGTGGTGGCTGACGTGAAGCCTCATTCTCTGCTATGACATGCAGACTAATTCTCTGCTGACATGAAGACAGATTCTCTGTTACGGGACCTCCCTCCTCTGCCTGGGTGCTGGGCCTAAATATATGCCAATGGACTGTTGCAGTGGTGGCTGACGTGAAGCCTCATTCTCTGCTATGACATGCAGACTGATTCTCTGCTGACATGAAGCCAGATTCTCTGTTACGGGACCTCTCTCCTCTGCCTGTGTGTGTGCTGGGCCTAAATATATGCCAATGGACTGTTGCAGTGGTGGCTGACGTGAAGCCTCATTCTCTGCTATGACATGTAGACTGATTCTCTGCTGACATGAAGCCAGATTCTCTGTTACGGGACCTCTCTCCTCTGCCTGTGTGTGTGCTGGGCCTAAATATATGCCAATGGACTGTTGCAGTGGTGGCTGACGTGAAGCCTCATTCTCTGCTATGACATGCAGACTAATTCTCTGCTGACATGAAGACAGATTCTCTGTTACGGGACCTCCCTCCTCTGCCTGGGTGCTGGGCCTAAATATATGCCAATGGACTGTTGCAGTGGTGGCTGACGTGAAGCCTCATTCTCTGCTATGACATGCAGACTGATTCTCTGCTGACATGAAGCCAGATTGTCTGTTACGGGACCTCTCTCCTCTGCCTGGGTGCTGGGTAGTGTTGAGCGCGAATATTCGAAAAGCAAATTTTTTTCGCGAATATCGCAACTTCGCGATTTCGCAAATATTTCGAATATAGTGCTATATATTCGTAAAAACGAATATTCGTTTTTTGTTTTTCCCCCCCCCCCACAAAATCACAGTACACATATAATTGATTGTTTCCCAAAGGTCCAACAGCTCAGATCTTACTCACATTGCCTAGAAAGTGATTGAGGCGCGAATCTTCGTAAGGCGATTTTATTAGCGCACATGCGAATATCGGCACGTCCCAGAACAGAGGCAAAGGGCTTTGCATTCATACATTAGTGAATTGAGTTGCGAATCTTCGTAAGGCGATTTTATTAGCGCACATGCGAATATCTACACTTGTCCCAGAACAGAGGCAAAGGGCTTTGCATTCATACATTAGTGATTGAATTGAGCTGCGAATCTTCGTAAGGCGATTTTATTAACGCAAATGCAAATATCTACACTTGTCCCCAGAACAGAGAGGCAAAGGCCTGTGCATTCATATAGTATAGCACCATATTCGCGAATACGTAGAACTTCGTAAAATTCGATTAACGAAAATTCGTATTTTTTATTTTACTTTCCACCTTACAGATTACATTGATCTGTACTCTGTCAACTACTGTCATCACCCCCCACTGTATCTCGATTGATTCCCAAAAGTCTCACATTCCCTAGAAAGTGATTGAGGTGCGAATCTTCGTAAGGCGATTTTATTAGCGCACATGCGAATATCTACACTTGTCCCAGAACAGAGGCAAAGGGCATTGCATTCATACATTAGTGATTGAATTGAGTTGCGAATCTTCGTAAGGCGATTTCATTAGCGCACATGTGAATTTTGCATAGCATATGTATTATGCGATGCGAAAATTCGAATTATCGCATATGCGAAATAATAACGAATTTGAATAATCGCGAATATTTTACGAATATTCTTTCGAATATTCACAAAATTTCGCGAATTCGAATATGGGACATGCCGCTCAACACTAGTGCTGGGCCTAAATTTATGACAATGGACTGTTGCAGTGGTGGGTGATGTGAAGCCTGATTCTCTGCTATGACATGCAGACTGATTCTCTGCTGACATGAAGCCAGATTGTCTGTTACGGGACCTCTCTCCTCTGCCTGGGTGCTGGGCCTAAATATATGCCAATGGACTGTTGCAGTGGTGGCTGACGTGAAGCCTCATTCTCTGCTATGACATGCAGACTAATTCTCTGCTGACATGAAGCCAGATTCTCTGTTACGGGACCTCTCTCCTCTGCCTGGGTGCCGGGGCCTAAATATCTGAGAATGGACTGTTCCAGTGGTGGGTGACGGGAAGCCAGATTCTCTGCTATGGAACCTCTCTCCAATTGATTTTGGTTAATTTTTATTTATTTAATTTTTATTTTAATTCATTTCCCTATCCACATTTGTTTGCAGGGGATTTACCTACATGTTGCTGCCTTTTGCAGCCCTCTAGCTCTTTCCTGGGCTGTTTTACAGCCTTTTTAGTGCCGAAAAGTTCGGGTCCCCATTGACTTCAATGGGGTTCGGGTTCGGGACGAAGTTCGGATCGGGTTCGGATCCCGAACCCGAACATTTCCGGGATGTTCGGCCGAACTTCTCGAACCCGAACATCCAGGTGTTCGCTCAACTCTACTAGTGATCATTTGTAATCTGTATGGAAATGCTACAATGCCACCACAGGGCAATTTAAGCATTACATGATGGACGCCAATTTAAATCAAGCAGGACAGGTCGAGATGCTTTTGGTACCTGCTCTCCATTCCAAGGAGGTTTCTAGACAGATTAACCACTTTTAACTATTTAACTTGAAAATAATTGACTTATTTAAGGCCTCATGCACATTGCAGAGTCATGTGCTATGACTTGACTCTCTACAGTACCCAAATACAGGGCTGCAGTCACTCTGTAAGGTGCTGTATGGTTCTTCCATGCCTCACAAGAGGAAAACATCACCAATAAAACATAGTACATTTTCGGAATTAGCTGTAAGAGATGTGCCCACCCTTATAGTTCCTTGAGTTTCCTCAAATGGTTCATGATACAAATTTAATAAAAAATTACAATATACAAAGCCCTTGACCGGCTGCAATCACAACCTCTGGGTGGAGATGTACAGGCAAATAGCATATATATCTCATAGCAGATTATTGTGATAGTGTCACTGCTGAGGATGGGGAAAACCCTCAGCCGTGCGATGCCAGAAGATGTTAAGCGCTGCTTGGCCAGGACGAAAGAATTAGGGAGCAGGTCACCTCCTATCGCGTCCCTAACCTGACCCTGACTCCTAACCATATGAGCCAACCCTGAAGGTGGGAGGGCTCATACACCGGATGCCTTGGGGTCCCTGCTAGCCCTCAGGATTGCCCTGGAACAAGGAGCAGGGTAAGACGACCTGTTCTTCCTAGGCACGGAGGAACAGGAGTCTCACTAGCCAAGCTGCAAAGGGAAAAAAACATAAACAGCCTATGGATATGGCAGGAGGAAGAAAAGCACTTCCACACCTACCTGCCACAGACACACAGACTGGATCCCGTGCAATACAAGCAAGTGTCCACACCCAAACACCAATGGACACAGCACACACACAAACACACAGGAACCCAGATACATTAGTGCATAACATAACAAAGGAAAACATCAAGTGGACATCAACATAAACCTAAGAGTCACAATTTGTTTGTGACCACAAGGGTGGCCCCCACTGGCAGATGTAAATACAAGGAGGGTGTCTCCAGCAAAGCATGGCTGAAGCACCCCTCAGCCTCTGATCTCCAACAAGGCTTTATAGCCCAAAGTGGCCACACCCACGCGGACACACCCAGTGCTCACAGCCTAGGAAGGGAATTAACCCTTCACACACCAGACAAGGGAAGACAGCACCTTAAAGGGGAAGTGAACACACAAAAAAAACACGTGCACACCAAACATGGGAAGTGCACACCAATTACACAAGTTGCCAAGTGCAACCGCACGCACAACACAGCAAGCTGCCACGACACAGCTCAGGCTGCCATGCTGCCACATAAATACTGTTGCCAGCGGCAACCACAGGTTAGGCAAAAACCACAGCCCTCACCTGTGATTGACAACCAAACCAAACCGCTGACAACCGTATGTGGTTCAGGAGTCACGGTCATGGCCATGGCCGTGACAGATAGCATGCTTTGTTTTTGTTTTTCAAAGCTGATTATATGTCATCACTAATAGGGATGAGCGAACCCGTGGAAGTTCAGGTTCGCCAAACTTCAGTTCAAAGTTCGGGTTCAGGACCCAAACTTGACGCCGAACCCGGACCCCTATAAAGTCAATAGGGACCCGAAGATTCTATCTTCATTCAGCAGGACCTGCGGTGACGTCACCCCGCTCACAACGTGGTGAGCGCGGTGACGTCATCGCAGGTCCTTTCGCAGGGCCCTTAAGAAAGAAGACCTGAGCGATTAAGGTTGCGTTATCAAGTGGATTAGGTGAGGTTTTTTTTTAATTTATTTTAACCCCTCCATGGCCATCTTATTTAGCATGTTATAACAGAAAAAAATAAAATCACCCGAACACCGAACCCGAACTGCATTTCGGGTTCGCTCAACCCTAATCACTAATCTTGTGATATATCAAGGCAACAGGAGAGGTAATAATTGACACATCTGCACAGGAGGGACAAAAATGTCTTGGCATTGAAGTAACACTTTAATGTGTAAGTCCCTGACTGTGAGTTCTGAATTTCAGTCCCTCAATGATAAATGTTTCAATTCTATTCATACCTGTTCAAATCTTTAACCATCAAAATACAAACAAGCAAAAAAAAAATTTTAATCTCAGAATTTCATGAATTGATTTACCTGTCAAAAGAAAGCACATATCCAAAAATGTCAAATCCACTTATGGTTCTTAATGCAGTCTGAAATACAGAACAACAAATCGTTTTCCTGGCATTAAAGCCATGTGGAAGATTTCCAGCCCTTATGTAATGACCTCCGTGTTTCTTATTTAGTTGAGTGTAGAATCTTTCTTGAGCTTCATTGAGTCATAGTCTGGATCATGGGTGGTGATTACAGACATAAGGCAGGAGACAGATGGGAGAGACGTGAGATTTAAATGTTAATAGTCCCTGAAGAACGGGCAGATTGCAAATAAAAAATGACGAGGACGTGTGTAAACTGTGAAGAAAATCTCTAGTCACTTCCAAATTTTCCTGTAATCCTTGCATCTATTTATAAGACAAAGTGGAGATCATGACACCAATTTCTGCACAGGGTAGAGATCTCGGTGGATTACCATTTTACATCCAATGACAGCTAATTCTATACTCAGATCAAAATTGTAATATATTGGACAGTTCCCAAAGCTTAAAATTGGTCATATACAGTATCATGCTGATTTGTTGTCCTGGCTAACCTATTGGAAATACTGCTATATTGGTTGCCATACTAGAACCAGCTTCTTAGACTTTAATGGCCAAAAATGTTCATCTGCTTATAAGAGTGTTCAGTCTTGTACCACTTAGAGAGAAGACTGTGTCCTTTGCAGTAACTGCTGCTATGGGTTACCGTTTGGCCCTGTTGCAGTGACGACACCTAGTTTAAAACTGCAATGTCACTGATGCTAGAAATGCCAGCATTGATATGTTATGTTTATGCATGGTATACTGCATATATCTCCCAGAACAAGAATCCTTGATGTCATGTTGTGATATTTGATTTTTCATGTACTGTTGCCACTGTGAAATGTCAGCAAGGTACAGTAATTGTAAATGTATGTGCACTACTGTGGGCAAGATACTCTGTAAGTACTCAGCCCATGATGAAAGTGTTTGGTGGCAGACCATGACAGCACACTGACACTTACCTTGGGTAGGATGTGATTGCCATTGCAGGATCGCACTGAAGACAAGGGAAACACATTATAAGTGTATATAGATTGCATAGAAGGCATATACTGCATATTATACTGTATAATGTAAATGGACATATTGAAAGCAGTTGTATTTGGAACTAGGTTTGCTACCATCTATTGAACAATTGCATTATCACAGCTGGACAATGCATGAGATGGTGGAATACTGACTGCTTAGCTGACCTACTTAGGATCTGAGGGCCTGGACTGAACATATGTCAAACCCATGGAAGGTCTATGTGTAAGTCCTAAAACCTCATGGCATTAGGACATAAATGCAATGCAAGTCATGTGTTCAATATGAGAAGAGACAGAAACATGGAGGAGTGAGCTTGTGGCTACAGCTGGAGACAGATCCTGTGTTATGACTGTGTGAACAAGTAGAGATGGTTCCTACTGGAACGAAGGGCACTGTACCACACCTCAGAGAAGCCAAATACTGAAAAGAGATTGGGGTTGGAGCTGAAGAATCTGAGGATTAAGGTGAAGCTGTCTAGACAGTGTACCCTGAAACAGCCAGGGCCTATAAAAGAGAAGTGGAGCCTGTAAGCAATATTGTATGAAGCAAAGCAGATATGCCACAATGGATGAGTGTGCAGAGTTGTTGTGAAGCAAGGTACTACAACCTGAGGGCTTCTGTTAGAGCCTATGCAGATTATGTGATACTGCGCCATGTGGAAAGATACGTGTGGTGATAAATAAAACTATTTACATTGATGCTATCAGAAAGAGACCACAACCAGAGTATGAACACTGAGAAATTGAGGGCAGGGACTTGTAACTTTTTAATGGGACTGTAACAGATTTGTTGCTACCTAAAGAGACAGTGTACCAAGTTATCATACTAGGAGTAACTAAGCCTGAGACCTCATTCAAAGACTGTAACCGTTAAGCCTGTTGGCTGTCAAAGACTGTTCTTACCCCTTGTGAGTCAAGTAACAGATCAGTGACACAGATCAGCTGTCCCGTCACACTCCACTGTCTCCATGTTTTCCTGTGTGATATAGTTAAGCTTGAGCATGTATAGCCTCTCATTTGCTATCTTTCTCACCTGTCAACTTTAATATGCAGGAGGCAGGGAGACTTGTGTGAAGTTACATTTCAAAGAACTACACTGGAGAGTCAGCACACACAGTACAGACAGGGGAGATAGTATAGATAGGGAAAAAATATATCTCTTCAACAGAATACAGGGATGTACAGAAGAACAATGAGGGTAGGGATAAGTGGGGCCTGAGAGCTGCCAGTAGGGATTTGAATGGTGATTATATCAACCTGTAGCTTACAGAAAGTCAGCCACACGGGAGGGATTGAGTTCCTGTTTAAACATTAGAGCGAGCTCTGGGCTGCAGGTCAGACTTGAAGTCAGATGACAGCTGGTTCCTATAATGAAAAAATTCTAAATGTATGGATGCAACTGAGTTAGGATGTAAAAAATTGCATTGGTAGAATACTGGTGGTGAATTAGCAATGTTAAATAAAATTGAGTGCTTCTTTAAGATACACTATAAATAACCAATAGGTGGTGGTTATACACTTCATGGTATGTCTCCAAATAATATTGTAAGGGAATCACATAATATCAGATTGAATTAGGGAATAAATATCAGATTGAATCCTGCCACCAAGTAAAATGAATACTCTAGGTGGGATCAGCAAGAGAAGACATGGCTGCCCATAGTAATCCATAAATCCCTATCCCTGTCTGTTGTCTGTTGCCTGATCTGTTGGGAGTGATCCCCTGGAGTTTCTCTACTCATTGCCTACAGCAGAGCTCTGGATACAGTCCTGTAATTGAAATGTCCAAAATGTCCTGATCCAAGAGAGTGTAGGTGTAGCTGATGCTATGGGCTATGTCCTGATGCGTTTCCACGGAACCATGGCATTCAATCTCATCAAGGGACCTATAAATTAAGCAAAATATGCAAGAAGTTCTGTTAGGGATATTGTCCCACATCAGATCATAAATGGTGCGGGCTGAACAGAGAACCAATACATACCTCTTGATTTCCCAGAAACAGCACGACGGGAGGCTCAGTATGGGGAACAGATGCACATGGTGCACACTAGGCATGCAGCATACACAACGTCACCATCAAACTTAAAGGGGTTGTGTCACAATATTTTAAATCCTCCAATTTCTGTAAGGAGACCTGACTACCATGACACAACAAACACACCCACTGACATGCATAAAGACATACCCCAAAAGATTTGCAGCTGTGATTGCAGTGAAAGGTGGTTCTACAAAGTAGTGACTCGCCACACTTTCCAGATTCTTATTTATTAAACATTTTGGAAGCCATGGATCATTTTCTTTTCATTTCCTAAAAATACTTGCTTCTTTGTGTTAGTCTATCACATAAAATCCCAATAAAATACCTTTAAGTTTGTCGGTGTAACTAGAAAAAATATGGAAAAGTTCAAGGGGTATGAATACTTTTTCAAGGTACTGTACATACAGTGCCTTGCAAAAGTATTCACCCCCTTGACTATTTCCGTATTTTGTTACAATACAGCCTTAAGTTCAATGTTTTGTTAATCAGAATTTTATGTGATAGATCAGAACACAATAGTCTAAGATGGTAAAGTGAAATGAGAAAAATATATAAATCAAACAACTGTTTAAAAATAGAAAACAAAAAATTGGCATGTGCCTATGCATTTACCCCCTTTGTTAGAAAGCCCATAAAAAGCTCTGGTTCAATCAATTACCTTCAGAAGTCACATAATTAGTGAAATGATGTCACCTGTGTGCAATCTAAGTGTCACATGATCTGTCATTACATATACACACCTTTTTTGAAAGGCCCCAGAGGCTGCAATCAAGAGGCATCACTAACCAAACACTGCCATGAAGACCAAGGAACTCTCCAAACAAGTAAGGGACAATGTTGTTGAGAAGTATAAGTCAGGGTTAGGTTATTAAAAAAATATACAAATATTTGATGATCCCCAGGAGCACCATCAAATCTATCATAACCAAATGGAAAGAACATGGCACAACAGCAAACCTGCCAAGAAACGGCCGCCCACCAAAACTCATGGACTGGTCTTTAATCATTAATCATAGATGCAGCACAGAGACCAAAGGTAACCCTGGAGAAGCTGCAGAGTTCCACAGCAGAGACTGAAGTATCTGTACTTAGGACGACAATAAGCCAAACGCTCAATAGAGTTCGACTTTATAGCAGAGTGGCCAGAAGAAAGCCATTACTTTCTGCTAAAAACAAAAAGGCACGTTGTGAGTTTGCGAAAAGGCATGTGGGAGACTCCCAAAATGTATGGAGGAAGGTGCTCTAGTCTAATTAGACTAAAATTGAACTTTTCGACCATCAAAGAAAATGCTATGTCTGACGCGAACCCAACACATCACATCACCCAAAAAACACCATCCACACAGTGAAACATGGTGGTGGCAGTCTCATGCTGTGGGAATGTTGAGGCAAAGATCGATGGTGCTAAATACAGGGATATTCTTGAGAAAAACCTGTAGCACTCTGTACATGATTTGAGGCTAGGACGGAGGTTCACCTTCCAGCAGGACAATGACCCCAAACACACTGCTAAAGCAACAATTGAGTGGTTTAAGGGGAAACATGTAAATGTGTTGGAATGGCCTAGTCAAAGCCCAGATCTCAATCCAATAGAACATCTGTGGTCAGACTTAAAGATTGCTGTTCACAAGCGCAAACCATCCAACTTGAAGGAGCTGGAGCAGTTTTGCAAAGGAGGAATGGGCAAAAATCCCAGTGGTAAGATGTGGCAAGCTCATAGAGACTTATCCAAAGTGACTTGAGGCTGTGATTGCTGCAAAAAGTTTCTCTACAAAGTATTGACTTTAGGGGGTTGAATAGTTATGCACATTGACATTATCTGTTATTTTGTCCTTTTTGTTGTTTGCTTCACAATAAAAAAATAAATAAAAATCTTCAAAGTTGTGGGCATGTTCTGTAAATTAAATGATGCAAATCCTCAAACATACCATGTTAATTCCAGGTCGTGAGGCACCAAAATGCGAAAAAAGTCAAGGGGGTGAATACTTTTGGAAGGCACTGAATAACTAATAACTAAAAAAAAAAGGCTTGTTTTAGTCACCATGAGCAACCCATACTGACTTATTAGGGTTTATCATACTAACAGATGTTCTTAAAGAGAACCTGTCACCTGGATTTTGGGTATAGAACTGAGGACATGGGCTGCTAGATCGCTTCTAGCACATCCACAATATCCATTCCCTATAGCTCTCTGTCCCTTAATTGTGTAAAAAAAAACAATATTTTATATATATGTAAATGAGGCAAGTAAGAAGCCCAAGGAGCTTTTACTAATGTTTCCAGAGCCCAGCACCACCCTGCATACACGAATCTCCCCCTTGCTCCCTGACGTCACAAAGCTAGAGCGCCATAATCTCGCAATGCGCGAGCTAGTGTATGTGCAGTGTCGGCATAGTGTTACTTCCCTGTGCTGACATCAGCCTCAGGGAACAAACTGTGCATGCGCTAGCTCGCACATCACGAAATTATGGCGCTCTAGCTTTGTGAAGTCGGGGAGTAAGGAGGAGTTTGGAGGATGCAGGGCCGTGCTGGGCTCCTTCACAGTGGACGTGGCTGGGCTCAGAGTCAGAGCACGCTGGACTCAACGCTGAAGCATGGAGGAGACAGGACTCATCTAAGGTTCATTTACATATCTATGTAATCAAGGTTTTTTTTACACAATAAAAGCACAGAGAGCTAGGGGGACTGGATATTGTGGCGATCTAGCAGTCCATGTCCTCAGCTCTATACCCAAAATCCAGGTGACAGGTTCCCTTTAAACTTTGTCTACTATTTACAATCCTCCATTGCTGGAAAACACCCAAAAATTAGCTGATCAAATGGGACTCAATGCCAGGACACCCTGAGCTATAAAGTGATCCAACAGTAAGTGTTCAATTCCCTGGTAGTGGCACTATGGGGAAATGAAGTAATATATGATACAGGCTTTTCATGACATGCCATGTCCTTCAGGGATAGAAGCACTCTTTGCTCTTCAGTAGTGTTGGGCAAGCATGCTTGGCCGAATACCTATTTGGCTCGAGCATCGTTATGCTCGGCACATAGCGGTACTCGGCCGAGTCTCCCATGTGCTCGAGCACCATACTCTAGTCTCCTCCCAGCACGTTTCATGGCTGCTAAGCACCCAATAAACATGCAGGCAAGTACTGCCATCACTGTAATGCCAGTACTGGCATTACAGTGATTGGTTGGCCGTAACATGTCATCTGGTGCTATATAGCACCCGTTGACGCGGGTTCTACTCATTGTAGAGAGAGCTGCGCATAGGAAGGGACAGATATTTTCCGGAGTGTGATCGCAATATATTTGATAGAAAAACGTTTCAAAGACGCAAAAGTCCTTTTAAGGACTATTGTGTGTGGTGGCAGGCTGGCAGCAAAGCAATATAATTTAGCCAGCAAATTTTTTTTCCGATACTTTACAATACTTTTTCGTTAGAGGTTGTCTGCAGTGACTTGTGACCACTGTGCTGCAATACCTTCTGTGTGTCAGTGCCAGATATTGGGAAAAATATTACTGACAACAAATATATATTTTCCATAATTTATCCACACTTTGCCTATAAACGGTGTCTGCAGTGAATTGTCACATCTGTGCTGCAAGCGTGTGTGTGTGTGTCAGGGCCAGACATTGGGAAAAATATTACTGACAAACAAATATAGATTTTCCATAATTTATCACACTTTGCCTATAAACAGTGTCTGCAGGGAATTGTTACATCTGCGCTGCAAGCGCGTGTGTGTATGTCAGGGCCAGATATTGGGAAAAATATTACTGACAACAAATATATATTTTCTATAATTTTTCCACACTTTGCCTATAAATGTTGTCTGCAGTAAATTGTAACATCTGCACTGCAAGTGCGTGTGTGTGTGTGTGTGTGTGTCAGCGCCAGATATTGGGAAAAATATTACTGACAACAAATATATTTTTTCCATAATTTATCCACATTTGTCCTATAAATGGTCCCTTATAACATATTACATTTAATATGAAGAAGGCGAGCATTAAGGGACAGGGAAGTGGCAGTGATGGTGATGGTGCACGCAGAGGCTGTGGCCCTGGGCTCGGTGAAACTGTGTCTGCTGCTACAGCACAAGAAAAATAATCATCCAAGATACCTATTTTCATGTCACAGTTTTCAGGGAGGCACATGACACCACTCTTGAAGTCAGCCCAGTGCGAGCAGGTGGTCGGTTGTATTGCAGCAGATTGTGCTTCCAGTCGGTTAAGCACCACCCTGTCTTCCACCAAGTCCAGTATCAGTAGCTAGGAGTCTTGTCTACACAATCCTTACCCTGATCCTCCGTCCTCCCGCCATTTACAGTCTGGCCAAACAAGTGATCCCACACTCGGATATTCAGAGGTCCTCTTTACATCACCATTAATTGATTTGACCCTCTCGCCAAGCACACTTGAAGAGGGACCTGAGATCTTGTGCCCTGATTCCCAACCCTTTTGAGCATCCAGAGTCACAAGAACATGACGCTGGGGAACGGCAATTAGTGTGTAATGAGGTGGATGATGATGAGACACAGTTGCCAATGACTCAACCGCAATTACTGTCTCAACAGGTTGAGGAAGAGGATGACACCCAGTTGTCAATCACTTAGGTTGTGGTTAGGTCAACAAATAAAGAGGATGGTCAGAGTGAGGAAGTGGAAGAGGAGGTGCTGGACGAGGACAAGGTCTCTGACCCAACTTGGGAAGGTGGCAACAAGCCGAGCAAGGAGAGCAGTACAGAGGGGAAGGGATCTGCAGCACTGCAACAGGCAGAAAGAGGCAGAGGGGTGGCAAAAGAAAGTGGGCACCACAGAACAGACCCGCAACTGTTCCACGGAGCCCCCCCTTGCGTAAATCTCCCTTGCCAAGGGGTAGGTGTTCGGCAGTATGGCGCTATTTTGAGGAAAGTGCGGACGACAAAAGAATAGTAGTTTTCAACCTGTGCCACACCAAAATGTGCCGGGACGTGAACACTAGCAACCTCACCACCACCAGCATGATCCTCCACATGGCATCAAAGCACCCTAATAGGTGGGCTAAACATCTGGGTCCACAATTTGTGTATGCGGGTCACACCACTGCCTTCTCGTCCCCTGTGTAACATGGTGGCCAATCCCCTGTCCAAGATGCAGGCCCTGATGCCTCCCTACCTACACCTGGACCTTTGCAAGCACCATTAGCGACCACATCCACTTCCCTGTCCCAGCGCAGCATAGAAATGTCATTTCCCCAGGCATTTGAATGCACGCGCAAATACCCAGCCACCCACCCACAAGCCACAGCACTAAATGCGCAGCTTTCCAAATTACTGGCCCTGGAAATGTTGCCATTTAGGCTTGTGGACACTGAGGCCTTCCACAGCCTGATGTCAGAGGCCGTCCCTCGTTACGTAGCCGCCACTATTTTTCAAGGTGTGTCATGCCAGCCTTACACCAATATGTGTCCCTTAACATCACACGTGCCCTGACCAACGCAGTTACTGGGAAGGTCCACTTAACCACCGACACATGGACAAGTGCTTTCGGCCAGGGACGCTACATTTCCCTGACGGCATATTGGGTGAAGTTGTGGAGGCCTGGAGCGAGTCGTACCCTGGGATGGCACAGGTGCTACCGATGCCAAGGATTGCGGGCCCTACTTCCATCAGGGTTTCCGCCAGCACCTAGTGGCTGCAACACTCACTTCTCCTCCTCCGCCTCCTTCTCCACTTTTATCTCTGAATTATCCGCGTGCAGCACCAGTCAGTCATCAGTCGGTAGCTGGAAGCAGTGTAGCACTGAAGTGGGGAAGCGGCAACATGCTGCGCTGAAGTTGATCTGCCTAGCTGTGGCAGGGGATTAGAGACCAGACTGAGCTGTGGCTCTCACCACTCAACCTACAACCAGTCATGGTTGTGTCTGATAATGGCCGTAACTTGGTGGTGGCTTTGGAGCTGGGCAACCTTAGACACATCCCATGCCTTGCCCACGTATTCAACCTTGTGGTTCAGTGGTTCCTAAAACCCGAATATGCCTGAGCTACTGGTGAAGGTGTGCTGCGTGTGTGCACATTTACGCAAGTCACCGACAGCTTCAGCTGGTCTGTCAACGCTGCAGCAGTGCTTGAAATTGCCAGCTCAACAGCTGTTGTGCGACGTGAGCACACACTGGAACTCTACATTCAACATGTTGTCCAAGCTTTGTGAGCAGCAGAGGGCAGTTGTGGAATATCAGCTGCAACATGGTCGTTGCCTTTCCAGTCAGCTTCCGCTATTTACAAGCGAGGAGTGGGCATGGATGTCTGACCTATGTGAGGTTTTATGCAACTTTGAGGAATCAACACAGATGGTGAGTGGTTATAACGCCATTATCAGCGTCACCATCCCACTTCTCAAATGCTCGCTGCTCACAATTAAGGATGATGCTGTGCATATGGAAGAGGTGGAAATAGGGGAAGACATTACACAGGTTGATGATAGCCATACCACCCTCAGTTCATCTTCTCACTGCGAATTGGAGGCTGAAGAGGAGGAGGAGCAGGAGACGGTTGTCTCATCTACAGAGGGTAGCACCCATGGAAGTTTAATTCCATCTGTTCTGCGTGGGTGGGCAGAGGAGAAGGACGAGGGTGAGGAGATTGGGAGTGATCCTCCTGATGACAACAACGAAGTCTTGCCTCTTGGTACTCTGGCACACATGGCTGACTTCATGTTAGACTGCCTTTCCCGCAACCCACGCATTATACGCATTTTAAACAACACAGATTACTGGTTGTTCCCCCTTCTCGACTTCTCGACCCCCACTACAAAGAGAACTTCTCATCTCTCATTCCTCTGGTGGAGAGGACGAGCAAAATGGTACAATACCAGAAGATCCTTGTTGGAAAATTGCTCCAAAATTTTCCATCTGACAACGCTGGCGGCAGAGTCCGTACTTCCTTGGCGGCCAACCAAGGAGGGGAGACAAGGGGAACACACAGCAGTTCCAAAAGAGGCAGGTTAACACTCTCCAAAGCCTGGGACAGTTTCATGACACCCCACCAGCACCCTCACCCTGATGTGCGGCCTACTGCCACAAGGAGAGAAAAATTTTGGAAGATGGTGAAGGAGTACATACCAGACCGTGTTAGAGTTCTCAATAATCCCTCTGTGCCTTACAATTACTGGGTTTCCAAGCTGGACACGTGGCACAAATTTGCGCTCTACACTTTGGAGGTGCTGTCCTGCCCTGCCGCCAGTGTTTTGTCTGAGCGTGTATTTAGTGCTGCTGGTGGCATTATAACAGATAAACGTATTCGCCTGTCAACTGAAAATGCTGACAGGTTGATGCATAAAAAAATTAACAAGGCCTGGATGGACCATGACTTCGAGTCCACCAGAGGAATGCTGATGAACATAAAGGCACTTTACATGTGTTGTTTTTAATGTAGTTAATAGACTGTATTCCCATGCACCCCTTCCACCACAAACAAGGGTATATGGTTTAATCTTCCTTTTCTCATCCTCCTCTTCCATCATATCAACATGAATTGCCCTCGCATATATGGCCTTCGAATACTATTTTTTAGAGGGTCCACTTACCAGCAGGCCCTCACATATAATGTTTTAGAGGGTCCGCTAACCAGCAGGCCCTCACATCTAATTTTTTACAGGGTCCACTCACCAGCAGGTCCTCACATCTAATTTTTTACAGGGTCCGCTCCTCAGCAGGCCCTCACATCAAATTTTACATCAAATCACGTTTCCACATCCAAAATACCACAGTGAAATTCCCTGTAATTTTTTATTAATCATTCCAATAACAGGGCATCTTAAGAGTCCTGTATTGTTATTTATCGTCACTACCTCCACGAGTCAGGAGTGTGTGATTTGCGCGCCACTGGTTTGCCTTCCTTGGATGTAGCCATCTCAGGCTCCCTCTCCGGAATCAAACACTGATTCCCTGTTACCCGTAGTTTACAATGGTTTTGAGCTGACAATTACATCGAAAGTTGATAGGCCAGACATCTTAATGGATCGTCGTCATCAAGGCGACTTGCCATCAGCCCCAGGTTACTAAAGCGGCAGCAGGCCACCACTCATAATGTTTTACATGGTCAGATCAGCAGGCCTTTGCTCCTAATGTTTTTGAGCGTCACCAGCAGGCCATCAATCATAATTTTTAAAGGGTGTGTATGATGCCCTCCTTTATGTGTAACTTGGCAGCACTTGCTCTTTATATATGTAAGTATAAGTAAATATTCAGGAAATAATGTTTTCAATAAATTTTTCCTCTAAAATCGAAAATATTTTTGTGCATATTATTGTCATTATGTAAAAGTGGGGTACTATTTGGACAACATAGTTCCCAGCAGCGACCAGCGAGTCCAAGATGCATCCATACACCCTCCCCATGCTGTTACAGAACCATTTCGGTGGTGTTACCAACAATTTCTGACATTTTCTTATGAACCAGGCACCCTCCCCTCTTTAGAGCAAGGGGTACGTGGTTTAATGGTCGGGTTCTTCCATTGACTTCCATTATACTCGGGTGCTCGGTCGAGCATCAAAATATCATGATGTGTTCGGCCCGAGCACCCGAGCACTACGGTGCTCGATCAACACTACTCGCCAGCAAACTGACATAGGTTTTAAATATTAATTAATACCAAATGTCCAAACATGATATTTAAAATCTTTAGGGGCAAATCCCCTTTAAGGAAGTATCAAAAAAATCCTCACTAATTGTGTGAGGACCCAGCTCATTAGAAAATGTCCATAATTCTATTGACTTCCTTTTAGATTTAATTAATTGACAGTTTTCCATAATCTTGCAAATAAGCTAAAATGAACGGGAAGGAATGCATGTAATGCTAGCAGTCTCTCCACCAGCAGGACATCCTGTTTCAAAGCTGAGATTTTCCATTTGTTTGCAGGAATTATTTTTCAGATATCACAGAAAATCAGTAAACCATTTTCATCTAAGAAAAAAACACTTAGAGACTTGTGCAGGACCACCCACCGACTGAGAATGCTCATCGTAAAAAGCAATCTGTTTGTTCTATTTGATTTCTTATTACTTTCTTCTTTAGAATTACAGTTTCAGAGAAGGGGCCAAGATAAGAAACAAAAGGCAGATCCAATAAACATCAGCATCTTTAGAGTAAACTTTGCTTCTGTCAAATCGTTGCTTTCCATCAGTCTCTACAATAATAACAAACTTCCCCTACTCGCAATTATATGGTCAATGTGCAGGAATAGAGAGGAGTAAAAACTATTTCGGGGTCCAAGATGCTCAGTTAATTCAGTCCTGGTGTGGATTTCTGCAAAAGTAGAAATTTTAGAGTCATAGAATTGTACACTCCTTAGAGGGTGTTGTGTTACATAGTGTTATATATGACCCAACCACTCTATGTCAGTTTATGGTCCTGCTGGTAGGGACCAAAAGTTTGTAGTGTTGAGCGGCAGGGGCTATATTCGAATTCGCAATATTTAACAAATATTTTTTAGAATATTCCTCATATATTCGCAAATTTCAAGAATTCTAGATGATTTGATTGAATTCGAAAAATCGTGTAAAGCGAGTTCGTAACGCGAAATACAGGCATGGGTCACTTTGGCTGCATTTTTCAACCTGGTATAAGTTTCCCTAGACTGGAGAAAACGGTCGGCACGGAAGAACATTAGAATAGCTTTATATGCAGATAGAGTCAAGTGCTCAAATATATTTGCGATTGCGCTAATCGGCAGTGATTAGAATATTTTTTCGCACTACGTGCAACTTCATATTTTAGCAGGTCTGACTAGAGATTACTGATTGGTGCACTAAATATTGTTGTGAACTTGACATTGCTTCCTTCTCATTGGCCCACAAGCAAGAAGCAGAGATATAACTAATATATAGCACTATATTCTAAATATTCGAGATTTCTCGAAGTGGCAATATTCGTGATAAAAATTCGCTATTTGTGCTCAACACTAAAAGTTTGGCCTCTCACCCAGTTAAGCCAGTGTTCTCTGGTCTGCACTGATGAGGGGCAATCATCCAGAAACAGCTGTCTGCAGGTCACCAACATGTACATTTTGCAGGAGTGTGCACTGCCCCCCTCTATGTCTCACAACCATCTGGCCAAGCTGTAGTCCCATGGTTCGTCCTATTGGTCATGTGGTGGTGACTGTAAGTTGGCTGGGGTTGCCACCCTCCTCAGGGGAGGCATTTTTACCCATGACTCCATCCAGGAGCTCGTCTGGAGAAGGCCTCTTGTCATGGACGGCTCCTGGGCGGGAGAGCCGGTCAGGTTCATCAATGTCTATGCTTCCACTGAAAAGGGTGAGCGACTGCAGGCTCGCTATCACTAGGACCGTAGTGATGGCCAGGGACTTCAACTGCCTGATTGAGGAGGATGGACACAGCTCTGGAGCTTCAAGCAAGTTAGATGTCACTTCCAAACTGCTCACTGAGATGGTGACTGAGGCATCCTTGCAGGATGTTGTGAGCTCTATGGGAAAAGGCTCCATAAATTATACATGGAGCAGACCCGATGGTTCACTTCGTTCTAGGATTGACTTTGTGTTTGCCTCTCAGGCAGTGTAGATACTCTATGATCCCTTGCTTCTCTTCTGATCACAGGACCATTCAGGTCCAGTGTGACCTTGGCGACGGGTTCTACCCTGGCCCTGGATCCTGGAAACTGAACTGTGCTCTGTTGAATCGTGAGGATGTGCTGAGCTTAGAGAGATCTATATAGCTTGGCGGAATGACAAATTCTTGTTTGAACAAACTAGTGACTGGTCCAGTTTCGTTGTTTCTTTCAGACCAAGCAACAATAACAGGCATGTGAGAAGATGAGGGACTTCAGAGAGCTGCAGCATCAGCTAAAATCCCTGCAAGACCTTAATCTGTGTGGCTGGGATGTTATAGCGGAGCTGGAGGAGACTAAAAAGAGCCTGGAAAGGCACTTTGAGGAGGAATCTAAGCAAATCATGTCGCATTCCAAGATGGAGAACCTGGAGAATAATGAGAAATGTAACTTGTTATTTTTCAGTAAACTCCATGCCAGCCACACGCACCTGAATCAGCTTCGAGACAAGGATTGCAACATGCTTTTAGGGAAGGAGGAAGTGATGGGAGTCATCACAGACTACTACAGCAACCTCTACTCCCTGAAGAACACTAGTGATGAGCGAGCATGCTCGGCCAAATACATGTTCAGCTTGGCCATTGCTTTGCTTGGCACATGACGGTACTCTGCCGAGTACCATATGTGCTCGAGCTGCATGTTCGAGTCTCCTCCCTGCAGGTTTCGCGAATGCTGAGCAGCCAATAAACGTGCAGGTAAGTACTGCCATCACTGTAATGCCAGTAGCCATGTTGGCTGCTGTCATTACAGTGATTGACTGGCCGAAACGCGTCATCGGGTGCTATATAGCGTCGGATGACACTGGTTTGACTCATTGCGAGTAAGGGAGAGCTGCTCTTGGGAAGGGACAGATAGTGTAGGGAGATTGTGATCGCAATATATTTCAGTGAATAACGTTTCAAAGACCCAAAAGTCCGTGAATTGTGTGATCTGCACTTCAACACCTTGTGTGGTTGTCAGGCCCAGACATAAAAAAGAATTATAATACAGAAAACACTATTTTTTTCCGATAACATGTCCACATTTTTGCTGTCAACCGTGTAATCCGTGAATTCCATGATCTGCACTTCAATACCTTTTGTGGTTGTCAGGACTGTATATAGGGAAAAATGTAAAATACAGAAAATATTTCTCCCATAATCTATACACATTTTTTCTGTCAACGGTGTAATCCGCAAATTGTGTGATCTGCGATTCAACACCTTGTGTGGTTGTCAGGCCAAGATATAGGGAAGAGATTAAATTACAGAAAACAATTTTTCTCCCATAATCTGTCCACATTTTTGCTGTCAACGGTGTAATCCGTGAATTGTGTGATCTGCACTTCAATACCTTGTGTGGTTGTCAGGCCCAGATATAGGGAAAAATTTAAATACAGAAAACTATTTTTCTCCCATAATCTGTCGACATTTTTGTTGTCAATGGTGTAATCCATGAATTGTGTAATCTGCGCTTCAATACCTTGTGTGGTTGTCAGGCCTAGATATGGGGAAAAAATGTAAAATACAAAAAAATAATTTTCTACCATAATCTATCCACATTTTTTCTGCAAATGGTGTAATCCGTGAATTGTGTGATCTGTGCTTCAACACCTTGTGTGGTTGTCAGGCCCAGATATAGGGAAAAAAATTTAATAAATAAAAAAAAATTCTCCCATAATCTGTCGACATTTTTGTTGTCAATGGTGTAATCCATGAATTGTGTAATCTGCGCTTCAATACCTTGTGTGGTTGTCAGGCCTAGATATAGGGAACAAATGTAAAATACAAAACACTATTTTTCTACCATAATTTATCCACATTTTTGCTGTCAACAGTGTAATCTGTGAATTGTATGATCTGCGCTTCAATACCTTGTGTGGTTGTCAGACCCAGATATAGTGAAAAATATAAATATAAACTACATCAGAAAACAGTGTCTGTACCACAGATTCCAATAATCTGGGCCTAAAATAGTGTCAATTTTTTGTGGTGTTCTGTGACCTATACAGTACGCCATCCGAAAACTGTTTCTTTAGGGCAAATTCCAATAATCTGGGCCTAATATAGTGTCCATATTATGTGTGTTTCTGTGACATATACTGTCCTGCATCAGAAAACACTTTCTTTAGGGCAAATTCCAATAATCTGGGGCTCATATAGTGTCCATATTCTGTGTGTTTGATATATACTGTCCTGCATCCGAAAAAACTGTTTTTTTACGGCAAAATGTATTAATCTGGACCTAATATAGGGTCCATATTCTATGTGTTTCTCTGTCATGTACTGTCCTGCATCCGAAAACTGTTTCTTTAGGTCAATTTCCAATAGTCTGGGCCTAATATAGTGTTCATATTCTGTGTGTTTCTGTGACATATACTGTTCTGCATCCAAGAACGCTTTCTTTAGGGCAAATTCCATTAATCTGGCCCTATTATAGTGTCCATATTCTGTATGTTTCTGTGACATATACTGTCCTGCATCTGAAAACTCTTTCTTAAGGGCAAATTCCAATAACCTGGGCCTAATATAGTGACGATATTCTGTGTGTTTCTGTCACATATACTGTCCTGCATCCGAAAACATTTTCTTTAGAGAAAATTTCAATAATCGAGGCCTAATATAGTGTCCATATTCTGTGTGTTTCTGTTAAATATACTGTCCTGCATCCGAAAACTGTCTTTAGTGGACTGTAAAAAAATCTGCCGTACCAAAATAAGCCGGGGCGTGAACACTAGCATCAACCATCAGCAACAACATCCATTTCCCTGTCCCAGCGCAGCGTCCAAATGTTCATAACACAGTCATTTGACTGCAAGCGCAAATATCCAAACAGGTCATAGCACTAAATGCGCAACTTTTAGAATTACTGGCCCTTGAAATGTTGCCATTTAGGCTTGTGGACACTGAGGCGGCCATCCCTCGGTTCGCAGTCCCCAGCCGCCACTATTTTTCACAGTGTGCCGTGCCCGCCTTACACCAGCATGTGTCCCAGAACATCACTGGTGCCCTGTCTAACGCAGTTACTGGGAAGTTTAACTTAACCACGGACACAAGGACAAGTGCTAGTGGCCAGGGATGCTTAATTTCCCTGACTGTTGTGGAGGCCGGGAGTGAGTCGTACCCTGGGATGGTACAGGTGCTACCCACGCCCAGGATTGCGGGCCCTACGTCCATCAGGGTCTCCATGTTACTGGCTCCAATCCCCACTTCTCCTCCTCTGCTGCCTCCTTCTCCACTTCCACCTCCAGCAGCAGTCAGCTATCAGTCGCTAGCTGAAAGCAGTATAGCACTGCTGTGTGTAAGCGTCAACAGGCCATGCTGAAGTTGATCAGTTTAGGGGACAAACAGCACCCCGCCGCAGATTTGTGGCAGTGTATAAGGGACCAGACCGAGCTGTGGCTCTCACCACTCAACCTACAACGAGGAATGGTTGTGTTTGACAATGGTCGTAACTTAGTGGTGACTTTGGAGCTCGGCAACCTGACACACATCCCAATTTGCCAGAGCTACTAGTGAAGCCGCGCCGCGTTTATGCCCATTTCCGCAAGTTGTCCACAGCTTCCAGCTCAGCGACTGTGGTGTGACGTGAGCACGCACTGGAACTCTACGTTCCACATGTTGGCCAGGCTTTGAGAGCAGCAGAGGGCAATTGTGGAATACCAGCTGCAACATGTTCATCGCCTTTCAAGTCAACTGCCACTATTCACAAGCAAGGAATGGGCATTGATGTCATTCACAAGCGAGGAATGGGCATTGATGTCAGACCTCTGTGAGGTTTTAAAAAACTTTGATGAATCCACACAGATGATTAGTGGAGATAATGCTATTATCAGCGTAACCTTCCCACTGCTCTGTCTACTCAAATGATCGCTGCTCACAATTAAGGACGACGCTCTGAATGTGGCAGACAGGAAAATTGGGGAGGACATTACACAGGGTGATAGCCAGCCCACCCTCAGTTCATCTTCTCAGCGCGAACTGGACCATGAAGAGGAGGAGGAGCTGGAGACAGTTGCCTCTGCTACAGAGGGTAGTACCCATGGAACTTTAATTCCATCTGTTCAGCATGGAAGGACAGAAGAGGAGGATGAGGAGATGGAGAGTCATTCTGATGTCAACATCAACGTCTTGCCTCTTAGAACTCTGGCACACATGGCTGACTTTATGTTAGGCTGCCTTTCCTGCGACCCTCGCTTTATACGCATTTTAGATAGCACGGATTACTGGGTGTACACCCTTCTCCATAGGCGTGCACAGCCTATTGCATTAGGGTGTGCACCCTAAAGCACAAACACACGCCGCGCGCGCGTGTGTATATATATATATACAGTACAGACCAAAAGTTTGGACACACCTTCTCATTCAAAGAGTTTTCTTTATTTTCATGACTATAAAAATTGTAGATTCACACTGAAGGCATCAAAACTATGAATTAACACATGCTGAATTATATACATAACAAAAAAGTGTGAAACAACTGAAAATATGTCATATTCTAGGTTCTTCAAAGTAGCCACCTTTTGCTTTGATTACTGCTTTGCACACTCTTGGCATTCTCTTGATGAGCTTCAAGAGGTAGTCACCTGAAATGGTCTTCCAACAGTCTTGAAGGAGTTCCCAGAGATGCTTCGCACTTGTTGGCCCTTTTGCCTTTACTCTGCGGTCCAGCTCACCCCAAACAATCTCGATTGGGTTCAGGTCCGGTAACTGTGGAGGCCAGGTCATCTGGCGCAGCACCCCATCACTCTCCTTCATGGTCAAATAGCCCTTACACAGCCTGGAGGTGTGTTTGGGGTCATTGTCCTGTTGAAAAATAAATGATGGTCCAACTAAACGCAAACCGGATGGAATAGCATGCCGCTGTAAGATGCTGTGGTAGCCATGCTGGTTCAGTATGCCTTCAATTTTGAATAAATTCCCAACAGTGTCACCAGAAAAGCACCCCCACACCATCACACCTCCTCCTCCATGCTTCACGGTGGGAACCAGGCACGTAGAGTCCATCCGCTCACCTTTTCTGCGTTGCACAAAGACAAGGTGGTTGGAACCAAAGATTTAAAATTTGGACTCATCAGACCAAAGCACAGATTTCCACTGGTCTAATGTCCATTCCTTGTGTTCTTTAGCCCAAACAAGTCTCTTCTGCTTGTTGCCTGTCCTTAGCAGTGGTTTCCTAGCAGATATTTTACCATGAAGGCCTGATTCACACAATCTCCTCTTAACAGTTGTTCTAGAGATGTGTCTGCTGCTAGAACTCTGTGTGGCATTGACCTGGTCTCTAATCTGAGCTGCTGTTAACCTGCGATTTCTGAGGCTGGTGACTCGGATGAACTTATCCTCCGCAGCAGAGGTGACTCTTGGTCTTCCTTTCCTGGGGCGGTCCGCATGTGAGCCAGTTTCTTTGTAGCGCTTGATGGTTTTTGTGACTGCACTTGGGGACACTTTCAAAGTTTTCCCAATTTTTCGGACTGACTGACCTTCATTTCTTAAAGTAATGATGGCCACTCGTTTTTCTTTACTTAGCTGCTTTTTTCTTGCCATAATACAAATTCTAACAGTCTATTCAGTAATACTATCAGCTGTGTCTCCACTTGACTTCTCCACAACGCAACTGATGGTCCCAACCCCATTTATAAGGCAAGAAATCCCACTTATTAAACGTGAGAGGGCACACCTGTGAAGTGAAAACCATTCCAGGTGACTACCTCTTGAAGCTCATCAAGAGAATGCCAAGAGTGTGCAAAGCAGTAATCAAAGCAAAAGGTGGCTACTTTGAAGAACCTAGAATATGACATATTTTCAGTTGTTTCACACTTTTTTGTTATGTATATAATTCCACATGTGTTAATTCATAGTTTTGATGCCTTCAGTGTGAATCTACAATTTTCATAGTCATGAAAATAAAGAAAACTCTTTGAATGAGAAGGTGTGTCCAAACCTTTGGTCTGTACTGTATATATATATATATATATATATATATACACACACAAATACACTAAGGGGTATCAGGGAACATTATTATACAGGGGTAATATAACTAAGGGCTATCAGGGTAAATTATACAGGAGTAATATAACTGAGGAGGGCTATCAGGAACATTATACAGGGGTTAATATAACTTATATTATATAAGTTATATTAACCCTTCATTATGTCCCCTGAGATAGCCCTCCTCAGGTATATTACCCCTGTATAATAATGTACCCTAATACCCCTTAGTTTTACCCCTGTATAATTTACCCTGATCCTTCAGTTATATTACCCCCTGTAATTTACCCTGATACCCCTCAGTTATAGGGTATCATATAACTGAGGGGTATCAAGGTACATTATACAGGGGTGTAATTGAGGAGGGGTAGCAAGCAGCAGGGAACATACAGGGCAGAGTTCAAGTGGCATAACGTGGGTTGTCAGCACCCGGGGCAAGCCAAGTAATGCTCCCCTCTAACCTGTGAACACGCCCCTTTTTACAAATAATGCAGTACATGTCACCTACAGTCCTATGTAACACCACAGATAACACAGTGATAACTGAGTACAGATAATGTAGCAGATGTCACCTGCAGTCCTATGTAACACCACAGATAACACAGTGGTAACTCTCTGAGTACAGATAAAGTAGTAGATGGGTGTGAGGCCCCAGAATTCAGAACACGTACAGTGTGACCTGAAGTCTGGGGGCAGGCTTCGGCAGTGCGGGCTAAATCCTATAGCCACCTCCCCAAACAGATATGTGGATGGACATTACATATAATGGTACACACTATACAGTAGAGTACAGCAGCACATACCTGTTACATCCAGTGACGTCTTCTGTGATGTAGACCTTCCTCAACGTCTTCATTCGGAGATAAGACCGCCATGATACCTTCTTTCAGCCACGTATCTGCAGAGTTTCACAGAAAAATGTTTAGATTTCTCACTCTACTATCATCTTTAGATAACAGACCTCCCCTCCACCCGTAGTGCCCATAAATATAATGCCCTCTGTATAATTATAATATATACTGGCCCCTCTGTGTTATTATTATCCTTAATATTATAACGGCCTCCTCTGTATTAGGCTCCATTCACACGTCCGCAAAATGTGTCCGCATCCATTCCGAAATTGTGCGGAACGGGTTCGGACCCATGCATTCTCTATGGGGACGGAATGGATGCGGAAAGCACACAGTGTGCTCTTCGCATTCTGCATTTCCGGAGTGGCCTGCCGAACTTCCGGTCCGTGGCTCTGGAAAAAAATAGAACATGTCCTATTCTTGTCCGCAGCTGTGGACAAAAATAGGCTGTTCTATGGGGGTGCCGGCCGGGTGTATTGCGGATCCGCAAAACACTGCGGACGTGTAAATGGACCCTAATAGTAATAATTATGGCGCTCTTCAGCCCCTCCAGCATACAGTCCCATGTAAAATACATCACTCCTTGCCTTCAGCCCCTCCAACATACAGTCGCATGTAAATAATATCACCCTTCCTCTCTTCGCTGCCTGCCTTGAGCCCCTTCAGCATACAGTCCCATGTAAAATACATCACGCCCTGCCTTCAGCCCCTCCAACATACAGTCCCATGTAAAATACAAAACTCCCCCGGCCTTCAGCCTTTCCAGCATACAGTCCCCATGTAAAATAATATCACCCCTCCTGCCTTCAGCCCCTCCAGCATAAAGTCCCCATGTAAATAATATCACTTCACCCCCCTCTCTTCAGACCCCTCTAACAGTCTCCACTTGTACAAGGATTATTCCTCCTCCCTTCAGCCCCTGCAAACCCCCCCCCCCAAGTACACATAACAGTCAATCTTCTCCTCCAAATACTGACCTGTAGCTTCTGCTCCTCTCTCCAATATCCTGCTCTGTTGAATTCCCTGCATATCTTGAGGCCCCGCCCCCTGTATGAAGAGACTCTGCCTCTTTCCCGACATCATACCTCCCTAGAGCAAATCCATTCCAGCGCTCTACTGTCTCATAGGCTTCAGACCCCTAGCCTGAAGCCTATGTGAAGGATCGCATCAGGAGTTGGCAGATGGCAGTGCAGCACGGAGGTGATGATTAAGGTGTGCCCAGGCACACCCGAAGCACCCCGTGCGCACGCCTATGCCCTTCTCGACCCCCGCTACAAAGAGAATGTCTTATCTCTCATTCCTGTGGAGGAGAGGACAAGTAAAACAGTGCAATAATAGAAGGTACTTGTTGAGAGATTGCTCCAAAATTTTCCATCTGACAACGCTGGCGACAGAGTCCGTACTTCCTTAGGCAACCGAGGAAGGGAGACAAGGGAAACACACAGCAGTTCCAACAAAGGCAGGGCAACACTCTCCAAAGCCATGGGACACTTTCATAACACCCCGCCATCAACCTCACCCTGAAGCGTGGCCTAGTGATACAAGGAGGAAAAAGTTTTTGAAGACGGTGAAGGATTACACTGATCCCTCAGTGCCTTACAACTACTGGGTGTCCAAGCTGGACACGTGGCACGAACTTGCACTCTACACTTTGGAGGTGCTGGCATGCCCTGCCACCAGCGTTTTGTCTGAGCGTATATTTAGTGCTGCTGGTGGCATTATAACAGATACACGCATCTGCTTGTTCACTGGCCTGGATTGCCCCTGACTTCTCAACTCCACCAGAAGAGAGCTGAGCTGATGATGAACATAAAGGCAATTTAAATCTATCATTTATAATGTACTCCACTGTAGTGTATTCCCATGCACCTTTTCCACCACAAAAAAAAGAGTATATGGTTGAATCTTGTTTTCATCTCCTCCTCCTTCTCATCCAGATTGTATATTTTCCCTCCACTCTAATTTCTTTAATAGGGTCAGCTTAACGGCAGGCCCTCAACAGAATTATACAGTCAGCTGTAGAGTTGAGCGGACACCTGGATGTTCGGGTTCGACAGCTTCGGCCGAACTTCACAAAAAAGTTCGAGTTCGGGACCCGAACTTGACCCTGAACCCGAACCCCATTGAAGTCAATGGGGACCCGAACTTTTGAGCACTAAAATGGCTGTAAAAAATGTCATGGAAAGGGCTAGAGGTCTGCAAATGGCAGCAAAATGTGGTTAAGAGCATGGCAAGTGCTCTGCAAACAAATGTGGATAGGGAAATGACTTTAAATAAAATAAAATACGTAAAAATAAAAAATAATAATCTTGATCTAGGGGGACGAGGTCCATATGGAGTAGGAGGTTGAGGAGGCGGTGGATGTGGCGGTGTAGCTGGAAGCGGCGGTGGAGGAGGAAGAGGTAGCCTACACTGCTTTTTGGTTTTAAATGTATTTTAATTTTTTTACATTAGGGTACACCCCAAAACATTGGGAAATATAACCTGTGATAACCCCCTCCTGTCATGCTAAACACACATTCAGACAATACCCTAGCTGCAGGGCAGGCCAGCACCTCCAAGGCGTAAAGGGCAAGATCAGGCCATGTGACCAATTTGGAGACCCATCAGTCAGTTCGTGTAGGCGTGTGTACACATACTGCCCCACCATGTCGCATGTCACTGTGACATCAACGATCCATTTGAATATCTTCTCTATCAACTTTCGATGGTCTTTTCTAAGCCTACCATGTTGATCACGGTTATCGGCGAATCAGGGTTTCATGCTGGAGATTGAGCATGAGAAAGAGAGACTACATCCAAGGGAGATCAATAGATGAAATGTAATTGTGATCGAGTGTAAGTATGGGAAAAGTTATTAAAATGGAAGAATCGAAGGAAAGGAGGGGGCGCGCAGCAATTACCCACTCCCGACTTGGGGAGGTAGTGACGATAAATAACAATACAGGACTCTTAAGATGCCCTGTTATTGGAATTATTAATAAAAAATTATAGGGAATGTCACTGGGGTATTTAGGATTTGGAACGTTAGACAGAAGAGGCCCTGCTGCCGCTTTTTTGACTCTAGATAACTTCCGCCTGATCGCATGTTACCGTGATGTCCACGATCCATTATGGATATCTTCTCTATAAACTTTCGATGTTCATTTCTGAGTCTACCATGTTGATCGCGGTTATCGGCGAATCAGGGTTCCACGCCGGAGAGGGAGCGTGAGAAAGAGAGACCACATCCAAGGGAGGTTAATTTTTTTAAATTAAATATGATCGAGCGGAAAAGTGGGACAAATTATTGAAGTGCAAATGTGGGACAAGTTATTAAAGTTTAAGCATTGAATTAATTAAAGAAGAATTTTTGAGAAGCTTACGTGAAACGTTCGTTGGGGCTTTGCTGGTTCACCACTCAGGTATTTACTCCATGGCTCCTTAGTGGGAAGTTCAGTATAATAGATCTATGCACTTTGATATATTTGCACTATGCACTTTATACCTTTTTGTGTACTGTATCGGATCTTTACTCTGTCCTGATAGCTCTGGCTGGCTATATGTATTTGACATCTTGTTTGGGCCATATGTACATTTTATGATATTTATATGATTTATTTAGCCTTGATATGTCTAGTGATTAGTGGTGTCCCATGTCCTTTTGTGTGTCCTCCATCCACCATTACATTGTCTTTTACATGTATTTTATTGTATTTTGTCTCGTATTGAGACCATAATAAAGTTTATACTCATTATTATTTGTGCTAGCCCCGTTTTCTCTTTTGGTGTTTTTACCCCACGTGCAGGCTTAGCATGGGTACTCACTTTTGTGAGTCATTTATTATTGGTGTTTATTAGGTATAGCAGTGGTATATCACACCCAAAAAAAGGAGAATTTCGCCCGAAAATGTAACAGACAAATTAGTGAAATTACATAAAAACAATAAAATAAAATAAAATACGGTACGTACAAATAAAAAAAAATAAACTAGATTTATGAGGTGGAGGTCCATATGGAGTAGGAGTTTGAGGAGGCGGTGGACGTAGCGGTGTAGGTGGAAGCAGCGGTGGAGGAGGACGAGGTAGCCAACACTGGTTTTTGGTTTTAATTTTTAATTTTTTTTATTTTATTAGGGTACACTCCAAAAGAGTGTGAAATATCCAAAATACAACAATGAGCAATTGCGCTGTAGTATAATAATGACTGGTTAAGGCCAGTATACATGTCTATTCTGCAAAAGGTACGGACAAGTCCTGTGGGATCCATGCCTGGTTCATTTTAATAAATGTGAGCTTGTCCACATTAGCTGTGGACAGGCGGCTGCGCTTGTCTATGGTAAAACCCCCTGCCATGCTAAACACACATTCAGGCAATACACTGGCTGCAGGGCAGGCCAGCACCTCCAAGGGTTAAAGGGCAAGCTCAGGCCATGTGCCCAATTTGGAGACCCAGAAGATGAAGGGGGCAGACTAGAGTTGAGCGAACACCTGGATGTTCGGGTTCGAGAAGTTCGGCCGAACTTCCCGAAAATGTTCGGATTCGGGATTCGAACCCGACCCGAACTTCGTCCCGAACCCGAACCCCATTGAAGTTAATGAGGACCCGAACTTTTCGGCACTAAAGAGGCTGTAAGACAGCCCAGGAAAGGGCTAGAGGGCTGCAAAAGGCAGCAAAATGTAGTTAAATCCCCTGCAAACAAATGTGGATAGGGAAATGAATAAAAATAAAAATAAAATAAATAAAAATTAACCAATATCAATTGGAGAGAGGTCCCATAGCAGAGATTCAGGCTTCATGTCATAGCAGAGAATCAGGCTTCACGTCACCCAACACTGGAACAGTCCATTGTCATGTATTTAGGCCCCGGCACCCAGACAGAGGAGAGAGGTCCCATAACAGAGATTCAGGCTTCATGTCAGCAGAGAATCAGTCTTCATGTCATAGCAGAGAATCATGCTTCACGTCACCCAACACTGGAACAGTCTATTGTCAGATATTTAGGCCCAGGCACCCAGGCAGAGGAGAGAGGTCCCATAACAGAGATTCAGGCTTCATGTCAGCAGAGAATCAGTCTTCATGTCATAGCAGAGAATCAGGCTTCACGTCACCCATCAGTGGAACAGTCCATTGTCAGATATTTAGGCCCCGGCACTCAGGCAGAGGAGAGAGGTCCCATAACAGAGATCCAGGCTTCATGTCAGCAGAGAATCAGTCTTCATGTCATAGCAGAGAATCATGCTTCACGTCACCCAAAACTGAAACAGTCCATTGTCAGATATTTTGGCCCCGGCACCCAGACAGAGGAGAGGTTCATTCAACTTTGAGTTGCCCCGCAATATAATGGTAAAATTTAAATAAAAATAGGATTGAATGAGGAAGTGCCCTGGAGTACAATAATATATGGTTAAGGGGAGGTAGTTAATGTCTAATCTGCACAAGGGATGGACAGGTCCTGTGCAATCCATGCCTGGTTCATTTTTGTGAACGTCAGCTTGTCCACATTGGCTGTAGACAGGCGGCTGCGTTTGTCTGTAATGACGCCCCCTGCCGCGCTGAATACACGTTCAGACAAAACGCTGGCCGCCGGGCAGGCCAGCACCTCCAAGGCATAAAAGGCTAGCTCTGGACACGTGGAAAATTTAGAGACCCAGAAGTTGAATGGGGCCGAACCATCAGTCACTACGTGGAGGGGTGTGCACACGTACTGTTCCACCATGTTAGTGAAATGTTGCCTCCTGCTAACACGTTCCGTATCAGGTGGTGGTGCAGTTAGCTGTGGCGTGTTGACAAAACTTTTCCACATCTCTGCGGACACCACCACGACCATGTCCGCGTCCGCGTCCCTTACTAGATGTTTTCCTCATTGTTACCGTTCACCACAATAAGAAAAATATTATTTGGCCCAATGTATTGAATTCAAATTCAGGCCTTTTTTTACAGACACCTAACACTATCTGGCTATCTATTTAGGTACCGTATTACACTAATACAGGCACAGCAGTAACGACAGATTTAGCTGAATATAAATTTGAGGCCTATTATTTAGGCGCTGGGTGACAGGTATACTGGAAATGCACGGTAGCGTGTGTGTGAAGTTATTGAGAATGACCCTATCTGCACCTTCAATCTAATATACCCTTTTATGGATAGATTTAAAGTAGGCCTGATACAGCAGAAACAACTGATTTAGGGAATTGCTAAGTTGGGAATTGTATTTCAACCCAGAACAAAAACTGTGCTTTGACGGACAATAAATAACTTGACCAGCTACAGAAATAACCACAGATTTAGCTGAATATAAATTTGAGGCCTATTATTTAGGCGCTGGGTGACAGGTATACGTTTACAGACAGAATTAAACTTGGAAATGCACAGAGCGTGTGTGTGAAGTTATTGAGAATGACCCTATCTGCACCTTCAATCTAATATACCCTTTTATGGATAGATTTAAAGTAGGCCTGATACAGCAGAAACAACAGATTTAGGGAATTGCTGATGTAGGATATAGCAAAAAAATAACCACACTATTGATGGTTAAATGGACTTGGTGGCAGCTTGTGCTGGCGCACCACAAGCCACAAAATAGCTGCCGATCACCCCAGAAAAAAGTGACTGAAAAACGCTATGGGTAGCCTAAAAACAGTGAGCAATTGAATAGCAGCAGTTCAATGATCCACAGCTGTAGATCGATCACTGAATTAAGTGTTTTTTCAGAGTTAATCACTGCCTAATCTCGCCCTAACAGTCGCAGCTGCAACCTCTCCCTACACTGATCAGAGCAGAGTGACGTGCGGCGCTACGTGACTCCAGCTTAAATAGAGGCTGGGTCACAAGCTGCACTGGTCAATCACAGCCATGCCAATAGTAGGCATGGCTGTGACGGCCTCTTGGGGCAAGTAGTATGACGCTTGTTGATTGGCTGCTTTGCAGCCTTTCAAAAAGCGCCAAAGAAGCGACGAACACCGAACCCGAACCCGGACTTTTCCGAAAATGTTCGGGTTCGGGTCCGTGTCACGGACACCCCAAAATTCGGTACGAACCCGAACTATACAGTTCGGGTTCGCTCATCCCTAGGGCAGACCCGTTAGTACGTATAGGCGTGTGCACACATACTGCTCCACCATGTTGTTGAAATGCTGCCTCCTGCTAAGACGTTCCATATCAGCTGGGTGGGAGAAATACAGACGTGGACAAAATTGTTGGTACCCTTTGGTCAATGAAAGAAAAAGTCACAATGGTCACAGAAATAACTTTAATCTGACAAAAGTAATAATAAATTAAAATTCTATAAATGTTAACCAATGAAAGTCAGACATTGTTTTTCAACCATGCTTCAACAGAATTATGTAAAAAAATAAACTCATGAAACAGGCATGGACAAAAATGATGGTACCCCTAACTTAATATTTTGTTGCGCAACCTTTTGAGGCAATCACTGCAATCAAACGCTTCCTGTAACTGTCAATGAGACATCTGCACCTCTCAGCAGGTATTTTGGCCCACTCCTCATGAGCAAACTGCTCCAGTTGTGTCCGGTTTGAAGGGTGCCTTTTCCAGACTGCATGTTTCAGCTCCTTCCAAAGATGCTCAATAGGATTGAGGTCAGGGCTCATAGAAGGCCACTTTAGAATAGTCCAATTTTTTCCTCTTAGCCATTCTTGGGTGTTTTTAGCGGTGTGTTTTGGGTCATTGTCCTGTTGCAAGACCCATGACCTGCGACTGAGACCAAGCTTTCTGACACTGGCTAGTACATTTCTCTCTAGAATTCCTTGATAGTCTTGAGATTTCATTGTACCCTGCACAGATTCAAGACACCCTGTGCCAGACGCAGCAAAGCAGCCCCAGAACATAACAGAGCCTCCTCCATGTTTCACAGTAGGGACAGTGTTCTTTTCTTGATATGCTTCATTTTTTCGTCTGTGAACATACAGCTGATGTGCCTTGGCAAAAACTTCGATTTTTGTCTCATCTGTCCACAGGACATTCTCCCAGAAGCTTTGTGGCTTGTCAACATGTAGTTTGGCATATTCCAGTCTTGCTTTTTTATGATTCGTTTTCAACAATGGTGTCCTCCTTGGTCGTCTCCCATGTAGTCCACTTTGGCTCAAACAACGACGGATGGTGCGATCTGACACTGATGTTCCTTGAGCATGAAGTTCACCTTGAATCTCTTTAGAAGTCTTTCTAGGCTCTTTTGTTACCATTCGGATTATCCGTCTCTTAGATTTGTCATCAATTTTCCTCCTGCGGCCACGTCCAGGGAGGTTGGCTACAGTCCCATGGATCTTAAACTTATGAATAATATGTGCAACTGTACTCACAGGAACATCTAGTTGCTTGGAGATGGTCTTATAGCCTTTACCTTTAACATGCTTGTCTATAATTTTCTTTCTGATCTCTTGAGACAGCTCTTTCCTTTGCTTCCTCTGGTCCATGTCGAGTGTGGTACACACCATATCACCAAACAACACAGTGATTACCTGGAGCCATATATATAGGCCCAATGGCTGATTACAAGGTTGTAGACACCTGTGATGCTAATTAGTGGACACACCTTGAATTAACATGTCCCTTTGGTCACATTATGTTCTGTGTTTTCTAGGGGTACCATCATTTTTGTCCATGCCTGTTTCATGAGTTTATTTTTTTACATAATTCTGTTGAAGCATGGTTGAAAAACAATGTCTGACTTTCATTGGTTAACATTTATAGAATTTTAATTTATTATTACTTTTGTCAGATTAAAGTTATTTCTGTGACCATTGTGACTTTTTCTTTCATTGACCAAAGGGTACCAACAATTTTGTCCACGTCTGTATCTCTGTCAAATGACAACTTTGTATTAAAAATGGAAAAGTTGTCCTTTAGAAAGATATTTCTCTCACCCAGCATGGGTAAATGTAAAAATACACCCCAAAACACATTGCTCTACTTCTCCTGAGTACGGCGATACCACATGTGTGACACTTTTTTGCAGCCAAGATGCGCAAAGGGGCCCAAATTCTAATGAGTACTTTCAGGATTTCACAGGGCATTTTTACGCATTTGGATTCCAAACTGCTTCTCACGATTTAGGGCCCCTAAAATGCCAGCGCAGTATAAATACCCCATATGTGACCCCATTTTGGAAAGAAGACACCCCAAGATATTCTGTGATGGGCACAAGTTAGCGGAAATTTTTATTTATTTTTTTCTCACAAAGTCTCCCTTTTCGCTAACTTGGGACAAAAAGTTCAATCTTTCATGGACTCAATATGCCCCTCAGCGAATACATTGGGGTGTTTTTTTTTTCAAAAATGGGGTCATTTGTGGGGTGTTTGTACTGCCCTGGCATTTGAGGGTCTCAACAATCATTACATGTATGGCCAGCATTAGGAGTTTCTGCTATTCTCCTTATATTGACCATACGGGAAATGAGATTTTTTTTTTCCGGTCATCCTCTGGGCTGAAAGAAAAAATGAACGGCACAGATTTCTTCATTCGCATCGATCAATGTGGATGAAAAAATCTCTGCCAAAAAATGTGCAAAAAAAAAAAACGAGGTGAAAGGTGTCTGCCAGGACATAGGAGCTCCGCCCAACATCCAAACCCACTCAGCCCCGTACGCCCTGGCAAACCCGATTTCTCCATTAACATCAATCGATGTGGATGAATAAATTATTGCCGGAATTTATTTATTTTTATATACAAAGTGTTTGCCAAAGCATATGAACACCGCTCCTCAGCTCATAAGCCTCGGCAAACTTATCTTTTTTACTGCAGAGGAGAAATCTTGTCTTGCAGCGCCGCATACACCGACTTTTGTGTAATCTGACAGCATTGCAATGCTTCTGTCAGAATGCAGCTGGTCGATCGGTTGGTCCACCTAGAAGGTAAAAAAACAAAACAAAAATACAAAAAAAAAACAGGCCGCAACGCAATAAATTTATTAACATTAACTTTATATAACATTTGAAACAGAACATTAACTTTTATAAACTTTTTTGAACTTTTGGAACACTTTTTTGCTTACCTGTGATTTTATTTTATTTTTTACCTTTATAGGACAAACCTCTCCTTCCCAATGGGACAATGTGCAAAGTGCAAATCACCCAGAGATGTGGCGAAGTACACTATGCACTTTGTCCCAGGTGAAAGGAGAGGTTTGCAGCAGCTCTGTGTGAAAGGGCCCTAAGAGCCCTGTGTGCATGTACTGTGTAACGCAATCCCTATACTAAGTGTACCTGTGTGTGGTACTTCCGGAAACACTTCCTTAAGCATAGGTCAGGGTGGTCAGGGCAGTCAGGACAGCAACGACATTGGGGAAATGTCGCTCGTGTAGATGGCTCACTACACTGGTGGTTGGGGCCACGGAACCTCCTGGATACAGGAGGTTCTTGATGATTTCTTCCTGAAATTTGAGGAAGGATCCTGTTCTCCCAGCCTTACTGTAGAGAACAAAACTATTGTACATTGCCAATTGAATTAGATATACAGACACCTTCTTATACCAGCATCTGGTCCTTCTTATACCAGCATCATGCTTTGCACTTAGATGCTTGGTCATGCAGGTTGTGCTCAGGCTGAGTACGTTTATGCCTCGCTTCAGGCTATGATTGCACAGCGTGCAAACCACTCGTGTCTTGTCGTCAGAACCTTGTCTGAAGAACTGCCACGCCAGGGAACTCCTTGGAGCTGGCTTTGGTGTGCTCAGTCCCTTGCTGCGGTGGGGAGTAGCAGGCGTACTGTCTAGGGGACGGCCGCTCCGCTTTTGCACCCTGCTCCCTCTTCTGCTGTGCTGGTGGCTCTGTGCGACCACCGCCTCTTCCTCTGAACTACACAGGTCACTCGCATGACCTTGATTGCATGTGGGGTCGAGGACCTCATCGTCCTCTACATCATCTTCCACCCAGTCTTCACCTCTGCCCTTCTTGTCATTCTGCACACTTTAGAAAGCCACAGCAGTTGGCACCTGTGTTTCGTCATCATCCGAGACGTGCTCCTTCCATGTACTCATCTTGAAACATAAGTGGTTGGGCATCGGTGCACTCAATCTCTTCCACTTCTGGGGCAGGGCTAGGTGGATGGCCCTGGGAAACCCTGCAAAGAGTCATCAAAAAGCAGAAGAGACTGCTGCATGACTTGGGGCTTAGACTGCTTGGCTGATTTGCAAGGGGGTGAGGTGAAAGACTGATGGACATCGGCTGCAGGTGCCAACTCTGATCTTTCACCACCGGGGCCACGTCCCTTATTTGACGCTCTCCTCATATTTCTCAAATTTAGGATCTTGCCCAAAATGGGTGTTTTTTTAATAACAGAATAGAACAACAGTATCTAATGCGTGTATCTTACAATGACAGATGCAGCAAAGGCTGCAAAATTAAGATTTTTGCCCTAAATGGGTGTTTTTTTAATAGCAGAATAGAACAACAGTATCTAAAGTGTGTATCTCACATGTACAGATGCAGACAAGGCCGCAAATTAAGATTTTTGCCCCAAAAGGGTGTTTTTTTAAATAACAGAATAGCACAGCAGTATGTAAAAGGTGTATCTCACTATTACAGTTGCAGCAAATGCTGCAAAATTAAGATTTTTGCCCTAAATTTGTGTTTTTTTTAATAGCAGAATAGAACAAAAGTATCTAAAGCATGTATCTCACATGTACATATGCAGCAAGGCCACAAATTAAGATTTTTGCCTAAAATTTATGTTTTTTTTATACCAGAATAAAACAGCAGTATCTAATGTGTGTATCTCACGCGTACAGATGCAGACAAGGCCGCAAATTAAGATTTTTGCCCAAAATGGGTGTTTTTTAATACGAGAATAGCACAGCAGTATCTAAAGCGTGTATCTCACACTGACAGATGCAGACATGGCCGCAAATTAAGTATTTTGCCCTAAATGGGTGTTTTTTAATACCCAGAAAATTCTAGCTGTATTTCTAGCTGGAATTGCACACTGACTAATGCGGCAAAGGCCCCAGATAGAGGGTATTGCCAAAAATGGGTGTTCTTTAAAACCCAGAAAATTATTGAAGTATTTCAAGCTTGTTTTTAACTATCACAGATGCAGCAAAGGCTGCAATATTAATTACTTTGCCCAAAATGGGTGTTTTTTTTTTACTAACAGAATATGACAGCAGTATATAACTCTTGAATTTCACACGTACAGATGCAGCAAGGGCCGTGAAATTTAGTATTTTCCCCAAAAAGGGTGTTTTTTAAAACCCAGAAAATTATTGCTGTATTTCTAGCTTAAATTGCACACTGACAAATGCTGCAAAGGCACCAGATGTAGGATATTGCCAACAATGGGTGTTTTTTTAAACCCATAATATTATTGCAGTATTTCAAGCTTGGATTTGTATGTCACAAAAGCACATATTCTGTGCTGGTGCACTGAGCTTGCATAAAATGACCGCCGCCGCCGCCCACCTAACTAACAGACGAATAAAAGTTATTTTTCTCTGTCACAGGGCTCAGGGCAGGGTAAAAAGATTGTGCACTGCACCCACAAAACTAAATCTATGTAGATCGCTGAGTTAACAAGCACTTCAGATTAAATATTCTTTCCTATTATTTCCCTCACAGCAGCAGCATCCTATCCCTACACTAAGCACAGCAGAGTGACGTGCAGCGCTATGTGAATCCAGCTTATATAGAGGCTGGGTCACATGCTGCACTGGCCAATCGCAGCCTTACTGTTAGTAGGCATGGCTGTGATAGCTTCTAAGGGCACACTTGTTTATTGGCTGCTCTGCAGCCTTTCAAAAAGCGCCATAAAATAGCCGAATACCAAACCTGAACTTTTACTGAAATGTTCGGGTTCTGGTTCGGGTCTGGGGTCCAAAAATCCTAAAGTTCGGTACGAACCTGAACTTTACAGTTCGGGTTCGCTCAACCCTAGTCAGCTGAACAGCATGTTCTCGCATATAATGTTTTAAAGCATCTCCTCACTAGCAGGACCTCGCCCCTAATGTTTTAGAGGGTCAGCTCAGCAGCAGGCCCTCGCATATAATGTTTTACAGGGTCAGCTCACCAGCAAGCACTCGCATATAATGTTTTAGAGGGTAAGCTCACCAGCAGGCCCTCGCATATAATGTTTTAGAGCATCAGCTCACCAGCAGGCTCTCGCCCCTAATGTTTTAGAGGGTCAGCTCAGCAGCAGGCACTTGCATATAATAGATCCGATAAACAAGAACACATATATACGTAAATGTAAAAATATTTTATTAAATAGTCACATAAAGGACAAAAGAAAGTAGACAATAGAAAATGTAATGAATAACAGCAGTAATGTCGCGGCACTGCGGATCAGGTTACACAAAGTGGATATATCCCCTAAGCACACGTCACCTGCTAGCCTGAGTAAGCTAAATAGCTAAATTGAGATAGGTTGTCTCATCCACAGGCCAGGGGAAACGTAGGCTTAAATAATAATACAAGTGTTTACATGCCGGCCGAATCATAAGTGTATATGGGCGCAGTGTATGGATAACATATCCACAACACCGGACATAATTAAATTCCACATGCATCCAGCACGTAAAGGGTCACGACCGGCATGTAAAACACATATATGAGGTAGAATAAAGGGGAATCAACCTTGGGACCTTGGTGAGTGCTTTATGAGTCCCACTAGCTGAACAATTGTACCACAATGTGAATGAGGCCCTCCTTTATGTGATATACAGGCTGTTTTGGAGGGTTTCTTGCTTGTAATTTTTTGCAGCACTTGCACTTTAACACTTTTTCCTGTAAAGTTTCTTTTTTGGGGGGTTTGTGCGTATTTTTCTCAGTCTGTAAAAGTGGCATACAACTCGGACAACATAGTTCCCACTAGCGACCCGGGAGTCCGAGATGCATCCAGACATCGTCTCCATGGTGTTCCCGATCCATTTTGGTGGTGTTTCTGTCACTTTTTGACCTTTTCCAATGGACCAGCCACCCTCCCCTCTTCAGAGGACGGGGTGCCTGGTTGTCTCCCATTGTCTTCCATTATACTCGGGTGCTCGGCCGAGCACATGAATATAGCAATGTTTTCGGGCCGAACACCTGAATACTTTGGTGCTTGATCATCACTAAAGAACACTAACTCGACAGCCACTGATAAATTCCTGTCAGGTATCACTAACCCCCTTGATTCTGCAGGTGCAGAGGGAATGAATGACCCTCTTATGGTGGTGGAAATGCTCTCTGCCGCTGGATCCTTTTGGTCCGGCAGGACCCCGGGCATTGTCGGTCTTTCAGTGGAGCTCTATGTGGCACTGAGGGATCTGATCTGTCCGGACAAGCTGGAACTTTACGAGAAGGTGGTGGAGGGTAGAATTCCCCCATCAATGATGGAAGGCATGATCACAATCTTGTATAAAGGGGAGAGATGTAAACTGAAAAACTGGCGTCCCAGCTCTCTCCTAAACGTGGATTACAAGGTCCTCGCCAAGATACTGGCCAACCAACTGAAGGTTGTCATTGGCAGGATCGTCCTCCCGGATCAGACCTGCAGCATTCCTGCAGTTTTGCTCTCATGAGAGACAGGGTACAGTACATCAAAGACCACCGTGTACACATGGCCCTGGTCAGCCTTGATCAGGAGAAGGACTTTAACCAAGTTTCTCATGAATTCATGGTCAAGGCGTTGCACAAGCTGGGTCTGGGTAGGAGGTTCTGTTCAATTGTTAACATTGATATTTACAGCACAGTGTTGGTGAACACTGCCCTCTATCACCTTTCCTTTTTGTTTGTGTTATAGAGCTCTCCATGGAGTCTATACAGCAGAAAGAAGAGATCAGAGGGATCACCACACCAGGACCAGGACACTACAAGGTCAAGTGCTTGCTGTACATGGACGATGTGACCATCTCCTGGCATTCGGTGCCTGCACTCACACAGATCTGCAAGGAGTTCGGACAAGCTTCAGGGATCAGGAAGATGGTTTATGCAACTGCCAACTGGCTTCCTCTGTCCCCTTCCCATTTACCATAAAATCAGACTACAACCAGATGCTGGGAGTCTGTTTCAGAAAGGAAGTCCTCAAGTTTTGGGAAGAATGCTTGACCAAGGTGAATGAAAAGATCGGACTATGGAGCCTCAGACAGCTAACTATTGAGGGCAAGTCACTCGTCCTGCGTAACAAAGTTCTGCCTGTACTACAGTACACCACACACCATTTCTAGGGTCATTACCAGGACAGTGTTTTGCTTTGTTTGGGGCTCCAAAATGGACAGAGTGATGCGAGCCATCATGTACAAAAAGGTGGAAAGGGCTTACTGGACTTACCTACTCTACTGCGGATTGTCTTTGTTTGTGACTGAGTTCGCCGGACTTTAAGGACTGCAAATGGCTCTGTGGGCAATGCCATGTCTCCTTTCTTTCTCCTGCCCCTTTGGAGGGGTCTAGTATGGGACAATTGGGACAGCTCCATCCCATACAACTGGCATGCTCCTTGGTATTATGGAGATGTTGTCAGGTTTGTGAGGGAGCATCAACTGGAGGGCCTCAAGATAACGTGTGAAAACCCAAGTCGATCTACAAGCTAATCAGAGAAAAGGACTTGGTGGAGTCAATTGCAGGGCTCCCTGATGAAACTGCAGAGACTGTATGGACTAAAGTGTCTTCAGATAGGTTAACCAACAGGCAAAAGGATTTCTCATGGATGGCCATCCAGGGAGGCTTGCCTATCCGGTTGTTCATGCACGCCCGCAACCTGTGCAAAACCTGCTACTGTCCCAGATGCCCTTTCAAGGAGGAAACATCTTTGCACTGGTTTTGGGAGTTCCCCTTTGCACAAAGCCTGTTGGATGCCCTGAAACATGAACTCAAATACTCTATGCCCAGGAACAACCTACAATACACCTCGGTGTGGTACAAACAATTTCCTGGGATTCATAATGTTGAGGCCATCTAGGAGGCTTGGCGCCTTATGAATGGTTTTAAGGACAGTATATGTCTTGCCAGGAATTGGCTAAACCTTAGGCTGGGTTCACACCTGAGCGTTTTACAGCGCGTTCCTACGCACTGTAAAACGCTCAAAAAGGAGAAACCAATGATTCCCTATGGAATGGTTCTCACCTGGGCGTTTTACAGCGCGTACAATCGCGCTGTAAGACGCCCCAAGAAGTACATGAGCTTCTTTGGGGCATCTAGTCGCGCGTTCCCGTACATAGACTTTCGGGAACGCGCGGCAATGGGCGTTCGCTTGTCTCTGTATGCGCGATTGCAAACGCCGGTACAATCGCGCATACAGAGCGCTCCTTTCAGAACGCTCAGGTCTGAACCCAGCATAAGGAGGGAGAGCATATCCATCTTGGACTGCCGCAGGCTTATTCACGGCTTGGACGTCGACGGCAAAGAAGAGAACTAAAACCCTCTCCCTCCTCCTCTCCCCTCCTATTTGTGTCTGTCCTTTCAATAAAGCTTCGGGCATTTGATTCCCCCTCTCTACCCCCTCTTTCTTATCCCCCACCCCTTATCACTGTCTAAATGTGTTTTTTTTTGTATGGAGTGTGTTAATTTGTGATTGTATAGGAATGCCAGTGTAGCATTCATTAGGATGTATAGTGTAGGTTAGCTTGTGCTTTACATAACAATACCATTTTAGAGCGTCAGCTGCTTTGCAGTACTAAGTGTATATGTTTGACGATTTGATTGTAATAAAGATGTATTCAATAAAAAAAAAAAGCTGTCTTCAGATGAGGTGCTGGCTTATTTCATATCCGAGCCATGTCTCAAAGCCTAGTTAAAGGGTTAAACATTGACTTATAGAATAGCTGCCTTACCCCTGGTGGCATTAGAGGCTGAGCTTGTTAAGAGCTTATTTGCATACCTTCTTCCCAGAATTCCAGAGGGGCATGTATGGCCTATAAGTCTCCTCATGCCGATTACGGTACTCTCCCCCAAGGAAAGATAGTAACAACCAAATTCTTCCAACATAGACTTACAGTGCTACTTTGCCTCTTTTTGTGTCTAGCTAGTCCACACTCAACAACTCCACAATCAAGCACAAGCTATCCCGGATTCCCAGCCAGCCATATATTATTCTCTGTTTACTGTTTACTAGAGTTGAGCGAACACCTGGATGTTCGGGTTCGAGAAGTTCGGCCGAACTTCCCGGAAATGTTCGGGTTCGGGATCCGAACCCGACCCGAACTTCGTCCCGAACCCGAACCCCATTGAAGTCAATGGGGACCCGAACTTTTTGGCACTAAAAAGGCTGTAAAACAGTCCAGGAAAGGGCTAGAGGGCTGCAAAAGGCAGTAAAATGTAGTTAAATCCCCTGCAAACAAATGTGGACAGGGAAATGAATAAAAATAAAATAAATAAAAATTAACCAATATCAATTGGAGAGAGGTCCCATAGCAGATAATCAGGCTTCATGTAACCCACCACTGGAACAGGCCACTGTCAGATATTTGGACCCCGGCACCCAGACAGAGGAGAGAGGTCCCATTGCAGAGAATCAGGATTCATGTCATAACAGAGAATCAGGCTTCACGTCACCCACCACTGGAACAGGCCATTGTCAGATATTTTGGCCCAGGCACCCAGACAGAGTAGAGAGGTCCTATAGCAGAAAATCAGGCTTCATGTCATAGCAGAGAATCAAGCTTCATGTCATAGCAGAGAATCAGGCTTCACGTCACCCACCACTAGAACAGGTCATTGTCAGATATTTTGGCCCTGGCACCCAGACAGAGGAGAGAGGTCCCATAGCAGAGAATCAGGCTTCATGTCATAGCAGAGAATCAGGCTTCATGTCATAGCAGAGAATCAGGATTCATGTCATAGCAGAGAATCAGGCTTCATGTCATAGCAGAGAATCAGGCTTCACGTCACCCACCACTGGAACAGGCCATTGTCATATATTTTGGCCCTGGCACCCAGACAGAGGAGAGAGGTCCTATTGCAGAGAATCAGGCTTCATGTCACCCAACACTGGAACAGGCCATTGTCAGATATTTAGGCCCCGTCACCCAGACAGAGGAGAGAGGTCCCATAGCAGAGAATCAGGCTTCATGTCATAGCAGAGAATCATGCTTCATGTCACCCAACACTGGAACAGGCCACTGTCAGATATTTTTAGTCCCCGGCACCCAGACAGAGGAGAGAGGTCCCATAGCAGAGATTCAGGCTTCATGTCATAGCAGAGAATCAGGCTTCATGTCACCCAACACTGGAACAGGCCACTGTCAGATATTTTTAGGCCCCGGCACCCAGACAGAGGAGAGAGGTCCCATAGCAGAGAATCAGGCTTCATGTCATAGCAGAGAATCAGGCTTCACGTCACCCACCACTGGAACAGGCCATTGTCAGATATTTAGGCCCCGGCACCCAGACAGAGGAGAGAGGTCCCATAGCAGAGAATCAGGCTTTATGTCGTAGCAGAGAATCATGCTTCATGTCACCCAACACTGGAACAGGCCACTGTCAGATATTTTTAGGCCCCGGCACCCAGACAGAGGAGAGAGGTCCCATAGCAGAGAATCAGGCTTCATGTCATAGCAGAGAATCAGGCTTCATGTCACCCAACACTGGAACAGGCCACTGATTTAGGGAATTGCTAAGTTTGGAATTGTATTTCAATCCAGAACAAAAACTGTGCTTTGGCGGACACTAAATAAATTGACCTGCCACAGCAGTAACAACAGATTTAGCTGAATATAAATTGTAGGCCTAGTATTTAGGCCCTGGATGACAGGTATCCTTTTTACGGACAGAATTAGACTTGGAAATGCACGGTAGCGTGTGAAGTTATTGAGGATGACCCTATCAGCACCTTCAATCTAATATACCTTTTTATGGATCGATTTATACTTGGCCTGATACAGCAGAAACCACTGATTTAGGGAATTGCTAAGTTGGGAATTGTATTTCAACCCAGAACAAAAATTGTGCTTTGGCGGACACTAAATGAATTAACCAGCCACAGCAATAAACACAGATTTAGCTGAATATAAATTTTAGGCCTATTATTTAGGCGCTGGATGACAGGTATACGTTTACGGACAGAATTAAACTTGGAAATACACGGTAGCGTGTGAAGTTATTGAGGATGACCCTATCAGCACCTTTCATCTAATATACCCTTTTATGGATAGATTTAAAGTTGGCCTGATACAGCAGAAACCACTGATTTAGGGAATTGCTAAGTTGGGAATTGTATTTCAACCCAGAACAAAAACTGTGCTTTGAGGGACACTAAATAACTTGACCAGCCACAGCAATAACCACAGATTTAGCTGAATATAAACTTTAGGCCTATTATTTAGGCGCTGGATGACAGGTATACCTTTACGGACAGAATTACACTTGGAAATGCGCGGTAGCGTGTGAAGTTATTGAGGATGACCCTATCAGCACCTTCAATCTATAATACCCTTTTATGGATTGATTTAAACTTGGCCTGATACAGCAGAAACCACTGATTTAGGGAATTGCTAAGTTGGGAATTGTATTTCAATCCAGAACAAAAACTGTGCTTTGGCGGACACTAAATGAATTGACCAGCCACAGCAATAAACACAGATTTAGCTGAATATAAATTTTAGGCCTATTATTTAGGCGCTGGGTGACAGGTATACGTTTACAGACAGAATTAGACTTGGAAATACACGGTAGCGTGTGAAGTTATTGAGGATGATCCTATCCGCACTTTCAATCTAATATACCTTTTTATGGATAGATTTAAAGTAGGCCTGATACAGCAGAAACCACTGATTTAGGGAATTGCTAAGTTGGGAATTGTATTTTAACCCAGAACAAAAACTGTGCTTTGAGGGACACTAAATAACTTGACCAGCCACAGCAATAAACACAGATTTAGCTGAATATAAATTTTAGGCCTATTATTTAGGCGCTGGATGACAGGTATACCTTTACGGACAGAATTAAACTTGGAAATGCACGGTAGCGTGTGAAGTTATTGAGGATGACCCTATCAGCACCTTCAATCTAATATACCCTTTTATGGATCGATTTAAACTTGGCCTGATACAGCAGAAACCACTGATTTAGGGAATTGCTAAGTTGGGAATTGTATTTCAACCCAGAACAAAAATATATCCTTTGCCAGACAGTAGACAGTATTACAATTGGCTAGCCACAGCTGAAACACCAGATTTAGGGTACTGCTATTTTGGCAATTGTATTTCACCCCTCAATAAAATAGCAAGCACAGCCAAGCCCCTGATGTAGGATATAGCAAAAAAAAAAAAACACTATTGATGGTTAAATGGACTTGGTGGCAGCTTGTGCTGGCGCACCACAGGACACAAAATGGCCGCCGATCACCCCAGAAAAAAGTGACTGAAAAACGCTCTGGGCAGCCTAAAAACAGTGAGCAGTTGAATAGCAGAAAATGAATGATTCACAGCTGTAGATCGATCACTTCATTAAGTGTTTTTGCTGAGTAAATCCCTGTCTAGTGCCTAATCCTCTCCCTACACTGATCAAAGCAGAGTGACGTGCGGCGCTACGTGACTCCAGCTTAAATAGAGGCTGGGTCACATGCTGCACTGGCCAATCACAGCCATGCCAATAGTAGGCATGGCTGTGATGGCCTCTTGGGACAAGTAGTATGACGCTTGTTGATTGGCTGCTTTGCAGCCTTTCAAAAAGCGCCAAGAAAGCGCCGAACACTGAACCCGAACCCGGACTTTTACGAAAATGTTCGGGTTCGGGTCCGTGTTACGGACACCCCAAAATTCGGTACGAACCCGAACTATACAGTTCGGGTTCGCTCATCCCTACTGTTTACCCTTATATCCACCCACAAAACTATTTGTTAATTTAGGCAAATTAATTTATCCGTGACATTGACAGTACACTGTGTAAGCAGTGGTCTAGATTTTTACCTGGGGAATTACATGTTTTCATCTGTGAGCAGACTGAGCACAAAACATTTCCAAAGAAAATAGTTTTGTATTTATTTCAAAAGTATTTTTTTATTATCTGAAACACAATGAAATACATATTAAATGGGATGTTGGTGTGCTTTGCAATATTCCAGAATTGTTTCCATTAACTGTGTGATGACATTAAAAAAGGGCAGTAAAGCCAGACAAAGCATCTTTTCCTCAACATGTGAACCTCTTCAGAAGCAGCAGTTTAGTAGGTTTGACTTTTCAATATTATCTGGATGCTGAGACCTTCTGTAACACAGTAGCACTAGCAATTGTTCCCTGTACAGTGCTCAATTGAGTAGGCGATTGTCGGAAGGAAGTGGTCACTGCAGGGATCTCCTTCACAGTATAGGGAGGAATGATCACTAAAGCCATCGCTGGTCCGCATAAATAATTATTGTTTTCCAGCAGCAGAGTGCTGTTTAGACGGCGCGATCTGCTGTCGTGAAATGATCTAGGTGCCCATATGGAATGAGGGTTTTGCGACACCTTTACACAGATTATTGCTAACAAGTGTTCCTACAAACACTTGGTAGCAATGGGCAGTGTCAAGGGGCCTTTAGTCACGATGTAAGTACACAATACACTGCTATTTTTCTAAAAAGGCTCTAACTAATTCCAATATTGGATAGTCTCTACTCTATGACATCCTGATTACCAGGATTAGTGAGGGCCAAGATATGTATGTCTTTTATGGACTACTGGGTCAAGATAGTAGTGAGCTGAGCATTAGTAGGGCTGCAAGGCCAGAAGGTTTGTTCGAGATTAACGGTTTTGGCACCTCTTGTATATGTAGGTTTCCTCTCAATAGATGTCCTCCACCTAGTCCATTAAGAGCAACACTGCTAGCCTCTACTGCATCCCCTTTTCCACCTTATGCTGTGTTATAAATATGGTGAAGTGTCCACCACATGTTCTGACAAGCTAAACGAGTTTTATGTACCACAACTCTTGCTACTTGACCCTGATTCTCCGACACAAAACATAGCCCCTGTTTCTACAGTGTAGTCCTTAATTTTTGTGCTTTACCCCTAGAGCTGCAGTGATGGATTGTTCATATCTGTTAAAGTTGGCTCACTTCACTAGGGGAAAAAAAAACTGGAATCAGCTTTCAAAATAAAATTTACTCATGTGCACATGTATAATGTATAGAAACCCACATCCGTCAACATGAAAAAAAACGGTATAAGACATCTACTTACATTTACAGATTAGTATATTTTAGTATTTACTGTGCACCAGCTGCTCACTTTGTATATTATGAATTATTCATATTTTTCTTTTTTGGAATTTGCTCTGCTGTCAGATCTATACAAAAATATAAACAGTTGAATTCATTTGGACATACTGCAAATGCCAGGGCATTGTAGAAGGAATACTGTAGAACATGCTTGTATTTTTCACATGGTCATCAGAGTGCTTGCAAACCAGTGATCCAAAGAGAATTTGTCAGGAATCCATATTCAGTGATAGTTTTGCAATTGAAATTCTACAAATATATTGTAGATTCAAAAACCTGGTTCATGGAGAGGGGGTTTGCAAGGACTGACATTTCACACTTCAGTCTTAATTAAAAATGTGCTATAGTAAGGTTTACCAAATTTAATAGGAAACTTCCATCAGAAAGAGGTATTGTTAACTCAATATTCATGGAAAACAATATTTTAAAAAACATGTATTTTGTTCAGCAATACTATACCATTGAAAATAATTAAATACAAAATATTGTCCTTCCTTAGCAGTTAGCACAGAGAAATAAAACTCCAATATAGATCGGTAACACATTGTGAGTTTACTGCTGCTGTAAAGAGAAAATGTTATCTGTTAGTATGATAGTAGATTGTAGAATTGGGATAACAGTATGACAGATCAGTATAAAATAGTATATTATATAATATACAGTATAATATAGTATATAATATAGAGAAAATCTTTGCCAGTCTTGATCGCGAATATTCTAATTGCAAATATTTACCGTGAATATTGGCAACCGCGAATATCTAGAATATAGTGCTATATCTTCATAATCACGAATATTCTAGATTTTTTTTCATGAGTACCCATGATCCCTCACTGCTTTTTGCTTGTGGGCCAATAAGAAGGCTGCAATATCTTTGACTTTATGAGTAGTATTGATCGCAAATTTTCGTATCACAAATTTTTATAGCAAGTTTTCCGATTGCCGATTTTTGCAATCAAGAAAATAATGACTGGAGATCACAAATTTGTGACTTTATGAAGAATATTAGCCCAAATATTTGCAAAATATTGCAAATTCGAATATTGCCTCTGCGGCTCATCACTGATCTTTGCTAGGAATTTATGTAATATAACTAGTGTTGAGCGAATCAAAGTAAAACAAATTGACATTGTTCCAAATTTCAGGTAACATTTGATTTGTCATGAAGCCAAACTTCCTTGGGCTTAGTGGTAACGAATGAATTTTTTGTGAAATGGTGGTAAAAAAACTAAAAAATACATACCTCAGCCATTTGCTCGCTCAGAGGCCGTGATTGAAGAAAACGTGCAAAATTTTATATATCACATCACCACATCATCTCGCTGGCCAAGTTGACATCATCACATCCGTGCGTGTGAGAATTTGCACGTTTTCTTCAATCAAGATGGCCGTTATGGCCTCTCTGTGAGCAAATGGATGAGTTGAGTATTAGTGTTGATCGAGCACCAAAGTGCTTGTGTGCTCTGGCCGAACACATCGGTATGCTCATGTGCTCTACCGAGCACCCGAGCACAATGGAAGTCATGAACAGCGCCATCTATTAGTTTCATAGTCTTATGACAAGATTATTAGTGTAGCCTCTTGCATGGAAAATTTGCGATCTACACTACTCATGAACAGCGCCATCTATTGGATTTGTAGTTTTGTCATTAGACTATGAAACCAATAGATGGCACTGTTCATGAGTCATTACAAGCAGTCCTCAAATACACCCTAGCAAGCTTATATTACCGCAGATAAAGTGCTAGATGTGTGAATGATAGCAGCAAATCGATATATGCCTCAGTCTTAGCGCAGGCTATTATAGGCTGAGTGCTACACGTGTGTGGACTCTGTTGAGTAGTGTGCCCCACTTACTAACACCCCAACAAGATGAACAGCACCATCTATTGGTTTCATAGTGTTGAGCATCTAGATCAATATCATTAGGGAGATAAAAAGTTTTCTGAGTTTTGTCATGTAAAAACTCATTTTCATAAACATGGGCATATGGGAAAGACATGCAAATGAGCAGAATCTGCCGTGTTTTTCAGCTGAAAAACCATTTGCATGGAAAATTTGCGATCTACACTACTCATGAACAGCGCCATCTATTGGTTTCATAGTCTTATGACAAGAGTAATCGTCTTGTCATAAGAATATGAAACTAATAGATGGTGCTGTTCATGAGTCATGACTCATGAACAGCACCATCTATTGGTTTCATAGTATTATATTATAATATTATATTATATATTATATTATAATAGTATTATATTATATTAGTATTATAATATAATTAGTAGTATTATATTATTATATTATGTATTATAATATGTATAATATATTATAATATATATAATATAATATATTATATTATATAGTATTATACTGTATGGATTTTATACAATAATACAGCTATATTTATACTGAAGTCCTTCTCCAGTACATTTCTTCTTATAAAATCTTGTTACATCCCAATATGTTATGGGTAGTGTTGAGCAAATAGAAGCAATCAAAGCGGAATTCGATCCGAAGTTTAGGAAAATTCTATTTGTAATAAATCAGAATTTTCTCGCGCTTCGTGGTAACGAATAATTTTTTTTCTAAAATGACTGCAGCAAGTGTTACAAAGGGAAAGTAAGAAGCCCAGGAGCACAAGATCATCCATAATGCAGAACAGACATGCAATGAGCAGCTATCCAGACCCTGGGATGTCATAGCCCTTTAAAAGCCTTATCCCACACAGTCTAAGCCATTTCACTATGAGCTGAGCATAGGAAGAGACGTGACAAGCGCTAGGGACAGTCTTGCTAAAAGCTTTAAACTGTGGAATATTAGATAGGGAGACTGCAGGGACAGTGCAGGGACAGTGTATGGAGATTATAGGGAGATTTAAACACTGTAGGGAGAGCATTGGAAGACTGCAGTTACAGTGCAGGGACTATAATCTGAAGCTGAAGGGATCCATAGGAGACAGCACAGTTTTCATCAATCTCTGTCTAGGGCACAGAGCTAACTAACTGAACAGTGTCTTCCTTGTTTACTGTTACGCCTTGATTCTCAAATTGGAGTGAATAAGCTGACTAGTTGTACTGTTATTGGGGTGACCACCTTGTTTAATATATAAGCAATTCCATTAGGCCTTGATTCTCAAATTGAGGTGAATAACCTGTCTTTTTCTATTGTTAGTAGGGTATACACATTACATAGTAACATAGTACATAAGGCCGAAAAAAGACATTTGTCCATCCAGTTCGGCCTGTTATCCTGCAAGTTGATCCAGAGGAAGGCGGAAGAAAAAACCTGTGAGGTAGAAGCCAATTTTCCCCACTTTAGGGGAATAAAAATTCCTTCCCGACTCCAATCAGAATAACAATTTGGGATTGACTCTCAGATAGAGTTGGTAAAGAGAGTGAATTAAGGAAGGCCGTAACTGATTTTTCGGGAGATGGAAGGGGGGGGGGGGGTTATTATCCTTTCTTTCAGCATCATTTATATTGTATAGGGAGTAATAAAAATTTTGAAACTGACTAGCTATTTCTGGGGTAGAGAAAACCTCACCCATATCTGGAGTTTTAATCTTATGTATATAGTTATGTGACTTTCTTTGTTTGTTTCATGCGTTGCATCATGAATTTTGACGCTTTATCCCCGTGCGCATAGTATTTAAACTGCGCGTGAAGATAATATTTCGCCGAAGAAGTATTAAGAATGTTTTTTAGCTTAGATCTCATTTCCGTGAGTTCCTCAAGATGAGCTTGTGATAGGGACCTTTTGTGCAGAGTTTCTAGATGTTGGATCTGGGACAATAATGTATCAACTTGTTTTTTCCTCTGTTTTTTAAATCTTGCCCCCAAGTTAATAAATTGACCCCTCATGTATGCCTTATGGGCATCCCACAAAATATGTGGGCAAGTTTCAGGGAGGGAGTTGAGAGAGAAGAACTCTTCTAGTAATGGCTGAATATTTTTAAAGTTTTCTTCAGTCGTAATAAGCTGTTCATAAATGGAAGAGTTTTAAATCCACATTGAGTAATTTAACAAAAAAATGTATTCCTTTAAGTAACAAGTATAAACGGCTACAGCTACTGTAAAAAGGGCAATAAAAGACAAAAAAAGGGGCATTTAAAAAATACAAATCTGAGGGGTCAGCTGGAACATTTGAAGATTACAAAGGGCTTAATAAAATCTGTAAAAAGCAGGTAAAATTAGTAAAAATACAAAACGAACAGCAGGTAGCAAAAGAGAGCAAAACAAATCCCCCAAAATTCTTAAAATATATAAATGATAAAAAACCTAGGTCTGAGCAGGTAGGTCCACTAAATAATGGTAAAGTGGGGGTAGTCACTGAAGATAAGGAAAAAGCAGAGTTACTAAATGTTTTTTTTTTAGCTCTGGGTATACAAAAGGAGAGGAAGGAGCTGATATCTGTGGTGCTGGGGCTGTTAGTACATCCAGTAATATACTTAATTGGCTAACAATAGATATGGTCCAAGACAAGTTAAATAGGGTGAATGTGAACAAGGCTCCGGGTCCAGATGGATTACACCCAAGAATGCTTAAAGAGCTCAGTTCAGTCATTGCTGTGCCCCTGTTTATAATTTTTTAACATTCTCTAGGTACTGGTACAGTGCCAAGTGATCGGAGCAAGGCAAACGTGGTGCCTATATTCAAAAAAGGGTCAAGGTCCTTCACGGGTAATTATAGACCAGTTAGTCTTGAGAAGAGACGGCTAAGGGGGGACATGATTAACCCTATACAAATATATAAATGGAAAATTGAATATCTTAGTGAATATTCCAACAACAATGGAAGAGGTGACCTAATTACAACACAAAAACCTACACAAACAACTACTGCAAAAAATTCTACTATCCCCCAACCACTGAGTCCAAAAATAATGATAGAAGCCATTAGAACTAATGGTTCAATACAAACTAGCAATCGATACGAAATTCTGGAAACACTTAGTGAGGACTCTAATAATCATGTATCCACATCCTTGGCGGATATTGGATAGGGAGACTGCAGGGACAGTGCAGGGACAGTGTATGGAGATTATAGGGAGATTTAAACACTGTAGGGAGAGCATTGGAAGACTGCAGGGACAGTGCAGGGACTATAATCTGAAGCTGAAGGGATCCATAGGAGACAGCACAGTTTGGATCAATCTCTGTCTAGGACACAGAGCTAACTAACTGAACAGTGTCTTCCTTGTTTACTGTTACGCCTTGATTCTCAAATTGGAGTGAATAAGCTGACTAGTTGTACTGTTATTGGGGTGACCACCTTGTTTAATATATAAGCAATTCCATTAGGCCTTGATTCTCAAATTGAGGTGAATAACCTGTCTTTTTCTATTGTTAGTAGGGTATACACATTACATAGTAACATAGTAACATAGTACATAAGGCCGAAAAAAGACATTTGTCCATCCAGTTCGGCCTGTTATCCTGCAAGTTGATCCAGAGGAAGGCGGAAAAAAAAACCTGTGAGGTAGAAGCCAATTTCCCCCACTTTAGGGGAATAAAAATTCCTTCCCGACTCCAATCAGAATAACAATTTGGGATTGACTCTCAGATAGAGTTGGTAAAGAGAGTGAATTAAGGAAGGCCGTAACTGATTTTTCGGGAGATGGAAGGGGGGGTTATTATCCTTTCTTTCAACATCATTTATATTGTATAGGGAGTAATACAATTTTTGAAACTGACTAGCTATTTCTGGGGTAGAGAAAACCTCACCCATATCTGGAGTTTTAATCTTATGTATATAGTTATGTGACTTTCTTTGTTTCATGCGTTGCATCATTAATTTTGACGCTTTATCCCCATGCACATAGTATTTAAACTGCGTGTGAAGATAATATTTCGCCGAAGAAGTATTAAGGATGTTTTTTAGCTTAGATCTCATTTCCGTGAGTTCCTCAAGATGAGCTTGTGATATGGACCTTTTGTGCAGAGTTTCTAGACGTTGGATCTGGGACAATAATGTATCAACTTGTTTTTTCCTCTGTTTTTTAAATCTTGCCCCAAGTTAATAAATTGACCCCTCATGTATGCCTTATGGGAATCCCACAAAATATGTGGGCAAGTTTCAGGGAGGGAGTTGAGAGAGAAGAACTCTTCTAGTAATGGCTGAATATTTTTAAAGTTTTCTTCAGTCGTAATAAGCTGTTCATAAATGGAAGAGTTTTAAATCCACATTGAGTAATTTAACAAAAAAATGTATTCCTTTAGGTAACAAGTATAAACGGCTACAGCTACTGTAAAAAGGGCAATAAAAGACAAAAAAAGGGGCATTTAAAAAATACAAATCTGAGGGGTCAGCTGGAACATTTGAAGATTACAACGGGCTTAATAAAATCTGTAAAAAGCAGGTAAAATTAGCAAAAATACAAAACGAACAGCAGGTAGCAAAAGAGAGCAAAACAAATCCCCCAAAATTCTTAAAATATATAAATGATAAAAAACCTAGGTCTGAGCAGGTAGGTCCACTAAATAATGGTAAAGTGGGGGTAGTCACTGAAGATAAGGAAAAAGCAGAGTTACTAAATGTTTTTTTTTTAGCTCTGGGTATACAAAAGGAGAGGAAGGAGCTGATATCTGTGGTGCTGGGGCTGTTAGTACATCCAGTAATATACTTAATTGGCTAACAATAGATATGGTCTAAGACAAGTTAAATAGGGTGAATGTGAACAAGGCTCCGGGTCCAGATGGATTACACCCAAGAGTGCTTAAAGAGCTCAGTTCAGTCATTGCTGTGCCCCTGTTTATAATTTTTTAACATTCTCTAGGTACTGGTACAGTGCCAAGTGATCGGAGCAAGGCAAACGTGGTGCCTATATTCAAAAAAGGGTCAAGGTCCTTCACGGGTAATTATAGACCAGTTAGTCTTGAGAAGAGACGGCTAAGGGGGGACATGATTAACCCTATACAAATATATAAATGGAAAATTGAATATCTTAGTGAATATTCCAACAACAATGGAAGAGGTGACCTAATTACAACACAAAAACCTACACAAACAACTACTGCAAAAAATTCTACTATCCCCCAACCACTGAGTCCAAAAATAATGATAGAAGCCATTAGAACTAATGGTTCAATACAAACTAGGAATCGATACGAAATTCTGGAAACACTTAGTGAGGACTCTAATAATCATGTATCCACATCCTTGGCGGATGATACAGAGAACATAGATCGCAATGCTTCCATAAACCGTCCAACCTCATTGACCCAGAGAAACGTGGATACAAATATTAGCTACAGAGCGATAACTAAAATCCACCCGCGCCCAAAGTCGATACCACAAAAAATGAACAAAAGAACAGTAACAAAAAAGTTAGTAAAAAAGGATTTTTTTCAGGTACAATCGTCTAGAAAAAAACCAAAAGAGGGGCTAGAGGGAAAGGACTAACTAAGAAAAGGAAAAAAGCATTTCATTGTGCAACCAAAGGACAGGGTATTCATAACCTCAGCAGTTATAACCTAAAAGAAAATGAACTGTATCTTTTGGAGAAGGGACTCAAATTTGTCCCCACCTCTAAATTTTGCCCCTTTAATGACTTTATAGGGGTAAAAAAGTTTTTGAGAAACCTTGCTCTAAAGAAATTATTCATGAAGAAAAAAGACACTATGTACCTGAATTATCCCCCAAAAAACGTGACCAGTCCGAAAAATACGAGCAACACAAACTAATGTCACTGGTCCGAATATTATGCTAAAAGTCCCCATACACACAGGACTTAAACCCAAGTCCCACTTTAACCCTCTGAATTAATATTCTAATGACTTTACAGCATTCCAGACCTTGGTACTACGCGACCTACGTAAGATTAATCCAAACAAAAAATGCAAGGGCGCGCAAAATTTATCACCAGAGGAAATAAAGGCTATCCGCTCACTTCAAACCAATAACGATATAGTAATTAGACCTGCGGACAAAGGGGGGGGGGGAACTTATCCTAGACGAGGAGTCCTTCCATAGGGAATCTATCTGACTCCTGAGCGAGAAAAAAAGTATAGAAAATTGGACTTTGACCCAACACCAATTGAATCAATTAATGAAAAAGGGAAAATCAAAAGGTATACTAACCATGGAAGAAGCATCAAATATGAATAATCAAGGCCCTAAAATCCCCATTTTTTATTTACACCGAATACCACGGGGGCACCTTTTCTGGCTCCACATTTGGGAGCATCGAAAAGGTTAAACCTAATATAAGAGGCGGAGACTTTATTCAGCAGATGTCACGGTGTGAGAGCAAGTGGATCTTTAGACTGAATAGCCTAGCCCCAAGGGGTTTAAATCAAGAAATTTAACTATTTGCCTTTTAATAAATAAAATACCCCTAATAGAATACTCCTGATAAACATACCTCCCACAGACAAGGAAACGTAACCTTTGAACTATCGGGATACACCTCATATCTCTTTCTAACAAGCAGATTTAGAACAACAGCGTGGGAGTGGACGGCAGTTACCATGGGAACCGGATTCCTATTTACTTCACAGGACTGACTATAGCAACCATCCCTGACGAAGAAGCCCGCAGGCTTCGAAACGCGTTGGATTGGCTTTTGGTCCTCAGAAGTATCCGTACAACAGTTGTGACGTCACACGCTGCGCCTCTGGATTCCTTTACCATCATGCTCCTTCGTGCGCGCCCCAGCTGCCGGCCGGAGCGGCGCGCGCTTTTTTTAAAGTAGCGCAAGAAGAACTGCTACCCATCCCGCACTGAGAAGTGCTACGAAAAAGATTAATCTATACTAGGAGCATTTTCTGAACCGACATCCAGCTGAACAGTTATTCATTATTCGATTGTGCCCCATGTCTTTTTTCCAGCGCTGATACCTCACTTTTGTATTTTATATATAAATATATAAATGGGCCATACAAAAAATACATTGAAATACTTGTTGAGGGAAGTGTCATATTTAAATATATATATGTATATATGCCCTGACATATATACATGTATATTAGCCCTTGTCTGTGGGCCCGTCCAGGTGGGATCTGTGGGTATGCATGGAGATGTACATAGGCCCCTTAGCGGCATACATCTCTGTGTATATGTATTTATACATATGTATTGATGGGCCTGTGTGTATGTGTATATTTATGGATGTGCCCCAAACATCCATGAATATACATATATATGTATATATACATATAGATATGTTTCCCCCTCCCAGTAGATAGATGGATTTTTATATATATGTATATATATATATATATGTGTGTATGGATGTGCCCCAAGCATCCATGCACATATAGTATAGGACAAGATGTGCCCCCCCCCCTCCTCCTGCATCCCTGCAGGGGATGAGAAGGCCACCAGATGGCTGGTCAATTATGTCCAGCCTCTGGTGACCTCAAAAGGCATGGGATCAATCGAGATCCGATGCCTTTTGGTATTTAACTATCTCTAGCTGCTGGGGATAGTTAACATAACAGAGAGAGGGAAACAAACATCCCTCCCTCTGTTATCTGCATACCTCCGGCGCGGCGCAGGGTATGCAGAGGCACTACAGGCGGAGGATCAAAGGAACCCTCCGCCTGGAAGCGCACTCTGGGATGCGCGGGCCGGCGCGGTGACAGGACGGACTGCCTCGGGAGCGAGCGCCGCCAAACTTAAATAGTCCAGCGGCGCTACGCTGAGGCAGTCTTCACCACGAGCCCCAGCTGGAGAGGATCATCCCTGGACAAACGAGCCCCCCTGGACAATGAAAAAAAGACAATAAGTATCCTTAAACCCCTATACCCTATACCACCAACGATATTATTAACCCTATATCACCCCCCTATCTACCCCTATACCACCAACGATATTAACCCTATATCACCCCCTATCTACCCTGCTATACCCTATACCACCAACGATATTATTAACCCTATATAACCCTATATCATCCCCCTATCTACCCCTATACCCTAAACCCCTTATTTCCCCCATACAATTCAATAACCCTTATTCCCCCATACAATAATCCTTATCCCCCTCATACAATACCCTTACTTCCCCCCATACTATATCCCAAATTACCTTCCCCTGTTGTATACCCTCACCCCCTGTACCCCTGGTTACCATTACCTTCCCCTGTCCCGAGTCCCCCTATATTCCTTATATCCCCTGTGTTCCATCATATCCCCTGTTCCCCGGTGTCTCTACCCCGTCACGGCTGTCCTGCTTACCCCAGCAGCCACAGTGTCCGAAATAACCCCTGGTTATTCCCCGTAGGGATAGCATATTGTCAGGATTGGGTGGGCTGCTGGTAAAGTGTATGAATGTGTATTGCCATTAATTATAGATAGATTTTGGGGAGGATTTGCGACTGTGTTAGTGTAGTTAGAACGGTATTAGTGTATTGTATTAGTGTGTGTACTTATATTGTTGTGCGCTGTTATAACAATATATATCTATCCCCTTGATATATATAGTTATAAACATATTAACTCCTTTATATTAGTAAGGAGTCGCCGCAATAGATGTAGTATATTGTTGGCACTGGATTATTGGTGTATTCTGTAAGGATTAATAAATACTGTGTCATTTATACCTATTGTGTAACGTGTGATTACTAGCGGTAGTCAGTAAGGCGCATGCAGTTAGGGTAGTTTGGTAATTAGCGTAAGGCAATCAGCAGTGATTTGTTGTTAATTCAGGCATAAATAGGCGGAGTTATCACAAGACGATTCACGCCTATTTATGAATATTAATTATTGAGACTTGCATAAATATCAATAATTAATATCCCCTTTAACATTGGCGAGCCAGGCCCACTGCTAGGAATTTGTATCTGTGGTTGGTTTTGGAAAGAAAAATCGCTTACGCTGTGAATTAATCAGGTGGGAAGGACGCGGTCAGTGGATTCTGAGCGTCCATAGCCTGCAGGTTCGGACAGGTAGAGCGGTTTTTCTCGATCAGAACTAGACACAGAGCAAACTCTACAGCAGAGAATCTAAAATCTTTTCTGATCTTTGTGTACTAATATTTTCTGATTCCCTTACACGCCAACTGGAGAGAAGTCATCACACCACTGAAGAGAGAACCATCATCATTGAAGCAGAGGTCGTCTGGCTGGTCGGGAGAAGGCGTTCCGAATATTGAAGGACCTCCTCCACGCAGCAACACAGTATGATCAACGACACCAATGAAGATGGCCTCTCGTCAAAAAGTGAGTATGAACTTGACCACAAATCGCTAGTCAGACCACACATGGAGTACTGTGTACAGTTCTGGGCTCCTGTAAACAAGGCAGACATAGCAGAGCTGGAGAAGGTCCAGAGGAGGGCATCTAAAGTAATAACTGGAATGGGGCAACTACAGTACCCTGAAAGATTATCAAAATTAGGGTTATTCACTTTAGAAAAAAGACGACTGAGGGGAGATCTAATTAATATGTATAAATATATCAGGGGTCAGTACAGAGATCTATCCCATCAGCTATTTATCCCCAGGACTGTGACTGTGACGAGGGGACATCCTCTGCGTCTGGAGGAAAGAAGGTTTGTACACAAACATAGAAAAGGATTCTTTACAGTAAGAGCAGTGAGACTCTGGAACTCTCTGCCTGAGGAGGTGGTGATGGTGAGTACAATAAAGGAATTCAAGAGGGGCCTGGACGTATTTCTGGAGCGTAATAATATTACAGGCTGTAACTACTAGAGAGGGGTCGTTGATCCAGGGAGTTATTCTGATTGCCTGATTGGAGTCGGGAAGGAATTTTATATTCCCCTAAAGTGGAGAAAATTGGCTTCTACCTCACAGGGTTTTTTTTTTTGCCTTCCTCTGGATCAACTTGCAGGATAACAGGCCGAACTGGATGGACAAATGTCTTTTTTCGGCCTTATGTACTATGTTACTATGTTACTATGTTACACTGCAACACCTCAGCAAACATAGCACATACAACCCCATCATCCCCACCACTTACAAATCCACTGATCTGCTATGGTCCACTTTATTTGACCAGGCATACGCTCACGATAAACTCTGCATTAATCGTAGTATGTTCAAAAAACCCAAAAAACGACTCCAAATGTTAGCCAAATTGGTTCACACCTTTGAGGATATCATTTGTAAGCCAGAACATCTAGAAACACTTAACAGCACAACAAAGGCAAGTTTCCAACATGGCAGGTTTTCACTGCAATTGTTGTGTTGAAAACATTAAACAGTTACACACATTACAAACACAACTACAAGAGAAGTCCCAGTGTACGGTCGAGAGGTGCAGGGAGATTTGCGTGTTAGAGTCTAGACTCTCGGACAAAGAGAGTTTTTACTCTGACATGGACAAAGAACTGCTTAGATTGTACACTGAGATAAATCAGTTCAGGAACAATACGGTATCTATGGATAGCATGATTATTCAACTTCGAGAGGACCTGGCTGCAAAAACGCAAACCATTGCGGATTTGCAGCAGGTCATCTCGAATCTGTCACGGCCTGGTGCTAACAGCATGTTGCCCACGAAACAGGTTTGTGTTTCGGGAACGGCACAGGGGGAGACAGCGGCGACGGCGCCAATGTCTCCCACGGATCAAACACCCGACGCAGTAGACACTAGGGGACATGTGGAATGGACGCTACCTTTCACCCAAACACCAAGGGAGAATAGGGGTAGCAACCGAGTCCAGGAACAGGACAACGATTGGAGAGAGGAAAGTGGTTGGCCATTTACCACTTCCAATCCGCCAACGCGTCCGGAAAGACAGGAAGATTTTTATCCTAACCATTCCAGTATGGAAAGGATAAACTTCCTGTTATGGATTTGCAAGGAGATCCCAAAATATGATCCCAGTGTAGATCCGTTTACTTCATGTGATATCTTCGAGGGTCACTGTAACAAGTATTCAGTGGCTCACGAATATTGCATGGAGTTATTCAAGTTATGGTTACCTACACACCTAAACCAAAGGTATGAGGTAACGGGGAGGACGCAACCCATGAACGGACAGTTTTATGACAAGGAGGAACGTCTCTCCATACTCATGAGACTGGCAACGGGCCATTGGGACGTCACTCCAGATATCCTGTCCAAGTTCAAACCCACTATACATGACGAACCTTTGTCTATGTTTAGTCGGTTTGAAGCCATGTATAGAAGGGTTACAAAGGATCACGGTATCGGAATTCCACAGGGTATGATACGTATGTTTGTGGAGAAATTCCCATACTTGACACTGCAATCCGGTTGAGCGCAGCCAGGGAGCCATCCCTCACGGATGCTGCTATGATTATTGAGCAGTGCAGACAGGATACACTGCTCAATAAGAAATCCGTCAAAGTGACGGAGCGTGCGCCTGTACACGATACACCTCAAGATGAACGGGTACAGCACACAAAGGGTAATTCAGCTATTCGCCCCATGGCCCCGCCATTGGAAAGGATAGGAGGCATTCGATGCTTCCTATGTTTACAATACGGGCACATAAAGAGGAATTGTCCACAATGGTCACGTAATAACCGGACAAATCCTGAGAGAACGGCAATAATAACGGTTTCAAGATGAAATCTAATTATGCCAAACCAGTGGGGGAATATCTGGGACATTCACAGGTCCAGACACCAAAATGTGTGGCTGTTGTGAATGACCTAGCGCGTTCGGTAAGAAGTGTGGAATCCCTGGAATCCACACTAAGGGTCCATAACAAGAACCCACAAGTGGCAGTATGTACCTCACAGGTACCTTCTGGGAGTCTGGTAGAAATTGATTGAAGATCAGGGATCCCTAAAGATCTGGCGCCAGTATGTCCTATCATACTGGATTCTTCAGGGAGACCCCACATAAAAGCCAAAATCAAAAATCAGGACGTCGAAATCATGCTTGACACTGGTGCAGAAATTTCCATTACCAATGTCAAACATGATTTACATCCCAACAGCCCGCAGTGTGTGGTGATCGGATTTGATCACCAACAAAGGGGGGTGAAGGCCCACAGAATAGAAGAAGTAATTGTCCAGATTACCAGTCACACGACCCTTAGGATCCCCATGTGGTACTACCCCGGTTCTGACAACATTATCGGAACCGACGTAATGACACAAAATGGGTGTATCCTAGATCTGGCAAATAGTATTGTATGGAAGAGTCCCAGACAATCCAAGGTGTTTGTCATCAAACGCCAGTTTCTGGGACCACCATTGCCAACAGTAGATGACTCTACTGAAGTACTTGAACACAAATGGCCTGAGATCTCGCATAATCCAGACCTTGAGCCTATTGTGTATGAGTACCTTGATCTGTGGGCCTAGGGAAAAAACGATTGTGGCAGACTGATTGGAGTTCAGGTGGACATACAAGGTCCCGACCCTCCACCTCAACGCCAAAACCGCTTTCCGCCAGAAGCCACCCATTCAATTTTGGACACCGTCCAAGAATTGAAAACTAGGGGGGTGGTCATAGAGGGCAATTCTAAATGCAACAATACCCTCTGGCCAGTAAAGAAAAAGGACACCAATGCATGGAGGCTCACCATAGACCTCCGGGTCCTCAACAAATACACCCCAATGTCCGCTCCAGTGGTGGCACAGACTCCCGACATCATGGCCAGAATAAGCGGCAAAAGTTGAATATTCTCAACCATAGATGTTGCCAATGGGTTTTTCTCTATTGAACTCACTGAAAACTGTAGGTACAAATTTGCCTTTACAGTAGGGGACAAACAGTACATGTTCGGTGTACTCCCCCAGGGATTCCACAGTAGTCCCATGTATTTTCACCAGGCATTGGCGGCCGTTCTGAGTGTATTTTCACGGCCGGGATGCCTTCTGCAATACGTGGATGACCTGCTCTTACACACAGAAACCATAGAAGAACACTTGGTTCTGTTAAAAGAGCTATTGGGACTCCTGGCCAAGTCAGGACTCAAGCTGAGTCCCTACAAGGCAAATTTGGCCAGAACAGAGGTGACTTTCCTTGGAGTCCAAATTTCTTTTGGAGCCAAAGGAATCGTGGCAGCCAGAGTGGAAGCCATGGTAAAGTTACCTAGGCCGGGCACTCTACAGGATTTGAGAAAATTCCTGGGAGTTGCTAATTTCATGAGGGAGTTCATAGAGGATTTTGCTGCCAAAGCAAAACCCCTCCATGAACTTCTCAGAGGAGAAGACCCTTCAATCAAAGGTTGGTCTGATGCACAGGAAGAGGCCTTTTCTACTTTGAAAAGGGACCTCTCCTCTGCCCCTGTATTGGCCATCCCCCATCCTGAAGGGGAAATAGCCATACAGGCGCATGCAGGGACGGAGTCTATCTCAACGGTCCTCCTACAGCAGATAGGGTATGACACTAGACCGCTGGGATACTTCTCCAGGTTACTTTTGCCTGTTGAATGAGGGTTCGATGAGTGTGCCAAACAACTGGCAGCCATACACTATGCCGTCAAAACCACCGAGCATATTGTAGGCTTCAGGCCCCTCACTTTGCAGACGCCACACTCTCCATTGGCCCTCCTGCTCCGTGATACACTCCCTGGAGTCTCCCAACAGAGATTCGGGAGGTGGATTATGGATCTCAGTGGCCGGAGTCTGCAGGTGAACCACAAAGCCAAGTATGTTCTGTCCCAGTTACTGAACCTAGCTGGCACCGAACATGACTGTGGCCAACCAGTGCATTTCAACGCGCCACAAATTTTCAGGACCGATAAACATCCAGAAGACAGAGTCATCTTTGTTGATGGCTCTCGATTTTTCATGGATGGGACCTATGTCACAGGTTTTGCTGTGCTGGATGAGACCACGGGTCTGGGATCCTTCAGGAAACAGACACTGAGCCGCTACCGGCCTACCAGATTGCAGTTCGTACCAACCTGAGTAAAGGCCCGGTGTCATTTGAGGAGGAACAAGCAAAAGATCCTCTTCTAATGACACACCTCACATCTCCACAGCATTCCTGGTCAATACAGCAAGGGATCCTGTGTTACAATACCGGTACACAGCAACTTCCTCTCCCCGTGGTTCCACAGCATCTGCAAGCAGAGCTAACCAGATTGAACAACCAACTGGTTGGACACCTGGGCCGGGATAAACTCTTGTCTCTCCTGAGAGACAAATTATACTGGCCTGGAATGTCCAACACAGTAGGGGAAGTAACACAACAGTGCCTGGTATGTGCTCAGGTTAACCCAAGGGCGTCAGCCCTGAAGCCAGTGTTGCAGCGAGTTCCTCCTGCAGATGGTCCGTGGTCCGCACTACAAATAGATTTTATAGGACCTTTACCAACAGGAAGTCGTAACTATCGTTATGCACTGGTGGTAGTGGATGTCTTCTCTAAGTGGGTAGAAGCCATCCCCACGGTTATTGATTCGGCTACAACCACTGCCTGTGTTCTCTGGGAACAGGTTCTGTCACGATGGGGTATCCCCAGATTGATAGAGTCAAACAGAGGGACCCATTTCATAGGTAAGGTAATGAAAGCGCTTTGTGGTCTTTTAGACATAAAGCAAAGGTTTCATGTGCCTTACCACCCTCAGTCTGCGGGCATCGTGGAGCGGATGAACCGGACCATAAAAACACGACTTTCTAAAGCACTACTGGAGAAAGGTTCCTCATGGGTAACCTCTCTGCCAGCCGTGCTAATGGGAATCCGAGCTACCGAGGCTACCAGTACCGGTATCACCCCGTTCGAACTAATGACCGGACGCAAAATGCCCCTATGACTGCCCAATGAACCCCTAGTGTCAGAACCAGTGAAGAACGCCATCACCAGAGACCTGTTTCTCCAACAGGTACAACTAAACCTGAAGGAGTTATTGCCTCATGCAGCGATACGGCTACACAGACCGTATCTACAGGGGGAAACACCAAAACTAGTGCTGCAGGTTGGAGAAAGTGACCAATGGTATCCGTTCAGAGGTAGAGGGCAAGTTTGTGTAACAGTGGTGAGGATGCCCTATGAAGCGACAGGTCTCCAACCTGTAAAAATGCATTTAGACTCTTGCAACGTCCCTATCCATCAATTGGCAGATCCTATAGCTCCTCAACTGTCATCCCCATGGAAGATCATCACGGGGACAAAATTCGTCCTATTTACTTGGAGAATTTCCGTAGATGACTTCTGAGTCGACCAGTGGGATCACAGATGTGGGGAGTTTGTGAGGAACCAAATTGACATGAGGTTAAGAGGTTGGATAGAGGCGAGGCAAGAGGTAAGAAAGGACAATCTCATACACAGGAATCACAGGGGAAGAAGAGATCTGATAGCCATGGGACTAGGCGGAGGTGCATTGGGAGTGGGCGCCCTGAACACTATGGACATGGAAGTCCTGAGAGGTAAACTTGGGGATGTTGCGCGACACGCCGGAGAAGGATTCTAGACCCAGCTTGATGTAAACCACGTCTTAGAGGGTTTGCAGCATTCGCACATAGATGCCACTACCTCTCTATCTTCTGTTTTACGAGAGAAGTTTAGAAGGTTAGTTGTGGGTCTCTTGGAGGAACAGGATAGAGCTCAGCTCGCTCTGGCGTGTACGCAAGTCCAAAGTGAACTCTCGGGCAACCTTAAACATATTGTATCATCATTGTACGGCGGCCACTTCCCATTTAACCTCCGCCAACGGGTAAGTCCTCTTATATCTCCTTTTGCAGCCAATCACACCAACTGGTGGGTAGTCCAGTGGCACGGCTGTAGGAATCTCACTTGCACTGCTTCGTCATTGGCTCCTGTATCTGGTCATCTTAGACAGGGTTACAGTGCAGTTAACCTAGGGATTGTCATAAATAACCAGACGGTGCTCCATCCACAGCTCCCCTCGGGCGTTCTAACCTATGAGGGAGACCATCCTTATCTGTTAGACACAGAGAGATGTTGGAAGAAAGAGGATGCCATCCTCTGTCAAGGTAGTCAGGATCGGGTGTTAAGACACCAATGTTGGAGCACCGAGGGGTCCTGTGAGATGAAGGCCAGCCCAATACCCTCCTCCACTAAATACTTGGGACAAGGGTATTGGTGCTGGTACCAGAGGCAAAATATGTCTTATACCATTTATGGGACTAATTGCACCGAGAGAGGAGAACTCCTCCCTGGAGCGTATTGCACCCTTATTCCCGTCCTAGGTTTAGATGTCGCAGAGCTACAAGGAAGGACACCAATCACCCCGGAGAAGAGACTCGACATCCGCCCTGACATTCCGGTGAGACTCCAGAGGATTCCTCTTGGCTTTGGGATAGAACTCAAACACCTCCTGCTAGACTTCAGCCAAGAAGACGAAATACTTCAGAATCTTCGAGAAACTGAGAAACGGGCCACCATCCAACTGACGCACGACAAGAACAAAATAACGGCAATCACTACCGCCTTGGACAAAGACTCCAAGGTTTCCTGGTGGGAAAGTCTGTTCGGCTACAGTCCAAAGGCAACATCCTTCTTTAACCTATTGATACACCCGGTGATAGTTCTTCTGGTTCTGGTAATCATCATGTACACGGGACTGTGTCTAATCTACAGGAGGGTCTACAGAGCTTCATGAAGTCAATCGTAGGAGGCTCAGGACTTAGCTCCAACAAAGTCCTGAAGCCAGAGATCACATGGACATACTGTTTCCTATGAGGGTAGGGATGAAAATCCAAAAGACATCCTGTGATCTCATAGCATTGTATATATATATATATATATATATATATATGTATTGTATTGTAGTAGATTTTCATATAAGGGTTCGGGATGTATCCTAGGCCACCCTGTAACCTCATTATACTGTGTATAGATTTATATTGATTATAAGCATGTGAGTTCCTTGTGTGCCCATGGACGCTCTAGGTGCAAGTGTGCGACAGCCATACTACAATATGGCTGGGCGCACACTTGCATCCTATAGTCATTTCCCAATGACACGGAAGTCTGTTAACTACTGGCATCTTTGGAGGTGTAGAGAGATAGGCCAGGTTGCTGGAGCCTCTATGGGTACACACTAAATTGAATTAGGCTGTATTGGGAGGGATGTGACCTGTTTGTGTGAGTGGGGAAGAGTAGATTCCCTAGGGTCAGGCCCCTCATTACCAAAGTATTTGCCACTTTAACATCGACAATGGTAACTTTTTGTAAGGGTTGGACTGAATGGTGGTAGTGCGGGGTTCTTTCCCGCAGTTAGAATTTAGGTACTATGACATCACCTCTGACCAGAAATTCTGTCCTGCCTTGCAAATATCTACGTATCTGTCCATGGGAGAACCTCTCCAACAACTGAGTCTTCAATCAAGATAAGTCGTACTTGTTTTAAAAGGCCAAACTACGGCCATCCGTACCCCAGAAGGAGGTGCTACATAATTGTAAAGTCAATTAATCTGGCCTTAAGCTAAACATTGTTTCGGCGCAACCGTCTTTAAATGCGTTCAGTGTTACTATGGCAGCCAGGATGCTATTAATGTCCTGGTTGCCATAGTAGTAGTGGGGAGCGGGGGAGCAGTATACTTACCGTCCGTGCGGCTCCCGGGGCACTCCAGAATGACGTCAGAGCGCCCCATGCGTGGGGCGCCCTGACGTCACTCTGGAGCGCCCCGGGAGCCGCACGGACGGTAAGTATACTTCTCCCCCGCTCCCCACTACACTTTACCATGACTGCCAGGACTTTAGCGTCCCGGCAGCCATGGTAACCATTCAGAAAAAGCTAAACGCCGGATCCGGCAATGCGCCGAAACAACGTTTAGCTTAAGGCCGGATTAATGCCTTTCAATGGGCATTAATTCCGGATCCGGCATGCTGCGGTATTTTCTCCGGCCAAAAAACGTTCCGGTCCTGAACTGAAGACATCCTGATGCATCCTGAACGGATTTCTCTCCATTCAGAATGCATGGGGATAATCCTGATCAGGATTCTTCCGGCATAGAGCCCCGACGACGGAACTCTATGCCGGAACAAAAGAACGCAAGTGTGAAAGAGCCCTAAGGCACTTTTTAGTAGTTAATGATTGTATATAATTAGTTAGATTATAATCAAATATCCACATGACAGGTTCCCTTTAAGGTGGTCATAAACAGGACTTATTCTAGACACTACCTTTTTATAGCAGCATAGAAGAGGCATTGCAGTGGTGAGCAGGATCTCAGCTTTCACATGACAGCAAGGCTCCAGCTCTAATGAGCCAGATTGGAAGAAGCACAGATCAGGCTGTTTAACCTCTTAGATGCCACTGTAAATAGCAACTGTGACATCTAAATAGTTTAGAGGGAAACTGCTACCTCTGCTACCTACTATGTCTTCTCATGGAAGCTGGTGGCTTGATAAAGGCCCCCCAGCCTGCCTGTAGTGTATGCCTATCAGGCTGTTCTAGAGGAGCACCATAATAGTGCCTGTCTGTATTCTACAGACAGTACAATACACTGTACTACATTAGTATTACAGTGTATTATGGCAGCGATCAAAGGATCGCATATCAAAATCCCCTTGTGGGACTAATATGTGGCAAAAATAAGAGTGAAATAAAGTTTTATTTAAAAAAAAATCTCAAAGTTAAAAAAAGGGGGTAAATGCTATAAATTTTGCAGCACAAATAGAGTGCGACACAATTTATGACCTGTTTACACCACAAAAGTAAATCGGACCAATACAGAGAGTAAAGGAATACATTTATTTATGTCTCAAAGTGAATGTCACAAAATTAAGAATGTAAAAACTCAGTGGTGGTATTGCTATTTTTCAGTAAGTTATGTGTGCCCTAAAATGGTACTAGTAAAAACTATAACTTGCCCCACAAAAAAACAATCCCCCATGTGGCTGCATCGACAGAAAAATAAAAAAAGTTATAGCTCTTGAAAGGCAAAAATAAAAAAATGAAAAGAATTGCTTGGTCACTAAGGCCCCAAATGCATATAGAGGAAGGGGTTAACTAATTAGAACTGCATTCTTTATTCAAATTTCATTGTTAATGCATGATACCATTTGTCCATTAACCATGAAGACCAACAACGCTGATTTCATCAGTTAATATGATGTTACTGTGATTTATACAGCCGCACAGTTCTCAGCCGCAGGGCAGCCGCATCCCAACCACAGGGTGGCTCCTCCATATGGCCATACCCTGTCTGTGCCCCTCAATGTTCAGAATATTTTTATATTAAAACTGAAGCTGCAGAATTCATATTATTGACATATTTGTATTATTTTGAAGTAATGCGATTCTCGTTGTGTGTATTTTGTCACAATGTCACTGGTAATAGAATCAGTCTGCAGAAACAAAGTACAGTTTCTGGATTCAATGCAAGTTTGTTTCCCTGGAGAAATCAGAATCAAACAGTTTTGGACTTAATCCCAGCAAATGATAGAATAATACATATAATTGAATTTCAATGGTTAAGAAAATCACTTTACATAATGAATCCTGTGTTAGATATGAACTTTGCTGTGCTGTAGTAACACAATTAGACTCAAGTAAGACCAATTACATTCTTATAACTGTGCAACTCATCATAACAGAGCAATGCTGAAGTTCTTCACTAGTTACAAGTGTTATCCATCTCTCCAATTACTGAAAACATCAATGCTATTTCCCAGAAGATGTTCTTAATCAACTCTCTAAGGTAATCTTACAGATTTATAGTATTCTGCTAACCTGTCTGCCTTCCTATTCACCTTGTTTATATACCTTAAGACTATTTTCACCATGTCTCAAAATTATAGTTAAAGGGGTATTACCATCTCAACATTTGTGGGATAAAGTCTCATAGCAGTAAATACAGAGAGGTCTGTGGATAGGTCATCAGTATCCGATTAGCAGTTGTCTGACACCAGGGACCTCCGCCAATCAGCAGTTTCAGAAGTCATCAACGCTTGCAGTAGCAACATAGCCTTCTCTCAGCGCATTGTACAGTGGCTGTGCTCTTTATTGCAGTGCTGGCCTGTTCACTTCAATGGGGCTGAGCTGTGACTGGGCCATGTGACTCATGAACGACTGAACGTCACATCACATTGCATAGGCAAAGCTGTGAGAAGGCCGCTGTGCTACTGTGAGCACCGTTGCCTTCTCAAACAGCTGATGGTGGGGCTCCCCATTGTCATATCCTCACAAATCCGATACCGATCCTATCCAGAGGAAAACCTCTTTAATACATTTGCAGAACCAGTGCAGGAACTTCATGAGTGCCCCCACACAGTACTTATGCCCCCCTTAAAATCCCCCTCAGAGTAGTTATTTGTACCTCATAACATTAGTTATACCCCCGTAATTCTCCCTCACAGTAGGTTTGTCCCCTTAATGCACCCTCACCTTAGTGCCTTGACCTATCTGATACTGGTGGCATATTCTAGTGATATGCCACCAATATCTCAGATAACTTTAATTCAATACTTTTAACTCTTGAAAACAATTAACTTTTAGCAATGATCTGGGTCACTGCACCTGTCTTTTACTTAGTACTGTAGATGCACCTCAACCCTCACAGCCTCACAACCTTCCACCAATCTGATGTTGTTGACCTATCTTTGGACTTTCTCATGTAGGCAACCCATGTTCATATGATACATTTTTGGCATATGGATGCAATAATGGGGGCCCACTACTTGGAAACCTCTTGTACAAGCCAGAAAGGAGTGATTATCTGCAATGGCCCACCAAGTTAGACTGCATTTATGGCTTTTCTTTATAAAATCTGTTTTTGTAGTGGCCTAGGAGGAACCGGAGCAAAGGATGGGAGTGGTAGTGGCTCAGCTGTTTCGGTCAATCACAGTGGCTTTCCTCATACCATTGCTCCTTAGGGCCATGCAATGAATGGAAGGCACACCCTTTCTTTCCATGGGGCACTCCAGGGTTCTGGGTCTCCTGCCTGATGGTAGTTGGGGTGCCCATGATGTTAAGTGTCTGTATGTCTGCAAGGCAGGGGGGGTGGAATGCATCAGTTGCCAGTGGTCTTTACTAACTGTACTGTAGTGCAAAATGGGAGTTGTAGTACATCCAACTATAGCTGACACAGTTCCAACTGTACGCCGTGCAATTCTCTCCCAGATAGCAAGGTATATATTTGATTATGGATGGGAGTTATGGCTCTTTTTTAAAGCTATCTTGTTAAAGTCTCTCTCAGAAAATCTCTGGGTAGCAACAATACCTTGGCAATAATGGCTGTAGTGTCCAATGTGGGATACAGGGTTTAGAAGCCACATCTGTCTATGATGTGTCCAAATGTGAAGAGAAAGGTCTCTAAACTGTGTCCCTCACAGCAGAAAAGTCTGAATGGCTTTAGTAGCAGGTTACCTTGCTGACTCCTATGCTTGAACATGCAGATTCTACAGACGTGGACAAAATTGTTGGTACCCTTTGGTCAATGAAAGAAAAAGTCACAATGGTCACAGAAATAACTTTAATCTGACAAAAGTAATAATAAATTAAAATTCTATAAATGTTAACCAATGAAAGTCAGACATTGTTTTTCAACCATGCTTCAACAGAATTATGTAAAAAAATAAACTCATGAAACAGGCATGGACAAAAATGATGGTACCCCTAGAAAACACAGAACATAATGTGACCAAAGGGACATGTTAATTCAAGGTGTGTCCACTAATTAGCATCACAGGTGTCTACAACCTTGTAATCAGCCATTGGGCCTATATATATGGCTCCAGGTAATCACTGTGTTGTTTGGTGATATGGTGTGTACCACACTCGACATGGACCAGAGGAAGCAAAGGAAAGAGCTGTCTCAAGAGATCAGAAAGAAAATTATAGACAAGCATGTTAAAGGTAAAGGCTATAAGACCATCTCCAAGCAACTAGATGTTCCTGTGAGTACAGTTGCACATATTATTCATAAGTTTAAGATCCATGGGACTGTAGCCAACCTCCCTGGACGTGGCCGCAGGAGGAAAATTGATGACAAATCTAAGAGACGGATAATCCGAATGGTAACAAAAGAGCCTAGAAAGACTTCTAAAGAGATTCAAGGTGAACTTCATGCTCAAGGAACATCAGTGTCAGATCGCACCATCCGTCGTTGTTTGAGCCAAAGTGGACTACATGGGAGACGACCAAGGAGGACACCATTGTTGAAAACGAATCATAAAAAAGCAAGACTGGAATATGCCAAACTACATGTTGACAAGCCACAAAGCTTCTGGGAGAATGTCCTGTGGACAGATGAGACAAAAATCGAAGTTTTTGCCAAGGCACATCAGCTGTATGTTCACAGACGAAAAAATGAAGCATATCAAGAAAAGAACACTGTCCCTACTGTGAAACATGGAGGAGGCTCTGTTATGTTCTGGGGCTGCTTTGCTGCGTCTGGCACAGGGTGTCTTGAATCTGTGCAGGGTACAATGAAATCTCAAGACTATCAAGGAATTCTAGAGAGAAATGTACTAGCCAGTGTCAGAAAGCTTGGTCTCAGTCGCAGGTCATGGGTCTTGCAACAGGACAATGACCCAAAACACACCGCTAAAAACACCCAAGAATGGCTAAGAGGAAAAAATTGGACTATTCTAAAGTGGCCTTCTATGAGCCCTGACCTCAATCCTATTGAGCATCTTTGGAAGGAGCTGAAACATGCAGTCTGGAAAAGGCACCCTTCAAACCGGACACAACTGGAGCAGTTTGCTCATGAGGAGTGGGCCAAAATACCTGCTGAGAGGTGCAGATGTCTCATTGACAGTTACAGGAAGCGTTTGATTGCAGTGATTGCCTCAAAAGGTTGCGCAACAAAATATTAAGTTAGGGGTACCATCATTTTTGTCCATGCCTGTTTCATGAGTTTATTTTTTTACATAATTCTGTTGAAGCATGGTTGAAAAACAATGTCTGACTTTCATTGGTTAACATTTATAGAATTTTAATTTATTATTACTTTTGTCAGATTAAAGTTATTTCTGTGACCATTGTGACTTTTTCTTTCATTGACCAAAGGGTACCAACAATTTTGTCCACGTCTGTATGTCTTCCTTTATCTTCCTCTCTTTCTCTTCTTCTGATTCTCTCTTTCTCTAGAGCTTGCAGAAATCTATTCATCTCTGAAACTCCAAGGGCCTAAGGAAAATGAGTAGGAGGCAACAGCTTCCTCTCACTTTCTCTCTCTCTCTCTGACCCCCCACCCTACACTCCCAAGTTAGGAGTGGAGCCAGCCATCACTTAGCCTTCTACAAGATCTGAGCCTGGATTGTTAACCCTTGTAGTGCCATTTATACATAAATATTCTGGTTGCAATACGTAGTATTATATTGCAGCAGATGGCATAATATTAACTAACAGTATATTAAAAAAGGTTTGCAGATAAACAATTTTTCAATCTTTCAAAGGAAGATTTTTTTCAAAATAAAATTTTATTCCGCTTTGCAGGAAAAATGACAAAATACCACTTGAAAGTACTTCTTTTTAAATAGTCCATTGAGATGCATTACAAGCAGATCCTCAGCAGATTAGATGCAGATAACAGGCATGCCATTAAGTTCAGAAACATAAAATATATTTCCTTGTGAACAGGTCATAATGGCCTATTCATGTGTACTCTGTAAGTACACATGACATAAAAGCCATTGTTAAACTCCTTGCATTGACGAGACCCAAAAAGATCAATGCAATTTTATCAGTTTAGATTTTTTTAAATGTATCTATCATCAACAAAAGTGCATTATATACAACATTTTTGTAGCCTCCTACACTGTATTTCTGTTTAAAACATTATACAATACCCAAACCCCAACTATTGGAAGTAGGAAGGCATTTGTTAAATTCTAGTCCTTGGCTATAGTACCAGGGTAGAATTGGATTTTGCCCAAAAAAACTTGCCATATATCAATCACTGAACCCGGCAACAGGGACGGTCACTGATCCCAGTGGAAAAGTCATCACACGTTTACAGTTACTTTACATTTAAGAGGTTGTCCACTTTAGGCCATCCAGGCCATTCCTGTTAGATGCTCCTTCAAGAAGTTGTTGATCACATTGTTTTTTGCTGCTGGGACCACCAGCAAATAGTCATATTCAGTTTTCCTACAGCACCACCACAGGGGAAATTAACACAGTTCTCATTAAATCAATGGGCTGTACATATGTGTAAAGCACTTGCATGCCACATCCTGCAGACCTACAGATGCTCACTGTAGGTGCTCCGAAGTAAAGAGGTTATGCCGTTATTAATGAAAAAAATTAAAATCAGACATCATAATAGTGCATGACAATCTCTTTCTAACAAAGCTACCTCACATGTACCCAGAGGTCTCCCTATTCTTTGATCTAATTGCTCTTCATGCTGGCAGCACAACAAAGAAGGCATGTTCTTTCTCAGGGGGGCATGTCCTCTGTTTAATAAAATTATATTTAATAGTAGCACAAGCCCTTTAAAGGGATTCTGTCACCTCCCCTAAGCCAAAAAACGATTTTAAAGCAGCCATGAAGCACAGCTTACCTGGATTAGGCTGTGCTCTTTTATCTTGAAATCCGTCCAGCAGTTACTGCAAAAAACGACTTTGATCGATAAGGAAATGTGTCCTGAAGGTGCCCAGAGGGGCGTTTTTTTCTTCTTAGAGAGCCCAGTACCGCCCCTCTTTCAGTGCCCAGCCCGCCTTCCTTGTACTGTCTAACCGCCGCCTCCAGCCTGCCACAGCCTCTCCTCCCTCTCCTCCCCCTCCCTCACGCCGAACAAACTCTCGCACAGGCGCAGTACCCACTGAGGGCTGCGCCTGTGCGATCAGCAGGAGACTGAGGGCAGCAGCTTCATCTTCGTCACTGGGCATGCGCCGAGCCCAGTGACGTCCGATGCTCGCTCTTCCCTCAGTCAGCAGGGAAGAGCGAGCATCGGACGTCACTGGGCTCGGCGCATGCCCAGTGACGAGGATGAAGCTCCTGCCCTCAGTCTCCTGCTGATCGCACAGGCGCAGCCCTCAGTGGGTACTGCGCCTGTGCGAGAGTTCGTTCGGTGTGAGGGAGGGGGAGGAGAGGGAGGAGAGGCTGTGGCAGGCTGGGGGCGGCGGTTAGACTGTACAAGGAAGGCGGGCTGGGCACTGAAAGAGGGGCGGTACTGGGCTCTCTAAGAAGAAAAAAATGCCCCTCTGGGCACCTTCAGGACACATTTCCTTATCAATCAAAGTCGTTTTTTGCAGTAACTGCTGGACGGATTTCAAGATAAAAGAGCACAGCCTAATCCAGGTAAGCTGTGCTTCATGGCTGCTTTAAAATCGTTTTTTGGCTTAGGGGAGGTGACAGAATCCCTTTAAGACTGCAAAAAAGGGGGTCAGTCAAGGATGAGCTGATTGACCCACTTTTTTGCAGTTTTACTGAGCTGGAGGTGTAGCTGACTCCTGTTTGTCTTGCACCCCTGACCAGCCTGTCTGCCCCGTAGGCTGATTTTAATCAGTGTAAGAATAAATCTGTAGTCTGCTCCCATTGCATTCATTGGAAGCTGTCTGGCTCCAGGAGAGGTAAAGAGTGGGCTTAGCTTGCATGTTGGTATCTGCATTCCCTGGATTTATGTTGCCCTTTATGTTGCCCTTAGTTAGGACACCATAAACTGGTAACATACTGCCCTTTATGTTGCCCTTAGTTAGGACACCATAAACTGGTAACAGACTTCCATAAAACCTTATATAATATGATAAGTGATAGTGGCGAAAAAAGATAGGAAGGCGCTCATAGGGTAATAAGTTCAGTTATAGATATATGTAATCAAGACATCGAAAGTTATGCTCACCTTCTGGTGTTGTGCATACGTAGGCACAACACTCGTGAGGACAGGGGGTCGGTGCAGCCGGTATCTTCTTAGTCCTCGTAGGTGGAGTAGCCAAAGCTCCAGAGGAATGATATGTATTGCAAAAGGAAAAAGATTGTTGGTGCACTGGTGTGGTGCACCAATTGATACCTTCTGGCGCAAAAACGACCTCAGTGGATAGATAAAGGGGTCTTTTATTGATGATAGACAACGCGTTTCGGAGTTGGTACACTCCTTTTTCAGGTCTAGGAAATCACAGGTTTAGAGGGGTAGAGTTTTTTTGGTACAGAATAAAAATTTTTATGGAATGATATAAAATGTATGCACGGAATCGTGTTAAAATGAATTAGAAGTAAATGTGCACGTAGGAATCTGTGCACATATGCAAGTCAAATAAAACAAAGCAAATAAAACAAAGAGCAAGAGCACTAAAATACGTCCTTGGGAGAGATTAAAACTGTGCACACATAGAAGATATCGCAAATAAGGACGGGTAAAGAATTAATGGTAAAATAAATTAACATAATATAATCTAATATAAAATAAAATGAAATGAAATGCATGGAGAAATATATGTATAAGGGGGGATGCATGCAAACACACATGCGTGCGCATGCATGGCCGCATGTATAGTTACATATAGGACTGGAGCCACTGTTGGAAATAAATAAATACATAAATATATAATAGGCTGGGGTGCCATAGATACGGTGGTATATACCATATATAGATATCGATGGTCATCATAAACAATACCACAATTGTGATGATATAACTGATAGTGGCTTCTTTAATGGTGGTGGGGTCGCTGTGTGCACACATCTATAAGATGTATCCTAGTTTGGCATGGAGTCTGGAAATCTACACGTGCGTAATAACAGTAATAAGCATGCACATATACAAACAGATGTACCCACACCTGCATAAGCACAATGAACACAGGAGGTATAAACATGTACACAGATGTGCCCACACCACAACCATGTATAGTGAATAGCACAGCCAGGGCAACTAAATAAGTCTGGGATTACTGGTCCCACATTGATTCAAACAGGAAGGAAATGAACAATGAATAAATAGATAAGTCAATCGTAATATAATAGCCTGAATAGATGAGAGACATACAGCGATAGATGTTCAATTAGTACAAACTACTGTTGGATACAAACAATGCTGAACGGGATGACACAACTGGGAAGTGGGCCCAAAGTGATTTGAATTATCAAGGAGGACATGAGGAGATGTGGAGCACATGGCTGCTGATCTTACCTGTAGGGTCCGTACTGGGGCTTGAAGCGCGGCCTTGCACGCCTGCTGGAAGGCGCGCTCAGAAGAGCAGGAGGGAGGGGGGCGGAGTCTGGGATTGACAGCTGTTCAGTCCGTCGGACCGGAGCTGTCATTGTGAACAGCGCATGCGCCGAGCGCTGTGTGAGATGCTGGCTCTCTGAGCCGCAGGGACGGGATCGCTCACAGGGAAGATTCCATAAGGGGTGATAACTAGATGGGGTAAATGAATGGAGGGGAGTGATGTGGGGTGATTTGGAGGCTAAAGGCTGGTTGGATGATATGACTGAGAATTTGGGCAGTGGTGGACTGGATGATAAGGGAAATAAGTGATTGGATATACGCGTAAATACTGATGGTGAGAGCACAATTAAATTGGGGGAACATTGTTGGCCTGATGTATGGATAACTGGTGTAGGGGTGAAAATGATTTTTTTTTGGCGGGAACAAAATAGAGGGACTGGTAGGGGGTTGTGCCGGTGGGATGGAGCAGGTGTATGGGTATATGGGTCAATATGGGTGATTGGGGGTAAAGGCTGATGGCGGGAGGGCTGTGTGCTGAAGGGACAAATACCTATGTAAAAGGTATGCCGACAAGAGATATTGGGTGGATGGCAAGTGGCAGCTGGGGCAATTGGTGATAGGGGACGTGTAGTGTGGTGATGGTAGGAGCTGTGGGAGATCATCACCTACGTGCACATTTTCTTCTACTTCATTTTAACACGATTACGTGCATACATTTTATATCATTCCATAAAAAAATTTATTCTGTACCAAAAAAAACTCTACCCCTCTAAACCTGTGATTTCCTAGACTTGAAAAAGGAGTGTACCAACTCTGAAACGCGTTGTCTATCATCAATAAAAGACCCCTTTATCTATCCACTGAGGTCGTGTTTTTGCGCCAGAAGGTATCAATTGGTGCACCACACCAGTGCACCAACAATCTTTTTCCTTTTGCAATGTCATAATATGATAAGTGGGAGTTGGATATGGATAGAGATTGGTTACTAGTGATAGTGAAGTAGTAGTCTATAACCCTACACTTATCAGGGTTAGTTAGTAATTTTTTTAGTTAATAAAGGGCATACCTCACTCATACCCTTAAAGGGCTTGTAGAAATAAACACAATGCAACAGCACTCTGCAAACCACATAAAGTACAATAATGCCATAGTTATAGATAATATTATAGTGCTAATTATGGATGAAACATTCTAAGTTGATTCGCATAAAACTTCGTTCTAATACTGTACGGCGCAATGTCCTAACATAAAGTAGTGACAGATCCCTTTAGCAAATCACTGGGTCCTTTTGTTTAATTGAGCCGTTTTGCTAAAATATTGTATTGAACAGCTCCAGCACATGCTGATGAATCTTGAATATTCATGAACTCCTGGCTCTCTCTGTGTCCCTGCTGCTAATTCAGTTGGGAAAAAAATGTCAATCAGTGTCCGGGGGTGGAGAAAGCCAGAAGCTCTTGAATATCAGGACTCATAGGCAGGTGCTGGAGCTGTTAGAGCCTAGCAGCATAAGGCCCCTTTCACACGGGCGTCATGTTTTTGGCCCGGATAAGATGCCGGTGCGTTGCGGGAAAATGCACGATTTTTTGGCGTGAGTGCAAAACATTGTAATGCGTTTTGCACGTGCGTGAGAAAAATTGGCATGTTTGGTACCCAGACCTGGACTTCTTCACAGAAGTTCGGGTTTGGGTTAGGTGCTGTGTAGATTTTATTATTTTCCCTTATAACATAGTTATAAGGGAAAATAATAGCAAGATTAATACAGAATCCATAGTACAATAGGGCTGGAGGGGTTAAAAATAATAATAATAATTTAACTCACCTTAATTCACTTGTTTGCGCAGTCCGGCTTCTCTTCTTTCTTCATTCTTCAGGACCTGAGTAATGGACCTTTGATGACATCTCTGCGCTCATCACATGGTCCATCACATGATCCATCACCATGGTGATAGATCACGTGACGGACCATGTGATGAGCACAGTGACATCACCACAGGTCCTTTTCCTGTGCACAGCAAAGATGAAGAGAGAAGAGAAGTCGGGCTGCACCTGCACGAACAAGTGGATTAAGGTGAGTTAAATTATTGCATGAAAAATGCACAATATAGAACATGCTGCGATTTTCGTGATATAGAACATGCTGCCTGAAAATCACTGCACATGTGCACAGCTCCATAGAAATGAATGGGTCCAGATTCAGTGCGGGTGCAAGGCGTTTACCTCTCGCATTGCACCCGCGCGTAACTCTCACCCATGTGAAAGGGGCCTAAGGGTCCATTCACACGTCCATAATTCTGTTCCGCATTTTGCGAACCTATTCATTTTTATGGGGCCGCACTGCACTTCCGAGTCCGCAATTCCGTTCCGAAAAAAATAGAACATGTCCTATTCTTGTCCGCAATTGCGGACAAGATTAGGCATTTTTTTATCAAGTGCCGGCCATGTGCGGTCCACAAAATGCGGAACGCACATTGCCGGTGTCAGTGTTTTGCGGATCCACGGATTTGGTTATTGTTATGCCTCCTGACCTATTGTCAGAATAAAATCATTGAACTTAGTAAATCCAAATGGGAGACAGTGGTAGGTGATATTTTTTGCGGATGACTGGGTAGTATCCTATTAGTCCCAAGGAAATCCTTCCTTAAATATTCAGATCTCCCAATTAAATATTATACATCAAGCATACTTAAAGAGTAACTAAACTTTTAAGTTTTTGTAAAATTCCCTAAATTCCCTTATAATACTTTTTGTAATGTACTTTATTAATGCATTTAGAATTTTTTATAGATATTTCCCCTCCTAAAGCGCACTTTTCCCCGTTGTCACGGATGGTGTTAGCAGATAGCTGGAACTTATGAATAAACGAGCGACTGGCTTGATCCCAAACTAAGGAGCTTATAGGTGAGCCCTATAAAACCCTAAGAGCTCTCCCTGACTGCTATGCGCATGCAAGGGTCTGTATGGTAGACGATTGCATGCCCACGTACCTAATACTGTGTGACACCTGAAAACCCTATAATAATGAGGGGACACGACCACCGGCTCCCTGCACTTAATACGGATGGAGTCAGGGTCACCTAGAATCAAGCCAGCAAGGAAACAGAATAAAGTAAATTACTTATCTGAACAAACAGCAGTAGCAGCCTCCAGAAGTGAACACCTCATCCAGGAAGTAGTATAAACCGCAAAGTGAGGCAGTATGGGAGGGATTATAAAGGAAGATGATTAGTCGAAATAAGTGAAACCTGGCAGAAGGAAAGGAGATGAGAAAGTGAAACCAAAACAAAGAACATCATACAAGAGGTAGAGAAGATCGTCTGACAGATCTTCTCACAGAACTGGCGGTGACACCCGTGCGCTTTAAATCCCCTTTTCTGTCCACCAGTGGGGTACAGAGTACGGAGTCAACACTTTATGAATGGGACCGCAGCGCACGGAGTATGGCCAAGAGTATGGAATTGCTGCTCCTGACTGTGCCCCCCCCAGGTTTACTAAATCCTGGCATAGCACGTGGATACTCTGTAACCATGTGCTATGCCAGGATCAGCTGAAGCTCCTGCTTCTGCCTGCTCCACTAAGCTAGGGCTCTTAGCTTAGCAAAGCAGGCACAGGCAGAAGCTTGCTCAGCTAATCTTGGTATAGCACATGGTTACAGTGTATCCATGTGCTATGCCAGGATTTAGTAAACCTCGGGGGGGCACAGTCAGGAGCAGCAGTTCCATACTCTTGGCCATACTCCGTGTGCTGCAGTCCCATTCATAAATTATAGACTCTACTTTGTACACTGCTGAGAAGTCGGTGTACAGAAAAGTGGATTTTAAGCACACAGGATAAGGTGCGCTTTAGGGGGGATATATCTATTAAAAATTCAAAATGCATTAAAGAAGTACATTACAAAAAGTATTAGGGCATTTAGGACATTTTACCAAAAACTTTATTAAAAGTTTAGTTACTTTATGGCCAAAATGGCTAAATATTGTCCAACACTTTTGCAGCCATGACCAAAAACCAGAGATGATGAAAGTATTGATATTAAAGGGAAATTTAAAGGCCAAATAGCCTTGAAAGCTTGCACTTTTGTCATCATCTTTTAAGTTTGGCAAGCTCCCGCTCTTAGGGGCGTTTAGGGAGTCTGGCCCCATCTCGGCAAAGTAGGTTGCAGATTAGGGCCATTAAGGGTTAATTCACTGGGGATCCTCCTTAGACAGGATGGGGGCGGTGCAGGAAATCCTGAAGGTCACATATACATCCTCTCTGTTCTGGTCACTTCTTGTTGCAAGTGGAAGCCCTCCCTCCCTTTGCGGTTATTCTTGGGAGGCTGGTCGAGGTGCACGGTTCTGAGCAGTTATGGATACTTGGTTATTCTGTCTTGTTTTTTCTATTCTTAAGAGCCCCCGCTGTGAGTCCAGTGGTTTTGGATATCGCTCCGATGATTATGGCTTTTGAGATGCTGCGAATTCTGGTCAAGTTTATGAAGTCACAGCTGGCGGCATTTGAGTACAGCGGAGATATGGTGGTAGCAGATGGCGTAACTGCCCGCTGGGAGTCCAGCAGTTGGCAGACAGCTCTGATGATTACGGTTTAACTTGCCCGCTGGGAGTCAAGCCTTTGGCATACCGCTCCGATATTATTGTTTATTAAGGTTTGACGTTTTAAAAAAGAAGCTGTGGCCAATCACCACCCAGCAATAAAATGATACAGTTGTCGGTGTCTTTTGTTATGGGTCAAGGTTGGGTAATGGGGCCAAGGGTGAGTTAAAGGTGGTACCCCCTCCCCTGTTTCCCTGGATACAGTCATATAAATACATATGTATATATATATATATATATATATATATATAGAAACGGACATCACTTCCAATAGAAAAATCGTGATTTATTTAGCCACAGTGGCACAGTAGCCTCACTCTGCCACTGTGGCTGAATAAATCACAATTTTTCTATTTGAAGTGCTGTCCGTTTCCTTCTACATTTTTTGGGTAAGCAGTTATACCCTGGGACATAGCACCCGTGACTATCATTGTGAATTGGTGCTGCCATACAGTTTCCTTATAAATATATATATATATATATATATATATATATATATACAGGGAGTGCAGAATTATTAGGCAAGTTGTATTTTTGAGGATTAATTTTATTATTGAACAACAACCATGTTCTCAATGAACCCAAAATACTCATTAATATCAAAGCTGAATATTTTTGGAAGTAGTTTTTAGTTTGTTTTTAGTTTTAGCTATTTTAGGGGGATATCTGTGTGTGCAGGTGACTATTACTGTACATAATTATTAGGCAACTTAACAAAAAACAAATATATACACATTTCAATTATTTATTTTTACCAGTGAAACCAATATAACATCTCAACATTCACAAATATAAATTTCTGACATTCAAAAACAAAACAAAAACAAATCAGTGACCAATATAGCCACCTTTCTTTGCAAGGACACTCAAAAGCCTGCCATCCATGGATTCTGTCAGTGTTTTGATCTGTTCACCATCAACATTGCGTGCAGCAGCAACCACAACCTCCCAGACACTGTTCAGAGAGGTGGACTGTTTTCCCTCCTTGTAAATCTCACATTTGATGATGGACCACAGGTTCTCAATGGGGTTCAGATCAGGTGAACAAGGAGGCCATGTCATTAGATTTTCTTCTTTTATACCCTTTCTTGCCAGCCACGTTGTGGAGTACTTGGACGCGTGTGATGGAGCATTGTCCTGCATGAAAATCATGTTTTTCTTGAAGGATGCAGACTTCTTCCTGTACCACTGCTTGAAGAAGGTGTCTTCCAGAAACTGGGAGTTGAGCTTGACTCCATCCTCAACCCAAAAAGGCCCCACAAGCTCATCTTTGATGATACCAGCCCAAACCAGTACTCCACCTCCACCTTGCTGGCGTCTGAGTCGGACTGGAGCTCTCTGCCCTTTACCAATCCAGCCATCTGGCCCATCAAGACTCACTCTCATTTCATCAGTCCATAAAACCTTAGAAAAATCAGTCTTGAGATATTTCTTGGCCCAGTCTTGACATTTCAGCTTGTGTGTCTTGTTCAGTGGTGGTCGTCTTTCAGCCTTTCTTACCTTGGCCATGTCTCTGAGTATTGCACACCTTGTGCTTTTGGGCACTCCAGTGATGTTGCAGCTCTGACATATGGCCAAACTGGTGGCAAGTGGCATCTTGGCAGCTGCACGCTTGACTTTTCTCAGTTCATGGGCAGTTATTTTGCACCTTGGTTTTTCCACACGCTTCTTGCGACCCTGTTGACTATTTTGAATGAAACGCTTGATTGTTCGATGATCACGCTTCAGAAGCTTTGCAATTTTAAGAGTGCTGCATCCCTCTGCAAGATATCTCACTATTTTTGACTTTTCTGAGCCTGTCAAGTCCTTCTTTTGACCCATTTTGCCAAAGGAAAGGAAGTTGCCTAATAATTATGCACACCTGATATAGGGTGTTGATGTCATTAGACCACACCCCTTCTCATTACAGAGATGCACATCACCTAATATGCTTAATTGGTAGTAGGCTTTCGAGCCTATATAGCTTGGAGTAAGACAACATGCATAAAGAGGATGATGTGGTCAAAATACTCATTTGCCTAATAATTCTGCATGTAGTGTATATATAATTATTTTATTTTACTTTTAACTAAATATTGTCCAGGCATACCAAATCTATGCCCCAAATTGAAGTCGGAACCAGGTACCTTTTTTTTAAATCTTATTTGGCAATGTCCCTACTTCCCTATATCCAGGGATACTAGGCACAAGTAATAAAAATCCTGAACCTCACAGATTTTTCTGTTACGACTCATAGAAGTCTTTTCAGTTTTCCCATTACATGCCCACTTCTTACAAGAGGTACTCTTTCAGGAGGTCTAATCATTGGTGGTGAAGTGGTGCTGTTTCACAGAGTGACTCACCAGTGTGTTCTGCAGCTGAAACTCCACTATCGCCTGCTTCTGCTCGCAATCTGTCCAGTATGTGCAAGGTGTAGTTCCACCTTGTGGGTATGTTGCATATGAGGAGGTGGGTGGGAATGCAGAAGTTACACTGCAGCGCAGACAGGCGAGTAGCAGCAGGGTGAGAATAACGAAAACGCACACTTTCTGCAGCAGCAGTTGCATCTTGGAGTAATTTTCACTTATATTTTTCTTATCTCTGGCCCTGACACACAGAAGGTATTGGACAGATGTCACAAGTCATTTCAGACAATCTCTAAAGCAAAAGTATTGAAAATGCAAAAAAAAAAAAATTGATGGCTATATTAAATTGCTACCAGCCTGCCACCACACACAATAGTCCTTAAAAGGACTTTTGGGCCTTTGAAACGTTTTTCTACTAGATAGATTGCGATCACACTCCCTACACTCTCTGTTCCTTCCGAAGCGCAGGTCTCCCTGACTACAAATTAGCCGAATATGCGTCACCGGGTGCTATACAGCACCCAATGACGTGTCCGGCCAGCCAATCACTGTAATGCAAGTAGCCAACATGGCAACTGGCATTACAGTGAGGGCAGTACCTACCTGCACGTTTATTGGCTGCATAGCAGCCGCGAAACATGCAGAGAGGAGACTCGAACATGGCGCTCGAGCACATGCAGTACTCGGCCATGTACTGCCATGTGCCGAGCATAGCGATGCTCGAGCCGAACAGCAGTTCAGCCGAGCATGCTCGCTCAGAACTAGTCACAACGCTTTCTGGGTTTTTCTAATTATTACCGGAAGTTAATAAATAAATAAATTATATTATTGCAAAGCCTCTCACTGACCTAACCAAGAAGGTAGCGGATCTAGTCAATTGGTTGCCTGAGGCCATAGAAGCATTTGAAACACTCAAGAGGGGTTTCGTTAACGCCCCAATGTTGGTTCATCCAGATCAAGAGAGGCCATTTGTGGTTGAGGATGGGTTAGGGGCAGTACTAATCCAAGGGTCATCAACTCTCACTAACCTGAGGCCTTGTGCTTTCTTTTGTCTAAAAGTTCTCTTCTACTGAGAGAAATTATGATATTGGCAATCGAGCGTTACTTGCTATTAAATGAGCCTTTGAGGAACGGCATCATTTTTTGGAGGGGGCTCAACATTGTGTGACGGTGCTTACTGATCATAAGAATTTAATGTTTTTGGAATCTGCTAAACGTTTGAATCCCAGACAGACTAGGTGGACATTGTTCTTTACATGCTTTGACTTTTGCATTATTTTATAAGCCAGGAAGTTAAAATGTCAAAGCTGATGCCTTATCCTGGAGTTTTTTTGCCTTTCAGTCTACTGATACTCTGCCAGAACCTATTTTGCCAGCAGGTATCATTGTGGCTGCGGTCTCTTCTGATTTGACAACAGAGATTACTGTGGGACAACACTTGGCTCCGGTACAATCCCTTAAAGATAAGTTGTTTGTTCCTGGTCATTTGCCTCTCCGACTATTAGGTGAGTCCCACAATTCTTTTTTTAGTGAACATCCTGGCATTAATGCCACCAAGGAACTATTTTCTAGGTTTTACTGCTGGCCCACCTTGTCTAGAGATATCCAGTCATATATGTCCTCTTGTGAGGTTTGTGCCAGGTCGAAGACTCCTATTTTCCGTCCGGGGGGTGAGTTGTGACCGCTGACTATCCCTAGTAGACCTTGGTCCCATATTTCCATAGATTTTATTACCGACCTACTTGTTTAAGAGGGTAAGTCGGTTGTGTGGGTAGTCATTGACAGGTTTAGCAAAATCGTTCATTTCATTCCTCTGTCACAATTGTCCAATGCTAAAACTTTAGCTTCCCTTTTCATGGACCAGGTAATACATCTATGCAGAATTACGGAGAATATGGTTTCGGATAGAGGTGTTCAATTCGTCTCAAAATCTTCGAGGGCCTTTTGTCATAAATTAAATATATCTCTGTCTTTTTCTTCGGCATTTCATCCTGAAACCAACGGTCAAACTGAATGTTTAAACCAGTCTCTGGAACAGTATTTACGTCTCTGACAACCAACATCTTTGGGTGAAATATTTGTCCTTGGCTGAATTCGCCATTAATAATCAAGTGAAATCAAGTGAACTCCTCTACTGGTATGTCTCCCTTCTTTTGTAATCTTGGATTTCATCTGCGAATTAGCTCATTCTCGTCTTCCTCTCAGATTCCTGAAGCTGATTTGGTAGTTAAAGAACTGTGCACAGTTTGGGCCCAGGTTCAGACGAACCTGAAAAAAAGCCTAGGAGGTTCAAAAGATTAATGCTGACAAAAGGCGCTCTAGAGGGGTGGATTTTGGGTTGGGGGACAAAGTTTGGTTATGCACCAAGAATTTGCATCTTAACCACTTAAGGACCACAGGTTTATACCCCCCTAGGGACCAGTCCCTTTTTTTACAAATCGGCACTTCACAACTTTAACGGTTTATTGCTCGGTCATGCAACTTGGCACCCAAATGAATTTTACCTCCTTTTCTTCTCACAAATACAGATTTCTTTTGGAGGTATTTGATTGCTGCTGAGATTTTTCATTTTTCTGATATTAATCCAAAAAGACCGCAATTTTCTCAAAAAAGTGTATTTTTAACTTTTTCTGGTAAAATTGTTCAAATATTGTAACGGAACGCCTAGCACCCCGACCGGGTACCTCCGTCGATAGATGCTCCTAGTGCTTTCCGAGGACTCCAAGCACTCCACTTGACACCGTACGCCCTGCAGACCCCACGAACCGCCGCAGCTTGGTTGGGGTCTCACCGTCCTCCACCCACGCTGGACCTACGACAAGGCTCCAGGCTCCAGTGGGTGAACCTCTCCTACAGCCAGAGAGCAGGAACAGCTCTTACAAGAGCTCGTAGTTATGCCAGGGGAGTATAGCAAATCTTCAGCGTATAGCAATCCCCCAGTTTGATCAGTTATCCAAACACCAGTCTCAGCATGATGAAGGATAAAACAGGAACACTTTATTGAGGGCTACCCGCCCATATTTATGCAGGTCCCCATCTGGTGGCCACGCCCTTAGGGGACCAGAATGGAGACTGCGACACAGGACAGATATGCAGAAATTCAGGATACACAGACACACACATCCCCACAATGCATCATGGTTTCCTCCTCTCTGCCTGGCGACACCCGAGGAGCAATCCAATTATGTCTCAGGACAAAGGGAAAACACCAATACACACGTGGAGACAACAGGACAGGAATCACCACCCAAACACACAATGGCACACCCCCACAGCAAACACAGACATTTAACATATCCCCAGATAGCTCAAGTCTGAGTGCATATCATTAGGTGAATGGCACTCAGAATACACGAATACAATAATATTAGCTATCTGGGTGCCCTCACATAACATACAATTTAACCGAACGCATAATAACATAAAACACAATTCCAAAGACAGATTTAAGCTGTGCGGCCGGTCTGTTTTCTTTAAAGTTAGTATGGGCCATAATCCTGAGGCAAGAGGCTAGCAACCAGCCCCCTCCAAAACACCGTGGCGAGGTTGGTTTCGTCACACATCTCCCCCTTCCAGGGAAGACTAACCAGATACCTGACCTCACGGTCAGTACCTGAGTTAGTCTGGCAGTCCAACCACAACCCCATACTGGACCTGTTGAATTTTGGGCCCTGGCTCTGTTCCGTATGTCCCCAGCTGTTGAGTGGGCATCTGCGACTCCTTGCTGCCTTGTGGTTCTCCAGCTTGGAGCTGTAGGTACTTGGTGGGCAGAGGCCGACTGCGCTCTGCCCAGATGCCAGCTCTTCCGCGGGGGTAGCCTGTGGAAAGTCCGGCTCTGAAGAAGAGGGTAGGGGAGGGCAGAGGCCGACTGCGCTCTGCCCTGATGTCAGCTCTTCCGCTGGGAAGAAACCAGTGGGTAGCGCAGGCTCATCCCCTGCCCCCAGAACTCTGTTGGGAAGTAGCTGGGAAGGGGAGGGCTCGCTTACCTCCTCCTCCTGGTACCCCTGCGGAGATGGATGGGGATCTGGACCGACTGTCCAGCATCCCTGTAGGACTGGCACCGAGCCCGCGGTCTCATCTGCGCCCATGCAGAGGGGCTTGTGTTCCCCTTTTCCCGGTATCTCTGGCTGCTGGTGGAAGGTGAGGCCGGTTGCCTCTCCTCCCCAGGACTCTGGTTGCTGTAAGGCAGAGGGACCCCGCATCTCCTCCCCCTGGAACTCAGGTTGCCGCTGGGGAGAGAGACTGGTTATCTCCTCTCCCTGTGATATGCACTGCCGCTGGAGATCTGGGCAGGCGGCCCAGCATCCCTGTAGGGCCAGTAGAGAGACCTCGGTCCCATCTCCATCTGCCATCTGTGGGTCCTCCCAGGACCAGTCTGTGAGGTCCCTCAACATTTGCGAGTCAGGATCACCTGCGTCCACACCTGGCAACTCCGGCTGCTGCTGAGGGTCTGGGCCAGCATCCCAGCATCCCGGTGGAGAGCCCTCGGTCCCGTCTCCACCTGCCTGTTGTGGTTCCTCACAGGACCAGTCTATGAGGACCCCTACCTCTGTAGCTGGTACTGAAGCAGGGGATACTTCAGTCGGGTCTTCCCAGCTGTAGGGTTGTAGGTCTGGGACTGCCACCCAGCTCTCTGGCAGTGTATATTGGGACCAAATTGAGCTGAAGAAGTATTGGTAGTCCTGCTCCAGCTCCCACTCCTTTGTCACTAGAGATGCCAGGTCTTGTCTCACCTCTCTCGCTGTAGCCCAATCATGCATAGCCTCTCTGTAGTCATAGATATCCCAGAACCGGGACCCTCCAGCATCTCCGAACTCCGGTTCTGCGAAGGCCTCAAACAACAGGCCAGGGCCATCATAATCCTCACCCTCGGGTCTGTCGTGCTCAGCCATCCAGGGAGAGTGCCGAATCACATACCACCAGAGTGCCTGGTAGGCGTCATCTAGCCAAAGCTCCTTCCATACCAGGCTCTCCAGTTCTGTCACCCACTCATTCAGGGGCTTCTCTCCCAGAAGGGGCATTCGCAGGGCCACTCGCATCCGCAACTGCTGCTCCTCACTGGGGAGACACTCGCCCCGCCAACGCTGTACATCTTCCAAGGTCCCGTGCCAGACGCCTTTCCGGACTGCATCCCTCCAGTCCGGGTCATCATCCTCCTCGTAGTGGAACGCTGTTCGAAGACTAGCCGATTCCATCCTGCTGTAGCCAGGGGCGCTGTACGGATACTAGCGTTGCCCTCAATATACTCCACGAACGGTGTCTCCGAGCTGCTTCTCCTCACACTAGGATGCCATCCCACCGCTGCCACCAATGTAACGGATCTCCTAGCACCCCGACCGGGTACCTCCGTCGATAGATGCTCCTAGTGCTTTCCGAGGACTCCAAGCACTCCACTTGACACCGTACGCCCTGCAGACCCCACGAACCGCCGCAGCTTGGTTGGGGTCTCACCGTCCTCCACCCACGCTGGACCTACGACAAGGCTCCAGGCTCCAGTGGGTGAACCTCTCCTACAGCCAGAGAGCAGGAACAGCTCTTACAAGAGCTCGTAGTTATGCCAGGGGAGTATAGCAAATCTTCAGCGTATAGCAATCCCCCAGTTTGATCAGTTATCCAAACACCAGTCTCAGCATGATGAAGGATAAAACAGGAACACTTTATTGAGGGCTACCCGCCCATATTTATGCAGGTCCCCATCTGGTGGCCACGCCCTTAGGGGACCAGAATGGAGACTGCGACACAGGACAGATATGCAGAAATTCAGGATACACAGACACACACATCCCCACAATGCATCATGGTTTCCTCCTCTCTGCCTGGCGACACCCGAGGAGCAATCCAATTATGTCTCAGGACAAAGGGAAAACACCAATACACACGTGGAGACAACAGGACAGGAATCACCACCCAAACACACAATGGCACACCCCCACAGCAAACACAGACATTTAACATATCCCCAGATAGCTCAAGTCTGAGTGCATATCATTAGGTGAATGGCACTCAGAATACACGAATACAATAATATTAGCTATCTGGGTGCCCTCACATAACATACAATTTAACCGAACGCATAATAACATAAAACACAATTCCAAAGACAGATTTAAGCTGTGCGGCCGGTCTGTTTTCTTTAAAGTTAGTATGGGCCATAATCCTGAGGCAAGAGGCTAGCAACCAGCCCCCTCCAAAACACCGTGGCGAGGTTGGTTTCGTCACAAATATAATTACATTTCTCTACAAGTTTGTGTCAGAATTTATTGTGCTACATGTCTTTGATAAAAAAAATCCAATAAGTGTATATTTATTGGTTTGCGCAAAAGTTATAGCGTTTACAAACTATGGTACAAAAATGTGAATTTCCGCATTTTGAAACAGCTCTGACTTTCTGAGCACCTGTCATGTTTCTTGAGGTGCTAGAATGCCAGGATAGTATAAATACCCCCCAAATGACCCTATTTTAGAAAGAAGACACCCCAAAGTATTCGCGGAGGGGCATGGTGAGTTCATGTATGATTTAATTTTTTTTCACAAGTTAGCGGAAAGTGACACTTTCTGAGGAAAAACATATAAATAAATAAAGTTTCAATTTCTGCTAACTTCTGGCAAAAAAAATAAAAAATCTCCCACAGACTCACTATGCCCCTCAGTGAATACCTTGGGGTGTCTACTTTCCGAAATGGGGTCATTTGTGGGGTGTGTTTACTGTTCTGGCATTTTGGGCGGGGCTAAATTGTGAGCAACCCTGTAAAGCCTAAAAGTGTCACACGTGGTATCGCCGTACTCAGAAGAAGTAGGGCAATGTGTTTTGGGGTCTATTTTTACATATACCCATGCTGGGTGAGAGAAATATCTCTGTAAATTGACAACTTTGTATAAAATTAAAAAAAGTTGTCATTTACAGAGATATTTCTCACACACAGTATGGGTACCTTTAGGATTTCACAGGGCATTTTTACGCATTTGGATTCCAAACTACTTTAGGGCCCCTAAAATGCCAGGGCAATATAAATACCCCACAAGTGACCCCATTTTGGAAAGAAGACCCCCCAAGGTATTCCGTGAGGGGCATGGCGAGCTTATAGAAGATTTTCATTTTTTTGGCACAAGTTAGCGGAAATTGTTATTTTTTTTCTTACAAAGTCTCATATTCCACTAACTTGTGACAAAAAATGAAATTCTACATGAACTCGCCATGCCCCTCACGGAATACCTTGGGGTGTCTTCTTTCCAAAATGGGGTCACTTGTGGGGTATTTATACTGCCCTGGCATTTTAGGGGCCCTAAAGCGTGAGAAGTATTTTGAATTCAAATGCGTAAAAATGCCCCTTTTTTTTACATTTTGGGCTAACTAAATTTAGGGGGTATTCCCCTGAGACTACCCAGGAAAAAGAGCACACCTGCCTAGTAAAAAGGAGTGCTTGCGAAGTAAAGCTGCGATCGCTAATAAAGATCCAAAAAGCTCAAAAGTGATCTTTATAGCACCGCAGTGTTTTTGCAGTGATCAGAAAAAAAATATTTCTGTCACTGCGGTGGGGCGGAATGAACGCAAGTGTGGACACAAGATCAGGCCTGATCGGGCGAACACTGCGTTTTTTGTAGAGCCTAAAGTGACCCTAATGTACTGATATAGATCTGATTGCGATCAGTCTTGATCACTTACAGATACTATATAGTACTAGTGCGGATTAGCGACAGCGATGACGCTAATCAGCGACTAATCAGTGACTGCGGTGGGCTGGGCGCTAACTACCTAACAAGAAGCTAAGTAACTGGCAGTGATAATGGACCCTTACAGGGGGGTGATCAATGACAGGGGGGTGCTCAAGTAGAACACTTTGGGATGCTCCGGTGCTCTATAGATTACCCAAGCACAATGGAAGTCAATGGGAGTACTCTAAAGAGGGGAGAGTACCGGGTCCCACTGAGGTCTATGCAGAAGATCGCTGTACAGTGGGAGAATACACAAGTGTGAGTCTGTGCTTAAGAGTCCCTACTCTGACTCCATATATAGCTATATCCATAAGGAGTCAGTGTATTTAAATTCTAATTTAGCCTCTATTTCTGCCACTATTTGAACTCACAACCTTCTACATTAGAGGAAAGAACCTTAACCACTCAGCTATAAAGCTGAATGATAAACTGTGTCAGAAAAACCTCATAGTAGTTTCTCATATAGAAAGTATTCCAATATAGCAGAAGTATCATTTTATATTTACTGTACCCAGCCCCTCGTAGACATGGGTCAAGTGACGCTGTCCTATTTAAACAGTTATCCTGCTGGCCACAGGTTGCCTGTCATTGGTCTTAATTAGAGTTGAGCGAACACCTGGATGTTCGGGTTCGAGAAGTTCGGCCGAACTTCCCGGAAATGTTCGGGTTCGGGATCCGAACCCGATCCGAAGTTCGTCCCGAACCTGAACCCCATTGAAGTCAATGGGGACCCAAACTTTTCGGCACTAAAAAGGCTGTAAAAAAGCCCAGGAAAGAGCTAGAGGGCTGCAAAAGGCAGCAACATGTAGGTAAATCCCCTGCAAACAAATGTGGATAGGGAAATGAATAAAAATAAAAATAAAATAAATAAAAATTAACCAATATCAATTGGAGAGAGGTCCCATAGCAGAGAATCTGGCTTCACGTCACCCACCACTGTAACAGTCCATTGTCAGATATTTAGTCCCAGGCACCCAGGCAGAGGAGAGAGGTCCCTTAACAGAGAATCTGGCTTCATGTCAGCAGAGAATCAGTCTTCATGTCATAGCAGAGAATCATGCTTCACGTCACCCAACACTGGAACAGTCCATTGTCAGATATTTAGGCCCCGGCACCCAGGCAGAGGAGAGAGGTCCCGTAACAGAGATTCTGGCTTCATGTCAGCAGAGAATCAGTCTGCATGTCATAGCAGAGAATCAGGCTTCACGTCACCCACCACTGTAACAGTCCATTGTCATATATTTAGGCCCAGGCACCCAGGCAGAGGAGAGAGGTCCCGTAACAGAGAATCTGTCTTCATGTCAGCAGAGAATTAGTCTGCATGTCATAGCAGAGAATCAGGCTTCACGTCAGCCACCACTGCAACAGTCCATTGGCATATATTTAGGCCCAGCACACAGGCAGAGGAGGGAGGTCCCGTAACAGAGAATCTGTCTTCATGTCAGCAGAGAATTAGTCTGCATGTTATAGCAGAGAATCAGGCTTCACGTCAGCCACCACTGCAACAGTCCATTGGCATATATTTAGGCCCAGCACACAGGCAGAGTAGAGAGGTCCCGTAACAGAGAATCTGTCTTCATGTCAGCAGAGAATCAGTCTGCATGTCATAGCAGAGAATCAGGCTTCACGTCAGCCACCACTGCAAAAGTCCATTGGCATATATTTAGGCCCAGCACACAGGCAGAGGAGAGAGGTCCCGTAACAGAGAATCTGTCTTCATGTCAGCAGAGAATCAGTCTGCATGTCATAGCAGAGAATCAGGCTTCACGTCAGCCACCACTGCAACAGTCCATTGGCATATATTTAGGCCCAGCACCCAGGCAGAGGAGAGAGGTCCCGTAACAGAGAATCTGGCTTCATGTCAGCAGAGAATCAGTCTGCATGTCATAGCAGAGAATCAGGCTTCACGTCAGCCACCACTGCAACAGTCCATTGGCATATATTTAGGCCCAGCACACAGGCAGAGGAGAGAGGTCCCGTAACAGAGAATCTGTCTTCATGTCAGCAGAGAATCAGTCTGCATGTCATAGCAGAGAATCAGGCTTCACGTCAGCCACCACTGCAACAGTCCATTGGCATATATTTAGGCCCAGCACCCAGGCAGAGGAGAGAGGTCCCGTAACAGAGGATCTGGCTTCATGTCAGCAGAGAATCAGCCTGCATGTCATAGCAGAGAATCAGGCTTCACGTCAGCCACCACTGCAACAGTCCATTGGCATATATTTAGGCCCAGCACACAGGCAGAGGAGAGAGGTCCCGTAACAGAGAATCTGTCTTCATGTCAGCAGAGAATCAGTCTGCATGTCATAGCAGAGAATCAGGCTTCACGTCAGCCACCACTGCAACAGTCCATTGTCAGATATTTAGGCCCAGCACCCAGGCAGAGGAGAGAGGTCCCATAACAGAGGATCTGGCTTCATGTCAGCAGAGAATCAGTCTGCATGTCATAGCAGAGAATCAGGCTTCACGTCAGCCACCACTGCAACAGTCCATTGGCATATATTTAGGCCCAGCACACAGGCAGAGGAGGAGAGAGGTCCCGTAACAGAGAATCTGTCTTCATGTCAGCAGAGAATTAGTCTGCATGTTATAGCAGAGAATCAGGCTTCACGTCAGCCACCACTGCAACAGTTTATTGGCATATATTTAGGCCCAGCACACAGGCAGAGGAGAGAGGTCCCGTAACAGAGAATCTGTCTTAATGTCAGCAGAGAATCAGTCTGCATGTCATAGCAGAGAATCAGGCTTAACGTCAGCCACCACTGCAACAGTCCATTGGCATATATATTTAGGCCCAGCACCCAGGCAGAGGAGAGAGGTCCCGTAACAAAGACTCTGGCTTCATGTCAGCAGAGAATCAGTCTGCATGTCATAGCAGAGAATCAGGCTTCACGTCAGCCACCACAGCAACAGTCCATTGTCAGATATTTAGGCCCAGCACCCAGGCAGAGGAGAGAGGTCCCATAACAGAGAATCTGGCTTCATGTCAGCAGAGAATCAGTCTGCATGTCATAGCAGAGAATCAGGCTTCACGTCAGCCACCACTGCAACAGTCCATTGGCATATATTTAGGCCCAGCACACAGGCAGAGGAGAGAGGTCCCGTAAAAGAGAATCTGTCTTCATGTCAGCAGAGAATCAGTCTGCATGTCATAGCAGAGAATCAGGCTTCACGTCAGCCACCACTGCAACAGTCCATTGTCAGATATTTAGTCCCAGGCACCCAGGCAGAGGAGAGAGGTCCCGTAACAGAGAATCTGGCTTCATGTCAGCAGAGAATCATTCTTCATGTCATAGCAGAGAATCATGCTTCTCGTCACCCAACACTGCAACAGTCCATTGGCATATATTTAGGCCCAGCACCCAGGCAGAGGAGAGAAGTCCCGGAACAGAGGATCTGGCTTCATGTCAGCAGAGAATCAGTCTGCATGTCATAGCAGAGAATCAGGCTTCACGTCAGCCACCACTGCAACAGTCCATTGTCATATATTTAGGCCCAGCACACAGGCAGAGGAGAGAGGTCCCGTAACAGAGGATCTGGCTTCATGTCAGCAGAGAATCAGCCTGCATGTCATAGCAGAGAATCAGGCTTCACGTCAGCCACCACTGCAACAGTCCATTGGCATATATTTAGGCCCAGCACACAGGCAGAGGAGAGAGGTCCCGTAACAGAGGATCTGGCTTCATGTCAGCAGAGAATCAGTCTGCATGTCATAGCAGAGAATCAGGCTTCACGTCAGCCACCACTGCAACAGTCCATTGTCAGATATTTAGGCCCAGCACCCAGGCAGAGGAGAGAGGTCCCGTAACAGTGAATCTGGCTTCATGTCAGCAGAGAATCATTCTGCATGTCATAGCAGAGAATCAGGCTTCACGTCAGCCACCACTGCAACAGTCCATTGGCATATATTTAGGCCCAGCACACAGGCAGAGGAGAGAGGTCCCGTAACACAGAATCTGTCTTCATGTCAGCAGAGAATCAGTCTGCATGTCATAGCAGAGAATCAGGCTTCACGTCAGCCACCACTGCAAAAGTCCATAGTCAGATATTTAGGCCCAGCACCCAGGCAGAGTAGAGAGGTCCCGTAACAGAGGATCTGGCTTCATGTCAGCAGAGAATCAGTCTGCATGTCATAGCAGAGAATCAGGCTTCACGTCAGCCACCACTGCAACAGTCCATTGGCATATATTTAGGCCCAGCACCCAGGCAGAGGAGAGAGGTCTCGTAACAGAGACTCTGGCTTCATGTCAGCAGAGAATCAGTCTGCATGTCATAGCAGAGAATCAGGCTTCACGTCACCCAACATTGGAACAGTCCATTGGCATATATTTAGGCCCCGGCACCCAGACAGAGGAGAGGTTCATTCAACTTTGGGTAGCCTCGCAATATAATGGTAAAATGAAAATAAAAATAGGATTGAATGAGGAAGTGCCCTGGAGTACAATAATATATGGTTATGGGGAGGTAGTTAATGTCTAATCTGCACAAGGGATGGACAGGTCCTGTGGGATCCATGCCTGGTTCATTTTTATGAACGTCAGCTTGTCCACATTTGCTGTAGACAGACGGCTGCGTTTGTCTGTAATGACGCCCCCTGCCGTGCTGAATACACGTTCAGACAAAACGCTGGCCACCGGGCAGGCCAGCACCTCCAAGGCATAAAAGGCTAGCTCTGGCCACGTGGACAATTTAGAGACCCAGAAGTTGAATGGGGCCGAACCATCAGTCAGTACGTGGAGGGGTGTGCACATGTACTGTTCCACCATGTTAGTGAAATGTTGCCTCGTGCTAACACGTTGCGTATCAGGTGGTGGTGCAGTTAGCTGTGGCGTGTTGACAAAACTTTTCCACATCTCTGCCATGCTAACCCTGCCCTCAGAGGAGATGGCCGTGACACAGCTGCCTTGGCGACCTCTTGCTCCTCCTCTGCCTTGGCCTTGGGCTTCCACTTGTTCCCCTGTGACATTTGGGAATGCTCTCAGTAGCGCGTCTACCAACGTGCGCTTGTACTCGCGCATCTTCCTATCACGCTCCAGTGCAGAAAGTAAGGTGGGCACATTGTCTTTGTACCGTGGATCCAGCAGGGTGGCAACCCACTAGTCCGTACACGTTAAAATGTGGGCAAGTCTGCTGTCGTTGCGCAGGCACTGCAGCATGTAGTCGCTCATGTGTGCCAGGCTGCCCAGGGGAAAGGACAAGCTGTCCTCTGTGGGAGGCGTATCGTCATCGTCCTGCCTTTCACCCCAGCCACGCACCAGTGATGGGCCCGAGCTGCGTTGGGTGACACCCCGCTGTGACCATGCTTCATCCTCATCCTCATCCTCATCCTCCTCCACCTCATCCTCGTCCTCCTCGTCCTCCAGTAGTGGGCCCTGGCTGGCCACATTTGTACCTGGCCTCTGCTGTTGCAAAAAACCTTCCTCTGAGTCACTTCGAAGAGACTGGCCTGAAAGTGCTAAAAATGACCCCTCTTCCTCCTCCTCCTCCTCCTGGGCGTGCTGCAGCTGAAACTCCACTATTGCCTGCTGCTGCTCGCACAGTCTGTCCAGCATGTGCAAGGTCGCATATGAGGCGGTGAGCGGGAAGGCCGAAGTTACGCTGTAGCGCAGACAGGCGAGCAGCGGCAGGATGTGAACGCCGGAAGCGCGAACAGACGGCCCGCACTTTATGCAGCAGCTCTGACATGTCGGGGTAGTTGTGAATGAACTTCTGCACCACCAAATTCAGCACATGCGCCAAGCAAGGGATGTGCGTCAAACCGGCTAGTCCCAGAGCTGCAACGAGATTTCGCCCAATATCACACACCACCAGGCCGGGCTTGAGGCTCACCGGCAGCAACCACTCGTCGGTCTGTTGTTCTATACCGCGCCACAACTCCTGTGCGGTGTGGGGCCTGTCCCCCAAACATATGAGTTTCAGAATGGCTTGCTGACGTTTACCCCGGGCTGTGCTGAAGTTGGTGGTGAAGGTGTGTGGCAGACTGGATGAGCAGGTGGAAGAAGAGGAGGAGGAAGTTGAATAGGAGGAGGTGGCAACAGGAGGCAAAGAATGTTGCCCTGCGATCCTTGGCGGCGGAAGGACATGCGCCAAACAGCTCTCCGCCTGGGGCCCAGCTGCCACTACATTTACCCAGTGTGCAGTTAGGGAGATATAGCGTCTCTGGCCGTGCTTACTGGTCCACGTATCTGTGTTTAGGTGGACCTTGCCACAGATGGCGTTGCGCAGTGCACACTTGATTTTATCGGATACTTGGTTGTGCAGGGAAGGCATGGCTCTCTTGGAGAAGTAGTGCCGGCTAGGAACAACATACTGTGGGACAGCAAGCGACATGAGCTGTTTGAAGCTGTCTGTGTCCACCAGCCTAAATGACAGCATTTCATAGGCCAGTAGTTTAGAAATGCTGGCATTCAGGGCCAGGGATCGAGGGTGGCTAGGTGGGAATTTACGCTTTCTCTCAAATGTTTGTGAGATGGAGAGCTGAACGCTGCCGTGTGACATGGTTGAGATGCTTGGTGACGGAGGTGGTGGTGGTGTTGGTGGTACATCCCCTGTTTGCTGGGCGGCAGGTGCCAACGTTCCTCCAGAGGCGGAGGAAGAGGCCGAGGCAGCGGCAGCAGCAGAAGAGGCCGAGGCGGCAGCAGCAGAAGAGGTAGCAGGGGGAGCCTGAGTGACTTCCTTGTTTTTAAGGTGTTTACTCCACTGCAGTTCATGCTTTGCATGCAGGTGCCTGGTCATGCAGGTTGTGCTAAGGTTCAGAACGTTAATGCCTCGCTTCAGGCTCTGATGGCACAGCATGCAAACCACTCGGGTCTTGTCGTCAGCACATTGTTTGAAAAAGTGCCATGTCAGGGAACTCCTTGAAGCTGCCTTTGGGGTGCTCGGTCCCAGATGGCGGCAGTCAGTAGCAGGCGGAGTCTCTTGGCGGCGGGTGTTCTGCTTTTGCCCACTGCTCCCTCTTTTGCTACGCTGTTGGCTCGGTCTCACCACTGCCTCTTCCTCCGAACTGTGAAAGTCAGTGGCACGACCTTCATTCCATGTGGGGTCTAGGACCTCATCGTCCCCTGCATCGTCTTCCACCCAGTCTTGATTCCTAACCTCCTGTTCAGTCTGCACACTGCAGAAAGACGCAGCAGTTGGCACCTGTGTTTCGTCATCATCAGAGACATGCTGAGGTGGTATTCCCATGTCCTCATCATCAGGAAACATAAGTGGTTGTGCGTCAGTGCATTCTATGTCTTCCACCGCTGGGGAAGGGCTGGGTGGATGCCCTTGGGAAACCCTGCCAGCGGAGTCTTCAACCAGTTTCCCTGGTATGCATGGGGGTGATGTGACAGACTGATGGGCTTGGTTTTCCGGCGCCATCTGTGCGCTTTCTGCAGAAGACTGGGTGGGAGATAATGTGAACGTGCTGGATCCACTGTCGGCCACCCAATTGACTAATGCCTGTACCTGCTCAGGCCTTACCATCCTTAGAACGGCATTGGGCCCCACCAAATATCGCTGTAAATTATGGCGGCTACTGGGACCTGTGGCAGAACGGCCACGTGTGGCCGTGTGGCTGTGGCAGAACGGCCACGTCCTCTCCCAGCACCAGAGGGTCCACTAACACCACCACGACCATGTCCGCGTCCGCGTCCTTTACTAGATGTTTTCCTCATTGTTATCGTTCACCACAACAACAAAAATATTATTTGACCCAATGTATTGAATTCAAATTCAGGCCTTTTTTTACCGACACCTAACACTATCTGGCTATCTATTTAGGTACCGTATTACACTAATACAGGCACAGCAGTAACCACAGATTTAGCTGACTATAAATTTGAGGCCAATTATTTAGGCGCTTGGTGACAGGTTTAGGTTTACTGACAGAATTAGACTTGGAAATGCACAGTAGCGTGTGTGTGAAGTTATTTAGAATGACCCTATGTGCACCTTGAATATTATATACTCTTTTAGGGATAGATTTCAAATAGCTCTGATACAGCAGAAACCACTAAATTAGGAAATTGCTAAATTGGGAATTGTATTTCAACCCAGAACAAAAACTGTGCTTTGACGGACATTAAATAACTAGCCCAGCCACAACAGTACAGCAGTAACGACAGATTTAGCAGGATATAAATTTGAGGCCTAGTATTTAGGCGCTGGGTGACAGGTATAGATTTACTGACAGAATTAGACTTGGAAATGCACAGTAGCGTGTGTGTGAAGTTATTCTGAATGACCCTATGTGCACCTTGAATATTATATACCCTTTTAGGGATAGATTTCAAATAGCTCTGATACAGCAGAAACCACTAAATTAGGAAATTGCTAAATTGGGAATTGTATTTCAACCCAGAACAAAAAATGTGCTTTGACGGACATTAAATAACTAGCCCAGCCACAACAGTACAGCAGTAACGACAGATTTAGCAGGATATAAATTTGAGGCCTAGTATTTAGGCGCTGGGTGACAGGTATAGATTTACTGACAGAATTAGACTTGGAAATGCACAGTAGCGTGTGTGTGAAGTTATTCAGAATGACCTTATGTGCACCTTGAATATTATATACCCTTTTAGGGATAGATTTCAAATAGCTCTGATACAGCAGAAACCACTAAATTAGGAAATTGCTAAATTGGCAATTGTATTTCAACCCAGAAAAAAAAATGTGCTTTGACGGACACTAAATAACTTGACCAGCCACAACAGTACAGCAGTAATGACAGATTTAGCAAGATATAAATTTGAGGCCTAGTATTTAGGCGCTGGGTGACAGGTATAGATTTACTGACAGAATTAGACTTGGAAATGCACAGTAGCGTGTGTGTGAAGTTATTCAGAATGACCCTATGTGCACCTTGAATATTATATACCCTTTTAGGGATAGATTTCAAATAGCTCTGATACAGCAGAAACCACTAAATTAGGAAATTGCTAAATTGGGAATTGTATTTCAACCCAGAACAAAAAATGTGCTTTGACGGACACTAAATAACTTGACCAGCCACACCAGTAACGACAGATTTAGCTGGATATAAACTTGAGGCCTAGTATTTAGGCGCTGGGTGACAGGTATACGTTTACTGACAGAATTAGACTGGGATATTGCCAAAAAATAACCACACTATTGATGGTTAAATGCACTTGGTGTGACAGCTTGACCAACCACACTACTGAGGGTTAAATGCACTTGGTGACAGGCGCAGCTTGCCCCTGATGTAGTATATGGCCAAAAAATAAACAGACTATTGCTGGTTAAATGCACTTGGTGTGATAGCTTCACCCTGATGTAGGATTTAGCCCAAAAACAACCACACCCTTGAGGGTTAAATGCACTTGGTCACAGGCGCAGCTTGCCCCTGATGTAGTATATGGCCAAAAAATAAACAGACTATTGCTGGTTAAATGCACTTGGTGTGACAGCTTCACCCTGATGTAGGCTTTAGCCATAAAAACAACCACACCATTGAGGGTTAAATGCACTTGGTGACAGGCGCAGCTTGCCCCTGATGTAGTATATGGCCAAAAAATAAACAGACTATTGCTGGTTAAATGCACTTGGTGTGACAGCTTCACCCTGATGTAGGCTTTAGCCAAAAAATAACCACACTATTGATGGTTAAATGCACTTGGTGTGACAGCTTGACCAACCACACTACTGAGGGTTAAATGCACTTGGTGACAGGCGCAGCTTGCCCCTGATGTAGTATATGGCCAAAAAATAAACAGACTATTGCTGGTTAAATGCACTTGGTGTGACAGCTTCACCCTGATGTAGGATTTAGCCCAAAAACAACCACACCCTTGAGGGTTAAATGCACTTGGTCACAGGCGCAGCTTGCCCCTGATGTAGTATATGGCCAAAAAATAAACAGACTATTGCTGGTTAAATGCACTTGGTGTGACAGCTTCACTCTGATGTAGGCTTTAGCCATAAAAACAACCACACCATTGAGGGTTAAATGCACTTGGTGACAGGCGCAGCTTGCCCCTGATGTAGTATATGGCCAAAAAATAAACAGACTATTGCTGGTTAAATGCACTTGGTGTGACAGCTTCACCCTGATGTAGGCTTTAGCCAAAAAACAACCACACCATTGAGGGTTAAATGCACTTGGTCGCAGCTTGTGCTGGCGCACCACAAGACACAAGATGGCCGCCGATCACCCCAGAAAAAAGTGACTGACAAACGGTCTGGGCAGCCTAAAAACAGTGAGCAATTGAGTATCAGCAGCTCAATGATCCACAGCTGCAGATCGATTAATTAATCAAGTCTTTTGGAGGAGTTAATCAGCCTAATCTCGCCCTACTGTCGCAGCCGCAACCTCTCCCTACGCTAATCAGAGCAGAGTGACGGGCGGCGCTATGTGACTCCAGCTTAAATAGAGGCTGGGTCACATGGTGCTCTGGCCAATCACAGCCATGCCAATAGTAGGCATGGCTGTGATGGCCTCTTGGGGCAAGTAGTATGACGCTTGTTGATTGGCTGCTTTGCAGCCTTTCAAAAAGCGTCAAGAAAGCGACGAACACCGAACCCGAACCCAGACTTTTACGAAAATGTCCGAGTTCGGGTCCGTGTCACGGACACCCCAAAATTCGGTACGAACCCAAACTATACAGTTCGAGTTCGCTCATCCCTAGTCTTAATACCTCACTAGCGTAGTCTGCCTGTGTGACTTTGTTTGACTTCGGCTTGTATTTAACCTTGACCTGGTGTTATCCCTTGTACTGAGGCGATCTCTTGGCTCCTGACCTCGGCTTGTATTGACTTCGATTTTGTATTAACCCTTTGTGCCTGTGTTACCTCCGGGCTCTTGAACTCGGTTTCCAGTTGTTCCTGTTGTGGTACTTTCCCAACGCTTCTGTTTGTTCTGTCTTTGTCTTCTGTTTGCTTCACTTGTTATTTCCTTCCTTTAGGCCCCTGCATGTACATAAGCTAGGGACTGCCGCCCAGTTGTATCCAGTCGGTTAGGACGGACCATGCTAGTTGGTAGGGATAGTGGAGTAGGTGGAGTTTAAGGCTGCACTTATCTGTACCTTTTCGTGACAATGGCTGTAACACCTCTCCAAAGGGAGTTTAACCCCACCTAACAGCTTCCGTCACGTAATCAAAACCCCATCTCCATAACTGAAGCACATGTTACCAGTATTTATTGTCAGAGAATTCTCATACAATCCATTCTATTTGAGCCAGTCTGGTGAGTAGCAAAAAGTCCAGTTGCTCTGACTTATTACTATTGATATACCATGATCTGGGTGAATGAGAACCTTGATAGACACATTGCTTATCCTTATCCTGGCTATCCTGATTGGCAAAGTGGTCTAGCTATCATTTAGCAGCAAGTTGGTCAGCGAGTCACACTGGTACCTTGCAGTTCTGGGGTCCTAGGTTAAAATCTGATGAAGGACAAAATCTGCATGAGGTATCACTTTCTGTTTTAAAAGCAAAGAAATAGAAATATGAAAATTGCAATTTTTTCAAAATATTTGGCAAATTTAGGATTTTTTCATAAATAAAGGTGAAATTTATTTACTCAAATTTATGACTAGCATGAAGTACAATGTGTCACGAGAAAACAATCTCTGAATGGCTTGGGTAAGTAAAAATGTTATTACCACATAAAGTGAGATATGTCAGATTTGCAAAATTAGGCCTGGTCAGGAAGGGGGCAAATGGCCCAGATGTGAAGTGGTTAAATGGACTATGTCAGTGGTAAGAGCCACAATTATAGATCAAGACACTCTTGGTTCTCCATCTCCTCTTCTACCCGCTCAACTGGTCCCATTCCTCACACACCCATCAATTAGGTACCCTTCCCCAATCTGGAATAGATTCAAAGACTAGACATTAGAATCCTTTCTAGCTGACTTGGTGGAGCCTGAGGGTGTGTCCCAGCCCAAAGCATTAGCTTCCTACACCACCAACTTCCTAGATACAGCAGAAATCTTACCCTCCTGTAAGATGCTGGCACAGAGGAAGGTAAGAGTGGAAGATGACACCTGGTTTGAAAAGTTACTCACCTGAGATGGCCTCCCCAGCAAACTGATCTCCAAAGTAGAGGGACCCCAGCCTATGTCTTAAAATGGTCAGAAGAACTTAATAAATCCTTCTACGAGACAGAAATACTATGCATTTACCTTTGTTCTCATGACTTTTCCAGATGTTTGAGAATCCAGGAACAGTCATATAAAGTGATGACACACTGGTACAATACCCCTAAACAAATGTATCTAATATGTTTGCAGTCATCGGATCTGTGCTGGAGATGCAAGGATAGGGAGGGTACACTGAGTCACATATTTTTTTCTGCCCAAAGATTTGAAGTTACTGGGAAGCGGTAAAGACAGAGGTTAATTTTAGTACCTTAGCTAATATTAAGCAAACTCTGGGGTCAATCCTGTTGTGGCTCCCAAAATCAAACTTGGCGCCCAGCTAAGAATGATTTAGCCACTTGTCTATTACAAGCGGCAAGGTTATTGATTCCCTTCAAATGGCTTAGTAAAGAACCCCCCACAAGAGCAATGGGTAGATAAAGTAGATCTCATATGTCGCCTTGAAGTACTAGCGGGGTGGGAAAACAGGAATCACCAGAGATATATGAAACTTTGGGGACCCTAGAAACGATACCATGCATCAAGACCTAACAGGGTACCATAGACATTACACTACACCATTTTATCTAGGCAGCCCTATCTTGCAAGCATATAGATTCCACTTTGTCACTTTTGGTATACTAAGGCAGTTCAGGAGGAGTAATACCACTCTGTCCTTGTCATGGATCCAAATGGCTATTCAGTGGAGAATTGCTGGCCCGCGTAGACTCATTCCCTTCCCCCTTCCCCTATTTGACCCTTCGCTATTCCTCAACTTCCTTATCTCCTATTTATTATTTCAGTGTTTACATATCTTCTTGGCTTGTTCATATTATGTTCTACAAACTAAACTCTGTGATAATAGTTTGACTTTCACTCTTTATATATATATATAGAGAAAGAAAATGCTGACATCGCCTTAAAATGGGGTCAGATGCTTTACCTTTATTTGTATTTGTATACAGCTTGTATAACAATGTAACTTTGGCCAAATTGTGCCCAAAGTGTTAATATTTTGTGTGGCCACCATTATTTTCCAGCACAGCCTTGACTCTCTTGGGCATGGAGTTCACTAGAGCTTCACAGGTTGCCACTGGAACCCTCTTCCACTCCTCAATAACGACATCGGTGGAGCTGGTGGATGTTAGAGACCTTGTGCTCCTTCATCTTCCGCTTGAGGATGCCCTATAGATTCTCAATAGGGTTTTGGTCTGGAGACATGCTTGGCCAGTCCAGCACCTTTATGCTCAGTTTCTTTAGCAAAGCAGTGGTCATCTTGGAGGTGTGTTTGCGGTTGTTATCATGTTGGAATACTGCCCCGTTTCCGAAGGGAGAGAATCATACTCTTCTTCAGTATGTCACAGTACATTTGTGGTTCCCTCAATGAACTGTAGCTCCCCACAGCCAGCAGCACTCATGTAGCACCAAACCATGACACTCCCACCACCATGCTTGACTGTAGGCAAGACACACTTGTCTTTGTATTACTCACCTGATTGCCATCACACGCTTGACACCATCTGAACCAAATACGTTTATCTTGGTCTCATCAGACCACAGGACAAGGTTTCAGTAATCCGTGTCCATAGCCTGCTTGTATTCAGCAAACTGTTTTCGGGCTTTCTTGAGCATTATCTTTAGAAGAGGCTTCCTTCTGGGACGACAGCCATGCAGACCAATTTGATGCAGTGTGCTGCGTATTGTCTGAGCACTGACAGGCTGACCCCACACCCCTTTAAATGCTGCAGCAATGCTGGCAGTACGCTTACATCTATTTTGAAAAGACACCCACTGGATATAAAGATGATCACGTGCACTCAGCTTCTTTGGTCGACCGTGGCGAGGCTTGTTCTGAGTGGAACCTGTCTTGTTAAAATGCTGTATGGTCTTGACCACCGTGCTGCAGCTCAGTTTAAGGTATTGGTAATCTTCTTATAGCCTAGGCCAGTGTAACACTACAACTCCGAAGATGCACACTTGCTTGGATGTTCTCAGAACTCCAGAGAAATGAATGGAGCATGCTGGGAGTTGTAGTTTCACCACAGCTGGAGTGCTAGAGGTTAGCCATCACGGGCCTATTCCATTTTCATGTAGAGCAGAAATTCCTTTTTCCAAATCCTCAGAGAGTTCTTTGCCATGAAGGGCCATGTTAAACTTCCAGTGACCAGTATGAGATAGTGTGAGAGCGATAACACCAAATTTAACACTCCTGCTCTCCATTCTCACCTGAGACCATGTAACACTAATGAGATAAATTACACCAAGGAGGGAAAATGGCTAATTGGGCACAATTTAGCCATCTTCACTTAAGGGTGTACTCACTTTTGTTGCCAGACAATTAGACATTAATGGTTGTGTGTTGAATTATTTCGAGAGCACACCAAATTTACACTATTTCAAAATTTACACTGACAACCTTACATTGTGTCAAAGTGTCATATCTTCAGTGTTGTCCCAAAAAAAGATATAATAAAATATTTTCAAAAATGTGAGGGGTGCACTCATTTTTGGGAGATACTTGTATATGGTGGCTGGAGGTCACATGGCAGTTGGACCCAAGTTTCTTTAGTAATAAAAAAAACCTTTAAAAGGGTTGTTGAAGATAATTAAAAATGTTGGAAATCCCTCCACTAGCCTAAAATAAAAACAATGTTATACTCACCTTTCTCTCCAGTAAACATACATTAGTAGAAGGACCAAAGCAGCGCCACAGTGAACGGTGCTGGAGAAAAGGGTATAACATAATTTTTTATTTTAGCCTATAGGAGGGCTTGTCTGACAATTTAAATTATCTCAGAAAACCCTCTAATTAATATTATGCTTTCCTGCCTGACCCATCATGTAATAACTATACCCATTTTCTCACTTGCTTATTAAGTGCCTCATTTTGAAAATAAATAATTAGAATTTGTCCTTTGTTTCAACTCATATTAGTTTCCCATTTGCTTGCTGACTGCAATGAACACCTGGGATCAATCTATAAATACATTTAGCTTTACATTATATAAATCTAGCAAAATTTATACCTCATTAGATGTGTCTGCTTACTGAAACGGCAATAAAAGCTATAAAAAATTAAGCCAGTTCATCAAAAACATTCACCTCTAAGGAAAACATATTATCAAAAATAACTTGGCTTTACTTCGCTCTCTGTTCTAATTGTGATAAATGTGTATTGAGGGTAAATGAAATGACAGCAAAACACATTTATTAACCATTCATTCAAGCAATGTCTATAGTGAAGCATCTACAAGTTTATTAATCAAAAATGCTTCCAAGTTTGGCAAATCTGGCCATGACCCAACAGTTACAATGCAATGTACTTAAAGGGGCTTTTCATTTACACAAAACAATAAATAACACCAGCATGGAACCTTACTGTATTATATAAATCAGATGAGGAAGTTCTGAGTATATTTCGACCCCTTCAGTGTAACTGTGCTCTGTAACCCAAACCCTGTGTTTACATCCCGGTGCAAGACTCACAGGAAGTGTCTGTAGTATTAGTGATGAGCAGCAGGGGCTATTTTCGAATTTGCAATATTTCACGAATATTTGGGCGAATATTCATCATATATTTGCGAAATCGCGAATTCGAGATTATTTTCTTGATCACGAAAAATCGGCAATCTAATATTCGCGTAATGAACGCAAAATACAGGTGTGGGTTACTTTTGCTACATTGCCTGGCAATGTCTGGCAACAAAAGTCTGGCATATTGGGTCATACTGGGGTGAAAAAAACATCTGTTTCATATAGTGCGCATCTAGTATTATAGGTGCATAAGTGAGTGTCACATTTAGGCCAGAAATACGGCTTTGGCATACTGGGGGAAACAAACCCCTCTGTTTCATATAGTGAACATCTAGGATTATAGGTGCATAAGGGACTGTTCATTTTAGGCCAGAAATACGTCTTTTGCTTACTGGGGTTAAAACACCCTCTGATATACTGCACATCTGGGATTAGAGGTGCATAAGTTACTGTAAAATGTAGGCCACAAATACAGCTTTTGCTTACTGGGGTTAAAAAAAAAACTCTGATATACTGCACATCTCGGATTATAGGTGCATAAGGTACTGTGAAATTTAGGCCAGAAATACGTCTTTCTCATACTGGGGCATAGTGGGGTGAAAAAAATACATCTGTTTCATATGGTGCACATCTAGGATTATAGGTGCATAAGTGAGTGTCACATTTAGGCCAGAAATACAGCTTTGGCATACTGAGGCATACTGGGTGAAACAAGCCCCTCTGTTTCATATAGTGCACATCTAGGATTATAGGTGCATAAGGGACTGTTCATTTTAGGCCAGAAATATGGCATTCTCATACTGGGTCATACTGGGGTGAAAAGAACCTCTGTTTCATATAGTGCAGACCTAGGATTATAGGTGCATAAGGGACTGTTCATTTTAGGCCAGAAATGCGGCATTCGCATACCGGGGGTGGAAAAAACACTGTGTTTTATAAACTGCACATCTGTGATTATAGGTGTATAAGTTACTGTGAAATTTAGGCCGCAAATACGGCTTTCTCATACTGGGGCATACTGGGGTGAAAAAAAAAGCATCTGTTTCATATAGTGCACATCTAGGATTATAGGTGCATAAGTGAGTGCCACATTTAGGCCAGAAATACAGCTTTGGCATACTGGGTGAACCAAACCCCTCTGTTTCATATAGTGCACATCTAGGATTATAGGTGCATAAGGGACTGTTCATTTTAGGCCAGAAATACGGTTTTTACATACCAGGGTGGAAAAAACACAGTGTTTAATATACTGCACATCTGTGATTATAGGTGCATAAGTTACTGTGAAATTTAGGCCACAAATACGTCTTTTGCTTACTGGGGTTAAAAAACCCTCTGATATACTGCACATCTGGAATTAGAGGTGCATAAGTTACTGTGAAATTTAGGCCAAAAATATGGCTTTTGCTTACTGGGGTTAAAAAAAAACCTCTGATATACTGCACATCTGGGATTAAAGCTGTATCAATTACTGTGAAATTTAGGCCAGAAATACGGCTTTTTGCTTACTGGGGTTATAAAAACCCTCTGATATAGTGCACATCTGGGATTAGAGGTGCATAAACTACTGTGAAATTTAGGCCACAAATACCGCTGTCATATAGAGTAAAAAAAAAAAGTGCAATACCCTACAGCAGGGTTTTTATTGGTTAATTATTTTTAACAGACTTTTTACTTTGCTTGATGAACGCTAACTATGAGGAAAACATCTAATAAGGGACGCGGTCATGGTGGTGGTGTTGGTGGAGCCTCTGGTGCAGTGAGAGGTCGCGGCCATTCTGCCACAGCTACACGTCCTACTGAACCTACTACCTCAGGTCCCAGTAGCTGCCAGAATCTACAGTGATATTTGGTCGGGCCTAATGCTATTCTAAGGATGGTAAGGCCTGAGCAAGTACAGGCGCTAGTCGATTGGGTGGCCGACAGTGGATCCAGCGGGTTCACATTATCTACCACCTAGTCTTCTGCAGAAAGTGCACAGGTGGCGCCTGAAACCCATGCCCATCAGTCTGTCACATCACCCCCCGTGCATATCAAGGAACTTGTCTGAGCCTCAAGTCATGCAGCAGTCTCTTATGCTGTTTGAAGACTCTGCTAGCAGGGTTTCCCAAGGGCATCCACCTAGCCCTTCCCCAGGGGTGGAAGACATAGAATGCACTGAAGCACAACCACTTATGTTTTATGATGAGGACATGGGAATACCACCTCAGCACGTCTCTGATTATGACGAAACACAGGTGCCAACTGCTGCATCTTTCTGTAGTGTGCAGACCGAAAAGGAGGTCAAGGAGGAAGACTGGGTGGAAGACGATGCAGGGGACGATAAGGTCCTAGACCCCACATAGAATGAAGGTCGTGCCACTGACTTTCAGAGTTCGGAGGAAGAGACAGTGGTGAGACCGAGCCAACAGCGTAGCAAAAGAGTGCAAAAGCAGAGCAGCCGTCGCCCAAAACAGTTCGCCTGCTACTGGCCACCGTCACCAGGAACCGAGGACACCAAAGGCAGCTTCAAGGAGTTCCCTGGCATGGCACTTCTTCACACAATGTGCTGACGACAAGACCCGAGTGGTTTGCACGTTGTGCCATCAGAGCTTGGAGCGAGGCATTAACGTTCTGAACCTTAGCACAACTTGCATGACCAGGCTGCAGTGGAGTAAGCACCTTCAAAACCCAAAAAGTGCTCAGGCCCCTCCTGCTCCCTCTTCTGCTACTGCCTCGGCCTCTTCCTCCGCCTCTGGAGGAACGTTGGCACCTGCCACCCAGCAAACAGAGGATGTGCCACCAACACCACCACCTCCGTCACCAAGCATCTCAACCATGTCGCACGGAAGCGTTCAGCTCTCCATCTCACAAACCTTGGAGAGAAAGTGTAAATTACCACCTAGCCACCCCCGATCCCTGGCCCTAAATGCCAGCATTTCGAAACTACTGGCCTTTGAAATGCTGTCATTTAGGCTGGTGGAGACGGACAGCTTCAAACAGCTCATGTCGCTTGCTGTCCCACAGTACGTCGTTCCCAGCCGGCACTACTTCTCCAGGAAAGCCGTGCCCTCCCTGCACAACCAAGTATCAGATAAAATGAAGTGTGCACTGCGCAACGCCATCTGTGGCAAGGTCCACCTAACCACAGATACCTGGACCAGTAAGCACAGCCAGGGACGCTATATCTCCCTAACTGCACACTGGGTAAATGTAGTGGCGGCTGGTCCCCAGGCAGAGAGCTGTTTAGCGCACGTCCTTCCACCGCCAAGGATCGCAGGGCATCATTCTTTGCCTCCTGTTGCCTCCTCTTCCTACTCAGCTTCCTCCTCCTCTTCTACCACCTCCTCATCCGGTCAGCGACAGACCTTCACCACCAACTTCAGCACAGCCAGGGGTAAATGTCAGCAGGCCGTTCTGAAACTGATGTGTTTGGGGACAGGCCCCACACCGTGCAGGAGTTGTGGCGGGTATAGAACAACAGACCGATGAGCGGTTGCTCCCAGTGGGCCTCAAGCCCGGCCTGGTGGTGTGCGATAATGGACGAAATCTCGTTGCAGCTCTTGGACTAGCCGGTTTGACGCATATCCCTTGCCTGGCGAATGGGCTGAATTTGATGGTGCAGAAATTCATTCACAACTAACCCGACATGTCAGAGCTGCTGCATAAAGTGTGGGCCGTCTGTGCGCGCTTCTGGCATTCTTATCCTGCCGCCGCTCGGCTGTCTGCTCTACAGCGTAACTTTGGCCTTCCCGCTCACCGCCTCATATGCGACCTGCCCACCAGGTGGAACTCCACCTTGCACATGCTGAAGAGAGACTGTGCGAGCAGCAGCAGGCCATAGTAGAGTTTCAGCTGCAGCACACACGGGTGAGTCGCACTGTGGAACAGCACCACTTCACCACCAATGACTGGGCCTCCATACGAGACCTGTGTGCCCTCTTGCGCTGTTTCGAGTACTCCACCAACATGGCCAGTGGCGATGACATCGTTATCAGCGTTACAATACCACTTCTATGTCTCTGAGAAAACACTTAGGGCGATGATGGAAGAGGATGTGGCCCAGGATGAAGAGGAGGAGGAGGAAAAGGGGTCATCTCTAACACTTTCTGGCCAGTCTTTTAGAAGTGGCTCAGGGGGAGGTTTTTTGCAACAGCAGAGGCCAGGTACAAATTTGGCCAGCCAGGGCCCACTACTGGAGGATGAGGAGGGGGAGCATGAGGAGGAGGATGAGGATGAAGCATGTTCACAGCAGGGTGTCACCCAACGCAGATCAAGCCCATCACTGGTGCGTGGCTGGGGGATACAGAGGACACAGACAATACGCCTCCCACAGAGGACAGCTTGTCCTTACCTCTGGGTAGCCTGGCACACATGAGCGACTAAATGCTGCAGTGCCTGTGCAACTACAGCAGAGTTTCCCACAATTTAACGTGTGCTGACTACTGGGTGTCCACCCTGCTGAATCCCCGTTACAAAGACAATGTGCCGTCCTTAATTCCCTCACTGGAACGTGATCGGAAGATGCGCGACTACAGGCACACGCTGGTAGACGCGCTCCTGAGAGCATTTCCGACTGATGGGGACAAGTGGAAGCACAAGGTGAAGGCGAAGGAGGAGGAAGAGGTCGCCAACGCATCTGTGTCAGCGCCAGCACCTCAGAAGGCAGGGCTAGCATGGCCGACATGTGGAAAAGCTTTGTCACCTCGCCGCAACAACTGGCCTTAACTGCTGATATGGAGCGTGTTAGCAGGAGGCGGCATTTGAACAATATGGTGGAACAGTACCTGTGCACATGCCTACACGTATTGACTGATGGTTCTGCCCCATTCAACTTCTGGGTCTCCAAATTGTCCACATGGCCAGAGCTTGCCCTGGATGCCTTGGAGGTGCTGGCCTGCCCTGCAGCCAGTGTACTCTCTGAACGTGTATTTTGCATGGCAAGAGGCGTCATTACAGACAGACGTAGCCGCCTGTCCACAGCCAACATGGACAAGCTTACGTTAATTAAAATGAACCAGGCCTGGATCCCACAAGTCTTGTCTGTACCTTGTGCAGAATAGACAGTTCTAACAGCCTCAACCATCCAGTGCACCATCAAGTGCACTTATTCCTTTTTTTATTTTTATATGTCCCAATATTTTGGGGGATACCTCTGTGTAAAAATGCTAAATAACACACATTTGTGTTGGCTACCTATTCCTCCTTCGCCGCCGCTTCCACTTAGACCACCACGTGAGCCTCCACCGTCACATCCACCCATTCACCGCCTCCTCAACCTCTTCCTCCTACATAATAAAAAAAATTTTTTTAAGGTCTTTTATGTTTTTTTAATTCATTTCCCTATCCACATTTGTTTGCAGAGCATTTTCCCTGCTCTTAAGCACATTTTTCTGCCTTTTTGTCACGACTGTGACTGATCCAGACAGGTCTGGGAGGAGAAGGTCGCAGCGACTTGCTACTCGCGATAGCTTGTGAGTTTGCTCAGTGGTTCAGGGTATGTCATCCGGGTTTTGCCTTGTGAACATTTTTGTCCTGACTGGGAGTTTGTAGGCATCCTTCTCAGGTGAGTCCTGTCTGCCACTCCCAGCTACTATATTAGTTTCAGTTTCACTTGCAGTCATTGCCAGATATAGTCCTTACTTCCAGTGCTATTCTGACCTTTGAAGGAGATCGTTTGACGGTATTGCTGTGGAGCTCTGGTCAGGTGTGGACTGTCGTCATTGGGATCACCTTCTCTGCTCGTGACTGGATAAGTCTATCTATATTATAGATTGTTTGTTTGTTTGTTGCTGTCTTCCCCTGTTGTTCTCCTAGACGTGAGTGATGGTGACTAGTGCTCCCATCTGCCTTTCCCCAGTCTAGTCTTGTTAGTGTGACTGAGGGTTTAGGCATCCTGCTCGCCGCACGGGTTCACACCCCGTCTAGGGTATCAGGGCAGACAGGTGCCAGTTTAGGGTTAGTCAGGGGTGACCGTTCTATTTCCCATCCGTAGATAAGGATCCCCCTTCCCCTCCATCTGGTGCGACACGACTGCTGCTGGGATAGCGGTCGTGACACTTTTGCAGCCCTCTAGCTCTTTCCAGGGCTATTTTAGAGCCATTTTAGTGGCCAAAAGTTGGGGTTCGGGTCCCGAACACAAACTTTTTTTTTTCAAGTTCAGCAAAACCTGAACATTCAGGTGTCCGCTCAACTCTATTCATTAGGATTTGAACCCTAGACCTTCTGTATGGCAGGCAGAAGAGTTACAATTACACTACAGACCTGTTCTTTTTGAAAGCATGAATTTTATGTGCCTGAATATTTTCTTTGCAAGCATGACACTAAATAAATAGTATATTACTGAAATGAAGGGAAACAATTGCAAAATTTGCCAATTACCATAAATAATGTATTCACTATATTAGTAACATAGTACATAAGGCGGAAAAAAGACATTTGCCCATCCAGTTCAGCCTGTTATCCTGCAACAGATTATTATGATTACAGGATCACTAAATACTGTTTTCTGATATATTATTCTAAGCCCCCCTGCACACGAACGTGTGCACCCCGTGGTCATGCTGTGGCCCGCAAAATGCAGGCCGAAATGCACGAACACAGTCCGTGGGGCAGCCACAGCGGATCGAAGACCATTCACTTGAATGGGTCCGTGATCCGGCCGTTGCGCAAAAAGATGGGACATGTTCTAACTTTTTGTGGAACGGAAGTACGGGACGAAACTAGACGGAAGCACTCCGTAGGGTTCCGTTCCATGCTTTCGTTCCACACCATTCTGCATCTCCGGATTTGCGGACCCATTCAAGTGAATGGGTCCACATCCATGATGCAGAATGCCCACGGAACGGCACCCTTGTATTGCAGATCCGTAAATGTGGCCCGCAATACGTCAACGGGAAGCACACGTTCGTGTGCAGGGGGCCTAAGTATAGTAACATAGTTTATAAGGCTGAAAAAAGACATATGTCCATCTAGTTCAGCCTGTTATCCTTCAAGTTGATTCAAGGGAAGGCAAAAAAAAAAGAAAAAAAAACATTAGGTAGAAGCCAATTTTCCTTACTTTAATAGGAAAAATTCCTTCCTGTTACAAAAACTTAAAGGTTTCTGTGTGTTTTAAAACCAAACATTCTGTAATGTAAACAGTTTTCCCGCTCCTCTATCGAAAATCTCTGCTATAAGGATTTTTTATGTATGAATTATTGTCTGCCTCTGGTCTGTATTTATGTTGCCCCCAGTGTTCCTCTTACAGTGTACAAAACTGTCCATTATCCCTGCAATACAATGACTCTTAGCTGGGGCTCACACAATGAAAGACACAGCATTCTGAACTGGGGAGGGATGTGACGCGGTCAGCCGCACCTCCCCAGTTCTAATTCGCTGAGGCATGGTCTTTGCCCCTCTCTAGGAGAGGGCCCACCCCATTTATATAGGCTGACTTTAACGGACACTCCCGTGACAGGTGCCATGAGATCAGAGAGATTGTGGGTTAATTTAACTTGTTCCTTGTGTATTATTTGTGTATGTGTTGTTTTGGCAATGACCACACCTCTTGCAGGTGTTGTTGGTTTGGTCATTTAACTTCCCCTATTTATTACTGATTGCACCGTTTGGGGTGCGGTTTATAGCTTCAGTTTCTGGACTCTTACCTAGATAGTTGTTATATCTCGATTGAGCTCCTGGCGCTGCCTTTTCTCCACGCGAAGTTAAGTGTAGTCTTCCCTATTTGTATTTTGTTTGTTGTATTTCCCTTTCTTTTGTATATAGGCCTGAGGGAGACTCCTGTTTATCCTTCTGGTCGAGGAATAGGTTGTCTCAAGTCCTGTCACTATACCAGGGCCCTATAGGGTGTGTTAGGGCTCTAGGTTCCTGTGTATGAACTTTCCTACCATCGAGGTCAGTTCATACTGGTAGGAAATCAGGACTTGTATTAGGGTTGCTCTAGGAGGTGACCTTTTCTTTTACCCTAGTTTTCAGGCATAGTTCCTGTCCCCTTTCCTCCTGTGCTCGGTGTGGAGTTTCCCACCCACACCGCATCTGTGACACTGACTTCGGTGGCCGTGTTATAGTGACTTTAGAGCCAGCTATGCAGCCATACCACATCACAAGTGGTTGAAACATAGAAACATAGAATGTGTCAGCAGATAAGAACCATTTGGCCCATCTAGTCTGCCCAATATACTGAATACTATGAATAGCCCTTGGCCCCATCTTATATGAAGGATGGCCTTATGCCTATCCCATGCATGCTTAAACTCCTTCACTGTATTTGCAGCTACCACTTCTGCAGGAAGGCTATTCCATACAACCACTACTCTCTCAGCAAAGTAATACTTCCTGATATTACTTTTAAACCTTTGCCCCTCTAATTTAAAACTATGTCCTCTTGTAGCAGTTTTTCTTCTTTTAAATATTCTCTCCTCTTTTACCTTGTTGATTCCCTTTATGTATTTAAAAGTTTCTATCATATCCCTTCTGTCTCATCTTTCTTCCAAGCTATACATGTTAAGGTCCTTTAATCTGTCCTGGTAAGTTTTATCCTGCAATCCATGTACCAGTTTAGTAGCTCTTCTCTGAACTCTCTCCAAAGAATCTATATTTTTCTGGAGATAGGGTCTCCAGTACTGAGCACAATACTCCAAATGAGGTCTCACTAGTGCTCTGTAGAGTGGCGTGAGCACCTCCCTCTTTCTACTGGTAATTCCTCTCCCTATACACCCAAGCATTCTGCTAGCATTTCCTGCTGCTCTAGGACATTGTCTGCCTACCTTTAAGTCTTCTGAAATAATGACCCCTAAATCCCTTTCCTCAGATACTGAGGTTAGGACTGTATCACTGATTTTATATTCTGCGGTTGGCGTTCTAATCGTTCCTAAATGCCACCATACCACGTGACAGGCAGTTGGCGCCCTAATTGCTTCTAATGCTCTGTGCTACTCCTCATAACTCACTATTGTGAGGAACCAAGTTGAGTTCAACTGCTGCCAAAATCCCTGTTATAGTTTATACATAGAATTGCTGTGCCTCAGTATTAAAGAGTGGTCTAATATATTGCCGTCTGCATCTCGAAGAACTGTTGCCACAATCCCCGTTAATCTGTTAGTTTATATATAGAATGACTGTGACTTGGTATTAAAGGGCGGTCCGATATATCACCATCTGCATCTTGTTCAACTGCTGCCAAAATTCCTGTTAATCTGTTAGTTTGTATCTAGAATTACTGTGCCTCAATATTAAAGAGCGGTCTAATATATTGCCAGGTGCATCTGGTTGAACTGCTGCCACAGTCCCTGTCAACCTGTTAGTTTATATACAGAATTACTGTGTCTCAGTATTAAAAGGCAGTCTAATATATCACTGCATTTATCTTGTTCAACTGCTGCTACAGTCACTGTTAATCTGTTAGTTTATACATAGAATTACTGTGCCTCAGTATTAAAGGGCAGTCTAATATATCGGCATCTGCATCTTGTTGAACGGCTGCCACAGTCCCGTTAATCTGTTCATTTATATATAGAATTACTGTGCCTTGATATTAAAGGGCGGTCTAATATATCTCTCTCCTCATCTTGTTAAACTGCTGGCACATTTGCAGTTAATCTGTTAGTTAATACATAGAATTACTGTGCATCAGTATTAATGGGCGGTCTAATATATCACCGTCCACATCTTGTTCAACTGCTGCCAAATCCCCATTAATCTGTTAGTTTATACATAGAATTACTGTGCCTCCGTATTAAAGGGCGGTCTAGTATATTACCACTTTTATTTTATTTTGTTCAACTGCTGAAACATTCATAGTTAATTTTTTTATATTATTGATACAGTTACTGTACACTATGGCCATCCAAAGTAATGGGCAGTGGCAAAAATGTTGCTGTAGACAGCACAAGTAGCAGTAGACGAAGGGTTGGTGGTAGCAGTAGCCACAGCAGCAAGGCAAAGCTGCCACTGTTATCCAGCGGTCGTGTTTTGACCAACAATCCAGCTGTATTGTAATGGTTGACTTTCTGTTCAACATCATCCCAAGTGACAACAGATACACACAGCCAGGAATCAGTGGGTACCTCTGAGACCATGCTTAGTTGGCATGACCCAGGAACTGCCTCTGTGTCCAAACCTGTCCTGAATTTGCCTCTTGCATTTGCTGTTCCTTGTACTAGCTAAGTAAGGTATGCCGCCAACTCTGCTCTGTTTTTCAGCATGGATGAGCTTTGTGAGCACAGACTGGGAGGAGAGGTCAGCTGCGGACTCCTCTAGGCGTGTAACTACCAATGATGATAGTTGCATGGTAGCACATGTTGTGAAAGGTGAGAGACATGTGCAATAGACAGGCGAGAGTGACTCCAGATGTAGTTTATGATGTAGCTGATTGCACGTGGAAGCCAGGTGAAGAGGGGGCATCGTCATCATCAGGGTCATGGGTGGCAGAGTGCCTATGAGACAGCAGGGGTGGAAGCAGTGGGAGATCTGCATCCAAAAGCGTGAGCGGTATACCGTCTGCTACTCAGGAGACTACCTGTGAGGAACACACTAGCAGTACATGGGTTCATAAAAGCAGAGGCAGGCCGGCATCATGCAGTTGTGGAAGGAAAATACCATACTCAGCAGTGTGGGAATTATTCACCAAGTCACTGGGGGATGTTAGCGTGGTGGTATGCACAAAGTGGATTTGTTTACGAATTTCGGGGAAAATTAGATTAGCTGTGAAGCCGAATTAGCTTGTGCTTTGTGGTAACAAATCGATTTTCCCTAAATGGCAGTAAAAAATAATCATACTTAACTCATCTGTTTGAGTGCAAAGAGCCGGCCACTGCCATCATAATTGAAGATCCTGCACAAAATCCTGTGCACGGTGATGTGGTGACGTCATCAGGGGCCATGCAAAATTTCATGCTGGATCTTCAATCAAGACCGGCTCATTGCGACCAGATGAGGTAAGTATAATTTAATTTTTTTATTTTACACTTATTTTTTTTTATTTTACACAAAAAAAGCACACTTTTTGTGCTAGATAGTACATCTGCAGCCTGCACTGCATTTCTTGCAGTCCAAAAAAACCAGTAAACACTGCTGTTACATTGTTGGTTGACAAATTCAATTTTTTTCTGCTAGAAAGTACATTTGTGACCTGCGCATCATTTCTGGCAGTCCAATAAAACCAGTAAATACTGCAGTTTTTTTTCTGCTAAACAGTACATTCGCGGTCTGCGCATCATTTCTGGCAGTCCAATAAAACTATTAAATCTTAAGAGTACGCAACATTTTACCTTCAGTCTCCTGGGGGAGAGGGCAACTAATCAGATCTGTTCTTTGTATATCACCACCTGACCATTCAGGGGGGATCCTTCTTTTTTTAAATTGTATTACATACAATAAAGCATTTGTTAATTTCATTTTTTTGCATTCCTTTAGGCAATGACGAGTATAATTTAAGAGTTGCAAACCATTGATAATCTTCTTTAGTGAATAAAGGAGTTTTTAAGTCTTACAGTATTACTGTTTTTTAATTACCATATCACAACACAGTAATTGGCATCCCTGTAATCATAATAACCCAAATAATATATGAATAGACATGAGCGAATTTCTCAAAAATTTGATTCGACCGGTTTGCCGAATATTCCTAAATAATTATTTTAGATCCGAATTTATTTGTGGCGAATTGCATTAAAAAACTGCTATTTCCTGGCTGCTGCGAGCCTGTATAGTAATGTAGAGCACTGTGCCTTGCAGTAACACACATAGGGAGTCTGCTGTGGTAGTGAAACAATACTGTCAGTATGACACGCAGATGACAGGCGTCGCTCTTAGAATCACTGCACACTTCATTGGACAGTTATGGCGCCAAAACTGACCAAATAACTCAAGTGTGAACTCAGCCTTACAGGTCAATGTTAGCGTCAGGTATAAAGAACCGTTCAGAGGCCCAAGATCCTACTATAGCGTGAAAGAGCGCAATACTTTTACACCAATTTACTGATTCCACATAGATATCTACAGAGCCTGTTCTATTAATTGCTTATACAAGTAGAATCCCCCCCCCCCCCCTGACAGAGTGGAGAGGATGTCAGCAGTAAGTTTGTGTTGACGTCACTGATTATTTTGCACTTCCTCTGATCCGTCAGAACTAGGGTTGAGCGAACCCGAACTGTAAACTTTAAGATTTTTTGACCCTGGACCCGAACCCGAACATTTCAGTAAAAGTTTGGGTTTGAGTTCGGTGTTCGGCGATTTAATGGCACGTGTTGAAAAGCTGCAGGGCAGCCAATCAACAAGTGTTTAACTCGTGTGCCCTTAAAAGCCATCACATCCATGCCTACTAATGGCATGGCTGTGATTGGCCAGTGCAGCATGTGACCCAGCCTCTATATAAGCTGGAGTAACATAGTGCCGCATGTCACATCAGCGCTTACTAGTGTAGGGAGAGGATGCTGCAGCTGTGAGGGAGAGATTAGGAAGCAATTCTGGTGTTCTTGGTGTTAAATCTGAAAACTACAGCGATTATTTTTGTGGGTGCTATGCTGCATTTTTTTACCCCTGAGCCCAGTGCCACAGAGAAATAAGCTTTAATCAGTCTGTTTGTTAGAGCAGTGACGTCACCACAGGTCCTTTTCCTACTACACAGCAAAGAAGAAGACAGAAGAGAAGCCGGGCTGCGCGAACAAGTGGATTAAGGTGAGTTCAATTATTTTTTTAACCCCTCCAGCCCTATTGTACTATGCATTCTGTATTAGGAATGCTATTATTTTCCCTTATAACCATGTTATAAGGTAAAATAATAATGATCGGGTCCCCATCCCGATCGTCTCCTAGCAACCGTGCACGAAAATCGCACCGCATCCGCACTTGCTTGCGGATGCTTGCGATTTTAACGCAGCCCCATTCACTTCTATGGGGCCTGAAATGCGTGAAAAACGCACAAAGTAGAGCATGCAGCGATTTTCACGAAACGCACAAGTGATGCGTGAAAATCACTGCTAATGTGCACAGCCCCATAGAAATGAATGGGTCCGGATTCAGTGCGGGTGCAATGCGTTCACCTCACGCATTGCACCCGCGTGGAAATCTTGCCTGTGTGAATGAGGTCTAACAGGGAAAATCAATTCATTAAATCCATCTGTTAGATTCCAGGGGGACAAATTCCCTTTTTTTGGCGGTCAAGTACCCCTGACGCCTGCAGTGCATACCTGGCAGTGAAAATAATTCAATTACATTAATCTGTCACATATTTGTGAGACCTAAAACTATTTTTTCTCTTTCTGACACCGTCACAGCATTTCTGGCAGTCCAATAAAACCAGTAAATACTGCTGTTACATTGTTGGTTGAAAACAAAATCAAATTTTTTCTGCTAAATAGTACATTTGCGGTCTGTGTATCATTTCTGGCAGTCCAATAAAACCATTAAATACTGCTATTATACTGTTGGTTGAAAAAATAAATCACACTTTTTGTGCTAGATAGTACATTTTCAGCCTGCGCTGCATTTCTTGCCGTCCAATAAAACCAGTAAACACTGTTGTTACATTGTTGGTTGACAAATTCACATTTTATCTGCTAGATAGTACATTTGTGGCCAGCGGTGCATTTCTGACAGTCCAATAAAACCAGTAAATACTGCTGTTATATTGCTGTTTGACAAATTCAATTTTTTTTCTGCTAAATAGTATATTTGCGGCCTGCACATGATTTCTGGCAGTCCAATAAAACTAGTAAATACTGTTGTTACATTGTTGGTTGAAAAAAATCTCACTTTTTGTGCTAGATGGTACATTTCCAGCCAGCGGTGCATTTCTGACAGTCCAATAAAACCAGTAAATACTGCTGTTATATTGCTGTTTGACAAATATATTTTTTTTCTGCTAAATAGTACATTTGCGGCCTGCGCATTATTTCTGGCAGTCCAATAAAACCATTAAATACTGTCGTTGCATTGTTGGTTGACAAATTCAAATATTTTTCTGCTAAATAGTATATTTGCGGCCTACACATGATTTCTGGCAGTCCAATAAAACTAGTAAATACTGTTGTTACATTGTTGGTTGAAAAAAAATCTCACTTTTTGTGCTAGATGGTACATTTTCAGCCTGCGCTGCATTTCTGACAGTCCAATAAAACCGTTAAATGCTGCTGTTACATTGCTGGTTAAAAAAAAAAAAACACCCTTTTTGTGCTAGATAGTACATTTGCGGCCTGCGCTGCATTTCTGACAGTCCAATATAACCGTTAAATACTGCTGTTAAAATGTTGGTTGAAAAAAACTCAGTAAATACAGCTGTTTTTGAAGGGGACATTTCCACGGTTATCAGGCCAGTCATTCACAAAGTGCTTGGAGGGTGTGTTCCAGCACTGTATACCTGACGTAATTTTAATTTTTTGACGTGAAGTAATTTTATAACATTCGTCTGTTACATTGTTGGGTAAAATAAACCCATTTCTTCCTGTGAAGTCCCCCTGCACAGCGAGCCCCTTTCACACGAGCGAGATTTCCGCGCGGGTGCAATGCGTGACGTGAACGCATAGCACCCGCACTGAATCCTGACACATTCATTTCAATGAGTCTATGTACATGAGCGTTGTTTTTCACGCATCAGTTCTGCGTTGCGTGAAAATCGGAGCATGTTCTATATTCTGCGTTTTTCACGCAGCCCTGCTTCCATAGAAGTGAATGGGGCTGCGTGAAAAACGCATTGCATCCGCAAGCAAGTGCGGGTGCGATGCGTTTTTCACTGATGGTTGCTAAGAGATGTTGTTTGTAAACCTTCAGTTTTTTATCACGCGCGTGAAAAACGCATCAAAACTCATTGCACCCGCGCGGAAAAAACTGAACAACTGAACGCAATCGCAGACAAAACTGACTGAACTTGCTTGCAAAATAGTGCGAGTTTCACTGAACGCACCCTGAACGCATCCGGACCTAATCCGTCACGCTCATGTGAAAGTGGCCTAAAACAAAAAACAGTGTTGTTGGTGAGTACCTTTGGCTTCACAGCCAAAAAAGCTTGAATTAAGTTCCCTGTCAGTTATGCAGTGCAGGGGTACTTGACAGCAAGAAATGGGTTTATTTCACCAAACAATCGAACGGACGGATTTACTGAATATAGTTTCCTGTCCATTATGCTGTGCAGGGGGACTTCACAGGAAGAAATGGGTTTATTTTACCCAACAATGTAACAGACAAATGTTATATAAATCGCTTTAGGTCACACAAATATGTGACAGAATAATGTAATTTAATTATTTTCCTCTGTCCGCCACTCGTTACCTGTATTAATGGCACCTGTTTGAATTTGTTATCAGTATAAAAGACACCTGTCCACAACCTCAAACAGTCACACTCCAAACTCCACTATGGCCAAGACCAAAGAGCTGTCGAAGGACACCAGCAACAAAATTGTAGACCTGCACCAGGCTGGGAAGACTGAATCTGCAATAGGCAAGCAGCTTGGTCTGAAGAAATCAACTGTGGGAGCAATTATTAGAAAATGGAAGACATACAAGACCACTGATAATCTCCCTCGATCTGGGGCTCCACGCAAGATCTCACCCCGTGGGGTCAAAATGATCACAAGAATGGTGAGCAAAAATCCAAGAACCACACGGGGGGACCTAGTGAATGACCTGCAGAGAGCTGGGACCAAAGTAACAAAGGCTACCATCAGTAACACACTACGCCGCCAGGGACTGAAATCCTGCAGTGTCAGACGTGTCCCCCTGCTTAAGCCAGTACATGTCCGGGCCTTTCTGAAGTTTGCTGGAGAGCATTTGGATGATCCAGAAGAGGATTGGGAAAATGTCATATGGTCAGATGAAACCAAAGTAGAACTTTTTGGTAAAAACTCAACTCGTTGTGTTTGGAGGAGAAAGAATGCTGAGTTGCATCCAAAGAACACCATATCTACTGTGAAGCATGGGGGTGGAAACATCATGCTTTGGGGCTGTTTTTCTGCAAAGGGACTAGGATGACTGATCCGAGTAAAGGTATGAATGAATTAATGGGGCCATGTGTCGTGAGATTTTGAGTGAAAACCTCCTTCCATCAGCAAGGGCATTGAAGATGAAACGTGGCTGGGTCTTTCAGCACGACAATGATCCCAAACACACCACCCGGGCAACGAAGGAGTGGCTTCGTAAGAAGCATTTCAAGGTCCTGGAGTGGCCTAGCGAGTCTCCAGATCTCAACCCAATAGAAAACCTTTAGAGGGAGTTGAAAGTCCGTGTTGCCCAGCGACAGCACCAAAACATCACTGCTCTAGAAGAGATCTGCATGGAGGAATGGGCCAAAATACCAGCAACAGTGTGTGTAAACCTTGTGAAGACTACAGAAAACGTTTGACCTCTGTCATTGCCAACAAAGGGGTATATGTATTGAGATGAACTTTTGTTATTGACCAAATACTTATTTTCCACCATAATTTGCAAATACATTTTTAAAAAATCAGACAATGTGATTTTCTGGATATTTTTTCTCATTATGTCTCTCATAGTTGAGGTGTACCTATGATGAAAATTACAGGCCTCTCTCATCTTTTTAAGTGGGAGAACTTGCACAATTGGTGGCTGACTAAATACTTTTTTGCCCCACTCTAAATGTCTATTCTGCACAAGGTACGGACATGTCCTGTGGGATCCATACCTGGTTCTTTTTAATAAATGTGAGCTTGTCCACGTTGGCTGTGGACAGGCAGCTGTGCTTGTCTGTGATAACGCCCCCAGCCATGCTAAACATACGTTCAGACAATACACTGGCTGCAGGGCAGGCCAGCACCTCCAAGGTGTAAAGGGAAACTCAGGCCAGGTGCCCAATTTGGAGACCCAGAAGTTGAATGGGGCAGACAGTGACCCATCAGTCAGTACGTGTAAGCGTGTGCACACATACTGTTCCACCATGTTGCTTAAATGCTGCCTCCTGCTAAGACTGGTGGTGCTGGTTGTTGTGGCGTGCTGACAAAGCTTTTTTCACATTTCAGCCATGCTAACCCTGCCTTCTGAGGTGCTGGCGGTGACCCAGCTGTGTTGCGACTTCTTCCTCCTCCTCTGCCTTCACCTTTCACTGAGCCACCGGTGTCAGGTGTGAATGCCATCAGCAGCGCATCTACCAGCGTTCTCTTCTACCGATCACGCTCCAGTGATGGATTTAAGGACGGCACGTTGTCCTTGTAACGGGGAACCAGCAGGATGGCCACCCACTAATCAGCACTGGTAAAAATGTGGGCAACTCAGTGGTCGTTGTGCAGGCACTGCAGCATGTAGTCACTCATGTTTGCCAGGCTGCCCAGAGGCAACGACAAGCTGTCCTCTGTGGGAGGTGTATCGTCTATGTCCTCTGTATCCCCCCAGCCACGCTCCAGTGATGCCCATGAGCTGCTTTGGTTGCTACCCTGCTGTGAACACGGTTCCTCCTCCTCATCCTCCAGAAATGTGCCCTGGCTGGACAGTTGTGTGCCTGGCCTATGTTGGTGCAGGAACCCACCCTCCGAGCGACTTGTATATGACTGGCCTTAGAAGTTAAGGGTAAGTCATGTATAAAGTTTTGTTTGTTTATTTAGTTTATCTGCCTTATAGTTATGTAAATATGTCTATAAGTAAATTTGTAAATAGTGTGTGAATGGGCGCGAATGAGTGGTTTGAGTGAAAAGGGTGGGAAGGTGGTCAGGTTAATTTTTTTCTTGTGGAAATGTTCCTTGTATGGTATTTGTTACAATTTATAATAAAAATTCATGATAACTGTGGAAATGTTACCCAAAAATCTAACCAACAAATTTATGAAAATTATTTGCAGCTCAGGCCGCAGGGGTCCTTAACCGCCAATAAAAGTGAATTTGTCCCCCCAGAATCTAAGAGCTGGATTTACTGAATTGATTTTCACTGTCAGTTGTTCAGGAATTTCTGTACCACCAAATTCAGCACATGCGCCAGGCAAGGGATGTGCATCAAACGGCTAGGTCCAGAGCTGCTACGAGATTTTGCTCATTACTGCACACCACCAGGCCGGGCTTGAGGCTCAGTGGCACCAACCACTCATGGGTCTGTTGTTCCATGCCCGTCTTACAGCTCCTGCGCGATGTTGGGTTTTCCCCCCAAACAGATGTGTTTCAAAACAGCCTGCTGTTCTTTCCCCTAGCTGTGCTGAAGTTGGTGGTGAAGGTGTTAAGCTGAGCGGATGAGGAGGTGGTAGAGGAGGAGGAAGTGGAGTAGTAGGAGGCAACAGATGGCAAAAATAAATGCCCTGCAATCCTCGGGGTCGGAAGGACATGTGCCAAACTGCTATCCGCCTCAGGCCCAGCCACCACTACATTTACCCAGTGTGCTGTTAGGGAGATTTAACATCCCTGCCCGTGCTTACTGGTCCACATATCGGTGGTTATGTGGAACATGGCGTAGCGCAGTGCACACCTGATTTTGTCCGCCACTTGGTTGTGCAGGGAAGGGATGGATCGCCTGGAAAAGTAGTGGCGGCTGGGAACCACGTACTGGTGGGCAGGGGGGTACTTCAGTGCCAGGGATCGCCGGTGGGTGGGGGGTACTTCCTCTTTCTCTCCAGTGTTTGGGAGATGGACAGCTGATTGCTTCCATGGGACAGTGTGGAGATGCTTGGTGACGGTGAAAAACGTGGTGGCGTTGCTGCCACATCCTCTGTTTGCAGGGTGGCAGGTGCCACTGTCACTCACTTGTGCTCAGGTTTAGAATGTTTATTTTTAATTTTTAAGTATTTTATGTTATTTTAAGTCATTTCCTATCCACATATGTTTGCAGGGCACGTGTCCTACTCTTACCCCCATTTTGCTTCCTTTTGCAGCCCTCTAACGCTTTCCAGGACTTTTTTGGAGCCATTTTAGTGCCCAAAAGTTCGGGTCCCCATTGACTTCTGTGGGGTCCGGTGCCAAGTTCGGGTTCCGAACTCGAACTTTTTTGCGAAGTTCGGCCGAACCTGGCGAACCGGAACATCCATGTGTCCGCTGAACACTAGTCAGAACAATAACCCACAAAAAACTAATCCTGTTTGTGGAGCATCCGCCTTCACTCGGTCTGCATTTGGTCATTAATCCATCAGTATTGCTAAAGCCCAAAAAAAAGTGTGGAGATGACATGTGAATGCAAGGGCGGACACAGGAAGCAAAGGGCCCCTGTGCAAAGGATGTACCTGCCCCCTCCCCCCCAAACCACACATACAAATATAAACATATATGTGCAACAAAAAAACATCTTGTTTGAATATGTTTATGTCACGGAGCGCCGTGACTTTAAGACTTGGTATGCTGCCCTTTGCCCCCCCCCCCATTGACTTGCTCCTATGTGTCCCCCTGTCACCATGTTACTTGTCCACCTAAAGGGAAATGTGTTGTATTTCTGTGTATTCCTCACCCCCCAGCGTCCTCACATATCTGAGAGATAAGAAAGCTTCAGATTTCTGACTTTCTTATCTATCAGACTCAGAGGCACCTGGGAGTGGCTACAATGTTCAATCTGTTTGTGGCCTGCTGTGCCCAGGGGTATATAAGATGTGTGTTTTTTAATAAACAAAGAGCATTCTGCCTGATTCAAAGAACAAAGGAAGTTGTGTGCACTTATTTGAATCATTACAGCAGGGATCCAAACTGGCTCATCCTAAGAGAGCTAACCAAGGAAGAAGAAATACAGAGAGCCATCCAGGTTGGAGGAGAATTTGTAAAGGCATAGTGCAAGCACTGTACCCAGACAAGTGAACCCGTTACATTGGTGGCAAGCGGCGGGATTATCCTCAAACAAAGGAACCTCAGCGCAGAGAGATGGCAGAAAGCTACAAACTGATGAACGTAGCAGCACTTCAGGATCTACTAATGCAGAGAGGGGAAGACGCAGCAGGACTCAAAAAAGCGGAGCTAATTGCCACCCTCATAGATCTTGATCAGCGAGACGAAATACAGCATGACACGGACGAAAGAGAAACAACTCTGAGCCAAAATGGCTATGAAGCCACTCCCCACATAGAAATGGATGTAGTTTCCCAGCGGGTAAGGAGCAGACTGGCAGTATATGGGCCAAATCCTCCCTTTGAAGTAATAGAACGGGTAACTCAAATGGCGGAGAGAGAAAGGGCTAGCAAAATAGAAAGCAGCCGCAGCAGGAGCAGTTCTGGAGACACCACCTCCAACCGGAGTGCAACTTTCAGCATTAGTCTAAAGGTGACCCATCAATCCTTCAAAGTGTTTGAGGACAACCCTGGGGACATTGATGGATTCCTCCAGGACTTCGAGACGCAGTGTAAACTAGCACAACATTGCCGACTCTGAGTGGGTCCCCATTCTGGCTGGAAAACGAACAGGCCGAGCAGCGGAAGCATACCGGGCCATTCTAGATGAGCAAAGCAGAGAATATGCAGAGGTAAAAAAACGCCTCCTAGCCCGGTATGCAGTTACCGCCGACACTTACCGGCGACTACCGGCGACGCTTCCGAGAGGCAAGGATGGGACCAAGAGACACTCACAGGGAATGGGCGCACAGGATGAATCGTGCCGCCCGCAGCTGGTTACAAGGGTGTAAGGCCAACACCTTTAAAACCGCACTACAGCAAGTACTAATGTAGCAATTTTTTCTCAATATTGCTTGGGACATCAAAGACTAGCTCAGGGACCACAACCCAAAGACACTCGAAGAAGCGGCAGAAATGGCCGACAAGTTTATGGATTTCAGGAGGCCCGCCACCAGGATTAGCAACACCTTCGGGACCTACTTTTCCTCGTTCCCGAGCACAGCCACTGGCACCCCAGAGACATGTTCCAGTCTCCTTACAACACCAGTACCCGGCCCCAGCCCGCAACAATACCCCTGCAGATGGATGCTTCCACTGCAACCAGCCTGGACACTTAAAGAGGAACTGTCCCCACCTCCGGCCAAGGCCCCGTCACAACCCGCACCAAGCTTCAACGGCACCCAGACAAGCTTATTGCCTCCAGGAATCAACTAGAGACCAGGACACCTACCCTGAGGAAACCTACAACACCTACCCCATGGCTCAATATACATACGACGAATGGGACTATCCGCATGAAGTCCCTTGTCCGTCCAACAACCAGCACTAAACAACAGGGGGCACCACTACCAGCCCGTCTGGGTTAATGGGCAACAGAAGAAAGGACTCAGAGACTCAGGGGCTACCCTGACCCTGGTACAACCCAGCACACTGCTGCCAGCCCAGCCGCTAGGACACAAGGTGGATGTAAAGGTAGCTGGCGGACAGGTCCACCAAATTGATATGGCCCTGGTCCACCTAGACTAGGGCGCAAACAAAGGTTACAGAAAGGTGGGAGTCATGCCAGGGCTACCCACGGATGTATTATTGGGCAAAAATCTGGGGCGGCTGGAAAGCGACTTTGTAGCCTCCGAGGAGGCCAACACCAACCCTGGGTGCCTAGCAGTGACCCGGAGCCAAGCCCTCTGCACCAGGACCCAGGTACGCTCTGACCCAGACCCCCCTCCCATGACTGATCCCACACCATGGCCAGACCCAAACCTATTCCAAGACCAGACCCGTACTGGCCCAACCTTGAAACGGTACAGGGAACGAGCAGAATCAGGAGGGGTAGGCCCGTATGCTGACCAGATAGTCTGGAATGGAGGCCTACTCTACCGATCCACCCCCGGTGATGCTAGGGGCCACACAGCCGTCCCTAAACTCCAACTAGCCGCCCACTGTCCTGCACTCTAGCCTTAGCCCACGAAGCTCCACTGGCCGGCCACCTAGGGATTGCTAAAACCACTGACCGCCTATCCAAGACATTTTTCTGGCCCGGGCTGTCCCAAGAAGTGGCCAAGTATTGCTGCTCGTGCGATCTGTGCCAGCGGGTAGGAAAGAGTAACGACTCCTCCAAGGTCCCCCTTCAAACCCAACCCCTCATAGGCGAACCCTTTCAGAGGGTAGCAGTAGACATTGTTGGCCCCCTCCAAAAATGCAGCAAGTCAGGGAAACAATACATCCTTACCGTGGTAGACTTTGCTACTCGATACCCCGAAGCCATTGCGCTCCCCAACATTACGGCCACCACTGTAGCAGATGCACTATTTAAGGTATTCTCCCGAGTAGGGTTCCCCCAAGAGGTCCTCTATGACCGGGGCACTCAGTTTACGTCTGAAATACTCCAGCAGGTATGGGCGCTCTGCGGGGTCAAAGCCCTCCATACAACCCCCTACCATCCTCAGGCCAACGGATTCTGCAAAAGGTTCAATGAAACCTTGAAACAGATGCTCCAAATGTTTGTAGCCCAGCACGCTAACTGGGAGCGGTTCTTACCCCATTTCCTGTTTGCGTACTGAGAGGTCCCCCAGGAATCGACCGGGTTCTCTCCGTTTGAATTGTTATATGGCTGGCGGGTATGAGGGCCGCTAGATATATTACCTAGATATATTACGAGAGTTCTGGGAGAAAAGGGGAAACCCTGAGGAAACGCCAGCCATTACTTATGTAGTCGAACTCCAGACAAAACTGGCCCGACTCATGGAACTAGCGCAGGGCAACCTGAAGGCCACCCAAGCCAAACAGAAAGAGCAGTATGATGCCCACACCAGACCCCGGGAATTTGGGGCAGAGGGTACTGATGCTCATACCAACACGCCAGAATAAGCTACAAACGGCATGGGAGGGACCCTATGAGGTATTAGAAAGGAAGGGAGAGACTATCTACATTATTGCCAAGGGGGCTCAACAACAGGTCAAACGTATCAGCCATGTGTACGCGCTCAAGGCATATATAGATAGAGCTGCAGACGTGGCAGCAATTTGCACCCCTTCCCATACCGAAGCAGGCGATAGGGCAATCCCAGATATGCTAGCCGAAATACGAAATGTTAGCAGCCTAGAGCAGATTAAACTGGGCTCCCGTCTGAGCCCAAGCAAGCAGAACCAGTTACAAGCAATACTGCGTGCCAGGGCCACCCTCTTCTCATCCCACCCCGGGGCTACAACCCTGACCAGTCACAAAGTAGAGACCCCAGGCCAAGCTGCCCTACGCCAATCTGTCTACTGAGTCCCCGAAGCCGTGCAAAGGCACATTCGAGCTGAACTTGACGGGATGAAATCCCAAGGAGTAATAAAGTCCTCCAAAAGCCCCTGGGCCTCCCCGGTAGTTTTAGTCCCCAAAAAAGATGAGACTACGAGATTCTGTGTAGACTACAGAAAACTCAATTATAGAACCATGACTGACGCCTACCCCATGCCCCGAGTAGATGAGCTCCTAGACCGATTAACAGGTGCCTCTTGGGTCACCACGCTTGATCTCAGCCGCAGTTACTGTCCCCCGATGCCATCCCCAAATCGACCTTCATCACCCCGTTCGGCTTATTTCAATTTAAAGTTATACCGTTCGGGATGAAGACTGCCCCAGCCACGTTCCAGCGGCTAGTAGATCAGCTGCTGGAAGGCCAACAGGAATTTTCCTGTGCTTACCTGGATGACATAGCCATCTTTAGTAGCTCTTGGGGAGAGCATCTGCAACACCTAGATGCCGTCCTGGGTAGGATACAGCAGGCAGGGATGACCATACGCCCCGACAAGTGTCAGATAGGGATGGCAGAGGTCCAGTATCTCGGCCATAGAGTGGGAGGGGGAACTCCGAGCCAGTCCGGATACAGGCCATTCTCAATTGGCCGGTCCCCCAAACCAAGAAACAGGTGTTATCTTTCCTGGGGACAGCTGGATTCTATAAAATTCTAAAATTTGCACCCCATTACAGGACGGCCAAGCCCCTGACTGACCTAACCAAAAAAGTCCCTTCCCCGAGCTGTCCTGTGGTCCCCCAAGTGCAACGAGGCTTTTGAAAAACTGAAGACTGCCCTAGGAGGCGGCCCTGTACTGGCTGCATCTGATTTTAACCGCTAATTTCTGGTCCATACAGACGCCTCTATGTACAGACTCGGGGCGGTGCTGAGCCAAGTCAACGACCAGGGGGAAAAACATCCGGTGGCCTACCAAAGTCGGAAGCTGCTGGACCGAGAGCTGGGGTACGCTGCCATAGAGAAAGAGTGCCTCGTATGGGCCCTCAAGTGCTTCCAGCCTTACCTCTATGGGCGAGAGTTTACCGTCCTAACAGACCACAACCCCCTCGTCTGGCTCAATCGGGTGGCTGGAGAAAATGGACATTTGCGACGCTGGAGCCTTGCCCTGCAACCTTTTAACTTTTCAGTACAGTACCGGCCTGGGAGAGACAATAAGAATGCTGATGGCCTGTCCCGGAAATTGGATGTATAAGTAACCCTGCGTCCCTGGCACAAGACCACCTAGCGACCAGTCACAAGGTTACCCGTCAAGGCAACCCCAGACTGGCACTCCAAGAAAGGGGGAGTTATGTCATGGAGCGCCGTGACTTTAAGACTTAGTATGTTGCCCTTTGCCCCCCCCATTGACTTGCCCTGTGTGCTCCTATGTGTCCCCCTGTCCCAGGACCATGTTACTTGTCCACCTAAAGGGAAAAAGGGAAATGTGTTGTATTTCTGTGTATTCCCCACCCCCCAGCATCCTCACATATCTGAGAGATAGGGAAGCTTCAGATTTCTGACTTTCTTATCTATCAGACTCAGAGACACCTGGGAGTGGCTACAATGTTCAATCTGTTTGTGCCCTGCTGTGTCCAGGGGTATATAAGATGTGTGTTTCTTAATAAAAAGAGAGCATTCTGCCTGATTCAAAGAACAAAGGAAGTTGTGTGCACTTATTTGAATCATTACAGCAGGGATCCAAACTGGCTCATCCTAAGAGAGCTAACCAAGGAAGAAGAAATACAGAGAGCCATCCAGGTTGGAGGAGAATTTGTAAAGGCATAGTGCAAGCACTGTACCCAGACAAGTGAACCCGTTACATTGGTGGCAAGCGGCGGGATTATCATCAAACAAAGGAACCTCAGCGCAGAGAGATGGCAGAAAGCTACAAACTGATGAACGTAGCAGCACTTCAGGATCTACTAATGCAGAGAGGGGAAGACGCAGCAGGACTCAAAAAAGCGGAGCTAATTGCCACCCTCATAGATCTTGATCAGCGAGACGAAATACAGCATGACACGGACGAAAGAGAAACAACTCTGAGCCAAAATGGCTATGAAGCACAATGACATTGTGGAGGTAGCAGCAGCATAAGGAGACCTGAGTGGTGAGATGACAGTGACATTAGGAGACCACAGAGTAACCCGTTTTGACATAGTGGGGATGTGGGTGGCAATACCAGTACCAGCTAAAGATGGTGAGTTAAAGAAGGAGCACTTGGCATCAGATTTGTGGCATCAGGCGGGTGGCAGCATCAAAATAATACCTGAGGCGGGTATCCAGAAGAAAACGGTCTCTTCTGTCAAAGTGTTGGTGTGGCACCATGGATGATCTAGTCTGATGTATCAGGCATTGGTGGGTGGAAATCCTGGCTGATCCTTGCCTGATTCATCATGACAAAAGTCAGTCACTCCACATTTTGGGTGGACAGGCGAGTTCTTCTTGGGGTAACTATGCACTAAACATCCGCTCTGATGCCACACTACTGGCCGGGCAGACAGCTTTTCCAGGGCAAACTCATCCAGTTGCAGCCACAAAACCAGTTTGGCTGCCCAGTAGTCCAGCGGATCTTCAATGTGGGGTGGCAGGGTGCTGTCCAAGTATGCCACCACCTGTTGGTTCAGGTCCTGCTCCAGGTCTAGCTGCTGCTGGTGGTGAGTAGTTTCTTCATAAGGCGGGTGAAGAAAGCTGCTCATCAGCGACTCTAGACTAAAGTTGCTGTTGATGGAGATGGAACTTCTCGTCCCCCCAACCCTGCCACAACAGTCATGGCAGTGGAACATGAGCGCAGAGGGCCCCTCGAATCAGACCTGTGAGTATCACGATCGGCGTGACTATCACATACGTGACACAGAGGGAGGGAAAGAGGAAGGCCCTGCCCAAGTGAGAGGGAAGGTGGTGACCCCTGACTCACCTTGCGGCTGGCACCTGGCTGCCCTGACGTCCCTAGATGGGTTCCTCACCCGTACACCGATCACGTGCCTAAAACCCTGGCTTTCCCTAAGATGAGCCCTAGATAGTGAACAGGGCGGTGGGAACACTAGTCCGCACCACTAGCTCTAAAGGAAAACACCAAGGGGAGGACAGACAATACAGACTAAACATATAATCCCAGGTGGGCGACAACAGGAGACAACAAAAAGCCCAACAGGGATCCGGAGGGTAGCACTCTGGAACAACAACCAGGATTCACAGCTCCAGTGGGTCAGTATAGATGTCCAGGCAGGAAGCTCTATAACTGGCAACTAGAGAAGTGTGAGAGGAGAATATAAGGAGGTTGGGAGTGGCAGACAAGAAACAGCTGAGGAGGAGAAGCTACGGATCCCTGAGTGAGACAAAAAGGATTGCAAGGCAAACACAGAAAACAATCACTAAGAAACAACGTGATCTTTAGACATAGAGCGCGCAGCCACCCGCTGCGACTTCCTGACCCCGGGTATAACGGAGTCAGACGTGGCTCTTGACACCCTCGTGACAGTGAGAGGATGGACGATGGCGCAGATAGGCAGCGGCCAACTGGCTACATAGAATGTCTCTAAAGTAGTTCAGTTTGTCCTCTCTCTCAGCGGGTATAGAAAAAAAAGGCCCCCATTTTGTACCGGTAGCGAGGGATCAACAAGGTAGAGAGCCAGAAGTCATCACTTCGCTGAATGCTGACAATTCGGGTGTCAAGAAGCAAGCAAGTGAGCATGCATCGGGCCATTTGAGCAAGTGACTCAGAGGGGCTCTTTGCCACCATCTCCACTGCATACTGCCATGGTGTGTCTGGGTCCTCTGCCTCGTCTTCCTCATCACCCTGTAGTCCTGGCGACTGATAAATAATGTCACCTCCTCAAAGGGCCTGAGCAAACAGCAAGCCAGGATTTGATTTCTTGATGAAGGACACGGAGCAGTTTCTCCCCTGTGTACACGGGAGCATCAGGAAGATGGGAAGGACAGACAGATCCCTTTGGCTGAGGTGGTGGAGCCTTGACTGTATGAAATTGGGTGCGTTCCACTGGGTGATGCAGTGGTTGCTGCGGCAGGCTGGACCACCACATCGGAGTCACGGTTCTCCCAAGTCACTTTATGGTGATGTTGCATGTGTTCACATTCTGCCCACAAATTAGGCAAATTACCATTTTCATCTCCTCCGACAGACAAATTGCCACTCAGCCAAGTATGGCATTTTCCCCCCAACGCTCCACGCTGACTGACTGCTACCGCTGCTTCCGTGAACCCCTGCACCACTACTTTCCGGGTCAGTAGGCTACTGCGAACCTCCCATGTCACGGATGATCCGCGAGAATATTGAACTGTCCTCCCAATATTATCAATATTATTCTGCCTTATTGAACAGTAGGTCTATTAAACAGTAATTATTTCCCTAGGCCCCAGAACCTACAATTTGATTATTCAGAGCGTCTCCTTCTGTCCTTCTGTTGTACCCAGAGAACAACATAGTCCTTTTGTTCAAGTCAGTCAATAGATGCCCAGCAGATAACGCAATTACAGCTGGCTTCCTGAGGTTGACAAAAGAACTTCCCTTCCTGAAGAGATATCACAGCTAGGTGTGAAGACTGCACCTGGGGGGGGGGGGGGGGGGGGGAGCCATAGGGTGTCGCTGCTATAAGGGTCTGTAAGCTGGCTTGCTGCAAACAGGCCGGCACCAAGGTTTCCCAGATTGCAACATGAATCTGAGATATGATTTTTACCTTTTTAAGAGAGACCATGCATCTTACGGACGTAAAAATTACATCATCGTGTCACTCAGAATTCACTGGACGTTTACATAGGACAAACATAACTCTAAGATGTACCCAGGTAAAGTTATGGTGTTACCCCATCATAGAACCAGTTATAATAGTAATATTTGGTATCCCTGAACCCCATATTTTGTGGGGAATGTGAATATGTGCTTGTTACTTGTGTACAGCGGAGACATCCCATGATATGGCACATGCCATATTTCAGAACTGACATTCACCTCAGGAATACAGCCTGCCCAGCAGGCGGACTCTCAATTCCCCGCCTTGATTCTGGGAGCCTTTATAACAAAGGCCTAGAATCTGCTAAAGGAGTTCTCCACTTTTAACACCTAAAGAGGGCCTCAGCCAGAGAACCTGTGGGCTGTAGGCATATTACACTGGACAAAGGCTTCTTGGACTTTACCCCTGCAACGGACTATTTCACCAACGGACATCTTTTCTGCGGAAACTAAGTATCTTCTTTCTTTTCTCTCTTTTTGTTTATTGGACTATACTTTCCTTTATTATTGTGTTAATAATTACTGTGCATCTTGATAATTTGTATTGTATATAGATATATAATAAATGACCTCCAAGTCATTTCTCTAGCCATATGCCTGTTTTCAAACACTGCAAAAACTTACCCTAGCCTCTCCGAAGAGAAAGCTACTCGGTTGTGTTATCTAGATAGTGGGTTCCTCGCTCCCATAAATTGTGAGGTGGTGGCAGTTAAACTACCCTGTGTGTAGTTCCGGTCGCAGTTCGTCGCACGCTTACTTGCGGTCGATCGGAGGTCCACTCCCTGCGCTTTCAGCCTATCGACTGTACGGACTCAAGTTAGACTGTCGGTGTGCTGAAAGTGGCTGGGAGGCCTGTTTGCGGATTGACCACTAGGGGCGCTGTGACGGTTTCGTGACGTATTGTGGCCGCGGCGGTCGCAGTTCGTCACATATTGGTGGCAGCGGTGGGATTCCTTTTTGCATGTGTTTAGAAAATCTGAACAGAGATTAACTAATTTACCTCTGTCAGAACCAAACCAATTTGGTGGTGGTGTGGCTGAGTGCAATACATTTATCTGTGTGTACAGAGAGACTGTGTAGTCCAGTACCCTCCCCGAAATCTTGTTTTCTTTATCTATCTTTTATTTGGCGTGAAAATGTCCGGGGAATACAAGAAAATGGCTTTGGCAGATCTGGAAAATCGGTGCAAAGAACGGGGCATTGAAGTCGGTCGCAAGACGAAGACCGACCTGATAAAAGACTTGTTCCGATGGGATAACCAACAACTGCGGCTGTTGGATGTGTCTACTGCGGAAGACACCGGCCCATCTGACTCAAGTCCTGAGGAACCGGAGACGGAGAATCCTGACCAGCGCAGTATTTCAGTACGGATCCTAATTTTTCTTTAAGTACTCGCCCGGAAGCGGCCAGTACCGGAATATCTATTTGTACGGACCCTATGATGCAGCAGGCCCTCCAAAAACTAATGGACACTGACCCTGTAAAGTACCTGCAGTACATGGCGGAGCGCGAAGAACGCCGAGCTGAGAGGGAGGCCGCTGCTGCAGAAAGCCAACGTCGGCATGAACTGAGCATGGCCAGAATACACCAACCCAGCCGAAGTTTATCACCCAACTTTCCTGCAGAAGGAGCAGCATCACACGTGAGTGCAAAATTTAAATTTGGTCCCATTGAAAAGGACACTGACATAGACTTGTTTTTGCGATCCTTTGAAAAAAGCCTGCCGTCAGTATCGTCTGCCCCAAGAGCAGTGGGCCAGACACCTGACCCCCCTGTTGCGCTACAAAGCGCTGGACGCGTTTGCGGAAATATCCATGGAGCAGGATGAAGATTATTCCGCCATAAAAGACGCTATCATTGCTAAATACCAGCTGACCCCTGAAGTCTATCGGAAAAGGTTTAGGTCCTTACAAAAGGATCGTACGGACTCTTATCTGGATGTGGTCAGCAGCTTACGCACTACATTCCGCCAGTAGACTTTAGGCCTAACAAAGGGGTCTTATGACATCCTAGAGGACTTGATGGTGCTAGCTTCTTTGTATTTGCCCTGCGGATGTGAGACAATTCGTGCTAGAACGGAAGCCTGCGTCAGCAACCGCTGCTGCAGACTTAGCTGAGACTTTTGTAACAACCAGAGTGCCCGAGCTGCGTAAATCTGCACCATCTCACTGGAGAGGAGGTCCGCCCAATGTCAGGGCAGACCCCCCTGCCTCTGTGGGCCGTCCACCACAGAGACCACCAAGTGCAGCTACTGCTTCCAGACCTGGGGCACCTAATGGAATTACCTGTCACTACTGCCGCAAGCCTGGACATATGAAATTCAACTGTCCTGAGCGGAGACAGCCACAGCCAGCATCTGAACCACCTGTACCTCGCCCACGACAGACACAGCCAGCCAGCGCATCCCAGCGTGAACCATCATCTTCAACTGTTTTGTTCGCCGGTGGGGAGGAGATTCACCCCCTCACCAGCAATCACCAGCTTGTTACAGTGAATGACCAGCTAGTCATCGGTTTCCGGGACACGGGAGCCGATGTCACCCTGGTGCGTCCGCACCTTGTGCCCACAAAGGACATCATCCCAGACAGGTATCTCACCCTCACTGGGGTGGGGGGGCACTCTTTTTCACATTCCCCAAGCCCGGGTTTCCATCGACTGGGGGGTGGGTGTTCAAGAAAAGGTAGTTGGTATCCTAGACCAGCTACCAGTTCCTGTTTTGTTGGGGTCCGATCTAGGCAAGCTGGTATCCTATTATGAACCCGCCACGAACCCCTTGGGATCCCAGGAAGGGGGTCCGCCCTCTGCCCCCACCCAGGTGCTTGGCACCCGGGGGCAAAAGTCTGGGGGAGGGGGGTTGAATGTATCCAATATTAATGTTAATGATATGAATGATGTACCTGCTAATGTGATTTCTACATGTGATATTGAAAATTCTAATCTGCCTTGCTCCGAAGTCATACCTGTCCTAGCTGTGACTCGGAGTCGGGCCACCCAAAACTTGAACTCAGAACAGGGGGAAGAGGCTCCAGTCTCCTCCCACTCCTCTGACCCCAGGGAGGGTGACTGTCAGCCACACGCCTCGTACGCCACGGGCCAGCTGGCTGAAACGGATCAGGCGGCCTTCGAGCACGCACTTCAAACCGATCCTAGCCTCGAGGGTCTCAGAAGAGAGCCCCTCGCGGATGGGGCCGGGTTCAAAGTGTACTGGGAAGGTGGGAAGTTGTATAGTGAGGCGATACAACCCACCGAAGACGAAATGACCGTGAGTACCAAGTCGCTTGTGGTACCTAGTGCCTTCCGGGGGCATGTGCTGAAATCCGCACATGACATCCCCTTGGCAGGGCACCTAGGAATTCGCAGGACCCTTGACCGTATTCAGGGGCATTTCTACTGGCCTAGAATGAGGATAGATGTCATCAATTATTGTCGCTTCTGTACGGTTTGTCAGAAGGTTAAACGAGCTGGGAATCCGCGCAAGGCTCCCCTGTGTCCACTGCCAATCATAAGTGAGCCATTTCACAGAGTGGCAGTCGACATAATTGGACCTCTGCCCATTCCCAGCCGCAGCGGCAAGAGGTACATCTTGACGCTTGTAGATTACGTGACTCGCTACCCAGATGCGGTCGCCCTCTCCTCCCTGAGGGCAGACAAGGTAGCAGACGCGCTAATTTCCATATTTTCCCGTGTAGGGTTCCCTGCGGAGATGCTCACAGATCAGGGACCCCAGTTTATGTCTGAACTGATGGACGCCCTGGCGGCAAGGATCCAGATGACGCACCTCGTCTCCAGTCCATACCACCCGCAAACCAACGGCCTCTGCGAGCGCTTTAACGCGTCATTAAAGCAGATGCTGGCCACATTCGTTGAGTCGCAGGGTGGGGACTGGGAACGGTACCTGCCTCATCTGCTGTTTGCCTACAGGGAAGTACCGCAAGAGTCCACCGGGTTCTCCCCGTTTGAACTCCTGTATGGCAGGAACGTCCGAGGGCCACTACAGCTGATGCGAGAGACGTGGGAAGGCAAAGGTGATCCCACGGATGTCTCTGTAGTGGATTACGTCCTGAAGTTCAGAGACAAAATGGAGTCACTCTCTGCCATGGTAACGGAGAATCTGGCCCAGGCCCAGGCCAAACAGAAACTATGGTACGACCGCACCGCAGGAGACCGGGCATTTGAAACTGGAGACAAGGTCTATGCCCTTCTTCCCATACGGCACAATAAGTTACAGGCGGCATGGGAGGGTCCATACACCATAGAGAAGCGTTTAAACCCCCTGACATACTTGGTGAACATGGGGGGTAGAAAACAGAAGGCCTTTCACATTAACATGCTGAAGGCTCACCACGATAGAACCCAGTATGTACTCCCAGTGTGCAGCCGGTTAGAACAGGGCGAGACAGACCCTCTGGTAGATCTGCTGGCTGACACCCGGGAGACGGACGGGGACATAAATGTCAACCCGCAGCTCTCCCCGTCCCAGAGAGAGCAGTTACAGGAGGTGTTAGGTCGGTACCACCGGACCTTCTCAGGTATCCCGGGACGGACCAATCTGGTCGCTCACCGGTTAGATACCGGAGCACATCCCCCCATCAAGCAATCCGCCTATCGCGTCTCTCCGGAGGTGCAGGCGGACATGCAGCGTGAGGTGGGGGAAATGCTAGAACTGGGGGTCGTTCAGCGGTCCTGTAGTCCATGGGCGGCACCCGTCGTCTTGGTACCCAAGAAAGACAAGACAACGCGGTTCTGCGTGGACTACCGGAAGTTGAACGCTGTAACCACTACGGACGCCTACCCCATGCCTCGCATCGATGAGATGCTAGATAAGCTGGCGGCTGCCAGCTATCTATCAATCATGGATCTGAGCCGGGGGTACTGGCAGATCCCTCTTGCCCCGGACGCGCGGCAGAAGTCGGCCTTTATCACTCCCTTCGGGCTCTTCGAATTTACGACGATGCCCTTTGGAATGAAAAATGCGCCTGCCACGTTCCAGCGGGCTATGAACGACCTGCTGGAGGAAATGCAGCCGTTCGCTGCAGCATATTTGGACGATATTGCGGTGTTTAGCCCCATCCTGGGAAGAACACCTCAAACATCTGTCCCAGGTACTGCAACGGCTGGCTGCAGCCAATTTGACAGTTAAGCCAAGTAAGTGTCAGATCGGCATGACGGAAGTCCAGTATTTAGGGCACCGAGTGGGAGGGAACACCCTGAAACCGGACACGGGAAAGGTTGACGCCATCTTAGCGTGGCCTCGGCCTATCACCAAGCGACAGGTTCAGGCATTCCTGGGGACCGCGGGCTACTATAGGAAGTTTGTACCGGCCTATAGTGCCATCGCGAAGCCCCTGACGGATGCCACTGGTAAGAAGCACCCGAAAGTGGTTACGTGGACCCCTGAGTGTGAGAACGCCTTCCGGGCCTTGAAGCAGGCGTTAGCTAGCGCCCCTGTGCTTCAAGCCCCAGATTTCAGCCGTCGGTTCATAGTGCAAACCGACGCATCAGATTACGGTCTCGGCGCTGTCTTAAGCCAGGTGGATGGAAAAGGGGACGAGCATCCTCTTCTGTACCTGAGCCGGAAACTTCTTCCCCGAGAGGTCTCCTACTCAACTACAGAAAAGGAGTGTCTGGCGATTGTGTGGGCCCTGCAGAAGCTTCAATCCTATCTGTACGGCCGCTCCTTCACAATCATTACGGACCATAATCCTCTCAGTTGGCTGAACCGTACTGCGGGGTCCAACGGAAAGCTCCTACGTTGGAGCTTGTCGCTGCAGCAGTACGATTTTACCATCCAGCACAGGGCAGGCAGCAGACATCAAAATGCGGATGGCTTATCCCGGTGCAACGGCGATCCAGACCGATCAGCGCAGGTTAGCGGCGACGCCACCCGTCTTGCGGACGGATGTCTAGCCACAGACGCGGGGGGAGGTGTCACGGATGATCCGCGAGAATATTGAACTGTCCTCCCAATATTATCAATATTACTCTGCCTTATTGAACAGTAGGTCTATTAAACAGTAATTATTTCCCTAGGCCCCAGAACCTACAATTTGATTATTCAGAGCGTCTCCTTCTGTCCTTCTGTTGTACCCAGAGAACAACATAGTCCTTTTGTTCAAGTCAGTCAATAGATGCCCAGCAGATAACGCAATTACAGCTGGCTTCCTGAGGTTGACAAAAGAACTTCCCTTCCTGAAGAGATATCACAGCTAGGTGTGAAGACTGCACCTGGGGGGGGGGAGCCATATGGTGTCGCTGCTATAAGGGTCTGTAAGCTGGCTTGCTGCAGACAGGCCGGCACTAAGGTTTCCCAGATTGCAACATGAATCTGAGATATGATTTTTACCTTTTTAAGAGAGACCATGCATCTTACGGACGTAAAAATTACATCATCGTGTCACTCAGAATTCACTGGACGTTTACATAGGACAAACATAACTCTAAGATGTACCCAGGTAAAGTTATGGTGTTACCCCATCATAGAACCAGTTATAATAGTAATATTTGGTATCCCTGAACCCCATATTTTGTGGGGAATGTGAATATGTGCTTGTTACTTGTGTACAGCGGAGACATCCCACGATATGGCACATGCCATATTTCAGAACTGACATTCACCTCAGGAATACAGCCTGCCCAGCAGGCGGACTCTCAATTCCCCGCCTTGATTCTGGGAGCCCTTTATAACAAAGGCCTAGAATCTGCTAAAGGAGTTCTCCACTTTTAACAACACCTAAAGAGGGCCTCAGCCAGAGAACCTGTGGGCTGTAGGCATATTACACTGGACAAAGGCTTCTTGGACTTTACCCCTGCAACAGACTATTTCACCAACGGACATCTTTTCTGCGGAAACTAAGTATTTTCTTTCTTTTCTCTCTTTTTGTTTATTGGACTATACTTTCCTTGATTATTGTGTTAATAATTACTGTGCATCGTGATAATTTGTATTGTATATAGATATATAATAAATGACCTCCAAGTCATTTCTCTAGCCATATGCCTGTTTTCAAACACTGCAAAAACTTACCCTAGCCTCTCCGAAGAGAAAGCTACTTGGTTGTGTTATCTAGATAGTGGGTTCCTCGCTCCCATAAATTGTGAGGTGGTGGCAGTTAAACTACCCTGTGTGTAGTTCCGGTCGCAGTTCGTCGAAAGCTTACTTGCGGTCGATCGGAGGTGCACTCCCTGCGCTTTCAGCCTATCGACTGTACGGACTCAAGTTAGACTGTCGGTGTGCTGAAAGTGGCTGGGAGGCCTGTTTGCGGATTGACCACTAGGGGCGCTGTGACGGTTTCGTGACGTATTGTGGCCGCGGCGGTCGCAGTTCGTCACACCCACTGCCATCCCGGTTAATTCACTGCCACACTGCCACCCTGATTGCTCATCCACTGCCTCACATGCAAGCTGCCAACCTCTTCTCCTGATGATGATGATGAAGCCCCTTCTTCACACGGCTCCCAAGTGCGATCGGCTATATCATCATCCACTACTGTCTGCACGTCACTGATGTCTCCATTCCCCCTCAACGGTGTTAGGGCCAGGAGCCTGACCGCTCGCAACACCTTCTCCCATGCGACTCTCATAATCACTACTTTCCTGCCAACTGGAGCAAGCGGCGGTTGTCTCCTCCAGATCTTGGCTGGGCAGTAGCTGCTGACTGTCCTCTAGTAGCTCATCCTTGCTGAAAAGTAGAGCTGAGCCTACAGCATATACGTAATACTGAAAATGACAGAGGAAGGTTCAGGACAGGTGGGGGCACAGGGCCTGCTCTCAGGCCATGCCAACTAATTGTCGTGTCAGAGGAACCCACTGACTCTTGGCTGAGGGTGTTTGTTGTCACTTGCGCCCAAGTCAAAGACCAAGTCAACCATTCAAGCACCACTGGGTTGCTGGTCAAGACATGGCCGCTAGATGACACCAGGAGCTCAGGCCTCTTGCTGTAACTCCTTCTGCAACCCCACCGCCCTTTCTTCTGCTTTCTGCGACATTTTGGCCAATGCCGTTCCCTTCAAACGGCCTGTCACCTGCCTGTCTGACATACTGTATGATAATTTTTTTAATGAAAATTAAAATAATACCCCCAAAAAAGGCTGTAGTACAATGTTACTTCACCTAGGACTACACCCCCAAAAAAATATAACAATCATAATTCACAATTCAACGCAGAAGGGTGAATAGGATGTACAGTACATACAGTACAGACCAAAAGTTTGGACACACCTTCTCATTCAAAGAGTTTTCTTTATTTTCATGACTATGAAAATTGTAGATTCACACTGAAGCCATCAAAACTATGAATTAACACATGTGGAATTATATACTTAACAAAAAAGTGTGAAACAACTGAAAATATGTCATATTCTAGGTTCTTCAAAGTAGCCACCTTTTGCTTTGATTACTGCTTTGCACACTCTTGGCATTCTCTTGATGAGCTTCAAGAGGTAGTCACCGGAAATGGTCTTCCAACAGCCTTGAAGGAGTTCCCAGAGATGCTTAGCACTTGTTGGCCCTTTTGCCTTCACTCTGCGGTTCAGCTCACCCCAAACCATCTCGATTGGGTTCAGGTCAGGTGACTGTGGAGGCCAAGTCATCTGGCGCAGCACCCAATCACTCTCCTTCATGGTCAAATAGCCCTTACACAGCCTGGAGGTGTGTTTGGGGTCATTGTCCTGTTGAAAATAAAATGATGGTCCAACTAAACGCAAACCGGATGGAATAGCATGCCGCTGCAAGATGCTGTGGTAGCCATGCTGGTTCAGTATGCCTTCAATATTGAATAAATCCCCAACAGTGTCACCACCAAAGCACCCCCACACCATCACACCTCCTCCTCCATGCTTCACTGTGGGAACCAGGCATGTAGAATCCATCCATTCACCTTTTCTGCGTCGCACAAAGACACGGTGGTTGGAACCAAAGATCTCAAATTTGGACTCATCAGACCAAAGCACAGATTTCCACTGGTCTAATGTCCATTCCTTGTGTTCTTTAGCCCAAACAAGAGGTGACTCTTGGTTTTCCTTTCCTGGTGCGGTCCGCATGTGAGCCAGTTTCTTTGTAGTGCTTGATGGTTTTTGTGACTGCACTTGGGGACACTTTTAAAGTTTCCCAATTTTTCAGACTGACTGACCTTCATTTCTTAAAGTAATGATGGCCACTAGTTTTTCTTTACTTAGCTGCTTTTTTCTTGCCATAATACAAATTCTAACAGTCTATGTAGTAGGACTATCAGCTGTGTATCCACCTGACCTCTCCACAACGCAACTGATGGTCCCAACCCCATTTATAAGGCAATAAATCCCACTTATTAAACCTGACAGGGAACACCTGTGAAGTGAAAACCATTTCAGGTGACTACCTCTTGAAGCTCATCAAGAGAATGCCAAGAGTGTGCAAAGCAGTAATCAAAGCAAAAGGTGGCTACTTTGAAGAACCGAGAATATGACATATTTTCAGTTGTTTCACACTTTTTTGTTATGTATATAATTCCACATGTGTTAATTCATAGTTTTGATGCCTTCAGTGTGAATCTACAATTTTCATAGTCATGAAAATAAAGAAAACTCTTTGAATGAGAAGGTGTGTCCAAACTTTTGGTCTGTACTGTATATTTCTGTTTTCTACACCACGTAAATGTTACTTCACCGCTGAACGGCAATTAAGACATTTTTTTTTTTCTGATTAATAATCGACCCACCCACAAAAAGATCATTACAATTCACCACAGAAGGTCAATTAAGACGTATCCTTTTTCCTACAACTACACCCCCCAAAAAAAATAACAATCGCAATTCACTGCAGAATGGTTAATAGGACGTGCGTATATTTCCTTTTTTTTACACCACATAAATGGCTGTAGTACCATGTTACGCGAGACTTAGCGAAGTAATAGCTTCGGCTCATCTGAGCCAATACATTCTAATACTGTACAGTATTGGACCAAAGTTTTATGCGAATCGACTTTGGATGTTTTATCTAAAGTCGATTCGCTCATCACTAGAGTTGAGCGAACACCTGGATGTTCGGGTTCGAGAAGTTCGGCCGAACATCCCGGAAATGTTCGGGTTCGGGATCCGAACCCGATCCGAACTTCGTCCCGAACCCGAACCCCATTGAAGTCAATGGGGACCCGAACTTTTTGGCACTAAAAAGGCTGTAAAACAGCCCAGGAAAGAGCTAGAGGGCTGCAAAAGGCAGCAACATGTAGGTAAATCCCCTGCAAACAAATGTGGATAGGGAAATGAATTAAAATAAAAATTAAATAAATAAAAATTAACCAAAATCAATTGGAGAGAGGTTCCATAGCAGAGAATCTGGCTTCCCGTCACCCACCACTGGAACAGTCCATTCTCAGATATTTAGGCCCCGGCACCCAGGCAGAGGAGAGAGGTCCCGTAACAGAGAATCTGTCTTCATGTCAGCAGAGAATTAGTCTGCATGTCATAGCAGAGAATGAGGCTTCACGTCAGCCACCACTGCAACAGTCCATTGGCATATATTTAGGCCCAGCACCCAGGCAGAGGAGGGAGGTCCCGTAACAGAGAATCTGTCTTCATGTCAGCAGAGAATTAGTCTGCATGTCATAGCAGAGAATGAGGCTTCACGTCAGCCACCACTGCAACAGTCCATTGGCATATATTTAGGCCCAGCACACACACAGGCAGAGGAGAGAGGTCCCGTAACAGACAATCTGGCTTCATGTCAGCAGAGAATCAGTCTGCATGTCATAGCAGAGAATGAGGCTTCACGTCAGCCACCACTGCAACAGTCCATTGGCATATATTTAGGCCCAGCACACACACAGGCAGAGGAGAGAGGTCCCGTAACAGAGAATCTGGCTTCATGTCAGCAGAGAATCAGTCTGCATGTCATAGCAGAGAATGAGGCTTCACGTCAGCCACCACTGCAACAGTCCATTGGCATATATTTAGGCCCAGCACCCAGGCAGAGGAGGGAGGTCCCGTAACAGAGAATCTGTCTTCATGTCAGCAGAGAATTAGTCTGCATGTCATAGCAGAGAATGAGGCTTCACGTCAGCCACCACTGCAACAGTCCATTGGCATATATTTAGGCCCAGCACACACACAGGCAGAGGAGAGAGGTCCCGTAACAGAGAATCTGGCTTCATGTCAGCAGAGAATCAGTCTGCATGTCATAGCAGAGAATGAGGCTTCACGTCAGCCACCACTGCAACAGTCCATTGGCATATATTTAGGCCCAGCACACACACAGGCAGAGGAGAGAGGTCCCGTAACAGAGAATCTGGCTTCATGTCAGCAGAGAATCAGTCTGCATGTCATAGCAGAGAATGAGGCTTCACGTCAGCCACCACTGCAACAGTCCATTGGCATATATTTAGGCCCAGCACCCAGGCAGAGGAGGGAGGTCCCGTAACAGAGAATCTGTCTTCATGTCAGCAGAGAATTAGTCTGCATGTCATAGCAGAGAATGAGGCTTCACGTCAGCCACCACTGCAACAGTCCATTGGCATATATTTAGGCCCAGCACACACACAGGCAGAGGAGAGAGGTCCCGTAACAGAGAATCTGGCTTCATGTCAGCAGAGAATCAGTCTGCATGTCATAGCAGAGAATGAGGCTTCACGTCAGCCACCACTGCAACAGTCCATTGGCATATATTTAGGCCCAGCACACACACAGGCAGAGGAGAGAGGTCCCGTAACAGAGAATCTGGCTTCATGTCAGCAGAGAATCAGTCTGCATGTCATAGCAGAGAATGAGGCTTCACGTCAGCCACCACTGCAACAGTCCATTGGCATATATTTAGGCCCAGCACCCAGGCAGAGGAGGGAGGTCCCGTAACAGAGAATCTGTCTTCATGTCAGCAGAGAATTAGTCTGCATGTCATAGCAGAGAATGAGGCTTCACGTCAGCCACCACTGCAACAGTCCATTGGCATATATTTAGGCCCAGCACCCAGGCAGAGGAGGGAGGTCCCGTAACAGAGAATCTGTCTTCATGTCAGCAGAGAATTAGTCTGCATGTCATAGCAGAGAATGAGGCTTCACGTCAGCCACCACTGGAACAGTCCATTCTCAGATATTTAGGCCCCGGCACCCAGGCAGAGGAGAGAGGTCCCGTAACAGAGAATCTGTCTTCATGTCAGCAGAGAATTAGTCTGCATGTCATAGCAGAGAATGAGGCTTCACGTCAGCCACCACTGCAACAGTCCATTGGCATATATTTAGGCCCAGCACCCAGGCAGAGGAGAGAGGTCCCGTAACAGACAATCTGGCTTCATGTCAGCAGAGAATCAGTCTGCATGTCATAGCAGAGAATCAGGCTTCACGTCACCCACCACTGCAACAGTCCATTGTCATAAATTTAGGCCCAGCACTAGTGTTGAGCGGCATGTCCCATATTCGAATTCGCGAAATTTTGTGAATATTCGAAAGAATATTCGTAAAATATTCGCGATTATTCAAATTCGTTATTATTTCGCATATGCGATAATTCGAATTATCGCATAATACATATGCTATGCAAAATTCACATGTGCGCTAATGAAATCGCCTTACGAAGATTCGCAACTCAATTCAATCACTAATGTATGAATGCAATGCCCTTTGCCTCTGTTCTGGGACAAGTGTAGATATTCGCATGTGCGCTAATAAAATCGCCTTACGAAGATTCGCACCTCAATCACTTTCTAGGGAATGTGAGACTTTTGGGAATCAATCGAGATACAGTGGGGGGTGATGACAGTAGTTGACAGAGTACAGATCAATGTAATCTGTAAGGTGGAAAGTAAAATAAAAAATACGAATATTCGTAAATCGAATTTTACGAAGTTCTACGTATTCGCGAATATGGTGCTATACTATATGAATGCACAGGCCTTTGCCTCTCTGTTCTGGGGACAAGTGTAGATATTTGCATTTGCGTTAATAAAATCGCCTTACGAAGATTCGCAGCTCAATTCAATCACTAATGTATGAATGCAAAGCCCTTTGCCTCTGTTCTGGGACAAGTGTAGATATTCGCATGTGCGCTAATAAAATCGCCTTACGAAGATTCGCAACTCAATTCACTAATGTATGAATGCAAAGCCCTTTGCCTCTGTTCTGGGACGTGCCGATATTCGCATGTGCGCTAATAAAATCGCCTTACGAAGATTCGCGCCTCAATCACTTTCTAGGCAATGTGAGTAAGATCTGAGCTGTTGGACCTTTGGGAAACAATCAATTATATGTGTACTGTAATTTTGTGGGGGGGGGGGGGGGAAACAAAAAACGAATATTCGTTTTTACGAATATATAGCACTATATTCGAAATATTCGCGAAATCGCGAAGTTGCGATATTCGCGAAAAAAATTTGCTTTTCGAATATTCGCGCTCAACACTACCCAGCACCCAGGCAGAGGAGAGAGGTCCCGTAACAGAGAATCTGGCTTCATGTCAGCAGAGAATCAGTCTTCATATCATAGCAGAGAATCAGGCTTCACGTCACCCACCACTGTAAGAGTCAATTTTCATAAATTTAGGCCCAGAACCCAGGCAGAGGAGAAAGGTCCCGTAACAGACAATCTGGCTTCATGTCAGCAGAGAATCAGTCTTCATATCATAGCAGAGAATCAGGCTTCACGTCACCCACCACTGCAACAGTCAATTGTCATAAATTTAGGCCCAGCACCCAGGCAGAGGAGAGAGCTCCCGTAACAGAGGATCTGGCTTCATGTCAGCAGAGAATCAGTCTGCATGTCATAGCAGAGAATGAGGCTTCACGTCACCCACCACTGCAACAGTCCATTGGCATATATTTAGGCCTAGCACACAGGCAGAGCAGAGAGGTCCCGTAACAGACAATCTGGCTTCATGTCAGCAGAGAATCAGTCTGCATGTCATAGCAGAGAATGAGGCTTCACGTCACCCACCACTGCAACAGTCCATTGGCATATATTTAGGCCCAGCACCCAGGCAGAGGAGAGAGGTCCCGTAACAGACAATCTGGCTTCATGTCAGCAGAGAATTAGTCTGCATGTCATAGCAGAGAATGAGGCTTCACGTCAGCCACCACTGCAACAGTCCATTGGCATATATTTAGGCCTAGCACACAGGCAGAGCAGAGAGGTCCCGTAACAGACAATCTGGCTTCATGACAGCAGAGAATCAGTCTGCATGTCATAGCAGAGAATCAGGCTTCACGTCAGCCACCACTGCAACAGTCCATTGTCATAAATTTAGGCCCAGCACCCAGGCAGAGGAGAGAGGTCCCGTAACAGAGAATCTGGCTTCATGTCAGCAGAGAATCAGTCTTCATATCATAGCAGAGAATCAGGCTTCACGTCACCCACCACTGTAAGAGTCAATTTTCATAAATTTAGGCCCAGAACCCAGGCAGAGGAGAAAGGTCCCGTAACAGACAATCTGGCTTCATGTCAGCAGAGAATCAGTCTTCATATCATAGCAGAGAATCAGGCTTCACGTCACCCACCACTGCAACAGTCAATTTTCATAAATTTAGGCCCAGAACCCAGGCAGAGGAGAAAGGTCCCGTAACAGACAATCTGGCTTCATGTCAGCAGAGAATCAGTCTTCATATCATAGCAGAGAATCAGGCTTCACGTCACCCACCACTGCAACAGTCAATTGTCATAAATTTAGGCCCAGCACCCAGGCAGAGGAGAGAGCTCCCGTAACAGAGGATCTGGCTTCATGTCAGCAGAGAATCAGTCTGCATGTCATAGCAGAGAATGAGGCTTCACGTCACCCACCACTGCAACAGTCCATTGGCATATATTTAGGCCTAGCACACAGGCAGAGGAGAGGTTCATTCAACTTTGGGTAGCCTCGCAATATAATGGTAAAATGAAAATAAAAATAGGATTGAATGAGGAAGTGCCCTGGAGTCCAATAATATATGGTTATGGGGAGGTAGTTAATGTCTAATCTGGACAAGGGACGGACAGGTCCTGTGGGATCCATGCCTGGTTCATTTTTATGAACGTCAGCTTGTCCACATTGGCTGTAGACAGGCGGCTGCGTTTGTCTGTAATGACGCCCCCTGCCGTGCTGAATACACGTTCAGACAAAACGCTGGCTGCCGGGCAGGCCAGCACCTCCAAGGCATAAAAGGCTAGCTCTGGCCACGTGGACAATTTAGAGACCCAGAAGTTGAATGGGGCCGAACCATCAGTCAGTACGTGGAGGGGTGTGCACACGTACTGTTCCACCATGTTAGTGAAATGTTGCCTCCTGCTAACACGTTGCGTATCAGGTGGTGGTGCAGTTAGCTGTGGCGTGTTGACAAAAGTTTTCCACATCTCTGCCATGCTAACCCTGCCCTCAGAGGAGCTGGCCGTGACACAGCTGCCTTGGCGACCTCTTGCTCCTCCTCTGCCTTGGCCTTGGGCTTCCACTTGTTCCCCTGTGACATTTGGGAATGCTCTCAGTAGCGCGTCTACCAACGTGCGCTTGTACTCGCGCATCTTCCTATCACGCTCCAGTGCAGGAAGTAAGGTGGGCACATTGTCTTTGTAGCGTGGATCCAGCAGGGTGGCAACCCAGTAGTCCGCACAGGTTAAAATGTGGGCAACTCTGCTGTCGTTGCGCAGGCACTGCAGCATGTAGTCGCTCATGTGTGCCAGGCTGCCCAGGGGTAAGGACAAGCTGTCCTCTGTGGGAGGCGTATCGTCATCGTCCTGCCTTTCCCCCCAGCCACGCACCAGTGATGGACCCGAGCTGCGTTGGGTGCCACCCCGCTGTGACCATGCTTCATCCTCATCCTCCTCCACCTCCTCCTCATCCTCGTCCTCCTCGTCCTCCAGTAGTGGGCCCTGGCTGGCCACATTTGTACCTGGCCTCTGCTGTTGCAAAAAACCTCCCTCTGAGTCACTTCGAAGAGACTGGCCTGAAAGTGCTAAAAATGACCCCTCTTCCTCCTCCTCCTCCTCCTCCTCCTGGGCCACCTCCTGTTCCATCATCGCCCTAAGTGTTTTCTCAAGGAGACATAGAAGTGGTATTGTAACGCTGATAACGGTGTCATCGCCACTGGCCATGTTGGTGGAGTACTCGAAACAGCGCAACAGGGCACACAGGTCTCGCATGGAGGCCCAGTCATTGGTGGTGAAGTGGTGCTGTTCTGTAGTGCGACTGACCCGTGCGTGCTGCAGCTGAAACTCCACTATGGCCTGCTGCTGCTCGCACAGTCTGTCCAGCATGTGCAAGGTGGAGTTCCACCTGGTGGGCACGTCGCATATGAGGCGGTGAGCGGGAAGGCCGAAGTTACGCTGTAGCGCAGACAGGCGAGCAGCGGCAGGATGTGAACGCCGGAAGCGCGAACAGACGGCCCGCACTTTATGCAGCAGCTCTGACATGTCGGGGTAGTTGTGAATGAACTTCTGCACCACCAAATTCAGCACATGCGCCAAGCAAGGGATGTGCGTCAAATTGGCTAGTCCAGAGCTGCAACGAGATTTCGCCCATTATCACACACCACCAGGCCGGGCTTGAGGCTCACCGGCAGCAACCACTCGTCGGTCTGTTGTTCTATACCCCGCCACAACTCCTGTGCGGTGTGGGGCCTGTCCCCCAAACATATGAGTTTCAGAATGGCCTGCTGACGTTTACCCCGGGCTGTGCTGAAGTTGGTGGTGAAGGTGTGTGGCTGACTGGATGAGCAGGTGGAAGAAGAGGAGGAGGAAGCCGAGAAGGAGGAGGTGGCAACAGGAGGCAAAGAATGTTGCCCTGCGATCCTTGGCGGCGGCAGGACGTGCGCCAAACAGCTCTCCGCCTGGGGCCCAGCTGCCACTACATTTACCCAGTGTGCAGTTAGGGAGATATAGCGTCCCTGGCCGTGCTTACTGGTCCACGTATCTGTGGTTAGGTGGACCTTGCTACAGATGGCGTTGCGCAGTGCACACTTGATTTTATCGGATACTTGGTTGTGCAGGGAAGGCACGGCTCTCTTGGAGAAGTAGTGCCGGCTGGGAACAACATACTGTGGGACAGCAAGCGACATGAGCTGTTTGAAGCTGTCTGTGTCCACCAGCCTAAATGACAGCATTTCATAGGCCAGTAGTTTAGAAATGCTGGCATTCAGGGCCAGGGATCGAGGGTGGCTAGGTGGGAATTTACGCTTTCTATCAAATGTTTGTGAGATGGAGAGCTGAACGCTGGCGTGTGACATGGTTGAGACGCTTGGTGACGGAGGTGGTGGTGGTGGTGGTGTTGGTGGTAATCCCCTGTTTGCTGGGCGGCAGGTG